>NW_027556291.1:70049025-70744025 GCF_003287225.1 Phascolarctos cinereus | reverse complement strand
GCCCAACCCCTTCATTTTACAAATGGAAAAACCAAGGCCCAAGAAGTTTAAGTGACAGAAGTGATTTGACCCAAATCTGCAGTGTAGCAGAATCAGGTCTTGAACCCAGGTGCCTTAACTCCCAGCTCAGCTGCATTGCCACATCACACTGTCTCCTGACCTCTTGGCCATCCCCCTCCTTTCTGTGCTATGGTACCAACTTGGCACTCACTATTTTAATAGAAGAGTATAGAAGAAGGGAGATATTCTCCATGTCTTATAGATACTCATAGAGGAGACCCCTCACAGCTTGCAATTACTGATTGGCTCATTCAGTTACACATATCTTCCATTTACTATCTATCTATCTATCTATCTATCTATCTATCTATCTATCTATCTTTCTATCATCTATCTATCATCTGCCTCTATATATCATATCTTTCTATCCATTCCTTCATTTATTTATTTGTTTATTTTAGTCCAGTACTGTGGGGAACTCCCAATGTGGAATGATCCTCCATGGATACCCATCAGCCACTCTGATAGAACTTATAACCTTAGCAATTTGCCAGGGCCACTGAGAGGTAGAGTGATTTGCTCAGGATTATATAGCCAATATGTGTCACTGGCAGGACTTGAACCCAAATCTTCCTGACTCCTAGCCCAACCTTCTATTCTCTATGCTAAGTGTATATATACACCTGATGCCTTTATTCCTTAGGCTCTGATCTTCATATAAGTCTCAATCTTTTTCATGATCCCATTGTTGCTCAGTTTTTTCAATCGTCGCTATATGCTTTGTGATCCCATTTGAGGTTTTCTTGGCAGAGATAGTGGAGTGGTTTGCCATTTCCTTCTCCAGCTCATTTTTCAGATGAGGAAACTGAGGCAAGCAGGATGAAGTGACTTGCCCAGGGTCACACAGCTGCTAAGGGTCTGAGGCCAGATTTGAACTCAGGAAGAGGAGTTTTTCTGACTACAGGCCTGGTGCTTTATCCACTGCAGCGCCCCCTCACTGTTCCAATCTGACAACTGCCAGATTCTCTTTGGTGCTTAAATGGTGCACAATTTTACCAGTCCTTCCTCTGGTGTGTATTACAATCCATACACACTTTTTTATCCTGTCTACTTCCTGTTCATGCCTTTCCATATGAATTTTCAACTTTATTTTATTTTTATTCTGAGCTTAACAAACACCAAATAAAAGGAGAATTTCAAGATACATTATAGAACAGAAGGAGAGGATTGGACATAACATTGTGAATCTCTCGTATGGAGCTGGCCTTTCATTTTGATATATGGTTTTCTAAGCTGTCCTTCTTGTCTGAGATTCCTTTTGGACTTCCCTCTGTGCTCTCCTCATTTTGGTGTGTGTGTGTGTGTGTGTGTGTGTGTGTGTGTGTGTGTGTGTGTGTGTGTAGATGCAAGGGGACTGAATCCCTATCACTTTCTTTCTCCCACCTCCCCCATTGGGGAAAAAAAAACCCTTTATCTCAAATATGTTCAGTAAAGCAAAACCAATTCCCACATTGGCTAGGTCTAAATATTTCTATCTCATTCTGCATTTCTGATTTTAAGATTTATGGCATTCTTCCCCTAGCCACAGATCTTAAAGTCAGCCAAATTGATCTTTCTAAAGCATAGGTCTGACCATGTCGCCCCCATTCAATCAACTCCAGTGGCTCTTTATTGCTTCCAAGATCAAATATAAAATCCTCTGTTTGGCTAATAAAGTCCTCAGTATCTTGGCCCCTTCCTACCTTTCCAATATTCTTATACCCTCTTCCCCGCCACATATTCTGGAATCCAGTGACACTGGACTTCTTACCATTCCTCAAACATGACACTCATCTCCTCCCTCTGAGTGTTTTCCCTGGCTGTCCCCCATACCTGGAACTCTCCCCTTCTCATCTTCACCTCCTGGATTCTTTGAAGTCCCAACTAAAATTCCACCTTCTGCAAGAAGCCCTTCTTGATCCCTCTTGGTGCAATGCCTTCCTTCTATTGATTACCTCCAGTTTATCCTGCATCAGGGTGGTGGCAGTGTCAGAGGTGAGAAGGGGGCATATATGTAAGACACAAAGGTAGAAAGGGACGTATGTAGCAACACATCAGATAGTGGAATGGGAGCGAGAAGCCGAAGATGATACCTAGGTTAGGAGCTTGGCTGACTCGGAGGATGGTAGTACCTTCTACAGTAATCAGAAAGTTCAGAAGGGGGAGGGAGTATTTGGGTGGAAAGATAATGAGTTCAGTTTTTAACATGTTTAGCTTAATATGACTAAAAGATATCTAGTTTGTGATGTTCAATAAGAAGTTGGAGATGTAAGACTACATGTAAGGAGGCAGGTTAGGGTTGGACAAATAAATCTTAGAATCTTCTACATACTTAAACTTTATTTAAAAATGTAAAAATCATTCTTAGTTCATGGGCTATACAAAAAGAATTGGTGGGCCAAATTTGACTCATGAGCAGTAGTTTGCAGACCCTTTGATGAATTTTATTGTTATTTTTTTCTAACTTAATAAAGTGATCCACTGGTTAGCTTGGTTAGTATGACACTGAACAAGATAGTGTTGCCATTTTTATTACGATGGTTCAGACTTTTCAGAAGTGATTCATATTTCTCTAGTTATTTAGATGTATAATTATTTATTTCTGTAGAGGGGGTTTTGTAGCACTCTCGCGTTTCCTATATGTTTCTTACGAGGGAGATCCCCACGTATTTTATGCATTCTGTAGCTATTTTAAATGAAATTTCTCTTTCTACCTCCTCCTGCTGGTTTTGTTGTTAATAAACAGAAATGTTGATGATTTATGTGGATTTATTTTATATTCTGCAATTTTGCTGAAGATTTTTTTTCATTTTGTTTAGCAGACTCTGATATACTACTCTAAGTAAATCATCATGTCATCTGAAAGAGGTAACAATTTTGTTTCCTCTTTGCCTATGCTTATTCACTCACATTCTTTTTCTTGTCTTATTGCTGTAGCTAGTATTTCTAGCACTGAACAAAACAGTAGTGGTGAAAATGGACATCCTTGCTTTACCACTGATGTTATTGGAAAAGTATCTAATTTTACCCTCATTACATTTAATGCTGGCTCTTAGCTTTAGGTGGATATCATTTGTCATGTTAAGGAAAAGTGCTTTCATGTCCATGTTTCATGGTTTTAAAAATAGATGTAGGTGTTATATTCTGTCAAAAGCTTTTTCTGCATTTGTTGATATAATCTTATGATGTTTGGTGCTCTTGTTGTTAGTTGTGTCTATTATTTTACAGCTTTGTTAAAACTGAATCAGCCTTGCATTTGTGGTATAAATCCAGCCTGTTCATAATGCATAAACTTTGTGATATGTTGCTGTAGCATCTTTGTTAATATTTTGTTCAAAATTTTTGCATCACTATGCATTTGGAATATAGGTCTATAGTTTTCTTTCTCTGATGTGGCACTCCCTAGTTTAGGTATCAAGACGATATTTGTAATACAGAAAGAATTTAGTAGGATCCTATCTCATACTATTCTTGCAAATAGTTGATGGCATATTGGAATTAATTGTCCTTTAAAGATTTTATAGAATTTGCTAGTAAATCCATCAGGTCCTGGGTTTTTGTTTTAATTTAGAAGTTCATGCATGGCCTATTAAATTTTATTTTCTGAGAGTGGGTTATTTAAATTCTTTGTTTATTCTTTTAAACAGAGAATTTCCTATTTTTTCCAAATATTCATGTATTTCATTTAGCTTGTCAGTTTTATTGGCATACAGTTGGCAAAACAATTTCTAATAATTTCCTTTATTTTTCTTTGGTATGAATTATACTTTTTCATTTTTTATACTGGTAATTTGACTTTCCTATTTCCTTTTAAAAATCAAATTAGCTAATAGTTTATCTATTTTTGTTATTTTTAAAATCTGTCTCCTAGTTTTATTTATTAATTTAATGGGATTGTTTTTGCCTTTCAATTTTGTTAATTTTTGATTTTCAGAATTTCTATTGTGGCATTTAATTGATATTTTTAAGTTGTTGGTTTTCTAGTTTTACTAGATGCCCGATTCATTGATCTGTTCTTTCTCTCATTAATGCAAGTATTTAGAGATCTCTCTAAGTACTCCTTTGGCTATATTACCCAAATTTTGGTATGTTATCTCATTGTTGTCATTGCCTTTCATGAAATTATATATTGTTTCTATTATTTTTCTATAACCTACTAATTCCTTAGGATTAAGTTATATTTTCTCCAATTACTTTTTGTTTTGGAGACATGATCTTCCTATCATGCTCAGGCTAGAAGTGCAGCAACCACTCACAGGCCCAGTCCTTCTACAGATTGGCAGGGGAGCATTTGGACTCCTGGGGAGTTCACTATATTGATTCCAGATTTAGAGTGGACACCTAATCAGCCTAGCTTACTTCTTTTCAGAACTTCCCAAGATCAACTGATCCACTAGTCTAAGCTTCCTCCAATAGTAAGGATTACAAGGATGTACCATCATATATGGTTTTCTAATTAATTTTAAATCTTTGGTTTAAAGGCAAAGTATTGAGTATAATTTTTTATCACATTGTAATTAGTAAAGGATGGATTTGATATTTCTGATTTTTTTGCATTTATTTTGAGATTTTTTAAAATGCCTGAATACATGATCAATTTTTGCAAAGATGACCACACACACACACACACACACACACACACACACACACACACAGAGTTATTTCCCCTGTCATTCAGCAATTACCAGAGATTTATCATAACAAACATTTCCAAAATTCTATTTAGGTACATAACTTCTTATTCTAAAATTAGATTTGTCTAATTTGAAAAAGGGTTCATTGAGGTCCCCAGCTATTATACTTTTGCTATCTATTTCTCCTTTTAGGTTGTTTAAATTTTCCTTGAAATATTTAGACACTGTCAGTCAGTGCATATGTTATTGATATTAATTCATTGCCTGTTTATTTCTTTTAATTAAATCTATTTTCCCTGTTGTTGTTTTTTCTGAGATGATTGATACCCTGATTTTTAAAGTTCAGTTGAAGCATAACAAGATTTTCTCTAGTCCCTTATTTTGATTGTGTTAATCTTTATGTTTGAATATGTTTCTTGTAAATAACATATTGTTGGATTCTGTTTTTTAATCTATTCTGACATCAGCTTCCATTTTATGAGTGACTTCATTCCATTCACATTCACCATTATGATCATTAATTGTGTATTTCTCTCCATGCTATTCTCTTTCATTTCCCTTTCTTTGCCTCCTACCCAGCACAAATGACCTATTCTTTTTTCCTTTTTTCTTTTTTCTTTTTTTTTTTTTTTGCAGAAGATGGGATTTTATTTTATTCCACTTAATGATATTTTATTTTTTCCCAATTACTTGTAAATAGGAAGTCCCGCTTCCGGGAGCCAAGGTGGCAGAGTGAAAAGGTAGTCGCTCTCACTCTCCCCTATCAACCTCCAAAAACCCAGAAAATATCACACCAGAAAAAAACCCTGGAACAGCTGAACTGGAAGAAAGATGGGGAGCAGCAGTGCAGCAGCCCAGCAAACAGGTCTCCCAGTACCTCAACAAAAATATGGGAAGCAGCACTGCAGGGGGCCCAGGCGGATAAGCACACTGCAACATTCATCTGAAAGGAGCTGAAGAAAGGAACCTAAAGTCTTCATAAAGCCCCAGCCTTGCTGATTGCAGCCCAGCACCGGGTAAGCTGTCAGAACCCCAG
This sequence comes from Phascolarctos cinereus, assembly GCF_003287225.1. Classification (NCBI taxonomy): domain Eukaryota; kingdom Metazoa; phylum Chordata; class Mammalia; order Diprotodontia; family Phascolarctidae; genus Phascolarctos; species Phascolarctos cinereus. The sequence continues at coordinate 70,738,316 of NW_027556291.1, read as the reverse complement.
GAAGAGATCCTGAAGCATAGGTGGTGGAGTGGGCAAGCACCAACACCTGGACCTCCAGGTGCTTCAGTGGGGGGTGGGAGGCTGGCTCAGAAAACCACCTGGTGCCTTGGCACTCTACCACAAAGGAATCTCCCAGTGCATTAGCAGAAACGAGGGAGACAGCACTGCAAGGGGCCCCAGGCAGATAAACACCCTGCAGTACCCATCTAAAAGGAGCTGAACAAAGCTAAAGGAAAGAAAAAGTAGACAACCTAGAATTGCCTGAAAGTTCCACCCTTGCTGATTCTAGCCCAACATGAGGTAAGCTGCCAAAACCCTGCAGCCTCCAATTGCTAACATAAGAGGCCCCAGCACACAAAGCCAGTGACCAAGACCTAGGATCCCAACACAAGAAGCTTGGGTCAGTGCCCTCTGTTCCCCAGCAGAAGAGCTCAATCTCTTTAAAGGCCAGGGAATAAAGAAGCCATGAGTAAAAAGAAATGTACCATAAATTCATATTATGAGAAGAGTGAAGATCAAGACTGAAATTCTGAAGAGGACAACATTGTCAACAAACCCACATATGGAACCTCAAAAGGGACTATGAACTGGTCTGAATCCCAAAAAGCCTTCTTAGAAGAGCTCAAGAAGGATTTTAAAAGTCTAATGAGAGAGGTAGAAGAGTCCTTAAAAAATACAATTGGCCAATTGGAAAAAAAAAATACACTGAAGAAAACAAGTCCCTAAAAAACCCAATTACTTGTGAATATAGTTTTCAACATTCACTTTTATAAGATTTTGAGTTTTAAATTTTTCTTTCTCTCTCCCTCCCTTCCCACCTCCCCAAGATGGCAAACAATATGATATAGGTTATACATGTACAATTATATTAAACATATTTCCACATTAGTCACATTGTAAAAGAAGAATCAGAACAAAAAGGAAAAACTATGGGGCAGAAAAAGCAAATAAAAACGTGAAAATAGTATGCTTTGCTTTACATTCAGACTCTATTGTTCTTTCTCTGGATGTGGATAGCATTTTCCATCACGAGTCTTAAGGAACTGTCTTTGATCATTGTATTGCTGAAGAGAGCTAAGTTAGTCATAGTTGATCATCACACAGTGTTGCTGTCACTGTGTACACTGTTCTCCTGGTTCTGTTCACTTCACTCAGCATCAGTTCATTTAAGTTTTTCCAGGTTTTTCTGAAGTTAACCTGTTCATCATTTCTTATAGCACAACAGTATTCCATTACATTCATATACCACAACTTGTTCAGCAATTCCCCAATTGATGGGCATACCCTCAATTTCCAATTCTTTGCCATCACGAAAAGAGCTGCTATGAATATTTTTGTACATGTGGGTCCATTTCCCTTTTTCTTTTTTTTTGTGAGGTAATCAGGGTTAAGTGACTTGCCCAGGGTCACACAGCTAGTAAGTGTCAAGTGTCTGAGGCAGGATTTGACCTCAGATCCTCCTAACTCCAAGGCCAGAGCTCTATCCACTGTGCCACCTAGCTGCCCCCCTTTTCTCTTTTTCATGATCTCTTTGCGATACAAACGTAGTAGTGGTATTGTTGGATCAAAGTGTATGGATGATTTTTATAGCCCTTCGGGCATAGTTTCAAATTTCTTCCCAGAATGGTTGAATCAGTATACAACTTCATCAATAGTATATTAGTGTTTTAATTTTCCCACATCCCCTCCAATATTCATCATTTTCCTTTTCTGTAATATTAGTCAATCTGACAGGTGTGAGGTGATACCTCAGAGTTGTTTTGATGTGCATTTCTCTAATCAATAGTGATTTAGAAAATTTTTTCATATGATTATATTTCATATGATTAATTTCTTCATCTGAAAACTGCCTGTTCATATTCTTTGACCATTTATCAATTGAGGAATGACTTGTATTCTTATAAATTTTATTCAGCTCTCTATATAGCCAAGAAACGAAATCTTTATCAGAAATAATGGCTATAAAATTGTTTCCCAGCTTTTTGCATTCCTTTTAATCTCGGCTGTATTGGTTTTGCTTGTGAAAAACCTTTTTTATTTAATGTAGTCAAAATTAGCAATCTTGCATTTCATAATGTTCTATCTCTTGTTTGGTCATAAATTCTTCTATTCTCCATAGATCTGACAGGTAAAGCATTCCCTGCTCTTTTAATTTGCTTATGGTATCATCCTTTATGTCTAAATCACCTACCCATTTTGAGGTTATCTTGGTATATGGTGTGAGGTGTTGATCTGTGCCTAGTTTCTGCCATACTGTTTTCCAGTTTTTCCCAGCACTTTTTGTAAAATAGTGAGTTCTTATCCCAGAAGCTAGAGTCTTTGGGTTTATCAAACAGTAGACTACTATAGTCACTGACTACTCTGTCTTGTGTACCTAACCTATTCCAGTGATCCACCACTGTATTTCTTAGCCAGTACCAAATAGTTTTGATGATTGCCACTTTATAATGTAGTTTTAGATCTGGTATGGTTAGTCCACTTTTCTCTGTAATTTTTTCCATTAATTTCCTTGATATTCTTGACCTTCTGTTCTTCTAGATGAATTTTGTTATTATTTTTTCTAGCTCTGTAAAATAATTTTTTGGTAGTTTGATTGGTATGGCACTGAATAAGTAAATTAATTTAGGTAGAATTGCCATTTTTATTATATGAGCTCAACCTATTCATTTTTCCAGTTGTTTAGATTCGACTTTATTTGTGCAAAAAGTGTTTTGTAATTGTGTTCATATTGTTCCTGGGTTTGTCTTGGTAGGTATACTCCCAAATATTTTGTATCATCTACAGTTATTTTAAATAGAATTTCTGTTTCTATCTCTTTCTGCTGGGCTTAATATTATATAGAAATGCTGATGATTTATGTGGGTTTATTTTATATCCTGTAACTGTTAAAATTGATAATTATTTCAAGTAGTTTTTCAGTTGATTCTCTAGGATTCTCTAAATATACCATCAAATCATCTACAAAGAGTGATAGTTTTGTTTCTTCATTACCTATTCTAATTCATTAGATTTCTTTCTCTTCTCTTATTGCTAAAGCCAATACTGTTGGTACAATATCGAATAATAGTGGTGATAATGGACATCTTGTTTCACCTCTGATCTTATTGGGAGAGCTTCTAGCTTATCCCCATTACATATAATGCTGGCTGATGGTTTTAGTTAGATACTGCTTATCATTTTAAGGAAAACTCCATTCATTCCTATGTTCTCTATTGTTCTTAATAGGAATGGGTGTTATATTTTTTCAAAAGCTTTTTATGCATCTTTTGTGATAATCATATGATTTCTGTTAGTTTTGTCATTGATATGTTCAATTATGCTGATAGTTTTCCTAATACTCAACCAACCTTGCATTCCTGGTATAAATCCCACCTGGTCATAGTATATGAGTCTCATGATAAATTGCTGTAATCTCTTTGCTAATATTTTATTTAATTTTTTGCATCAATATTCAGTAGGGCAATTTGCCTATAATTTTCTTTCTCAATTTTGTTCCTTCCTGGTTTAGGTATCAGCACCATATTTGTGACATAAAACGAATTTGGTAGGATTCCTATTTAGCCCATTTTTCCAAATACTTGATATGATATTGGAATTAATTGTTCTTTAAATATTTGGTACAATTCACTTGTAAATCCATCTGACTCTAAAGATTTTTTTTTCTTAGGGAGTTCATTGATGGCTTGTTGAATTTCTTTTTCTAAAATGGGATTATTTAAGTATTTTATCTCCTCTTCTGTTAATCTGCTGCAATTTATGTTTTTGTAAATATTCATCCATTTCACTTAGATTGTCAGATTTATTGGCATAAAGTTGGGCAAAATAGCTTCTATCACTTTAATTTTTTATTCATTGGTGGTGAATTCACCCTTTTCATTTTTGATACTGGTAATTTGATTTTTTTCTTTCTTTTTAAATCAAATTAACCAAAGTTTTAACTATTCTGTTGTTGCTTTTTTCATAAAATCAGCTTAGTTTTATTTGTTTAATAGTTTTCCTTTTTTCAATTTTATTAATATCTCCTTTGATTTTTTAGAATTTCTAATTTGATATTTGATTGGGGATTTTTAATTTGGTCTTTTTCTAGCTTTTTTAGTTGTATGCCCAATTCATTGATCTCCTCTTTCTCCATTTTATTCATGTAAGCATTTAGAGATATAAAGCTTCCCCTAGGAACTACTTTGGCTGCATCGCATAAGTTTTGATATGTTGTCTCATTATTGTCATTCTCTTTGATGAAATTATTGAATGTTTCTATGATTTGTTATTTGGCCCATTCATTCTTTAGGATTATTTAGTTTCCAATTAATTTTTAGTCTATCTTTCCATGGCCCTTTATTACATATAGTTTTTATTGCATCATGATCTGAAAAGGATACATTTAATATCTCTCTTTCTGAATTTGGCTGTGTAGTTTTTATGCCCTAATACATGATCAATTTTTGTGTAGTTGCCATATACCACCAAAAAAAAGGTATATTCCTTTCTATTCACTTTAAGTTTTCTCCAGAGGTCTATCATATCTAACTTTTCTAAAATTCTATTTACCTCCTTAACTTCTTTCTTGTTTATTTTGTGATTAAATTTATCTAGTTCTGAGAGGGGAGGGTTGAGGCCCCCCACTAGTATAGTTTTGCTACTTCTTCCTGTAACTCACTTAACTTCTCTAAGAATTTGGATGCCATACCACTTGGTGCATATATGTTTAGTAATGATATTACTTCATTATCTTTTATCAAGATCTAGTTTTCTCCCTTATCTCTTTTAATTAGATCTACTTTTGCTTTGTCTGAGATCAGGATTGCTAGCTCTGCTGTTTTTTTTTTTTTTTTTACTTTAGCTGAAGTATAATAGATTCTGCTCCAGCCTTTTACGTTTACTCTGTGTGTATCTCTCTGCTTCAAATGTGTTTCTTGTAAATACCATATTGTAGGATTCTGGTTTTTAATCCACTCTGCTATCTGCTTCTGTTTTATGGGAAAGTTCATCCCATTCACATTCACAGTTATGGTTACTATATATTTCCCTCCATCCTATTCCATACCCCATTTATACTTTTCTCTCTCTTTTCACCCTTTCCCTCATCACCAGTGTTTTGTTTCTGACCACAGCCTCCCTCAATCTGTCCTCCCTTCTATCAGATCCTTCCTTTTTCTTTCCCCTTTCCCATTCTACTTCTACCCTCCCTTCTATCCACCCCTCTCCCTTTTCTTTCTACTTTCTCCTCCTACTTCCCTATAGAGTAAGATAGATTTCTATACCCAACTGAGTGTGTATGTTATCTCCCTTTTGAGCCAAATCCAATGAGAGTAAGGTTAAATCAATGCTCACCCCCCTCTCCTTTCCCTCTACTGTAATAATAGGTCTTTTGTGCCTCTTCATGTGACATAATTTGCCCTATTCTGCCTCCTCCTTTTCTCTTCTCCCAATATAATCCTTTTTTTTGCCTCTTAATTTTTTTTTATGTCATCACATCAAAGTCAACTTATACTCACACCTTCTGTCCATATATACTCCTTCTAACTGCCCTAATAGAGATATAGTTTTCAAGAATTACAAATATCATCTTCCCATGTAGGGATGTAAACAGTTTAACTTTATTGAATAACATGTTGTTTTTTTTTCCCCTTATTTACCTTTTTATGCTACTCTTGAGTCTTGTATGTGAAGACTGAATTTTCTGTTCAGCTCTGGTCTTTTCATCCGGAAAGTTTGAAGATCCCCTATTTCATTGAATGTCCATCTTTTCCCCTGAAAGATTATGCTCAGTTTTGCTGGGTAGTTGATTCTTGGTTGTAATTCAAGTTCTTTTGCCTTCTGGAATATTATATTCCAAGCCCTCTGATTCTCTAATGCAGAATCTGATAAATCCTGTGTAATCCTGACTGTGGCTCCTTGATATTTGAATTGTTTCCTTCTGGCTACTTGTAGTATTTTCTCCTTGACCTGAGAGTTTTGGAATTTGACTCTAATATTCCTGGGAGTTTTCATTTTGGAATCTTTCAGGAGGTGATGAATGGATTTTTTCGATGCCCATTTTACTCTCTGGTTCCAAGACATCAAGGCAGTTTTCCTTGATAATTTCTTGAAAGACGCTGTCCAGGTTCCTTTTTTGATCATGGCTTTCAGGTAGTCCAGTAATTCTTTAATTATCTCTCCTGGATCTATTTTCCAGATCAGTTGTTTTTCCAATGAGGCATTTCACATTTTCTTCTATTTTTTTTTCATTCTTTTAATTTTGTTTGACTGATTTTTGTTTGACTGATTGATGTCTCATTAGCTTCCATTTGCCCAATTCTAATTTTTAAGGAATTGTTTTCTTCAGTCAACTTTTGTCCTTCCTTTTCCAAGTTGTTGACTCTCTCTTGCATGCTTCTAATTTCATTTCCCAATTTTTCTTCTACTTCTCTGACTTTTTAAATACTTTTTGAGCTCTTCCAGGAAGGCTTTTTGGGCTTGAGACTAATTCATATTCCCCTTCGAGGTTTCACATGTAGACATTTTGACAATGTTGTCTTCTTTTGACTTCATGTTTTGATCTTCCCTGTCACCATATAGCTTTCTATGGTCAAGGCTCTTTTTTTGGTTTCTTGGTATTTTATTTTATTTTATTTTTTGCTTATTTTGTGGCTTTTAAAGTTGAGCTCTGTTCCTGGGTCACAGGGGGCACACTGTCTCAAGCTTCTTGTGCTAGGGATCAGGGGCCTGGTCACTGGCTTTATGTGCTGGAACCTCAGGTGCTGGTGGCTTGCTTTCTGTGCTGGGGTGGCCTGGCCCAGTCACTCCTGCTATTGCCTGGGTCCCAGGGTTGGCAATTTGCCTTACACACTACGTCTGGAGGCCTCATAGCTGGTCTGCTGTGCCACTGGCCTGCTGAGACAGGATTTTGGAGTAATTTTGAATGGGATTTCTCTTCATATTATTACCTCTTTGACTTTGTTTTTATTATATAGCAATGCTGTTGATTTTGGGGGGGTTATTTTGTAGTCCACAACTTTGCTGAAGCTATTATCTCAATGAGTATTTTTGCTCATTCCCCAGAATTTTGAAGTAAACCATTATATCTTCAGCAAATAAAGAGAATTTTATTTCATCTTTGCTTATTTTTGTACAAAGATATAATTTGTTCCTCTTTTCTTTTTGATATTGTGAGTATTTCTAGAACTATGTCCAATGATAGCAGGGAGAGTGTACATACTTGCTTTATTCCTGTATTTATTGGGAAAACTTCTAGTGTATCCATATCACATAATGCTTGGTTTGAGATTTAGATAGACACTTTTTATGATATTAAAAGGCCTCTTTATTCTTACATTTGTAATTTTTCATTTTTCAACATAAATGAGTGCTGTACTTTGCCAAAAGTTTTCCCCATATTTATTGAGATAATTATGTGGTTTGGGATTTTTTTTTCTTTAATGTTCAATGTCATTAATTATATTGATTGTTTTTCTAATGTTGAATCATCCTACCCCTCCATGAGTGTTTTTGCCCTCTCACCAATGAATTGAGTTGGCTTTTGTGGTATAGTTTTTTTTTTCTTCCTATTTGCATTTTGTTTTCAGTGCTCAGGGGTTCTGAGTGGTTTTCTTCTATTAGTTCTTGCATTACTGTGGTCAGGTTTTTTCACTTGTCATGTTGTTCTGGGAGACCTATAATCCTTATGTTGTCTCTACTCATCTTGCCTTCAAGATTTGTTTATATAGAAATTATGTGTACTAACATTATTTCTTTTTGCTTTTCTTTTTCCAGATTGTCCTTTGTATCTGTATGTTGACATTGCTAATCAGTTGCTCTTGCTTTCACTTCTTTGGAGAGACTTGGCACTGTGGATTTAAGTTTTTTTCTATTATACCAGTTTTTTCAGTTGTGCAGGCCATAGATTCTGCTTTCACAATTCTTATTTTCCTCTTGAACCACTGAGCAACATTTTGCTCTGGTTCCATGCTTTCTTGGGAAAACACAAGGTTTTCTTTCTCATCAGGTGTTGGTTCAATTTCCTTTGTCTTGCGACATTTATTCAAAGATATTCCGACTTTAGACATTTTGTTGGTCATCTTCTTTTCTGTTTTATTATCTTCCCTGTTTCTTTACATGCTTGTGCTCAAGGTTTTAAGCTGAATTTTCTTCCTTCTGAGGTCTTTGGTATCATCAAAAGCACTTCACAGTTTCAAATGGGATCTAGTTTAATCTCCACCTGCTCAACTTCAAGCCTCTTTGTCCACCTTCACCCATCTTTACTGATGAACTGATTCAATATCCAACTGCATGTTGTGTGTTTCCCATCTACTTTATTTTTTGAATGTGGATGGTTAGGCCCATCTTTTTCTTGTCGCTGTAGATTTTTCTTGTTGCCTGTGAAGAGGCTCTATAGCTTTCCAAGGCCCAATAAAATGCCCTTTGCATATAAGAACATTTGAAGAACCTAGCCAACCTTTGTTTTGGCTTCTGTGAAGGCCATCTCTCCTGTCATTGGTGGACATCTGTCTGCCTTTCATATGGTTCATTTGATGTCAGGGCACAGAAGATTGTTGAACCAAGTTTTCTCTATAGTTACATCTCACATAGAGTTCTGGATAATGTTAATGTTTCTGTTGGAGATACTTTACTTTAGGAGAGCTTTTAAGGCTACATTTTGTTCTACTGAGTCAAATGCTTTTAAAAAATCAATGAAGAGCCCCCACATCAGAGTTTTATAATCTCTAAACCTCTCACAGTTGTGCAACTATGAAGACGGTTTTTGTTTTGTTTTGGTTTTGCTATCAAAAAGTGTTTATGAAAGCCTGTCCATTTCCTTTTCATTTTTTGGTCAATAGCCTTTACATACACATAGACCATTTTCATGAAGATTTTTATAGAAATGAGAGAGCAGGAACATAAATCAGGAGATGCTGATGTCTTCTTAGTGGTCTTTGCTTTTTTTTTTTTAAGCTCCATCATTTTTGTTCTTTTGTATTCATCTTGCTTGAGGTACCTTGAAAATAAATTCTCAGTTGCCTTTTAAATTGTGGAGGCACAAGAACAACTTTAATCCATATGCTTTTGGTTTCAGTCATGTTTCATTTAGAAAGGGGCATTATGACGTGACGGAAAGTGCATTGGCCTGAGTCCAAGACTCCTGGTTTCTCTTCCCAGCATCAATAGACATAAGGTTCCTATGTGCCTGAAGGAAAATGCCTTCCCCTCTATAGGATTCACTTTCCTTTTCTGTAAAATTAGGGCTTGGGAACTTCCAGCTCTAATATCCATGTTCTAAGTTCTAAAGTTGCTTCTAGCTCTGCCATTTTAGGTTCTAAGGACCATTCCAACTCTCCTATTTGATCTTGTACGTCCTAAGTCTCCTTTCAGCTTTGACATCCTGTGTTCCATATTTGAAAGTTTGTTTTAGCTCTAAAATTCCATGATCTGTGTACTAACAGATAGATTGGGTCCCTAGCTCTAATATTTATTCTACGATCTAAGTCCCCTTCCAGGTCTTCTGTTGTAGGTTCTAGGGTCCCTTTCAACAGTAACACTATAAATGTTCTGTTCTAAGCTCCATTGCTGCTTATAAAATTCAAAGTAATTTAAGTAGAGGATTGGGGGCTCAGGTCACTTGTCTCCCTACTGTCTATATCCAGACACTGACGGCTGTCTGGAATAGTCTCTGCTATCCTTCCTCTTGGCATTCCTTTGAATCTTGTTTGCTGGCTCCATCTGAGCTGCTGGGCTTCTCTGTTTCTCTATGGCCTGAATTCAGCTATGCTGGAGGCCAGCAGATAAGAAAATGTGCTGTTTGTGTTTAAAACCAAACTTTCCCCCATCTAGCTTGGTTTTGGCAAAGGTCTCTGTTCTGGCCTCAGGCTGGTCACTGCTTCTTTAGCAGAGGTCCTCATTGACTTGCCCTGACTTTTTGCCATCACAGAACACTTTTTCTGCCTCTGAGTGGGTGGACAAAATTGACCAACACAGCCTTGGGCCCAGGAAGCAGCCACCTCACCTTCAGAAATGTGGACAAATGTCAGAATTCAGGGCTTTGGTCCCAACCTCTTGCCAAAGGGAGGACGTGTTTTGAAAAGAGCAGTTGTTTGCATACTCTTGAATGAGGCCAGATGTATAGGCAGAATATATGGCTGCCTACTGTTCAAGAAGTTTGGGACCCGTGGTTACTATGTGCAGGGTAGAGAGCCAGGAATTTGTTATTTTTTTATGTGTGTGTGTTGGAACGTGACAGGTACCATCCCCAAATGGCCCCACTAGCCTGAAATCTCACCATTAGAGAGTAGTTCTTTTGGTCTTGATGACTGTTTCATCTTGAAGAGGCCTATGATAAAATCCTAATCAGGAGCTAAAACCATCTAGTCCAAACTGCTATGTCATAAGTTCTAGAGGAGGAACCTCATGAGGGACAAATCAAAGTAGTGACTTGTCCAAGATCACACACTCAAGCCCCAGTCTCTTAACCAGGAATGTCTTCCCTTCCTCCCTTTATCTTGGGGATGCTTTCAGTTCTATGTCCTAAGGGCAAACAGGTGCTTGAAGGTTTTTGTGAGGCTGCAGAATTCCTTCCTGAAGGTGGGCCTAGCCAGTATTCCCAAAGAAAGTGAGGCACAGTATATTCAGACTTCTACTGGTTGTCAGGAGATCTGGGGAAGGATTCAAAGCCCTAATTGCACATTTTTCTCCCTGTATAATAGGCAACTGTGGGGCAGCTAGGTGGCACAGTGGATAGAGCACTGGCCCTGGAGTCAGGAGGACCTGAGTTCAAATCCCGGCCTCAGACCGAACACTTGACACTTACTAGCAGTGTGACTCTGGGCAAGTCACTTAACCCCAACTGGCCTAAAAATTAAAAAAAAAATTCTCATACTAGGCAACTGTGGACAGTTTTTTCCATCAGTGTAAGACAATAGTGTTAAACTTCAATAGATGCTGGGACCATTAATCCCTACAGAAGAATCCCTGGGGACAGAATACTGGCTTAGTTTTAAAATGTAATGTTATATATGTTCTATTGGATTTTTCTGGTCTTAAGAACCACCACAGGGCATTCAAGGTTAAGTGACCTGCCCAGGGTCTCACAGCTAGTATTACCAATAAGAGTGGGGAACCTGTGGTCTTGAGACCCCATGTTCCCCTCTAGGTCCTCAAGTGCAGCCCTTTGACCGAATCCAAACCTCATAGAACAAATACCCTTTATAAAAGGATTTGTTCTGTAAAACTTAGATTCAGTCAAAAGGCCGCACCCAAGGACCTAGAAGGCCTCATGTGGCCTTGAGGCCACAGGCTCCCCATCCCTGGAAGAGATAGAACTTGAACCCATGCCTTTCTAACTCTGAATAAATAACCATAAGCCAAGTCACTTTACCATTCTGTGCCTTGGTTTCCTCACCTGCAAAATGAGAAAAAGAATATTTATGCTACCTGCCTCACAGGGTTTTTCTGTGCTAAAAGTACATTTTGCAAAATAAATATGTACAAGTAATCCAAAGGCCAGTATTATTATTGAGAGGCAGTGTGGTGAGTTGGAAATAGCCTTGGACTTGGGCCCAGACCTGGCTCAGACTCACTTACTAGCTGTGTGACCCCAAAGCAGGTCACTTTAATTCTCTGAACCATACTTTCCTTCTCTATAAGTGAGGAAAGCACTTTGTAAAAGTTCAGACACTTTAGAAATGAGCAATTGTTATTTTTAAGTGTACCGGTCTTCCCAACAAAAAGTGGGCCCTTTCTTCTTTCATCTTGAGATGTATTTCTCTTAAAAAGCAAGCCATATTTAGGGAGTCCAACTGGGCATGTACCTGACTGCATATTTGGTATATGTAAGTATACATATACATGTACACATAGGTATGTAGAAAAATAAAATTACATATGTAGTATACACACATATATACATATATGCACATATATGTGTGTATTTCTATATGTAAGTATGTGTACACATAAAAACATATGTATATATACTTGTCATTCAGTAAGCCATTTAGTTACTGCCAGGCTCTGTGCTAAGCAATAGGGATATGCTAATGAGGAAGACAATATGCAAACGATTATATACAAACAAGCTATATCCGGGATCAGTTAGGGGAAGTCTTAGAGGGAAGGAGATAAGATTAAGAAGGACTGATTAGCAAAAACCTTCTTGTAGAAAGTGGAATTTTGGTGGAGACTTGAAGGAAGCCAGGGAAACTAGAAGATGAGGGTGAGGGGCATGGGGGATCAACCATGGAAAAGGCAAAATGCACACAGTCATTAGAAGGAGTGTCCTGTGGGAAGAATACTTGGAGCTGTGTCAATTATAAGAAGACAAGAAAGGTAGGAAGGGGCCAGGTTAAGAAGGGCTTTAAAAGCCAAACGGAGGATTTTCTATTTGATCCTAAAGGTAATAGGGAGCCACTGAAGTTTATTGAGGTGGAGAGGATGATATGGTCAGATCTGCTATTTAGAAAGATCACTGGTAGTTTAGGGGAGGATGGATCAGAGTGTAATGGAGGAGTAGGAAATGATTTTAAGTATATGTTAAGATATTATTTTAAACAGCAAACTTGATCAAAGTAAAATATATTCCATCACCTCAATGACTGAGGTCCCAATTATTTTTTTGAGGGAAGGATCTTTTACCCGATTTGCAGACTGGTGATTCATTCACCGAGCCAGACTGGATTGTGTTCCATTGAATGGGGTCAGGAGATTTGGCTCTGGAGACAAGTAGTGTCGTCCATGTGGGGCATCAAATCCTCATGCGTCCTCTGCCACTGTGGTGATTGGGGCTGTTACCGACGGCAAGATGCTATTTTAAAAAGATTTGTAAAAGCTATCAAGGTGCCAGAAAAAAAAAAAAACTGAGATTTGGGTAAATCCAAGAGTTCCAGGACTGAGAGAGGCCTTAAAACAGGTTTAGTGGTTTTAGACAATAAGAACTGTACCACCACTATCAGGGACATTACCACACCCTTTGAAAATAGACACCTTGTCTTCCAAAAATCTAGGGCCGGCAAGATTGAGAAGAATCAGTTGTTCTGTTGCATCTGGCTCAGGAAGTCTATGGGGCATATACTGTAACATGCTGAGTGGGGGGGGGGGCTTATGAGCATGGGCTCCAGCTAATGACATCATGTCATTAAAGATTAATGACAATCAATGACAATTTTGTTATTGATTTTTTTTTCATCCTTTTCCCCACTTAATAGTATTTTATTTTTTCCAATTACATGTAAAGATAGTTTTCAACATTCATTTTTCTAAGACTTCGAGTTCCAAATTTTTCTCCCTCTGTCCCTTCTCTTCCCTCTCTCTAAGACAGCAAGCAACTGGATATAGATTATACATGTACAATCATGTTAAACATATTTCCACATTAGTCATGTTTTGAAGGAAGAATCAGAGTAAAAGGGAAAAACCATAAGAAAGAAAAAAACAAAAACAAAACCAAGTGAAAATAGTATGCTTCGATCTGCATTCAGACTCCATAGTTCTTTCTCTGGATGTGGATAGCATTTTCCATCATGAGTCTTTTGGAATTGTCTTTGATCATTGTATCACTGAAGAGAACTAAGTTGGTCATAGTTGATCATCACACAATGTTGTTGTTACTGTGTACAACGTTCTCCTGGTTCTGCTCACTTCACTCAGCATCAGCTCATGTAAGTCTTTCCAGATTTTTCTGAAAGCATCCTGCTTCTCATTTTTACATAGTACAATAATATTCCATTACATTCATATACCACAACTTGTTCAGCCATTCCCCAACTGATGGTCATGCTCTCAATTTCCTATTCTTTGCCATCACAAAAAGAGCTGCTATAAATATTTTCGTACATGTGAGTCCTTTTCCTTTTTTCATGATCTCTTTGGGATACAAACCTAGTAGTGGTATTGCTGGATCAAAGGGTATGCATGGTTTTATAGCCCTTTGGGTATCGTTCAAATTGCTCTCCAGAATGGTTGGATCAGTTCACAACTCCACCAAAAATGCGTTAGTGTTCCAATTTCCCCACATCTTCTCCAACATTTATCATTTTCATATTCTGTAATATTAGCCAATCTGGTGTGTGTGAGGTGTTACCTCAGAGTTGTTTTGATGTGCATTTCTCTAATCAATAGTGATTTAGAGCATTTTTTCATATGACTATAGATAGCGTTAATTTCTTCATCTGAAAACTGCCTATTCATATCCTTTGACCATTTATCAAATGGGGAATGACTTGTATTCTTATAAATTTGACTCAGTTCTCTATATAATGGAGAAATGAAGTCTTTTATCAGAAATAATGGCTGTAAAAATTGTTTCCCAGATTTCTGCTTTCCTTCTAATCTTGGTTGCATTGGTTTTGCTTCTGTAAAACTTTTAAAATTTAATGTAATCAAAATTACCCATTTTGCATTTCATAATGTAAATAGATTCATAATAAGAGATAGAGCTATCTCTTGTTTGGTCATAAATTTTTCCATTCTCCATAGATCTGACAGGTAAACTATTCCTTGCTCTCCTAATTTGCTTATGGTATCATCCTTGACGTCTAAATCATATACCCATTTTGACCTCATCTTGGTATATGGTGTGAGATGTTGGTCTGTGTCTAGTTTCTGCCACAATATTTTCCAGTTTTCCTGGCAGTTTTTGTCAAGTAATGAGTTCTTATCCCAGAAGCTGGAGTCTTTGGGTTTATTAAACAGTAGATTATTATAGTCCTTTACTACTGGGTCTTGTGTACCTAGCCTATTCCACTGATCTACCACTATTTCTTAGCCAGTACCAAACAGTTTTGATGATTGCCATTTTATAGTATAGTTTTAGATCTGGTAAAGTTAGTCCACCTTCATTTGCATTTTTTTTCATTAATTCCCTTGATTTTTTTTGTTCTTCCAGATGCATTTTGTTATTTTTATTTTTCTAGCTCTATAAAATAATTTTTTGGTAGTTTGATTGGTATGACACTGAATAAGCAAATAGGCAGAATTGTCATTTTTATTATATGAGCTCAGCTTACCCATGAGCGACTGATATTTTCCCAATTATTTAGATCTGACTTTATTTGCATGAAAAATTGTGTTCATAGAGTTCCTGGGTTTGTCTTGGTAGGTAGACTCCCAAATATTTTATATTGTCTACAGTTATTTTAAGTGGAATTTCTGTTTCTATCTTTTGCTGCTGTGCTTTGTTGTTAATATATAGAAATACAGATGATTTATGTGGGTTTATTTTATATCCTGCAACTTTGTTAAAGTTGTTAATTATTTCAAGTGGTTTTAAAATTGATTCTCTAGGATTCTTTAAATATACCATCATATCATCTACAAAGAGACATAGCTTTGTTTCTTCATTGCCTATTCTAATTCTTTCAATTTATTTCTCTGCTCTTATTACTAAAGCTAACATGTCTAGTACAATATTGAATAATAGTAGTGATAACGGGCATCCTTATTTCACCCTTAATCTTACTGGGAAAACTTCTAGCTTATCCACATTACATATAATCTTGCTGATGGTTTTAGTTAGATAACTTATTTTCATTTAAAGGAGAACTCCATTCATTCCTATGCTGTCTAGTGTTTCTAATAGGAATGGGTACTATATTTTGTCAAAAACCTTATCTGCACTTACTGAGATAATCCTATGATTTCTGTTAGTTTTGTTATTGATATGGTCAATTATGCTGATAGTTTTCCTAAGATTGAACGAGCCCTGAATAGCTGGTATAAATCCTACCTGGTCATAGTATATGAGCCTTGTGATAAATCGCTGTAATCTCTTTGCTGATATTTTATTTAAAATTTTTGCATCAATATTCAGTAGGGCAATTTGCCTATAATTTTCTTTCTCAATTTTGTTCCTTCCTGGTTTAGGTATCAGCACCATATTTGTGACATAAAACGAATTTGGTAGGATTCCTATTTAGCCTATTTTTCCAAATACCTTATATGATGCTGGAATTAATTGTTCTTTAAATGTTTGGTAGAATTCACTCGTAAATCCATCGAGCCCTGGAGATTTATTTTTAGGGAATTCATTAATAGCTTGTTGAATTTCTTTTTCTAAAATGGGGCTATTTAAGTACAAGAGTAAGGTTCAAACAATGCTCAACCCCTCCCCTTTTCCCCCTACTATAATAGGTCTTCTGTGCTTCTTCATGTGATAATTTATCCTATTCTGACTTCCATCTTTCCTCTTTTCCTAGTACAATCCTTTTTTTACCTCTTATTTTTTATATCATCACATTAAAGTCAACTTATACCCACACCCTTTGTCTATGTATACTCCTTCTAACTGCCCTGATAGAGAGACAGTTCTCAAGAGCTATGAATATCATCTTCCCATGTAGGGAAGTAAACAGTTTAACCTTATTGAATAACATATTTTTCTTGTTTACTTTTTTTATTCTTCTCTTCAGTGTTGTATTTGAAGACTGAATTTTCTGTTCAACTCTGGTCTTTTAATCAGGAAAGTTTGAAAGTCCCCTATTTCATTGAATATCCATCTTTTCCTCTGAAAGATTATGCTCAGTTTTGCTGGGTAGTTGATTCTTGGTTGTAATCCAAGCTCTTTTGCCTTCTGGAATATCATATTCCAAGCCCTCTGATTCTTTAATATTGAAGCTGCTAAGTCCTGTGTAATACTGACTGTAGCTTCTTGATATTTGAATTGTTTCTTACTGGCTGCTTGCAGTATTTTCTCCTTGACCTGATAATTCTGGAATTTGGCTACAGTATTCCTTGGAGTTTTCATTTCATCTCTTTCAGGAGATGATTGGTGTATTCTTTCAATGATCATTTTACCCTCTGCTTCTAGAATGTCAGGATAGTTTTTGCTAATAATTTCTTGAAAGATGCTGTCCAGGCTCTTTTTTTTTTATCACAGCTTTCAGGTCATACAATAATTCTTAAATCATATCTCCTGGATCTATCTTCCAGGTCAGTTGTTTTTCAAATGAGGTTATTTTACATTTTCTTCTATTTTTTCATTCTTTTGATTTTCAATTGATTCTTGATGTCTCACAGAGTCATTAGCTTCCATTTGCTTAATTACAAGTTTTAAGGAGTTCTTCCCTTCAGTTACCTTTTGTACCTCCTTTTCCATTTGACCAATTGTATTTTTTAAGGAATTGTTTTCTTCTGTCGGTTTTTGTCCTTCCTTTTCCAAGCTGTTGACTCTGTCTTGCATAATTTTCATTTTTTCCCATTTTTTCTTCTATCTCTCTTATTGGATTTTTAAAATCCTTTTTGAGCTCTTCCAAGAAGTCCTTTTGGTCTTGAGACCAATTCAAAGCCTTTGAGGCTTCACATGTAGGCATTTTAACATTGTTGTCCTCTTCTGAGTTTCTATGGTGAAGGCTCTTTTTTATTAGCTTCTTGCTTTTTTTTTTTTTGCTTATTTTGTGGCTTTTAAAGTTGAGCTCTGCTTTTGAAGTACAGGGGCTCTGTCCCAAGCTTCTTATGCTGGGAGCCAGTGGCTTGATCACTGCCTTTATGCATCAAGGTCTCAGGCGCTATATGCTTGCCACTGCACAGCGGTGGCCTGCCCTAGTTGTGCCTTTTGTGCTGGGGGTTCCTGGTCTGGCAGTTTGTCTTCTGTGCTAGGGCTGGAAGCCTCACAGTTGGCCTGCTATGCCACTGGCTTGCTGAGCTAGAACCAGGGGGCCTGGGTTGCTGATCTATGCTGAGGCTAAGAGCCTCCCACTGGCTTGCCTGGACACTCTCTGCACTGGGCTGTGCTCTCCTTTTACCCAAATGAGAAAGACTTTTCCTGAAGTCATTCTAAGTTATCTTAAGCTGGGAAATTGTTTTGCTCTGTCATTTTTTTTTTAAGATTCTGTTGCTCCAGAATCCATTTAGATGTTTGATTTAACATTGTTTCCAAGGGAAACTAGGGAGAGCTCAGGCAACTTCCTGGCCTTTCTCCTCCATCTTGGCTCTACTCCCAGTCTTGTCATTGATTAAAGATCAATGTAAGGTAGGCTAGCTGTATGAAGAAGTTAATGATCCAGGACTCCATCGCATGGAGCAGGGACATATACATCAACATATAATAGGCATTAAATAGTACTCAGAATAAGTTTTTGAGAAGAATATGGTGAGCTGTGATTGATTAAGTCTTTTATTAATTTATATTCAACATATAATGTTTGTGATCTATTTTGTAATTGAATTTTACATTACATATAATGTTTACTTTCAAAACTTTATGTTCTACTTTTAATATTACCAAATATATAATCATTTATCCCTCCAAAATGTAATATTACTACCTGTGTGTTCACTTAAACATTAGTACAACAAAGTAAAAAATGTAAAAAAAGTTAAAAAAAAATGCATCTCTCATCTTTTTAATAGAGTGAAAGTGGGTGGCTGGGTGGCGCTATAGTGGATAGAGTTCCTGAAATCAGGAAGTTCTAAGTTCAAATTTGACCTCACGTACTTACTATATGACCTTGGACAAATCATTTTACACTGTCTGCCTCAGTTCATCATCTGCAAAATGAGCTGGAGAAGGAAATGGCAATCCACTCCAGTATCTTTGCCAAGAAAATCCCAAATGGGGTCACAGACAAGACTGAAATGTCTGAAAACAATAGAGTATGAGCTCTTTGAAGGTGGGGTCTGTTTCATTCTTTATCTTTGTATGCCCCACCCCCACCCCAAACCCCCAGCACCTAACCAAGTGCCTGGAACAGAGTAGCACTTAATACAGGATTGTTGACTGATTGACTGGCTGGAGATTACTGGAGCCCAGGGCTTCTGGGACTTTCACATGGACACCTTTGCCAAATAGCTGCAAGGTAGGTTTACTCCAGGTTAAGAAAGAAAATTTAATTGAAAGCTCTTTGCATCTAGGCTGGAGGGGCCCTGGGCATCCTTTTCCCTGTTCTCTCTTTATGGTTCTTTCTTTTCAGCTATTCATTTCTCCAGGCAGGAGAAGTGTCTTCCTTTGGCTTCCTCTTCAATCCCTGCCCTGAGATGCCATGGGGCCTCTAAGGGTATGCTGGTAAATGTTTAATAAACATTTAATAAATAATAATAATATATAATAATAAAATATATAAATAATAGTATATTATAATAATGCATTGTAAATAATGATAATAATAATAATATTAATATAGTAATATAATAATAAACATTTAATAAACAATACCCCACCCCCAGTGCCAAAATGTATGGTGTTCCCTTTCAGGTTTAATCGGCATTATTAACATTTTCTCAACCACTTTCTAAACTTTAGACAATCTACACAGTAATAAATCAAACTTTGATTTGCAGTGTTTGTAGACTTCCAAGGTGTAAGTGCTTACACTGAAAATTTAACAATTGGCTCTTACAAGTCCATTCAGCTGGCTACAGCATAGCCCTATGAGTCAGGAATCAAATCCATAACATATTGGATGAGTGATTACTCAGCCTTTGCTTAATGACCTGCCAAGATAAGTAACTCATCACCTCCTAAAGCATCTTGTTCATTTTGCTTTATGGACAGCTTCAATTGCTTATGAATTAAAGCTTTCTAGCTTTTTGTTACATTAAGCCCAAATCTGCCTCTTTGTATATTCATAGGATCATTACATTTAGGTTTAGAAAGGAGCTTAGTGAATTATTAGTCTCTATCCCTCTTTTTTTTTTAATAGATGAGGAAACTAAGACCCAGAATGGTGAAGTAAATTGCCCAAAGTCACGATGAAGAAAATTAAAGAGTTGGACCTTAAACTGAGGTTCCCTCTGGTTCCAAATCAAATGTTCTTTGCCATTGCTCCTGGCACTTCCCTCTGGGGCCAAACAGAATAAGTGCAATCTTCTTCTATGTGACATTTTTTCAACTACTTAAGGACAGCTCTTATGTTACCCCAAGTCTTCTCTTCTTTGCACTAAACACTCCCAGTTACTTCAACCGGTTGTCATATAAAATGGACTCAAAGTCCTTCTACATCCTTTTTGTACTCCTCTAGAGGGGTCCTAGTTTAGAAAAAATAACAAAATTCATCTGGAGGGATAAAAGGTCAAGAATCTCACGGGAAATAATGAAAAAAGTGAGCAGGAAGGGAGTCTAGCTTTAAGAAATCTCAAAGTATTTGAATCACCGAAATTATTTGGTACTGGTTAAAAAGTAGAGGTCAATCAGTGGATCAGATTGAACATACCACATAGAAAAGCAAAAGAATACAGTAGCTAAGTGTCCATTAAGGTCCCACTTATTGGGGCAAGGATTTATTATTTGACAATAACTTATGAGAAAGCTGGAAAGTAGTCTGGCAGAAATTAGATTTAGACTAACATGTCACACCATATGTGAAGATATGTTCCACATGGATACATGACTTAGATATAAAAGATCATATCATAAACCAATTAGAGGAACAACAAAGACATTTCCTTTTAGATCTATGAATAAGTGAAGATTTCATGACCAAACAAGGGATAGAGGGGAAAATGGAAGATAACACAGACAATTTTTATTATGTAAATTTGGAAGGATTTTTGCACAAATAAAATTGATGCAGTTGTAACCCTGCCTTGTAAGATATCCCACTCCTGGGATATACAACAATGGTTGTTTTGGAAGAGAGATTCTGTAAAGGCTGTTTCTGAAGGTGGCTGGAATTGGTTTGTGGAGAGTATTGAGGGAGGAGCAAGTCACGATCCAGGATGGAAGATTGGGTTTCTTAGCATGAGATTGTCTGTCTTTCTTCTCCTTATCAAAGAGGAAAATGGCTATTCCTAGGGCAGCTGAGGGGAGACTAGAATGACTGTGACCAGAGAACATGGAGTCATGCTGACTGAAACTTGTTTGGGCGAGACTGAGAGATATTCTCTCTTCTCTGTGGCCCCGAGCTGATTAACTGCTCCCTCTCTGGTATCTAAACAGGAAGCCCCTTCCTGCTCCCTGTAGTCAGAAAATCACTGACTGACACACTTTCACTTCCTTTCTCCCCTGAGAGTTTTGTTCACCCCCCACTTTACGCTCCCACTCATTGTCCCTTACACAATTTAGTGCACTAACATTGGTTAAGTGATTATGGGTAATGCTAGAGGGAACCTAGAATAAAAAAGCAGAGACACATCTAGCTCAGGCCCTGAAGCCAGGCTGAGGCAGAGAGGGCCTCACAAGTCTGAACAATGGCCTTCCCCCAGGAACTTAGTGGAGTTGGCTCTGACTGCTTTCTAAGTTGGTACAAGGTTATCAGTGGGAGAAATAAAGACCAGAGAAAGTGATACATAATTCAAACCCACACACACATTCATATTTATGTTTATATGTATGTATTCATATGAATATACATGTATATATGTGCGAATATATGTGAACATGTGTGTATGTCGATTATATGGATTTGGATTATTATTTTGCTGTATTTTGGATATATGTGTGTGTATTTTTATATATGTATATATATATATGTGTGTGTATTTATGTATGTGTATATATGTGTTTGTGTGTATATGTGTGTGCATTTATATATACGTGTATATATGTATGTGTATTTTTATATATGTATATATATGTGTGTGTATTTATGTATGTGTATGTATGTGTTTGTGTGTATATGTGTGTGCATTTATATATACGTGTATATATGTATGTGTATTTTTACATGTGTGTGCATATTTTATATATAATGTGTACTATTTTTATGTGTGTATATCTACACACATATATAAATATATACCCATATACTTTCAAGCTAGGGGGAAATTCAGGTATAGGTCATAAATCACCCTCTCAGGCCTTTATTTGCAGATATGTACATGTATCATTTTCGTGAGATCCAGAGTCAAAGATAAAAGGAGGAAAGAGTCAGTCTGTCAATAAACAGTTATTACATGCCATGCAGTACTACATACTACCTACTACATACACTGTGATAAGTACTGGGGAGATACAACAAGGTAAAAGGCATCCATGCTCTGGAGCAGCTCACAGCCTAATGAAATGCATACAACAGTGTACAAATGCATATATCGAGTAAATTGGAAAGAACGGAGGGGAAAGCATTAGCATTAGGGGGATTAGGAAAAGTTTCCTGTAGTTGGTGGGAAAGAGACAAGAGCATGTGCTGGCTAGACATTTCTGAATTCCTCTATGCCTGGCACTGGACTCTGGGCCACATTTTGACCTACCTCCCTGGCAGCCCCAGCCATATGGAAATTTCTGATGGTGCACAGTTAAATTGAGAAGGGAAACAGTTAACTGGAGAAAAAATATCTTTATGGAAAATTTCTCTGATAAAGATCTCATATCAAAAATGTATGAGCAACTGATTCAAATTTGTAAGATCAAGAGTTGTTCCCCAACAGATTAAAGGTCAAAGGATGTGAACAGGCAGTTCTCAAAGGAAGAAATCCAAATTATGAACAGCCACTGACCTGCTCCTCCCCACCAAGGTCAGGACCTTTCACAATGGATCTGGTACCTGGACCTTCCAGTCCCTGGGGAAGTGAATCCTCTCATTTGTTGACCACCAGCTTTAGGGCCCAACCCAGTTGACTGGTATGTGCAAACTTGTCTGTGTATTGTGTCTGTTGGCTGGCCCTAGATGCCAGACCAAGCTCCAGCTTCACAGCCTATTCCAGAACCCACCTGCGCCATCTTGCCATCTGCCTGCTGCTCTTTCCCACTCCCTCCTTATAGCATAACACACTTCCCTTGTCATCACTCCCCTCTCCTCCCCTCCCCTCCCCTCTCCTCCCCTCCCCTCCTCTTCTCTTCTCTTCTCCTCTCTTCTCCTCTCTTCTCCTCTCTTCTCCTCTCTTCTCCTCTCTTCCCTTCCCTTCCCTTCCCTTCCCTTCCCTTCCCTTCCCTTCCCTTCCCTTCCCTTCCCTTCCCTTCCTTCCCTTCCCTTCCTTCCCTTCCCTTCCCTTCCCTTCTCTCTCTCTCTCTCTCTCTCTCTCTCTCTCTCTCTCTCTCTCTCTCTCTCTCTCTCTCATTTCCTTTCATTAGAAAGTAAGTTTCTTGAAAGCAAGACTAGCTGGCTCAGTGGATAGAGAACTGAATTTGGAACCAGTAAAACCTAAATTTAAATCTGGCCTCATACTTGACCTCTCTGTGCCTCAGTTTTCTCATCTGTAAAATGGGAATAATATTAGCACCTACTTTACAGGGCCATTATAAGAATAAAATGGCACAGTAAATGTAAAATACTTTGCAAACTATACTATATATATATATATATATATATATATATATATATATACATATATATATATATATACATATATATATATATATCCTATATAAATGAGAGCTATTATTACTAATTTTCATTTCCCACATGCTTAGCACAGTGCCTACCACATAATAAGTACTTAATAACTTACTCTGTTATCTCTGCTAACTTATTGTTACTCTGAAAGCTATTACCTTCCCTTTGTTCATTCATTCATTTACTCACTCACAGGTGAAATTAAAAGGATTCTGAGGTTCTAGCGACAGAAAGGCAAAATGCTAATTATTGGAGGGGCTATGAGAGTAAACCATTGTTAGTGGAGTTATGACTTAGTGCAGCCATTCTGGCAATTTGGAACTTTGCCCTCCCCTCTCCTCCCCTCCACTCACCCCCAGTAACTAAACCTTTGACCCTGTAATACCGCTGCTTGATCTAGATCCCAAAGAGACCCAAGAAAGAGGATACGCACATATATGTACAAAAATGTTTCTTTTTGTGGTGGTGAAGAGCTAGGAGGTGTCCATCAACTGGGGAGTGGCTGAAGAAATGGTGGTATAAATCAGTGCTTCTTACACTGTGGGGTTGTGACCCTACATGGGTCATATGCTAGAGAGGTTATGAGTAGAAAAAGTTTAGAAGTCCTGGACTATATATATAGATATATGTATATGTGTGTGTGTGTGTGTGTGTGTGTATATGTATGTATGTATGTATGTATATATATATATGAATGTATATATGTATATATATGTATATATATATATGTAATGAAATATTGTGCTGTAGGAAATGATACAAAGGATGATTTTGGATAAACCTCGGAAGACTTGTATGAACTCATACAGAAGCAGGAGAACAATTTCTACAGTATCAAGGACAACTTTGAAGGACTTAAGAACTTAAGAACTATTGAATGCAATAACCAGCCGGGATTCCAGCAGATTGCCGATGAAACAAGCTACGCATTTCCTAATAGTGAGACGATAATCTCAAGCTGCCAAATGAGACATATTTTTGGCCACAGTCAATATGGGGATTTGCTTTGCTGGATGGATCCTAGCTTGCCAATGGCATTCCTAAAATGCAGCACTGAGAAATTACTATAATACTCCAGATGTGAGTGGACCAAGGCACAGGACTTTGGTACCATCACCTCCCTCATCCCAGTCATTGTACCTTTCTTAATGCCACCCAAGACCACATTGGTCTTCTTGGCTGCCACAGGACACTATTCTTAATGAACTCACAATCCACTAAAACTCTGTATCTATTGGGTGATGTAAGGTTTGCATTTATCTTTACTAAACACCTTCCAGAGATTGTTATAGAATCTCAGTCTCTCTTCTGTGTCTCTTTGCGCCTCTGACTCCTTCTACTTGAACTTGTATAATGGTTACATACAGAGAAGAAACTGGCATGTATCTACCTCTAGCCTTTGCTCTAGGTTTTATGGGTCAGAGTTGCATGTAATCCACCCTGCTCAATAGGTTGACCTCATTAATAAGAAGGCACCAACCCCTTTTGGCTCATTGGTCAATGGCCGCTGGTGGAGCTTGTAGGCTGGAATGAGGCCTGCAGACAGGGCAGCTCTGCACTTCCCTCCCAGCATACCATTCCATGTAAGAGCTTGCTCTCTTGTGGCAGTGACTCTGCCTCCTTGGAGCCTTCGAAGCTAATGTCAGGGAGGTCAGGCCCAGGGCCAGCTATTTCCGGAAGGCGTGGAGTTGTGGGGGGAGGTGTTGTGGTTCTAGTCTTGGAGGCTATTTGAACTCACAGAAATGGGAATTCCCATCAAAGCTCAGCCTCATTCCAAGACTGAGTCTGTTTACTCCCAGGAAATCAGTACTTCCTGACTTTTTTTTTCCTTTAAGAAGCATATTTTAAAATATGAACAGCAGATTTAAAAATCAACCAGTCAATAAACAAACATTTTTTTACAAAGCATTTACTCTTTTCCAGGCACTGTGCTAGGTATAGGGGATAGAAAGATGAAGTGAGATAGTTCCTGCCCTCAGAGAGCTTATATTGGATTTTTTTTTTTGGTAAATGATATTTTATTTTTTCCCAATTACATGTAAAGATAGTCTTCAACATTTTTATAAGATTTTCAGTTCCAAAGTTTTCTCCTTCCCCTCCCTCCTCCCCCTTCCCCAAGACGGCAAGCAATCTGATATAGGTTATACATGTGCAATAATGTTAAACATATTTCCACATTAGTCATGTTGTGAAAGAAGAATCAGAACAAAGGGAAAAACCATGAGAAAGAAAAAAAAAACAAAAAAAGTGAAAACAGTATGCAGCAATCTGCATTCAGACTCCTTAGTTCTTTCTCTGGATGTGGGCTTATATTGTATTTGAGGAAACAACACACACAAGACAAATTGAGGAGAGGGAGGTGGAATGGGGCACTAGGAGGCAGGAGGATAAGAAAAATACTTCCATAGAAGGTGGCCTTTGAGCTGAACACTGAAAAAAATTGGGGGATTTAGCAATGGAAGTGAGGAAAGAGTACATTCTGGGCATATGGGACATCCTGTTTAAAGCTCTGGAGGGAGGAGATTGTGTTCCCATGCACAGGGAACACAAAGCAGGCCAGTTTGGTTGGAATATATAGGCTGTAATGGGGGAGTAATGTACAATCAGCCTGAGAAGATAGTTTGGAACCAAATTATGAATAGCTTTAGATTCTAAATAGTGGAATTTGTATTTTATCTTAGCAGCAAGAGGGAACCAATGATGCTTCTTGAGCAGGAAAGTGATATGATCAGATGTGGGTTTTAGGAATAACAATTTGGCAGCTGTGTGGAGGTTGGATTGGAGAGGGGAGAGACATGAGACATGGAGACCAAATCAGAGGCTAGTGCAATAATAATCCAGGCAAAAGGGGGTAAGGATCTGAATAAGGATAATGGCTGTGTAAGTGGATAGAAGTAGATGATAATTTGGAGCTGTAATTCATAAGACCGGGAGTGGGGGGTGGGAGGGGTGGTGAGTAAGAGTGAAGACTTAAGGATGAGACCTAGGTTGCAAACCTGAGTAACTAGCAAAATATTGGCACCCTAAACAGAAATAGGAAAATGAAAAAGAGGAGAAGGATTGGAGGGAAAGATGATGAATTCTGTGTGGGACATGCTGAGTTTAAAATGTCTATGGAATATCTAGGTGAAAATATTTAACAGAGTGGAAAATTCAGAATCGGAGTTCAGGAGTGAGATGAGTACTAAAAAGATATATTTGACAATAAATAATCTGCATAAAGGTGATAGTTGGGCACATGGGAACTGATGAGAGAAGAAAAGGGGGCCCAGGATAGAGCCCTGGATTACACCCAAGGGCACAAGACATGTATGAAGATCCTACATAGGAAACTGAGAAGGATCAGTCAGACAGGACAATTATAGAATAATAATTGTAATGGATATGGTTGTAAAACATTTTAAATAAAATTCTAACCAAAAGATAATAGTAACATATCCAAAGCTTATTCAGTATTACCAAGTTGGAGTTATACCAGGAAAGCAAACATGGTTCAACATTAGGAAAGCACTTAGCATAATTAATCACATAAAAGCCCAAACATCAAAAAACACATGATCACATCAATAAATTCCAGAAAAGGCCTTGAGAAAATGAAGCACTTATTTATGTTAAAAAACATTAAAGAGTATGACCATGGAAGCCCACCCTCCTTTCCTTTGAACGTAATAAAAGAATATGTCTAAGACAAAAAAAATTAGCATTAATTTGCAATAGCAAAATATGAACTGGGCATAATGGAGTATGTCTGTAATCCCTGTTGCTGAGAGAAGCTGAGACTGGTGGATTGCTTGAGCTCAAGAATTCTGAGATGCAGTGGGCTAAGCCATTTTCAGTAAGCTCTTAGGACCAAGAGGCCACCAAGTTGTCCAAGAAGGGTTGAACCAATCCAGGATAGAAACAGAACATATCAAAGCTTCCATGAAGACAAATAGTTGAATTTGGCTTGTGAATGTCTGCTGTACTTTCAGGTTGGTTGAGATAGGAATACCCAATCTCTGAGGGAAAAAAAAGTGAAATATTAGAAACTTTCATAATAAATACAGGAATAAAGCAAGGTTAAAGTAGTTCTACAAATACTAGCAGTAGCAATAAGACAATATAATGAAATTAAAGGCATAAACATCAGCAAAGAGGAGTCAGTTAACCTTATATGCAGATGGTTTATTTAGAAAACCCCAGTGAATCAACAAAGAAAGTAATTGGGAGGAATAATAGATTTAGTAAAGGAAAAGGATACCACCACACCCTCAAAGTCACTAGTATTTTTTATATAGAACCAGCAAAAACAAGGTGGAAATAACAGATAGATCCCACTGACAATAACATCAAAAATTTGGCGTCAGCCTACCAATATCTGTTCAAGACATATAAATACAATTACAAAAGAGTCTTTATGAGGATAAAAGAAACTAAAAAAAACCTAGAAGAATAGTCATTCTTTTTGATTGGGACATCCCAATATAATGAAGATGATGATATTACTTACATTAATTTATAGATTTAGTCCTATAACAATACAAGTACAAACAAGTTACTTTATAAAACCATAGAAAACTAGATAGAATTCATTTGAAGGAAGAAAAGTTGTAGAATCTCAAGTTCTCTTGAATGAAAAAGGCAAAAAGAAAAGGGGCAGGACACTTCCAGACCTCAGACTACATTATAAAGCAGTAATCATTACAACTATTTTGGTACCGGTTAAAAAAGATAAGGGAAGACCAGGGGAACAGATGAGATGAGTAAGAATCAGAAACAACAGAGCTCAGTAACCTAGTATTTGACAAAGCCCAAAGCATAGATTACTATTGATAAAGGGCTCCCCATTTGACAAGAATTTCTGGAAAACTGGAAAGCAGTCAGCTGATTTATTTTTAGAGAGACAAGATTGGTGTAGTGAAAAGAGTGGTGGATTTGGATTCAGGAGAGACCTCAATTTCCTCATCTGTAAAATGGACATGATAAAAATCTGTGGTGCCTAAGACAGATACATAGCTGCTGGGGAAATCAAATAAAATCCTGTATGTAAAGTGCTCTAAAAGTGTTAGCTGTAATTGTTATATCAAATTCAATGCTACTGGTGGCCAGAACTGGAAGAAGCAAAAAGATCATCTTTTTCAATCTTCTCAGGATATATATGAGGAAAACTAAGGCTCACAGTTGGAAAGTGACTTGTTGGAGGTCACCCAGAGCTGAAGCTTGAACCCACATTTCCTGGCTCCTAGTACAATGCTCATTTCCTACCATGCAGCCTTCATTCAGGGCTTCCAAATATTAACTCAATCAACACAACATTTCTTGGGTATTTCCTCCTCCACTACTTTCCCCATTTCAGCTTTTAAAAGAAAAACCAAGAAAGAATGTTCTCCCATGCAACTCCCCGCCACCTCTGGTTGTCTTTTCTCCCCAGCCACCCACACATTTCCCCCTCTGCATTGCAAGGGCCACAGCTGCCAGCAGAGGATCCTCAGGGAACATCTGTCAGTTTTTCAGCTAGAGGCAGAGATAAGAGCATAGCAATCCTTTACTCACAGCTCTATTTAATGGTTTTCTCTGTTGTTGTTCTAACTAACTTCTTCCATTAGGGAATACTTTTCACATGAAGTTGGACATGTTTTGGGTGAGGACAGGCAAAGGGTTAACTGAAGAGAGCAGGAAGCAGTACCTGGCCTCCAGCCACTGCCTGGTCTGAGGCCCTGGGAGTGGGAATGTGAGTCAATCTTCACTCCTCTTCCCCCACCCAGCTGCTTTTCTCCTCCCTCTTCTCTTATTGCCCTCTCCAATCCCTTTTCCCAGGGCTGTTCACACAAGTTTCCCAGTTCCAATAATAGCAGCAACAATAACTCCTATTTCCATAGCTCAACATTTACAAAGTGCCTTCTTACAACAGCCCTATGCTATGGACAGGATTAGGGTTACAGATGAGGAAACTGACTCTTAAAGAAATGACTTGCCCAAAGTCACATAGCCAAGGACGTCTGAGAACAGGGATTTGAATACATCAGACTCTCTCTTTCTCTAATATACCTTTAACCCTTTGGTACATGCCTTCCTCTGATTCTTCAGTACTTTATGGATGCCAGTGTAGCAGATAGACTGTCCATTTGTTCTCCTTTTAGCCACTTAGATGGCTAGCCTATCTCTTTTTCTAGTCACAGAGGTTCTCATCAATACCTTTAATGTCATTTAATATCATCAGAGATCTAGAAGTAGAAGGGACCTCAGAGTCCTTCATTTGACAGAGGCAGAAACTGAGACCCAGTGAGGGGAAGTGACTTTCCCAAAGTCACACAGAAGATCCTAGAGGTGAAAGGGACCTCAGAGGCCATCTAGCTATCATTTTGCAGAGGAAGAAGCTGAGGGTAAGGGACTTGTCTAAGGTCTCACAGGCTGTAATAGAGTCAGGAATAGAACTCAGGTCCTCTGATTCCAAATCATGAGTATAAATAATGTACTACAGATTACAGGTAATGTACTACAACCTGCTTATAATATATAATATTACACTTATGTGGTACAGGTAATGTACTACAATCTACTTATAACATACAATATTACACTTATGTAGTAGAGGTAATGTGCTACAACCTACTTATAATATATAATATTATACTTATGTAGTACAGGTAATGTACTACAACCTACTTATAACTTCCATGTATGTGTCTTTCTATTGTCTTTTGGGCCACTGCAATTTTAATTCTTCTGAGATCATGATGCTTATGAGCTACCCATCTTGTGTATCATAGTCTGGCCAATATGCTTTCTGAAAATCTTATGATTCAAGCTGGAATTGCTTGTAAAGATCATCTAATCTAAGTCTCTTATCATCCACTTGGTTTTTCCTCTATGGAGTACACATCTGAGTACACATAGATTTTCCTAAGGAGGCCCTCTGCCATTCCACAGCTTGATGCAGTCAGCACAATATTAATGCCAGACAGGAATACCCTGTGTAATGAAAAATAAGCTATAAACTGGAGATGTAGTTACTCACTAGTCTCTCCTCCACTGGATTAATGGTACTTAAGCCCTGAGTCTGAAACTCAAGAGGAAAGAAAACCTAATTGTGAATACCACTTTTCAGTTCTACTTTGCTATTTTCTTGGTAACCAAAAATGGGAAACTAAAAACAGTCCTTCTACTGGGGAAAGGCTAACTAAATTGGGCCACAAGAATAAATTGGAATATAATTGTGCCTTAAGAAATGCCAAGATGGACAGTTTCAGGGAAAACTGGGAGGACCTCTATTAAGATACAAAGTGGAGTGACTAGAGGTAGGAGAACAATTTGGACGAGGATGACCACGTTACAGAGAAAACCAACTTGTAAAAACTTGAGAACTCTGAACAGAGGAATGCTAAAAGAACGAAGAGGAAACATGCCCTTCATCTTTTGTTGTTGTTTAGTCGTTTCTTTCTGGGAGTTTTTAGACATGGCCAACACGGGAATTTGTTTTGCTGGGCCAAGCACGTTTGTATTGAGGGCTTTATTTTTTCATTAAAAAATTTGCTCATTTAGGGGTAGGATCAGATTAATAAAAGGAAAAGAAACAAAAATCAAACAACAAATTACTTTGTTTCCCATATGTTCTTTCTCCCCCTAACCCCATCCAGTGTCTGACCCCACATGCTGACACCTTCACAAATACAGTTGCTATAGACAAATCACCTTATTTGAGCCATGCCAACAGCTCCCAACATCTTAACCCAAGAGGCTAAGGAGTGCTGGAAAAACACTGGAATGGGTCCAGGGGAAGCTATTTTTAAATGGGAGACGACCATTTTAAGACCAGGGTGGTCAGAGAACTGAACACTGTGGTGTCAAGTTACTTGTAAAAGAGGCAATATGGCATAGTGTCAGAAGACCTGGGATCAGGTCCCAGCTTTGCCACAGGTTAATTCTGTGACCCTAGGCAAGCAAGTAATTTTTATTTTCTGTGACTCAGTTTCTTCATCTACAAAATGAGAGAACTAGAGTAGATGACACCTTCTAGCTCTAACATTCTATGAATATTTCCATAATTCTTGACCTTGAGTCTCACCTTTGAGAGTGACAATATCAAGGAAAAGAGAGAGGGGGAGTTATGTACAAGAATACAGTATTTTATTTTTCTCCAACTCATGACTTAAACTGGTGAAACTGAATAGCAACACTTTTGTAAACACTCTAGCCCTTTGGCAGGGAGGACCCTAACTTTCCTTTTTCTGGGAATCCAATCAATAATCCCAGAGTGGAAGTCCAGTTAGAGAGTCATAGAATGTCAGAGATCAGAGAACAGGGTCTGAAAAAGATATGCCCACGAGTTTGACTCTTGGACAAATTCCAGAATGGATCATTAAAGAGATAGCTGGTGCACATCAAGAAAGGGAAGCTATGATCACAGAGAGTCCACATGGCTTCATCAAGAACAAGTCATGGCAGACCAAACTAATTTTCTTTTCATTCATTAATTGTAAATACCTACCATTTATATGGGGACAGCTATAGAGTATTGGGATTGGCATTAAGAAGACTCATCTTCCTGAATTCAAATCTGACCTCAGATACTTACTAAGGATATCACCCTGGGCAAGTCACTTCACCCTGTTTGCCTCAATTTCCTCATCTGTAGAATGAGTTGGACAAGGAAATGGCAAATCACTCCAGTGTCTCTGCCAAGAAAACCCCACATGGAATCACAAAGAGTTGGGTGTGACAATAACAACAACAATTTTAATGCTTTAAGTGATTTAAAAGTTTGAAAAGTGTTTGGCAAATATTATCTCATTTTATCCTCACAATAATCCTATGAGAAAGGTGCTATTATTATTATCCCCATCTAACAGATGGGGAAACTGAGGTAGACAGAGGTTTTTACACAGCTAGTAAATGTCTGAAGCTAGATTTGAACTTAGATTTCCCTGACTCTAGGCTTGGCACTCTATCCCCTGTGCCACCTACCTGCTTTTTCCACAGAGTTGCTGACCCAGTAGATCAAGAGAATTCTGTACCTACATTTTAGTAAACCATTTCCTAAAGTATCCCATCCTACTCTTATGGGAAAAGATAGATGGGGGCTACAGAACACTGAATATATTTTCAGACTTGTTAATGTATTGTTCAATTTTGCTGATTTTCCCCCTCTTCTTCCTCCTTTTCTTTTAAAAATGTTTGTTAAATAGGATGGCTCTCTGGGAGGGATAGGGCACAGGAGGAGATTCAGGTGATGTACAAAATAAAAGATTTAAATAAAAATTATTTTAAAAAACAGAAGAGACCTCAGACCATAAAACTTTAGAGCACAGAATTTCAGAGGTGGACATCAGAACATAGAATATCAGAGTTTGGAGGTACATTAGAACATAGAATGTCGAGACTGGATAAGATTGTGGAACTTAGGATGTTAGATCTAAAAGGGTATCTTAGAAAGAACATCAAAGCTGGGAGGAACCACAGACCATGAAATTTCTTAACTGGGAGGGAATTTAACATGCAGAATGTTGAAGCTAGAGAGCATAGATGGTCAGAGATGGAAAGAGTCTTAGAACAAATAACAGAATATCAGAGCTTGGAAAAGTATCAGAACACAAAATATTAGAGTTGAAAACAACCTTATACATAGAATTTTGGAACAGAATATGCCAGGGCTGGAATAAAAGTAAAATATGGAACATTTATGCTAAAGAACAGAATGCCAGATTTGAAAGAAACTTAGATCACTTAAAATACAAAATATAAAAGCTGAAGCAGACAGTAAAATGTTGAATTTTAAGGATGAAAAAGACCATAGAATGTAGAATGTTACTTTTGTTTTGAGACTGGGTCTCCCTATCCTGCCCAGGCTGGAAGTGCAGTGACCCCTTATAGGCTTGATCCTAATGCTGATTAGCATGAGAACCATGACATGCTGTTTCTGACTTGGGCCACTCTGCTCTTCTTTAGGCAGCTGGTGGTTTACACCCAGGACTGTGGTATGGACCTCCAACTGGATTGAAAGCAACTGCAGCTCTGAACTCTCCAGCTCAAGCAAGATCCACCAACCTCAGCCTTCAGCAGCAGCAGGGATTAAAGGCATGGACCACCATTCCCATCCACTAGAAAATAGAATATTAATGCTAGAAGGAACCTTAGAACAGAGAGTGTCAGCTTTGGGGTGGACCTCAGAGAAGAAAATGTCATGACTGAGAAAAACTTTAGAATAAAGCAGATCAAATATAAGAGGAACCCTAGAACTTTCAGTGCTGAAGGGGAGCTTTGGAAATAGACTGTTAGAAAAACAGAATGTCAGATCCTCAGAATAGAGACTATTAAGAGGTGAACATAATATTAGAAGAAAGAATTTTAGAACACAATGTCAGAGTTGGGAGAAGTCTTAGAACAGGGGATGTCAGAGCTGGGAAGGACTTTAGAACAGGAAATGGCAGAGGTGGGAGGGACCAGAGAGTATTAAGTCCTAGCTATCATCATAATCATCCATCACCATAATCATCACCATCACCATCGCCACCATCATCATCACCATCATCACCATCACCATCACCATCATCACCATCACCATCACCATCATCAAAAAATGATAGTTAGCATTTAATCCTCTCTGGTCCCTCCCAGCTCTAATATAATAATTATATGTAATTATATTATAACATATTTAATTACATATTATATATAATTATATGTTGTAGATAATTACACATGTAATTATAGCCAACACTTATAATAATAATACTATTATTCTTATTCTTATTAACTAGCACTTGGTGGGAAGGAAAGGGCAAGCTAAAGGCTGCCTCCCCTTTCAGAGTGCCCCGGGGAGCCATTTTCTTTCTGAACCAGACTCATCCCTTTGTTGTTATTCAGTTGTTTCAGTTGTGTCTGACTCTTTGTGACCCCATTTGGGATTTTCTTGGCAAAGATACTGAAGTGGTTTTCCATTTCCTTCTCCAGCTCATTTTACAGATGAGGAAACTGAGGTAAACAGGGCAAAGTGACTTGCTCAGGGTCACACAACTAGTAAGTGTCTGAGGCCAGATTGGAACTCAGGAAGATTAGTCGTCTTGGTCCAGGTCTGGTGTGCCACCTAGCTGCCCCGACTCATCCCCAGAGTACTGAAGGGGGCAAATAGAATTCTAGGTCAATACCTCTTTTCAGGATAGAGGAAAGAAGGGCTCCTGTTTTCCTTAAGGTAGAGCTTGGCATCTCCCTCAGAGAGGGGTGGGCCAGATTCCAGAGATATGGACCTGAGCCACCCATGAGCCCCATCTATACATTTACACAAGCCACTTGGACATGGTATCTATTTAGAGGAGCATATATGTCCTATATGCATAGTTATTGACGTGTTGTTTTTTACATTACACTGTGAGCTCCATGAGGGCAGGAATCATGTTTTGGCTTACCTTTCTTACTCTCCCCAGCACTTAGCCCAGGGACTGGCACATAGCAAGTATTTAGCACCAGTGGAGTCCTCAAGCTGTCCACTGGCTACCCCTCTGTCTGACCACATGAGCAGCCCATTTTATTTTCTTTTTGGATTATCTATTTCTTTGGTGGAACACCTTGCTCCATTTTTTCTTTGAA
This sequence comes from Phascolarctos cinereus, assembly GCF_003287225.1. Classification (NCBI taxonomy): domain Eukaryota; kingdom Metazoa; phylum Chordata; class Mammalia; order Diprotodontia; family Phascolarctidae; genus Phascolarctos; species Phascolarctos cinereus. The sequence goes on along the minus strand of NW_027556291.1, from coordinate 70,703,583 downwards.
GTTCTTCATTTGTTAAGAGTTTCAGCCTACTCACCCCCACCTCCACCACATCACACACACACACCTCCTCATTGCCTTCTGTGGGACATTCATCTTGGATTCTTTGGTGATTCTAGTATTATATGACTCACCGCTACAGAACACCATTAGAATAATGTTATTAAAAAGATGGACTTTTCTTTCAGGGAGAAGTTTAGGGCCATTAAAGGAGCTTTGAAAATTTTTCAAAGGTAATCCAGCCCATTCTATGCTTCCCATTGAATTCTGGGCACATCTTATAATTCATTTACAGTGTCTGTACAAGCTATAGAATGTCAGAGCTGGAAAGGAGTTTTGAGCTTAAGATATGAGAACTTTCAGGGTCCTAAGAGCAGAATGCCAGAATCAAGTGGGCATTCGTCGAGCATTTATTTCCTTGTCAGGCACTGTGCTAAGCTCTGGAGACATGAAGGAAGGCAAAACCAGTCCCTGAGTTAGGGAACTTACACTTCCATCAAGAAGACAACTTATAAGTAACTAGAGACATGCAAAACATAGCCAGAGTAGATGAATAGGAAGATGGAAACTATTGGAAGTTCCAGCTATCTGAGAGAAAAGGGGGCTAAAGAGATAAGGGTGAGGGTCCTGCAAGGCCACCTGCAGAAGGAAGGATTTGAGCTGAAGCTTGAAGAAAGCCAGGGAAACAATGGGGGGGATGAGGAGGGACCTAAGAACACAGCAGGTCAGAGCTAGATTAGATCTCAGAAAAGGCAGTCATGGATAGGCTGTCCATCAGGGAACCTGTGGCCTCGAGGCCACATGTGGCCTTCTTGGTCCTTGAATGTGGTTTTTTGACTGAGTCCCAAATTTTATAGAACAAATCCTTTTCTTAAGGGGATTTGTTCTGTGAAGTGCTAGGCCATCTTTTTACACTTCCTTAATTAATTCTTTCTCCCACTCTCCACAGCAGCCCTTCCTTACCTTTTCATTCCACCTTAAGCCTCCCATGACTGCCCTTTCCTGCCCTCTCAGCTGAGAACCTGGTCTCATATTTTACTGAAAATATTGAGGTTGTTTGCTGGGAGCTCCCTCCCTCTTCTCTCCTCCTCCTCTTCCTCCTCCTCTACTATCACTCAGATGCCTTCTGCCACTGTCTCCTCTTGTCTCACATGAAGAGGTAGACCTTATCTTTGCAAATTCAAACCCCTCAACCAGCACAAATGATCTCCTTCTGTCCTCTCTCCTTGAGCAGACTGGCCTGTGGCATGCCCACACTCACTTCTCTTCAATCTCTCCTGTCTATTTGTTGATTCTCTACTGCCTATAAACATGCCCACGTGTCCCCCAGCCTCAAACAACCTCTCTCACTTGATCCATCTGTTTCCACTAACTGCCATCCCAAAACTCTCCTGACTTTTGTGGCTAACCTCCTTGAGAAGGCCAACTACAAGAGGTACCTCCACTTTCTTTCCTCTCTCTTCTTAGTTCTCTATACTCTGGCTTCTGATCTCATGATTCCACTGAAACTCCTCTCTCCAAAGTCACCAGTGATCTCTTAGTCACCGAATCCAATGCCTTTTTCACAATCCTCATTCTTTTCAGCCTTTCTGCAGCCTTTGACTCTGTTGTTGATCATTTTCTCTCTAGGTTTTTAGGTCACTACTCTCTCCTGGTGATCCTCCTATTCCAAAATTTCTCTCCAGAATGGTTGAATCAGTATACAACTTCATCAATAGTATATTCGTGTTTTAATTTTCCCATATCTCCTCCAACATTCATCATTTTCCTTTTCTCTCATATTAGTCAATCTGACAGTGTGAGGTGGTACCTCAGAGTTGTTTTGATGTGCATTTCTCTAATCAATAGTGATTTAGAGCATTTTTATATGACTATAGATAGTGTTAATTTCTTCATCTGAAAACTGCCTGTTCATATTCTTTGACCATTTATCAATTGGAGAATGACTTGTAATCTTATAAATTTGACTCAGTTCTCTATATATTTGAGAAATGAAGCCTTTATCAGAAACACTGACTGTAAAAAATTGTTTCCCAGATTTCTGCTTTCCTTCTAATCTTGGTTGCATTGGCTTTGTTTGTGCGAAGCCTCTTTAATTTAATGTAGTCAAAATTATCTATTTTGCATTTCATATTTTTCTCTATCTCTTGTTTGATCATAAATTCCTCTCTTCTTCATAGATCTGACAGGTAAAGTATTCCTTGCTCTTTTAATTTGCTTATAGTATCGCCCTTTATGATTAAATCACGTACTTATTTTGACCTTATCTTGGTATATGATATGAGATGTTGGTCTATGCCTAACCATTGCTGTACTGTTTTCCAGTTTTCCCAGCACTTTTTGTCAAATAATGAGTTCTTATCCCAGAAGCTGGAGTCTTTGGGTTTATCAAACACTAGATTACTGTAGTCATTGACTACTGTATCTTGTGTACCTAATCTTTTCCACTGATCTACCACTCTATTTCTTAGCCAGTACCAAATAGTTTTGATGATTGCTGTTTTATGATATAGTTTTAGATGTGGTGTGGCTAGGCTATCTTCCTTTGCATTTTTTTTTCATTAATTCCCTTGGTATTCTTGACCTTTTGTTCTTTCAGATGGATTTTTTTTTACTATTTTTTCTAGCTTTATAAAGTAATTTTTTGGTAGTTTGATTGGTATGGCACTGAATAAGTAAATTGATCTAGGTAGAATTGTCATCTTATTATATTAGCTTGGCCTACCCATGAGCAACTGACGTTTTCTTTAGATCTGACTTTATTTGTGTGAAAAGTGTTTTGTAATCGCGTTCATATAGTTCCTCTGTTTTTTATTGTCTACAGTTATTTTAAATTTTCTCCTTCTCCATCAGTTCTTTTTCTCGGGATGGATAGCATTTTTCATCAGAAGTCCTTTAGAATTGTCTTGTATGATCATATTGCTGAAAACAACTAAGTCATTCATAGCTGATCATCTTACAATATTGCTATTACTGCGTACAATTTCCTCCTGGTTCTACTCATTTATTTTGCTCTGCATCAGTTCATGTAAATCTTTCCAGGTTTTTCTGAGAATGCTCTCTCTTTTCATCTCCTCTCTTCCCTGGTTTGCTTCTAGTCCCAGATAAATCCCCATCTTCTCCAGGAAGCCATCCCCAATCTCTCAATTTTAATTCCTTCCCTCTGTTGACGACTTCCTATTTTTCTTGTCTATAGCTGTTTGTCTGTTGTTCCCCTCACCCCTATTAGATTATGAGTTCATGCAGGGCAAGAACTGCCTTTTGTCTTTCTTTGTATCCTGATTGCTTAACACAGTGTGTGGCACATAAATAATAATTGATATTTGCTTACCAAATGTTTATTTACTGACTGACAAGAAGAAAACCGGTTTCAGTCTTCATTTTGCTTGTAACAACTTGCATACCCCACATCTTCAGTCAATTGTATAATGGCAAAGATGTAGGCTAAGGTGGGATGGCACTTTAAAAACCCTCCTAGGTGCCTCCTAATATATTCATCAAAGATGCTCTTGATGTATATGCACATCATGCCCCAAGTATTGTACATAGAAGGAAACTATGCATCCAGGTTGATAGTTTTCAGTGTTCTTCTTGGTCACTTTTTTCTTTTTTGGGCATTAGTAAAGTCTGAGATTTTTTCCGCACCTTTTGTTGTCTTCCTGTCCTCCAGATACCTTGTGAATTGTTCCCTCAATGCTCTTGTAATGGTGTTACCTCCGGTGTGGATCTCCTCTATGTACACATGGACTAATCCATCTACTTTTCTCTTCTTTGTTCTTGTTAATGCCATTTCTCCCTCCTCCATAAACACATCCCAGACTGTGATCTTAGCATTTAAGTGTGGTCTTTGATAATGGAAAAAAAGACTGCTAGAAACATCTTTTAAGGTTTTTTTTTTCCATTTTTCTTCTGTTTGTTATCTTCTCATTTTCATCCTTAAATGTCTTTGAGATAACTTTGTTTATTTGGGTCTCTCAACAAACAGTTCTTTAATCTAGTCTCACCTTCCACTGCTTTTCTTTGTCTTATGCAATAATGTTGAAGAAATTGTTTGTTCTCCCAAGAATGACCTAGCAGAGCCACAGAAGCTGGCTGGTGGGAGATCACCTGGGGATAGTCAGAGGAAGAGTTGATGATTCTTTTCTCTGAGGTGCTGAGAATCTGATAACAATAATGGTGACATCTATTGTCTTCCGAGGTGTGAGATTTGGCAAAATGATAGACTAAATGTGAGTTGTTACCCATGTGAAATTAAGAAAGCATCTAATTGTTCTGAACAAATTCAAGTTACCTGGACCAGATTAACTATATCCTTGGGAAATGAAGGAACTGGCAGATTGAATTGTTGAATTGCTGTCAATGATATTTGAAAGATCACAGAAAGTGGGAGAGGTATCAAAAGACTAGAGGAGGGAAAATGCTGTTCTGAATTTCAAAATAAAGAAGAGAATAGTCTGCAAACTATAGCCCAGTGGGCTTGTTTCCTGGGAAATTTTAAAAAAAATTAAATTTATTTATTTATTTATTTTTAGTTTTCAACATTCACTTCCATAAGATTTTGAGTTCCAAATTTTCTCCCCATCTCTCTCCTCCCCCCACCCCAAGATGGCATGTAAATTGATACAGGCTCAACATATATCACACTTGGGAAATTTTAAAAACATATTAAAGAGCTGGTTGGCAAGCTTTCTGTTGGGGAAGTGGTGATTAGAAAGAGCCAGACGGGCTTCATCGGGAACATCTAGTAATGCCAGCTTTGATCCATGCAATGACCAAGCATGCTTCCGAAGCACTGTGCTGCCCACCTCCAGAAGGAGAGGTGGTGGACTCAGGGTGCAGAAGGAGGCATACATCTTTGGGCACAGTGAAAGTGGCCATTTGTTTTGCTTGGCTGTCTATGTTACTAGTGTTTTCTTTTGCTTTTCTTTTTCAGTGGTGGAGAGGACCAAAGGAATAATCCATTGTTATTAGTGGATGAAAATAAAATTTAATTCAGAGTTTAAAAAAAGACCCCACAAAGAACAGGTCATTGCAAATAAACCTTATTTCCCCTTTTTGACAGAATTACTAAAGTAACAGATGAGGAGAATTGTGTGGGGATAGTTTACTTCCTATCTACTAGAGATAGTAGTTTATCAACTATCTGCTACTAGATAGTTTAGCTATAGTTTTAGCAAAGCTTTGATACAATATCAAGCTGTTCTTGTGGACATAATGGAGAGGCATGGATTAGATGACAATACAATCAGACATAGGCAGATAACTGACTGGATGACCAGATTTAAAGAATAGTTGTTGATGGTTCTCTGTCAACACTAGGCAGCTAAGTGGCATCGTGCATAGAGTGGTGAACTTACAGTGGGAAAGATCTGAGTTTGAATTCTGCCTCTGATGCATATCAGCTGGGGGACTCAGGGCAAAGTCACTTCACTGCTGTTTGCCTCACTTTCTTCATCTATAAAATGGGGATGAATAATAGTACCTACTTCCCAGAGGTGATGTGAAGCTCAAGTGAGATAGCATTTTTTTTTATTATGGCAGAAGCTCTCTAGTAGAGTTTTTGCTTATATCTATTCTACAGAGCATTTTTATCAATAACTTGAATAAAGGAACACATGAAATGTTCATCTAGTTTGCAGATGAGACCAAGCTGGGAGGGAGAGCTAACACACTGTACGTCGTAGTCAGAGTCCAAAAGGATCTTGACAGGTCAGTGCATTGGGCTAGATCTAAGGTAAAAATTAGTAGGGATAAGTGTAAAGTCATACACTTGGATATAACAAGAGACAGTTGGCGAGGTAGTAGATAGACAGGGCACTGGGCCTGGAGTCAGGAAGACCTGGGTTCAAATCTGACCTCAGGCACTCATGAATGTCAAGATCACCATGACTGAGGGTCGGGTTAGGGAAAACAGAAAGCCTGTGAGTCAGATACTGCAGTCCTTGACAAAGGAGGGGATAATGACTTGGAGGCCAGCACAGGAAAGCTCCAAGGATCTGAACAGAATGGAGAGAGGCTGCTGAGTGATGGCAGCAAAGGGAGAGTGTGGATGGGGCCCTGGGGAGAGATGATCCAGGAGTCAGATGACCTCTCTGAGCCCAGTAGGTCAGGAGGCCTGAGAAAAGGACAGCCAGTGCTGGCCTGGGGAGCAGAGATGCACCATTGATTGGAGCAAGCCAGGTTTCAGGGAGTACCGGAAGATGGGAAGAGATCGAAGATGAAGGGAATTCGTGGATGCTCAAGCAGGCATTCTGGAGGGCACAATGGAAAGGGAAGACAGAGGACAAGGCTTGGGGTCCTTAGCACTGAATTAAATATGAGGGAAAGATAGAAGGGGATGGGGCTTTTATTTGGGGAGAGTCTTCAAACACAGGGAGGAAGGAATGCTCTTTTTTATTTTTTAACACCACACCTCTGATTTTTTTTTTTTTAGGCAATTGGGGTTAACAGGGTCACACAGCTAGTAAGTGTCAAGTGTTTGGTCTGAGACCGGATTTGAACTCAGGTCCTACTGACTTCAGGGCCAGTGATCTATCTACTGTGCCACCTAGCTGTTCCCTACACCTCTGATTTCATGGGTATAGGGAACTTTCTGTTTTTCAGTTGTTTCAGCCATGTCTGACTCTTCATGACCCCATTTGGGGTTTTCTTGGCAGAGATACCGGAGTGGTTTGCCATTTCTTTCTCCAGGTTATTTTACAGATGAGGAAACCCAAGCAAACAGGGTTAAGTGACTTGCCCAGGGTCACACAGCTAGTAAGTGTTTGAGGCCAGATTTGAACTCAGGTGTTCCTGTCTCCAGGTCCGGTGCTGTATCCACTGTAGCACCACCTAGCTGCTCCAGTTCCATACCGAATTTCTGGTGGGAAAACTCCCCCTCCCAAAGCAGACTAGCATCTACTCTGAATCTTAAAATCTTAGAGCATCACACAGCAAAACCCAGGGCTTCCTGACACTGAGATCAGCTCTGTAGCTGCCAGGCAGCACTGTTTTGCTTCAGGGTAATAAGACATAAAAACTGTGCATAAGAAAGACAGAATTGAAGCTAGACCGTAGGAGATCTTTGAGTCTGACTGCCTCATTTTCCAGGTGAAGAAATGCAGAGCCAGGGAACTGAAGCAATGTGCACATGGTTCCACAACTATCTAGTGACCAAGCTGAGGCTACAACCCAGGTCAAGGCTACTGCCCCTCCCTTCACCAACCTCCATGGCATCCAGTATGTTGGAGGCTCTTAACCAATATTAGCAATAAGCAGTAGTTCTTTAAATATTACCCCACCAGTGTGTGTGTGTGTGTGTGTGTGTGTGTGTGTGCAAGTGTGTATGCATGTGTGTGTGTGTGTGTGTGTGTGTGTGTGTTCTGTTTTGGAGCACAGTTAACCTTCTTCTGAAACTTTCTTGCCATGAAATTTGGCAAAGATGGTGATTTAATTGAAGACTTGAAGAATAGAAGAAATAAAGAAGCCCGCATGGAACCCTGGGTATTTTGTAGCTCAATAGCTACCAGTGGATGGCCCCAGATTGAAGACAGTGCCTCGGTCTCAGTTTGCATGGAGGATTCTTTCATGGCAAACCAGAACTCCATCTAACTTAATAACATCAACACAGCCCTTCAAGTGAATAGTCTCCATAGAGCCATCTGAGACCATCTATTATTCCCGTCATACACTTGCTAAAGTGTTGTATTGGGAGCAGTAGACTCACTTACATCTTTTAAATCCTGATAACCATCAGACGTAGCACTCTAGGCTGGCTTTTTTCTTCCTGGCTTCAGGCTTTCTGTAGATTGCATTTCCTTCCTTACCAGATGATCTAGTCTATAATTTGTATGGAAGTGTGTGTGTGTGTGTGTGTGTGTATGTGTGTGTGTGTGTGTGTGTGTATTCCATATGACATTGCTCTCAATGACAAATGGAAGTTTTCACTTATGAATCTCTAACCAGAAACTAATATAAACAAGTTCTAAATTTTGCCTTCTTTTGAATTATTTAGACTCAGTCAAATTGCAGGTCTATACAGCAGGGCTTGTATCATTTGCAGGAATATAAAACTGAAATCAAATCAGTAATAACATCATAAAAATAGACAAAGCATGACAGAACATACACAATCTTTTCTGAGCTCCAGCTTCCAAATTCCACTTTGTTCATATTGTTTTTATGCCCACAGAGCCAGAGAATATTCAATTCTGATGATTCTCATAAACTATTTCTAGCAATGAGAAAGTAGACATATCGGTTGGGAGCTGTTGATGCTCTCAGTCACCTTTTTCTATTAATATTAACAAGTCTGAGACATTTCCATGCTTGTGGTATGTTTCCCTCAAATCCCTAAATCCCGCCTTCATAATTACATCACTTCCTGCTTGGATCTCTTCTGTGTACACTTGGTCCAGTTTAGCTGCTTTTCTCATATTTGTTATCTTTGGTGCAATTTTGACCTCTTCTATAAGCTTATCCAGGACTGTGATGTTAGAGGTCACATGTTCTGGTTCCACAGTTCTCAATGGTAAAAATAGTTTACTATAAAAATCTCATCAGATCTCTCCCATTTTTCTCCTTCCATTTTTATTCTTCAGTGCCCCAATGATGGCATTGGCAGGAAATAGACAGGCCTCAGCAAGCAATGTTCCGTAATGGGCCACGTTTTTACCATGACACAATTGACTGAAAATGTATAGGATGCAAGATTCTACTGGGCTTATTATTTGCTGATGAGGTAGAACATTTGAATTGGTAGAGTAAAATGCTTCTTTAAAGGCCATCTTCCAGCAAGGTTTCTTCCACCCATATTTCAAAATCGTTCTAGATTCCTAGGAAGTTATAACCACAGAGATAATCTAGTCCAAAGACTCTCTGATTATAAACATCAGGTGAGCATAAAACAAGTACACTTATGTTTGCTGAAGGTGTGCACTACTGTGACAGAGAATATCCAGCAAAAAACCCAAATTTTAAAGGGATTCCCTTTGGGTGACGAGGTCCTCCAGATGTTCCTGTTTGTGAATGATACTATTTTAGTTGCATCACGCCCCCAAATACTACAGAATTCCCTAAAAGGGTTCCATAACCAATCAAAAGAATTTGGCTGGACAATCCACACAGGAAGGACCAAGTGGATGAAGGATATCTATTGCCCACATTATGAAATGCAACTGATTGAACCACTTTTAGAGCTTGTCCATATGTGTGTAGACTGTAGGGCAAAGTTTAGAAATTAGTTGGGCCTAGAATTAAACAGGAAAAGAGCAAGCTGATTGCCTCTAGGAAATCGCAACCCTCCTTTAATGATGCCAAATTTTTCCCAGAAACAAAAGCCATCTTTTTTAATACCAGTATTCTGTTGATATGATTGTATGGCTGTGAGACACAAACGTCTCAAGAGTTGAAAATGAGAAACACATTAGAGGACAATGGAGAAGCACATGGTAGGGGTGAGCAGGGTGCAATATATAATCAATGATGAACTTCAAAGGAGATCAGGAAGTAAGAAAGGAAAACATTTATTAAGTACCTGCTGTGTGCCAGGAACTATACTAAGCGCTTTATGAATATAATCTCTCTCTCTCTCTCTCTCTCTCTCTCTCTCTCTCTCTCTCTCTCTCTCTTTTTGTTTTTTGGTGAGGCAATCGAGATTAAGTGACTTGCCCAGGGTCACACAGCTAATAAGTGTTATGTGTCTGAGGTCGCATTTGAATTCAGCTCCTCCTGACTCCAAGCCCAGAGCTCTATCCACTGCACCACCTAGCTGCCCTAAATATAATCTCATTTAATCCTCATAACAACCTTGAGAGATTATCCCCATTTTACAGTTAAGAAAGCCGAGGCAGATAGGGTCACACAGCTGATAAGTGTCTGAAAAAGAGTAAAAGATGCCCCCAGGAAAATGTACCATAGAAAGAAATAAGGGGCTGGTCCCATGATGAAGGCAAGAGATGACAGGTTGACGGCTTGAGTGCTCCACTGGTAGGTATCCTCGAAATAACAAGAGAAAATGAGAATGGCCTCTAGCATATTGGGTGGACTCCCTGTGGTGAGTTTATGGGAGGACGTGACCACGTGCCCAGAATCTGTGGAAATGTACAGAAGGAATAACTCAATAAGATTACAGAGCCATTTAAATGTTCAAGTTACATCAGATTCTTTGCTGAATGCTTTGTGTAACTATTAATAAATTTTTTTTGACAACTCTATTCTTTTTTATTTTCCTATTGCTAAGAAGCTTCAGCATAAAGTCGCTAGCAAAGCACAGCTGACATTTTTGAAGCTCAAACTCCGGAGATGTGTAGGCACAACCTAGGTTCTTGGCCTGCCTTTCTGATTTATTGGTCACCTTTGGCAAATTTCTTCACCTCCTCCTACTTTTGCCAAGTGTGGATCAAGGAGCTGCCATCTCTCTTATAAGCCAGTCTAATTGAATGAAGCTGACTGTGCCCAGACCCCTAATCTCACTGCAGTCCTCCAAAATCTAATTAACCCAGGGGATCATTCCTTGATGGGCTTCCCTGTCTAAGTTTTAACTTGGTTAGAAATAGCCAATTGTTGCGGCAAGTGGTGAATACAGCGGGGGCGGGCCATTAACGACAGTGTGAGTTAATGCTTAGCAAGGTGTTTATTATTAAGGTTTCTGAGAATACAGTGACACCCCTTATATCAAGCCTTTGTTAGTTTTTTTTTTCTTGGAACTAGACACTTAGAGTATTTTCATTCAAACTTGTCATGTACAATCTATGTTTCCAGGGACCTAAAGAGGCAGCATGGTATAGTGGATAGAGACTTCAGCTTGGGAGTTGAGAAGACCTGGGTCCAAGTCTTGCTTCTGATACATATTAGCTGAGTAACCCTTTGCAGGTCTCTGAATCTCTCAGGGTCCTGGGCATATCTCTAAGAATATAAGTTGCACAGCAGGTACTGATCCATATTGGAGGAGAGAATTTCCTTACTGGAAGTTCTCTATGCCAATGAAATAATAGGTTTGATCTAAATATATATAATACGTATTCATGTATGTATATGTACATATATGTGTGCATATAATAGAGACAGACAGAGATAGAGAGAGGAGGAGGAGAGAGAAAAAAAGAAATAGAGAGAGGGAGGGAGAGAAAGAGGGAGAGAGAGGGAGAGAGAGAGAGAGAGAGAGAGAGAGAGAGAGAGAGAGAGAGAGAGAGAGAAGAAGCAAAGAGAGGAGAGAGGAGAAGGAGTAGAGAAAGAAAGGAGGAAAGAGAAGGAGGGAGGAAGAGAGAGGGGACAAAGATAGAGAGACAGAGAGAAAGACAGAGACAGTGGAAGAGACAGAGATAGAGAAAGAGACAGAGAGAGACATACATACAGAGACAGAGGGGAAGAGAGAAAGAGAGACACAGAGAGAGATCAGTCATTCTATCTACTTGTTCTCACTGTGCTTAGAAGGAGTTAAGCACTTTGAGAAAGTGGCATTTCTATTAAACAGGCAAAGAAAATTGGATTGGTGTTAACATTTGCTTTAATTTAGCTTTATATTAATAAAAAATCACAGTAGGGGCAGTCTCCAGCATTGAAATGTTTGTTTGAACTCTCTGGGACCTGATAAAACTTGGCCTTGAGCTCCTACGCTAAGGCTGAGGATGAGTCATTCTCAACCAGGTGTATTTGTAGCCTGATAAACAGGTTATCAGGAGAAAGAGGCAGTTTGTCATTTGTAGCCTTTCAAATTAGCCAGGGCCCATAGGGCCTGAAGTCAAGGAAATGAAGCCGGGGCAGAGAAGAACATTGATAAAAATTGAAAATCAGACCCAGGGGACTGCTTGGGCTGTTAATGCTACCACTAGCTATATCAGCTCTTACAGGCTGCTGTAAATGTGGAAATGCTGGTAAAATGAAGTGGGTGGCAGATTTTTTTTTCCTTTGGAACTTATCTGTAAGTTTCTTTTTTCTTTTAAAATTCATTTATTTATTTTTTTAGGCATTTGGGGTTAAGTGACTTGCCCAGGGTCACAAAGCTAGTAAGTGTCTGAAGTCACATTTGAACTCAGGTCCTCCTGACACCAGGGCTGGTGGTCTATCCACTGCAGTGCCACCTAGATGCCTATGTAAGTTTCTTTTTTCAACTTCGAACATTGCATTCAATCAATACCCACCTACAGAGGCAGAAAGAGAGAGGGAGGGAGAGGGGAGAGAGAGAGAGAGAGAGAGAGAGAGAGAGAGAGAGAGAGAGAGAGAGAGAGAGAGAGAGAGAGAACACTATGCCTAATATACAGATAGGATCAGTAGGCTCAATCAACCAGCAAGTATTTATTATGCATCTAAAGTGACTGGACTATGGGAGGGGCTAGGGAATCAAAGATTCAAGTGAAAGTCCCTTTGATAAAAACTTTCCAGTTGCATATTGGTATTCAGTTACTATTCCTTGTCTTTGTTGTCAGATATCATTGCCCCATTCATGCCAAGTAGCGGGTCTCATTCCTTTTTTTTTTATTATTATTCTCATTTTTTCACCATTAAAGCTTTAAAAATACCAAAAAACCCTACCTTTTTATTGCTCTGAAGCCCCATCTTTCTGACTTCCACCTCCTTGGATTTTTGTTGTTCAGCTGTTTCTCAGTTGTGTCCAACTCTCCGTGACCCCATTTGTGGTTTTCTCAGCAAAGATGCTGGAGTGGTTTGCCATTTCCTCCTGCAGTTCATTTTACAGATGAAGAAACTGAGGCAAACAGGGTTAAGTAATCTGCTTGGGGCCACCCAGCTAGTAAGTGTCTGAGGCCAGATTTGAACTCAGGAAGAGGAGTGTTCTTCATTCTAGGCCCAGCACTCTATCCACTGTGCCACCTTGCTGCTATAATCTTTGATTATAGTTTCTTAATACACAATGCAACCCTGCTATTAGCCTATCCAATTTTTTTTAAATAATGTATTATAACATTCTAGAGTCACATTCTACTCATAAGTCTCATTCCACCAAGTCTCGTTGATATCATTGAGATCAAATTTGCCTCTTGGCACCAGGATCTCTATTTCCTGGTTTTTTTGTTTGTTTGCCTAGTCTTTGGGTATTTGTGTGTAAACATTTGAGGCCATGGGTTTTACTTCTGGCTCCTCCCTTGGATTTTATCTTCTTGGACTTCTGGGTATCTCAACTGCCATTCTTTCTATATTGGAACTATTCTTTTTTAATGTATTTATTTTTTTCCCAATTACATGTCAAGACAATTTTTAGCATTCATTTTTACAAGGTTTTGAGTTCCAACTTTTTCTTCCTCCCTTCCTCTCCTCTTCCTAAAATGGTAAGCAATTTGGTATAGGTTGTACATGTGCTATCATGTAAAACATATTTCCATATTAGTCACAGTTGTGAAAGAAGAAACAGATCAAAAGAAAAAAAAACACAAAAAAGAATAAAGTAAGTGAAAAAAGTATACTTTGATCTACATTCAGAGTCCTTAAGTTCTTTTTGTGGATGTGGATAACATTTTCCTTCTTGAATCCTTTGTACTTGTCTTGGATCATAGTTGATCATAACACGATGTTGCTGATACTGTGCACAATGTATTCCTGGTTCTGGTCATTTCACATTGCATCAGTTTGTAGAAGTCTTTTCAGATTTTTCTTAAATCTGCCTGTTCATCATTTCTTATAGCACAATAGTATTCCATTACATTCATATACCACAACTTGTTCAGCCATCCCCCAACTGATGGGCATCTCCTCAATTTCCAATATTTTACCACCATGAAAAGGGCTGCTATAAATATTTTTTGCATGTGTAAGTTCTTTTCTCTTTTATGTTCTCTTTGAGATACGGACCTACTAGTGGTATTGCTGGGACAAAGGGTATGCACATTTTTATATCCCTTTGGGCTTAGTTCCAAATTGCTCTTCAGAACGGCTGGATCAGTTCACAACTACACCAAAAATACATTAGTGTTCCAATTTTCCCACATACTCTCCAACATTTATTATTTTACTTTTTTTTTTATATTAGCCGATTAGATAGATGTGAGGTGGTACCTCAGAGTTGTTTTAACTTGCATTTCTCTAATCAAAAGTGATTTGGGGCATTTTTTCATATGCCTATAGATTAGCTTTGATTTCTTCATCTGAAAACTGCCTGTTCATATCCTTTGACCATTTATCAATTGGAAAATGGCTTGTATTTTTATAAATTTGACTCAGGTCTCTATATATTTTAGAAATGAGGCCTTTATCAGAGACATTGGCTGTAAAGATTGTCTCCCAGCTTTCTGTTTTTCTGCTAATGTTGGTTGCATAGGTTTTGTTTGTGCAAAAGCTTTTTAATTTAATATAATCAAAATTATTTATTTTACATTTTATAATGCTCTCTATCTCTTGTTTGGTCATGAACCTGTAACTCATTTAACTTCTCCTTTAAGAATTTGGATGCTATACTACTTGGTGCATATATGTTTAGTATTGATATTACCTTCATTGTCTATGGTACCTTTGAGCAAGATGCAGTTTCCCTCCTTTTCTCTATTTTTGCTTTTGCTTTGTCTGAATCAGATTACTATCCCTGCTTTTTTTTTTTACTTTAGCTGAAGCATAATAGATTCTGCTCCAGTCCCTTACCTATACTTTGTGTGTGTCTCTCTACTTCAAGTGTGTTTCTTGTAAACAACATATTGTAGGATTCAGTTTTTGTTCCACTCTGCTATCTGCTTCCATTTTATGGGAGAGTTCATCCCATTCACATTCACAATTATGGTGACTAATTGTACATTTCCCTCCATCTTATTTTTCCTCCTGTTTGTTCTCACTCTCCTTTCATCCTTTCCTCTTCGACAGCATTTTGCTTCTGTCTACTGCCTCCCCCTAGTCTGCCCTCTCTTCTGTCAGTCCCCTCCCTCCTTTACTTTATCTCTTGCCCTCTTACTTTCCTGTGAGTTAAGATGGTTTTCTATATTCAACTGATTGTGTATCTTATTCCCTCTTTGAGCCACTACTGATGAGAGTAAGGTTCAAGTGATGCCCATTGCCCACCCTCTCATCTTTCCCTCCACTGTAATAGGTTTTTTTGTGCCTTTTCATGTGAAATAAATGACTTCATTCTACCTCTCCCTTCTTTCTGCACCCAATGTACTTCTCTTTTTCATCCCTTAATTGTTTTTATGTCACCACTTCAAATTCACCTTATACCCTCTGTCTATGTATATTCCTTCTAGCTGTACTATTAGTGGTACAATTTTTAAGAATTCTAAGTATCATCTTCCCATGTAGAGATGTAAACAATTCAGCTCCATTAATTCCTTATGTTTTCTTATCCCTTTTAAAGCTTCTCTTGGGTCTTGATATTGGAGGTCAAATTTTTAGTTCAGTTCTGGTCTTCTCCTTATAAAAGCTTGAAATCCTTCTATTTCATTGAATGACCGGTTTTCCCCTTGCCTGCTCCACTGCACTAGGGCTCAGGATCTCCAGCTGGTTTGCTGAGGTGGGGCTTGCTGCTGGCTCGCTGGGACACTTTCCGTCCTGGACTGCACTCCTTTTTTACCCAAGTGAGACAGACCTTTCTTGCCGATCTTCCAAGTTTCTTGGGCTAAAAGATTGTTTCACCCCATCTTTTTGCTGGTTCTGTGTACTCTGGTTTGTTTTGGGGCACTACTTTATGGTTGTTTGAAGATGAATATGGGAGAGTTATGGTGATTTACTGCTTACTCTGCCATCTTGGCTTCAGGAAGTCCCCCTGGAACTATTCTTTATGGCAGTGGCTCTCAAACGTTTTGGTCTCAGGATCCTTTTTAATTCTTAAAAATTACTGAATACCCCTAAAAGATCTTTTGTTTATGTGGGTCATATCTATTGACATTTATCATATTTGAAATTGAAATGACTTAGTATTATTATGAAAATGTTATCCACATCCACATGAAGAACTTAAGGACTCTGAATAGTGGTTGCAGACCACACTACGAGAACCACTGTTCTTTGGTATCTAATTTGAGTGTGTGTGTGTGTGTGTGTGTGTTATACTAACACATATAGATAGAGTAGATGAATAGAGATAGAGATAGAGATAGAGATAGAGATAGAGATAGAGACAGAGAGACAGACAGACAGACAGAGACAGACAGAGAGAGAGAAGAGGAAAGGAAAGAGACTAACACAGATACATATATATGTATATATATGTATGTGTGTATATATATACATATGTATGGAGAGAGAGGCACAGAGAGAGAGACAGACAGACAGACAGAGACACAGAGAGAGAGACACAGAGAGAGAGAGAGACACACACACAGAGAGAAGGGGTGGAGGGAGACGTGGTGGTAGGGAGAGACAAAGACACAAATAGATAGAAAGCCAGCTAGTTTTCTTCCTCCTGCTTCCTTTTCAGTTTAAACCCATTTTAATTAGGCAAATTTATTTTTATCAGCCCTTGTTAGACATACTCCATCCTTGGCCAGGGACTTATCACTTGTATGTTGTAAATTGTGGTCCAGGAATACAAATCTCATCCTTAGACAGTGTCTTCTTCACTAGCTGCCACTTTCTGAAATCAGTTTTTTTCTCCTGTATCCCGTAACTTTCATTGGTTAGCAGTGATGAAAATATTGTCTGTGTTTCCTATGTTTGGTGATGAAAACACCTCCAGTTTTCCCCAAAAGTTTGTAATTTTTGAAAATACCTTCTAAACTCCTTATAGTACTGTTTGTTTTCACATGAATGTACCCACCATAAGTGGGCAGTAGTCGTCCATTTTGACCAGTGTTGGAAGGTTCTCTATCACATGCTCCAGCATGACCTCTTGCTGTTAGCCGGTCAACAGAAAGCTTATTTCTCTTTAATATGGGGTAGCCAACCACCATTAGTATTCTTTTTTCCCCCCTTTAATCCTGTTGGATGATTTTTCACCTATGGATCAACTTTCTCATTCCTAGGGGGATAAATAGCTTCTTCCTCCTCAGTGTATCCTCTTTAGCAAAAGCCCCAAATTTGATTTATTTTAGTTTCAAGTGTTCAGAGAGCCTTTTTCTTCCTTTCCTCATCTGTGCATCATTTTTTCACTCTTCAACTTCCTGAGGCCAGTCAGAATATCCTTATGTCACTTCAGATGCTCTTGTTTTTCTCTATTCCCACTGAAGTCTCACTTTCGATTTGCAAAGGAACTATTTATCATCCCAGATAATGACATGGTCTTTTGGCCCTTTGGCTTTCTCTTCTAGGAGCAAGACTAGCTTAGAATATTAAGCTTAGATTCTTGGGGACTTCCACAGGTAGAGCCAAGTTCTTAGCATAGAAGAAACAACTGAGCTCTCCAGACATTCTCCTCCAAACAACTTTAAAATAATGCCTCAGGTCAAATTCTGGAGTGAGAGAGCCAACAAAAGGTCAGGGTGAGATATTTTTCCAGCCCAAGACAACTTAAAAGGTTGGAGAAGAGGTCTGTAACACTGAGGTGAGGATTGGCCTGGAGCCCATGTGGTGGCAACGTCAGCTGCGGGTCTTGGTTGTGGCAGCAGCAACAACAGCAACTTTGGGAACTCTCAAACCAGAAATGGCAAGGGGAATCAGGCAACTGGTCAGAAAGAGATTGCAGGGGACTCCTGTGCTAGCACTGGGCACAGGACATGGTGCTATTTGGCAACTCCATTGCCTATACCCACTTCTGGGCCACAGTTCCAGGGCAGAGAGCAGCACTTTTTGTCCCAAGGGCTCAAGGGTACTGAGGAGCAGTATCACTTCTGGTCACAAGGGAGCAATGACCATTCCCCTCCCTAGATCACTCTATGCTGGAGGCACCAAAAACTACCAAACCCCCAGAACTAGCTCTGAAAACAGCAGTGTGAAATAGCTTGAAGCTTGGGACAGTTCCTGATCCTCCACCCCCACCCCTGGAACAGAACCCAACTTTAATACAAAGTTCAAAGTCAAGAAATAGGCTGGGAAAATGAGCAAATAAAAAGAACTTGACCATAAAAGCTACTCTGATGACAGGGAAGATCAAGACACAGACTCAGAAGAAAACTATGTCAAAACAAATACAAGCAAAGCCTCAAAGAAAACTGTGAATTCAACACAAACCCAACAATAATTCCTGGAAGAGCTAAAATGATTTTAAAAATAAATAAGATTGGTAGAGGAAAAGTTGGGAAAACAAATGACATGAAAAGAAAAGAAATAACTTGGTAAAAGAGGCACAAAAATACTGAAGAAAATAACACCTTCAAATGGGAATTTGCCAAATGGATGAAGGTACAAAAGCTCACTGAAGAAAATAATTCCTTAAAAATTAGAATTAGGCCAGTGGGAGCTAATGACTCCAGATGAGACATCAAGAAACTATAGAAAAAAAGTCAAAAAGATGAAAAAATAGAAGAAAATGTGAAATATCTCATTGGAAAAATAACTGACCTGGAAAATAGATCAAAGAGAGATAATTTAAGAATGATTGGATTTCCTCAAAGCCATGATCAACGAAAGAGTCTTAACAGCAGATTTCAAGAAATTATGAAGGAAAACTCCCCTGATATCTTAGCTTTAGAGGGTAAAAACGGAAATTTAAAGAATTCACTGATCGCATCCTGAGATTCCAAAATCAAAATTACTAAGAATATTACAGTCAAGTTCCAGAGCTCCTCAGTCAGACAGAAAATACTTCAATTAGCCAGAAAGAAATCATTCAAATGCCATGAAGCCATAGTCAGAACATAAGATTTAGCAGTTACTACCTTAAAGGAGTGGAGAGATTGGTATATGATATTCTGGAAGGCAGAGGAGCTAGGATTACAATCAAGAGTCACCTACCTAGAAAAACTGAGTATAATCTTTTGAAAGAATAAATGGATATTTAATGAAATAGAAGACTTTCAAGCACTTCTGATAAAAAGACCAGAGCTGAATAGATATTTTGACTTCCAAATACAGGACTCAAGAGAAGCATAAAAAGGTAAACATGAAGGAGAAATTATAAGGGACTTAATAAGTTTAAACTGTTTATATTCCTATATGGAAAGATGATGCATGTAACTCCTGAGAACTTTACCATTATTAGAAAAGTCAGAAGGACTCTGCATAGACAGAGGGCACAGGAGTGAGTCAATTATGTTGGAATAATTTCAAAATTGGATAGATGGGAAAGAGGGATTCACTGGGAGAAGGAAAAAAGAGATGAAGGATGAGGAAAATTATCTTAAACCTATAAGATTGGCTAACATGACAGAAAAGCAAAATTATAAATAATGGATGAGGAAAAATAGGTACCCTAATGCACTGTTGGTAAAGTTGTGAACTAGTCTAACCATTCTGGAGAATACTTTGAAACTATATGTCCAAATGATCCAAGTCAATTCCAAAGGACTCATGATGAAAAAGGCTATCCACTTCCACTATCCACTTCCAGAGAAAGATCTGATGAATTCAGAGTGTAGATTGAAGCATACTTTTTTTCACTTTCTTTTCATTAAAAATGCTTTTGCTTATTTTTTCAACATTGTGAATATGGAACTATATTTTGTATGTCTTCACATGTATTTTATATAATATTGCTTGCCTTCATAGTGGGTGAGAGAGGGGAGGGAGAAAGAGAATTTAGAAATTAAAAAAAATTTTAATGAATTTTAAAAATAAATAAAATAAAAATAATAAAAAACTTGGACTACTATTTTAAAAGGGTTATGTTCTCCTCCTTGTCTTCATCTTCCAACTGTTCCTCCTCCTCTTTTTCCTTTCTCTTCTCAGGTCCATCTGCTCTAACATGATTCCTTCCTCTCTTTCAGTTCTAATCAGTCCATTCTTTAGTATTTGTCCCTCTCTTCACTCAACATCTCCCCAAGTCCTCCCAAAATTCTCCTCCATTCAATTTTTGGATTTCTTGATATGAGATGCCTTACTTTTTTTTTTTTTTAGTATTTTGATTTGTTTTAATACTTCTTGTTGTCTCGTGGAGCCATTAACTTATGTTTGGATCATTGTAATGAAGGAGTCTGTTGCCTGGATGAGATTTTGTATCTCTTATGCTAAGTTGTTAATTCTCCTTTCTTTAAAAAAAAAATATGTATTTTTACATCACTCCCATCTCCCATTTCTTCTTCACATTTACTCTGAAAAATTTAAGTTTCAAGTTATAGCTGCAGTATTGGAAGGAAGAGAAAGAGGAAAAAATTTCCTTGGCTGAGGGGCCACAGAAAGAGAGGGAGAGGACTGAACAGAAAGGGACCATTTGGGGAATTGCTATTTGAATGGATGTTCTTTAAGGGAGCTTTGCTTGAGACTCTCATTAATTTACTCATTCTTTCCTCTAAAATTCTTATTTCACTTATAATAGGATTTTAAAATTCTTTTTTTCATTTCTTCCAGGAATTCTAGTTTATCTTGTGTCCAAGATAGGTTTTAGTTTGAGTCTTTGCCTGTATTATGTTTTGAAGTTAATCTCTTCTTCTGCATTTGTGCCTTGGATGTGCCTTGTTACACAATACCTCTAAATCATTATTGGTGTCTTTTTTTCTTTGTTTATTTACTTCCTGAATTGAGATTTTGCATTAGTACCGAGCTCTGTGCACTTCTGGAAGGAATACCAAGTCCTTCTTTCATCCTGATTTCTATTATCCGAGGTCTTACCACTGCTTTCTCTAGTTATTCTTCAAGGCTCTCAGGGATAGCTCAGGACAGGAACCTGTAAATTTTAAATGTGCCCTAAATGACATGATCTAGGATCGAGTCTGCTGTCCTTCTGGTATGAGGTCCTTGTTTGGGTCCAGGAAACATAACTGAATGTTTGCCCCTGGATGGAGCTGATTGCTGCTGGCCCCAGGCCTTGTCAGTTAGCTGGAAGGCTCCACAGGCTCAGAGTGACAGAATGGTGGGCTCCCCCTTGGTCTGAGCTCTCTGCCCTGGTTACTCATCTGCAGGACTCACATCAGGCTGGTTCTGGAGCCAGAGTCACATAGGCGCTGGTTTCTTCTTTTTCTCCTCCTCGTCCAATATCCAGCTTCAGGCCATGTCTGAGTTGGATTACAACCTCTCCTTACCCTCACAGTGCAACTACAGCTCAGCCCAAGCTTAGCTACAGGTCCTCTTCTCAACCCAAGTTGAATCCACAACGCTGGTCCGGACGCAGAGACATGGACAAAAATTTCTTTCCTTTGTACCATCCCCAACATGAATTACTCAGCCTGTCTAGTGATGGGACACAATTCTGAGGTAGCCCATTCCACTTTACTCTAGCTCTAATCAGTAGGAAACTTTTCCTTATATCAAACTAAATTTGCTTCATTGCTCCATCTCCCCTAGTGTCCCCCTTGACCCTAGTTATGACCTCTGGGTCATAAATAAAAGAAGTACAGACCTTCAAATCCTTGAACATAGATATCATCCCCCCCAAATCTCTTCTCCAAGCTAAACACCTCCAATTCCTTTAGCCCACCCTCATGTGCCATCATCTTCAGACCATCTTCTGGCTTATCAAGGTTCTTTCTCAAAGATGACACCTAGAACTGAAAACAATACTCTAGGAAGAGATTTCACAAAGTAGAATACAGTGATGAGGGAATAGGAAGGGGCAGAAATCTCTCTCCTCCCAGATATAACAGCACTATTTATGTACCCAAGGTCACATTCACATTCATGTCTGCCATGTCACAACATTGACTCGTGTTGAGCTACCATTACTTAAACCCCACAGAAATTTGCCAGAGACTGATATCTAGCCATGCTTCCTCCATCTTCTACTTGGAAAGTTGATTTTTTTTTAAAACCAATTTAATCCTTCACATTTATCCTTCATCAGTTTCATCTTTATTTGGCCAAACATTCTAGCCTGTCAAGATCTTTTGGGACCCAAACTTTATCATCAGTTATTCCTTTCAGCTTTGTGTCAATTCGCAAATTTGATGAGCATGCCTTTTATGCTTTCATATTTTTTTAAATAATATTTATTCAATTGGGGAATGGCTAAACGAGTTGTGGTATATGATTATGATGGAATACTACTGTTCTGTAAGCAATGACAGGCTGCCTGATTTTAGAAAAACATGGAAAGACTTGCATGAAATAATGAGGAGTGTAAAATGAGCAGAACCAAGGGAACAGTGTATATAGTAACAGCAATATTGTTCAAAGAACAACTGTGAATGACTAAGTTATTCTGAATTTTTAAAATACTCAAATCAACCACATGGGACCTATGAAAGAAGATGCTCCAGAGAAAGAACTGATTAATAGAAGTATGCATGGTATAGTTTTAATACATATGTATACACACACTTATATGTATATTTGTGTGTGTGTGTATACACACACACACACACACACACACACACATATATATATATATATATAATATATATATGTATATACATACTGTATGTGTATGAGTATTGAAATGGCCTTCTCTAGTACAGAGTAGGAAGGGACAGAGGGAGACAGGGACTTAAAATGTAGCAAAAAAAAATAATAATAAATTATATATTTTGTTAGTCTGAACTTGATAAACACCAACAAACATGAATATTCCCATGCACAAAGAACAGGAAAAACAGGATTGCATATGAAATGATGAACCTGTTACAAACAGCTTGCTTTTTTAAAAAGGGTATTATAAATCTACTTGTTCATTCCAAAGCTTTCCTGCTATCTACAACTATGCTTTTATCCTAATCATTCATAAAAATGTTAAACACTACAGGGCCAAGCACAGAAACCTTAAGAGACTTTCTTAAATTCTTTGCTAAAATCTAGGATAGCCATGCCTGCTACTTTCTTCTGAGAAAGCAGTATATTCAGCCTATCCAAGAACACAAGGTTAGTCCAGCATGGTCTGAGGCTGGTGAAGCCAGGCTAGCTCTTCCTTATCAGTACTGCCCTTCCTAGATCTTGGTTGTCATTCTATTACCACTAAGGGAAACAGTATAGAGAGGATGAAGGGACCTAGATCATGACCCTGGGGGTCACATATCCTAAGAGATTGAGAAGAGACGATGGATGGATCCAGAAAAGGAGACAGATGAATGGTCAGACAGGTAGGAGGAAAGCAAACAAGCAAGCAAGGAAGAATTTATTAGGCACCTAGTGTGTGCCACACTTTATGCTAAGCGCTTTAAAATAAGATCTCATTTGAATACTCACAGCAACCCTGAGAGGTAGGTGCTATTAGTATCCTCACTGCACAAATGAAGAAACTAAGACAGATAGAGGCGAAGTAACTTACCCAGGGTCACAGAATCAGTGAGGGTCTGAGGCCCGATTTGAACTGAGATCATGAGGCATGGCCCAGCCCTCTATCCATTGCTTCATCTAGCTGCCTGAGAGCAGTGTCATGGAAACCTAGAGAGGAGAGAACATCGAAGGGGGAGAGGGTGATTCAGCTGTGATAGGGAAAAGGTCTGGATAAAGGCCCTGTGTTACATTTTGGTTTTGATTTTTAATTTTTGTGAATTTATTATTCATTTTAAACTTAAATACAAAATGAGAAAAGAAAAAATAGCATTGCCATTTACACAGCAGAACACAAGAGAGGATTCAATATAAAACAATAAATTTCCATTTCAAGACAACCTATATAATAAATACTACCCATTGTTTTGCATGACATTTTGAGGAAGAGAGACCCCTTTATTCTAGGGGGCTCAGGAGATCCAGATCTTGCTTTGATACCTTAACTTCCTCTCTAGCTGCT
Organism: Phascolarctos cinereus; assembly: GCF_003287225.1. NCBI lineage: Eukaryota > Metazoa > Chordata > Mammalia > Diprotodontia > Phascolarctidae > Phascolarctos > Phascolarctos cinereus. The sequence goes on along the minus strand of NW_027556291.1, from coordinate 70,679,978 downwards.
CACAGTAGGGGCAAGCAAAGAGGGAATTAAGTTGGCTTGGAGGGGAGGGGACATGTAAGGATGGATGAAAGCAGGTATCTGAATGTGTCTCCCCAACTGCAATCTGAAAGGAAATGAATATGATTCAAGACTGCCTACACCTCTGATCTTCTTTATTAATATAGAAGATTGAGATCAGATGGCACTTATATATAGCCATATAATCAACTTTCAATTATTTCACACTATGACAACTCTTTCTTGCTCATAGATTTGATCACATCACATCTCTAGTCAAAAATCTTCAGCGGGCTCCTCTGCCTTGCTGAGTAGTGCCCAAGCTTCTTTCTTTGGCATTCGAGGTTAGACAGGCTGGCAGCACTTTCTCTGCCATTCAAGGCTTGGTACAGTCTGGCAGCGTACTGATTTATCTCTCATTACTCCACTTCAGGGAATTAGGCCTCCAGGCAGACTGGCCCACTTTCTGTTCCTCTAAGTATGCCTTTCATTCTCTTCTTCTGTGGCCTTGCTCACCTTTCCCTATGCACCAAATGAAACCTTTCTGCTCTCTTTGCTGTTCGAATTTCTGTTCATCCTTTAAAACTGAACAGAAATGTCACCTCCTGGAGGCCAGGTAGGTGGCACAGTAGATAGGGCTCTTGCCTTGGAGTCAGGAGGACCCGCGTTCAAATCTGGCCTCAGACACTTGACACTTACTAGCTGTGTGACCCTGGGCAAGTCACTTAACCCCATTGCCTAGCCAAAAAGCAAAAAAATAAAGTTACTGGAAATGTCCCCGCTCAGATTCTTAAAATCTAGCCAGTGGCTGAGGCTTACTCGAGCCTGTTTATCAATACAAACATCACAAATGGTTAGATTCCTTAAGAGTCTGGGCAATATGATGGATCTTTAATAAACCTTGTAAAAAAAGAAAGAGATATCATCTCCTCCTGGGAGCCTTACTTGCGTCCCCTTGGCAGGCTCCCCATCAGACCCCACAGGGTACTTGGGTTTTGCACCTGTATAATCCATTTATGATGCAATAATTCATAATGCATTTCTCTGTGTTTGGGTCTTATCCCCCATCTAAACGGGAAACTCCATGAGAAGCAGTGCCCGTGTCTTGCCTCAGACTTTATGCCTCTGCCAGAGCATAGCTGTACTCTCTGTAATAAGATATTCCTTAAATGCTTATTGAATGAATCTTGCTTTCCAATTTTTGTTGCCTCAATTGCCTCCTCTGCTTAATTAAGTACCTTGTGGGCATTCTGACTTTTATAGCTGGTCTTTGTTTACTGTTACTCATATTGAATAGGAGGGAAAGCTTTTAAAAATAAAAACAGCTTATTACCTGTCATCTCAAGGAAGATATTCACTGAAAAGTGGGAAGTCATAATATGAGCAAGTTCCAAGTCTATTCCCTGCATGTAATAGAGAACAGTGAGGCACAATGAAGGAGCCGGGATCTCCTCCAGAATCAGCTTTTCCTTGACTGGTGCAATGATGACACCATTATTATTTGGGGGAGAGAGGGAAAAGACCAGTGATTCCCTTGGGGTAAGGAAATCCCCAAAACCAAAATCCCTTTCCCAATGACCATAAGCATCTGCTACACAGCTTCCTGTCTGAAAGAACTGCTGGAATCACAAAGAGGTTTAAGTAATTTGGCCAGGGCATCATGAATTCTCAGAATATCAACCAAACCATTTTGAAATATTAGTACAAAAACACACTCCAGGGCTAACCATGAATGGTTTTCAACTTCTCCACATGGCTGTGCCCCTCTTGAAGAGGCTTAGTTGTGTTGATTTAAAGAGAAAATAGAGGAACATGAATATTTTATTTGCTAATGTGGCTTATAAGAAGCTTTTGTACACACATATGGAGCTTTCATCATGGGGGAAAGATAGAAACTTGCAGTCAGAGAGAGAGGAAGAGAGAAAGAGCTGTTGCTATATCTGTGCCTGCCAAAACCATCTAGACAAACAGGGCCCAGAGATACTATACATAGAAAGCAAAGGAGAATCACTTTAAATAATGCTGGCCCATAATGACCTGGAGCAAAGCTCTGACTCCCAGATATTTCTTATCTGTAAATTTCACTTTATTGCAAAGAGGTGATGAAATTCATCAGTCTTCAAGTCATTTCATAGTCTTCAGACATTTTCATTTACTACTAATTAGCTGCATCTGTGGGCAAGTCACTTCCTCTGTTTGGAACTCAGGCTCCTCACCTGTAAAGTGAGGGGTTTAAATGGTATTAAAGAGGAGAGGCTTCCCAGCTGAAACCTCAGGGGCTTTCTGTACCTTGTTGGGATCACTATAGGGCCTAGAGTCTCATCCTCAGTTTTGCTGGAAAGACAGGGTGGTAGAATTGAAAGTATATTAGATTAAATGCTCCAATAAAATGAAAAAGAGTGACAGATTGGATAAGAAAATAAAACCCCACAATCCACTGCTTACAGGAAACACAGAGAATAAAAATAAAGAGCTAGAATAAAGTATAACGAGAGGAGTTGTGATCATGCTATCAGACAAAACAAATATAAAATTCACAATAAAAAAAGATAAATTAGGAACATTATTCTTAAAGGAACTATAAGAAAGAAACTAATGTCTGTATTAAACTTACATGCTCCAAATGGCATAGCATCTAAATTAAGAAAAAGTTTACGGAATTCCAAAAAGTAACAGAACTCAGTAACAGAAGAGGAATTTAATATCCCTTTCTCAGAGTTTAACAGATATGGCTGAAAGAAAAACAAAAGGGAAAGCATGGAATTTAAAAAATGAGAAATTAGAGCTAAAAGACACATGATATTTTCCTCAATGGAATCGCTAAATAATATGCACATTCTTTGTTGTTGTTCAGGCATGTTTCAGTAATGTCTGACTCTTTGTCACCCCATTTGGTGTTTTCTTGGCAAAAATACTGCAGCGGTTAGCTGTTTCTTTTTCCAGTTCATTTTACAGATGAGTAAATTGAAGCAAAGAGGGCTAAATGACTTGCCCAGGATCACATAGCTAGTAAGTGTCTGAGGACAGATTTGAACTCAGGGAGAGGAATCTTCCTGATTTCAACCCCAGCACTCTATCCACTTTAGCGCCACCTAGCTGTCCCACTGAACATTCTTGGCATCCCATTACAAAACTGACCATGTCTTGGGACAGAAAAATTGCAAATTAATGTAAAATGTAAAACTATTAAATATTTCCTTCATAGCTCATAATATGACAAAAATAGTTATCAATTCAGAGAATAAAAACAAAAGGAGGAGATCTAAATGGAGATTTAATAACAAAATCCTAAATAATGAATGAGTGAAAGAAAAATATCAGAATTAACAATTTGTAAAATATGTTGATAAATACAAAATAATATACTAAAATTTCTGGGATGTAGCTAAATCAGTCTTCAGAGGAAAACTTATATGCCTCAAACTTATATTAGTAAAATAGATTAAAAGAGTGAATTTTGAATATGCATTTAAATATGCATTCATGTATCATATATATTTGAAAAATTAGAAACCCAACAAATATAACCAAAATAAGCACAAAAAGAGGAAAGCTTGAAAATGACAAGAAATAAATTAGAAACTAGAAAAAAAACTATAAAACTGATGAACAAGTCAAGTTAATGAACCTTTGTTAGTCAATAAGCATTTATTAAGCACCTACTATGTGCTTGTGGAAGTAAGGTAGAAGAACACTAGGAAGATTTTAAGGGGAACAGGGTGATCAATGGTGTCAAAGACTAAAGAGTGGTCAAGAAAAGTGAGGATGAAGAAAAGGTTACTAGATTGGGCAATTAATCTGGCAATCTGTTGAAGAATATGAAGTAGAATGAAATAGACAAACTATTGGTCAATTTGGTTTTTTAAAAAAGGAAGAAGAAAATCAAATTACTAGTATCAACAATGAAAGGGTGAATTCATCAACAATGAAGAGGAAATTAAAGCACTTATTAGGAGCTATTTTGCCCAATTAAATGCCAATAAATCTAACAGTCTAAGTGAAACAGATTAATATTTATAAAAATATAAATTGCCCAGGTTAACTAGAGAGGGAATAGAATACTTGAATGACCCTATCTTATAAGAAGAAATGAACAAACCATCAACAAATTCCATAAGAAAATATCCCAAGAAACAGATTTCTTCCCAGGTCAATTCTACCAAACATTTAAAGAATATTTAATTTGGGGGCAACTAGGTGGCGCAGTAGATAGAGCACCAGCCCTGGATTCAGGAGGACCTTAGTTCAAATCTAGCCTCAGACACATAATACTAGCTGTGTGACCCTGTGCAAGTCACTTAATCCCATTGCCTAGCCAAAAAAAAAAAGAAGAATAGTTAATTTCAGGACTATATCAACTATTTGAGAAAACAGGCAAAGAAAGAGTCCTACCAAATTCCTTTTATGACACAAATATGATGCTGAGACCTAAACCAGGAAAAGCCAAAACAGAGAAAGAAAACTATAGACCAATTTCCCTAATGAATATTGATGCAAAAATTTTAAATAAAATTCTAGCAAGAAGATTACAGCAATATAAAAATAATAGACTATGACCTGGTGAGACTTAATACCAGGAATGCAGTGCTGGTTCAATATTAGTAAAACTATCAGCACAAATGACTATACAAGTAATAACAATAATAAAAATATATGATTATCTCAATAGAAGCAGAAAAGGCTTTTGACAAAATACAACACTCATTCCTATCAAAAAATATTAGAAAGCATAGGAATAAATGGTAATTTCCTTAAAATGATAGGAGATATCTATCTAAAACCATCAGCAAGCATTATCTGTAATGGGGATAAGCTAGATGCAAATTGCTTGCCTTGTCAAGGAGAAGGTAGGGGAGGGAGAGAATTTGGAATTCAAAATTTTAAAAAGTGAAGTCAAATGTCATTTTTACATGTAATTGAGAAAATTTTTTTAAATGTTTATGTTTGGTGCCCTATGAAATTAAACAAAACAGGTCCTCTGAAAAAGACTAACAATACTGATAAACCTTTAGCTAATTTGATTGACAAGGAAGGGGACAGAACACTAAGTAAAGAAAATAGAAAATAAGCAAGGTAAAAACACATCAAAACCAGAAGAAATAAAAACAATTATGAGATCTTACTATGTGCAGTTATATACAAACAAAACTGAGAACAGAGAAGTACTAGAGAAATAATTTGAAAAATGTAAAATACCCAAACTAACAAAAGGCTACATAGAGATCTTAAATAATCCTATCTCAAGAAAGGAAATAAAAGTAGCAGTAAGTACTGAAGGGGGAGATGAGGGGGGAAACAAGCCTCCTGGTCCTGATGGATTTACAGGAGAATTTTATCAAATTTTAAAATAATGAGTAGCTATACTGCACAACTTATTCTCCACAAAAAGAGAAAGAAAGCACCCTATCACATTCTTTTTTGAGACAAATATAGTCCTGATAACTTAAAGCAGGGAAGGATAAAGGAAAGAAGGATTGTAAATTATTAATATAGACATTAATGGAATTGATTCAAAACTTCTAAATAAAATAGTGTCAAACTGCCTGCAGCAATTTAGTTAAGAAATACTTCATTATTACCAACTTGGATTTAGAAAATCCTATAGAATCAGTAAAAAAAAAAACAGAAAACAAAATTTAAAAAACCAACACTGTATGAAACAATAGCTTCGGCAAAGTTGCAGATTACAAAAAAAAAATCCGAAAACTCCACAAAAAATCAGCCTCTTTTCTATATAAAACAGAATCCAAGAGGCCACAACAAGGGATATGCCATTCAAAATAACTACAAAATGCATAAAATATTGGACCAAAAACAGTCAGTACTTGTATAGATTCAGTTACAATATACTACAGAAAGAAATAAAGAAAAGCTTAAATAGCTGAAAGAATATTCAATGCTCATGGCTGGACTGTAGCAATACAATAAAACTGTTAGTACTACCAAAGTAATTTGGATAGTCAATGGCACTCCATTTAAACTACTAAAGGGAAATTTTTAGAGCTAGATAAAATAATAACAAAAATCATTTGTAGGACCAGAATACCAAGGGAAATAATGAAAAAAGTAAGAACTAAAATGGAATAAAACTTCCAGACCCCAAATTATATTCTAGAGAAGTGATCACCAAAACCATTTCATGCTGGTTAAAAAGCAGAAAAGCAGCTCAATGAAAACTTAACAACTCAGTGTTTGATAAACATAAAAATATGAATTGTCCAGGAAAGAACTCCCTATTTACTAAGAACTACTGGGAAAATTGGAAAGTAGCCTGGCAGAAATTAGGTTTAGACAAATACGTTACACCATATCACACAATAAGTCCAAATTGGATATGTGACTTCAACATTAATGTTCCTACAATAAAAAAAAATATTGAAGAGAAATAGATCATATATCCCTCACAGCTATGGATAAGAGGTGTATTCTTAAGCAAATAAGGCATAAGGGCAATTTAAAAAGATAAAATTGATAAATTTGATAATGTGAAAGCTTCTCTGCAACAAAATTAATGCATTTAGAACAAGAAAAGAAGTGGAAGAAAGGGAAAAAAATCATTGGGTAAAATTTCTCAGATAAGGGTTTAATATCCAAACCAAAACCCATTCCTCAATAGAAGAATATGAACAAACAGTTCTCAAAAGAAAAATCATGATCCAAATCGCCAATAAAAGAGAAATGCAAAACAAAGCAAACCTGAGGTTTCATTTCACAAACTTCATATTGGCAAAGTTGAAAAAAGATGGCTGTATTAAATGCTGGAAGGAATGTGGAATGAGTGGAAAGATGAATTGATGGGAGAGCATTACCTCAAGCATATAGGAGACAAATATGGAATTATGAAAGTAAAATGAACCAGAGATTCCAGTCTTAACCTCAAGGAAATCAATGACAAATGGAATGGTTCCATCTACAGCAAAATATTTATTATAGCATGTTTTGTGATAGCAAAGAACTGGAAACAAAGTAGATGTGCATCAGCTGAGGAATAGCTAAAGCTATTGTGCTCCATGAATGCAATGGAATATTACTGTGCTATAAGAAATGACAACATGAATATGGAAAGACTCATGTGACCCAATGTGTAGTAATATAAGTGGAGCCCAGAAAACAATACAGACACAGACAACATCAGTGGATGTGGAAAGAACAAGTGCCCCCAAATGACTGAAGATGAACGCTGTGAAATTACAAAAAAAACAAGCTTTGCCTTAAAAAAGAGATATGAGAAGACCTTCTCACCACTCCTTTGCAGAATTAGGGGTTCCACAGGGGTGGAACATTGCATTGAACATCAGATTCTTTTCAGTTTATTGATCAGTGTTGCTATCTTTCTCTTTTTAAAAAATTCCGTTATGAGAGATGGTCCTTTGGAAACAGGGAGGAGGAGAGATACAAGGGGAAATGTATGTGGTGAAAAAACAAACGATAGCAATAAAAATCCATTTTAGAAAAAGAGAGAGGGCTAGATCTGTCACCAGAGAATCTGAATTCAAATCTCTCCTGCGCTATTTGCTAACTGTATGGCTTTGGACAAATAATTTCTCCTTTCTAGAGAGGAGTTCTTAGTTCTCCCTTGTGTAAGATGAGATTGGACTAGATAATGTCAACAATACCTTCTAGCTCAAATCCTGTGTTCTGCATTCATGAATTCAGTTCACATTTCCACTGTGCTTTCCTTGAGAGCTTGGTGATATGAATAGTATTACTCCATTTTACAGATGAGAAAACTGGGCCTTAGTTACAGAGATTGAGTGGTATGCTCAGGCTCACAAAGCTAAGGAACTTGGCCCCTGATCTCCTGACTCTAGCCCAGCTCCTTCACCCATTTTGAGGTGGTATAGTCAGGAGGATGGTATAAAGGCTGTTTTCAGTAGAAGCGAGTCATTCATATTAATTGGAAGAAATGTCTGCCAGAATTAATAACTAAAAAAGATGATTCATAGGATGTTTTTAAAGAGCTGCCATCTCATTACTCTAAAATACTAGAGTTCAAATCCTGGGTCAGTCACTAGAACTTGGCTAACCAAGTCTCCCTTAATAAGGCTCTCACTTGCTTCGCTTCAATGAATAGTTAACGATTGCTAATTAGTGATCAGCTGGTTCTTCTAAGGTACTTTTGGTGCTTGCCAAGAGTTTGCTCCCTCAAGTAAATAAAACATTTCTGCATCAATTTACTTCGCGCTTTATTTATCAACCTTCTAATTCAGAGCCAGCAAGAAGGAAAACATGTATATTACAGCAAAGCTAGTACCGGCCTGGGAGTAAGGACGATGGAATCAACGAGCATTTCTGAAAGGGCCACTTTCTTCTGGACACCGTGCTCACTCACTGTGCTAAGAAACAAAACAACAGCAACCCAGACCCTGCTCTCAAGAAGGTCACAGTCTAATGGGGGAGCTAACATGGGACAGCTATGTAGATGGGAAAAACTGGACATGAGCTCAGAGAGAAGGAAAGAAACCGAGACTTGAGCTTGGACCCTTTCACTAACCGACTAGATGACCATGGGCACAGCCTTTCCCCAACTCTGAGCATGCTTCCTCCTGTGTAAAATGAGGGACCAGGACTAGATGAGGTCTCATGTCCTTCCAAGTCTGGTGTTCTTTGATTTACCCCAGGATCTGTGATCCCTGTTATCAGAGTGAGAATTACTAAGAGAGACTTTACAGATCTATGTTAGAACCCATTGGTAACACCTTCATCTCAGACAGACTTAACATGGCTGCCAGTGCTCAAGTTTCACCAGAGGAGGGGTGTGTGTGTGTATGTGTATATGTGTATGACAGGTATGTGATTTGTGTGTGTACATGTGCATGTGCATGTGTGTATGTGTGTGTGTGTGTCTGGAAGATTTTCACTTGACAAAGCCAAGTCAAAGGTCAGGGCAGATTTGGCCACCCCTCAGTGGATTTCTAGAAGGTGCCCATTGCCCTAGTGGAAGGAGGCTTCTGGGCTCCCAGTAAAGGAACCCATGTTGCTTGGAAACGTTCCTGAGTGGAGCTGGGAGGTGAGCTGGTTAATTTGGAAGTTCAGGCCAGTTTCTGAGTGACATCAGCTGTCTTTTTAAAGCAAGTTCCAATTAAAGTGGTTTTAACAACACAAATAGTTTAAGCCAAGTTTAATATATTTTTACTTTGTTCAGTCTCCGTTGTCCTGCATGAACTGAACACAGAGTACCTTGAGTAATTCAAAAGAATGAACAGTACACATTACACCCACGTTGACTTCACAGAGTGAGAGGTGCTTGCTCAGAATCAGTGAGGAGAATAGGACAGTATCACATGGTCTCACCACTGGGGTCCTAATTTGCATCCTCAAGCTGTAGGTCTGTTTTGAACAGGTCACTGCCCTGCTCAAAAACTTTCAGCTACTCCCTAGTACCAAGAATATCCAATTGCAACTCCTTAGGCTAGCATTTAAGGCCCTCTACACCATGGTTTTACTCTCTCTGGAGAGAGCAAGCCAATCTTTCACCTTGTTCTATTATCTGCCACCCCCATGCCTTTGTTCACAGCTGTCTAGACCTGGAACACACTCTCTCTTCATCTCTATCAATTGAAATTCTTCTCTTCCTGCATGGCCCTGTGCTACTTCCTCTATGAAGCCTTCCCCGATTACTCCCAAACACTTAATATCTCCTTTGTATACCTTGCATCATATTTGTTGGCTTACATGGCCTAACCCTCCAGCATCTCATAAACTTTCTGAAGGCAAGCATTGTGTCATTTCTTCACTTGGGGCCAGAGAATTAGAGTTAAAGGAGACTTTCGCCTTAGAGGACAAGTCCAATCCCTTCATTGTCAGATGGAGAAAGTGAGATGCAGACAGGTTGACTTGCCGAGGTTTCACCCAGCTAGTGGTGAGATTTGAATCCAGATCTTCCTGGCTTCAAGCCCAATACCTCATCTACTTCATTGTTCTTCCACATAATATGTGATGCTGAACCACTCTCTCTCTACTCTTCACAGAGGCGAGGGAGTATGGGTGTGAAGTAGTACATAAAATGTCAGCCACAACTGATAACGTTGTTCATTTTTGCTAAACTGCTTTTCTCCCTCTTTCTTCTTTGTTGCTTTCCAGGTAAGAGGGGAAGAAACATATGTGGAAATAAAGGATACTAGATATCATCATAATATCCTAATAAATATCAATAAAATAAGATGGAAAGAACAAATTGTTAAACTGAATTAAAGAGAAACTATGGAGGTCTTGTTATGTATTTCTCCTCTTCATTTATTTCTCTCTCTGGCTTTTTCCTACCCTAGGCAAATCACTTGAATCTCTGTAGGCCTCAAGCAAGTGTCTAGGTTTATCAACTAGGTCAGAGATGGGCCTTGAGCTGCACTTGTGGAGAGAATTCGCACATGGAAAGCATGGCTCTGAAATCATCCATTCTTTCTTTGGCTGTTCTTGTATTTGCTCAATTGCCACCTCCCCCCCATTTTGAAAAGAAAGAGCTAACTTTTGGTCACTCCATTGCCCTACTTATCTGATTCCTTCTTCTTTTTTTTTTTGGCTAGGCAATGGGGTTAAGTGACTTGCCCAGGGTCACACAACTAGTAAGTGTTATGTGTCTGAGGCCAGATTTGAACTCAGGTTCTCCTGAATCCAGGGCCAGTACTCTATCCCAGCTGCCCCCATCTGATTCTTTCTTACCTCTTCTGACTTGCAGGTGCCATGTTATCAGTTCCTAATTCCCCCCATCCCTTAACTTTTTCAGAGGAAGCCTCATGCAGGGAGCAAAACCCAAAGATGCTACTCCTTTGTATCAAATGACCTTAAGACTGAAATTCTCAATGGAAATATCAGCTTTAAAAGGTCAATTATAGATCTTTTACCCCTTTCCCTTCCTTTTTTTTTCCATTAACATGAGAAGACTCAGAACCTTGCTGTTTTATTTGTCAAGCTCTTATTCTAAGGAGCATTTTTTTGTGAACACAAGACATTATTGAAGGAAAAACAGAAATGCCAGGGAGCTCAGCCTCCGTTCTCCATTTCCATTTTGCAAACTAAATGATGTATTCTCTGGAGAGCAGGCAGAGGAAGACAAGACAAGCAAACTGAAATTAATCGATTTGGCTACTTTTAGCAACTGATTGTCGGGAGGGGAGAAGTTGAATATTCTGACTAAAATGAAAACTTTTTATCATCTGAAGACTTCACTTATTCATGTTAGTCTTTTTTCAAGTAACCACAGATAAATAGGAGTTTGGTTTTGTGTGTGTGTGTGTGTCTGATGGTGGCTGTTTTTTTAAAAAATTCTAAACTTAACAAACATTAAATAAGATGGACATTTTCCTGTACAAAGTATAATATACATTCAAGAAACTTCAGATTTCTTTAAAAGAAAATGCAATAAATTCAATATGTAACTTTCAACTCTTTGCTATTTGTCGATTAACCTCTGTTTGCCTCAATTTCCTCATCTGTGAAATGGAAAAATAGCATCTATTGCCCAGAGTTGTTGTGATTATCAAATAATATAATAATTGTAAAGCACTTAGCACAGTGCTTGAAACATAGTAAATGCTACATAAATGTTAGTCTTCATCATCATCATCATCATGATCATCTGTGATTCTTTCTGGCTTTCTTTCTGTTTGGTTCATTTTTTTAAAAAAAAGATGCTTCAGTGTGTGTATGTGTGTGTATGTGTGTGTGTGTGTGTGTGTGTGTGTGTGTGTGTGAGAGAGAGAGAGAGAGAGAGAGAGAGAGAGAGAGAGAGAGAGAAATGATATGTGTGAGAGAGATGGATCTATACTTCAATGACACTTGTTCTTGTCTTTTTCTACCCTTCCCCCCATTCCAATCCAGATCCAATCAGAAAATAAGAAAAGCAAATCTTTTGTAGCAAGTATATATAGTCAAGCTACTATATTGGCTCCATTTGAAAATATATGTCATTCTTGACTCTTCTCAGCAATGCAAGAATTTAAGACAACTCCAAAAGATTCATGATGGAAAATGCTATGCACATCCAGAGAAAGAACTATGGGGTCTGAATGAAGATAGAAGCATACTATTTGCTCTCCTTTTCCTTTGTTGTTTTGTTTTATTGCTTCATTCTCATGGCTCATCCCTTTAGTTCTAATTCTTCTTTACATCATGACTAATGTGAAAATATGAGTAATATGAATGTATAAATAGAGCCTATATCAGATTGCATGCCATCTTGGGGTGGAGGGAGAAGAGAGGGGGGAGAAAATTAAAAACTCAAAATCTTATGTAAGTGAATGCTGAAAACTAAAAATAAATTAATTATTTTAAAAAAGAAAAAAAGGAAACATGTCATTATGTTTTTCAAAATGCTTTGTCTTTATAAAATTGCTATTGTACAAATTGTTCTCCCTGTTCTGCTCAATTTACTGTAATCAGTTCATACAAATCTTCCAAGGATTCTCTGAAACTGTCCTTTTTTGTCATTTCTTACAGAACAATAACACTTCCATCATGTCCATGTACCATAATTTTGTTCAGCCATTCCCCAACTGATGGACACCCCTTTAGTTTCCCTTCTTTGACACTACCAAAAGAGCCATTAGAAATATTGGGGTACATAGAGGGTCCTTCCTCTTTTTGCTTTGATTTCTTAGAGGTATAAAGTTACTAGTAGTATTTCTGGGTCAAAAAGTCCGCATGTTTTAGTGACTTTAAGCGGGCCAACTTCCAGATTGCCCTATAGAACAGCTGGTCCAACTCATGGTTCCACCAAGAGAATATCAAGGCACCTATTTTCTCACATCTTCTCCCTGTTGCTGCTTTTTTTTAAAAGCAGTTGGGGTTAAGTGACTTGCCCAGGGTCACACAGCTAGTAAGTGTCAACTCTTTGGTCTGAGACCGGATTTGAACTCAGGTACTCCTGACTTCAGGGCCAGTGCTCTATCCATTGTGCCACCTAGCTGCCCCCTGTTGCTGCTTTCTAATGTCAATTTGTTGATCCCTTGGATTGAATTCATTTTCAATTTCTGCCAATAATTGGTGGCTTTCCAGACCTATGGAAGAGTGGGAAAGTTAGATATCAGTTCATTGTATGAGTACCAGCAACACACATTGTACAGAGATCGTTTTCAACAAATTTTAAAAGAAAAATATTAGGACTTGTGAATTTTAAAAATTATATAGAATATAATTTATGAATTCAGATGATCTGATTTATAAACTCCTGAAGCGTAACAGAACTGTACCCCCACCCCCAATCCTTTCTCCACCTAACACCTTCTTATCCCTATTTATTTTAAGATACTGGACCTGAAGGCAATAGTGGCTGGTGACTGGCAGTAACTCAAAAAAGCAGCATGGGGACATTTCCCCATCATCTCCTTTCTTCTTCCCACCCCTTCCACCAAGGAGTCATGCATATGTCCTGTCCAACTCTTCTCTTACACTTCTCCTCCTCTCTGTTTTTTTTTTAAATCTCAACTACCTAGCTATTACTTAGCTACTTAATTTTGCCTCAAGCAATTTTTAACCCATCCATATACATATCGTTTTTTATACTTCCTTTCTTCCCGTTTCTCTTCTGGTCCTTGCATAGCTATCTCAGGGAAAATTTTAGTTCTTTTTATGAGAGACATAATGAGACTAATCATGGTTGATAGGCTGAAGACTACCACCAGGAAGCCATAAGCTTTGAAATGATATGAGATGCAATACGGAAGCAGAGTCACCAACCTCCGAAACAATACAACAAAAATGTCAGAACATACACAGAGTATGAAAGACTCAGTTAAAGCATTCCATCCATTGTATACATTCAGCAATTCAACTGAACATTCATTCAGTACCTAATGTAGATGAGAAGCAATGTGATGTGGTCAATAGAGGCCTGGCCTTGGAGTCAGGAAGACCGCGGGTCATATACATTATTAGTCTCATATGTGCTAGCTGTGTGATCCTAGGTAAATGGTTTAACCTCTCAGTGTCCCCGGCAGCTCTCTAAAACTGGAAGATGCCCATCCACTTTGGTTGGAGGGAATTTCCACACTGAAAATTCCCTATACTGAGGAAATCACAAGGTCAGGCTTTTAAAAAAATCCATAATGTGATTTGCCAGGCACTCGCTTTGTAAACTGAGGCCCATAGAGATCAAAAGATTATCTGGAGGTTCCGCACAGCATGCAGAGCCACAGCTCAAAGCTAGGTGTACTTCAGTAAGTAATTTTACTGTTTCACTGTACTGCTCTGTCTTCTTTGTTTTGTATTAAGTGAAAGAACTCAATTAGCTCAAGTACCTTGAGCCCAGTGCTACTGGGGCTGAAGATGGAGGCTTGAACCCCAGATGGCCCATAGAAACAATCTCTGTTGCAGGGTCGCAAACCACACTCTTAATCTCAGCTTGTCATCTTGTCAATTTGTACAATTGGTCACCAAGGGAACCAGGAGAGAGTGCAGATGGCTGGCCACCTCACTCCAAAGCCACCCAGGGTAGAGCCTGTATTTGTATGGAGCAGGCTTATTGTTCTCATATTTGTTGCCAATGATTACATTATGTGCTCCATCTAAAGTTCCATTGTATCCTGAACGTTCTTAGTCGGCTGAAGGAGTCTGTGTCACCAACTTTGCTACTGCTATTTTCGGCGTCTGTTAAGAGAAAAGCAAAGCTTGGGGAGAACATCAAGAAAGTATTCCTGACAAAATAACTCAATAGGAGAAATGTTGGGTAGCCTGTGGACTAGAGGATCTCAGATTTAGAGCTTGAAGGGACCTTGGCAGTCATCAAATCCAACCCTATTATTTTACTGATATGGAAACAGATGACTTGTCCAAATCACCCAGTTAATACATTTCTGAAATGAAATTCAAGTCTGTGCCTTCCTAACTCCATGTTCAATGCTCTATCCACTACCCAATAAGTGAAATGAATCCATATATTGGCCTGTCTATATTCTCAGACATGGCCAATATATGGATTCACTTCACTTGACTCTACTTATCTGTTACAAAGGAGGGCTTTTACTTGGAGGAGTGGAGAGTAATAGACACGCAAAACAAAAATATCAAGAATATCTTTTTAATGTACAGAAGAGGAGCAAACAAATTAGGGTCATTTTGTTACCACCTTGTTTATAGAAGTTTGCCATCTTATATAATCTTTCTTATTCTTCTTTCATGTTAATGTTCACGTTAAGGATTAAGTTCACGATAAGAAAGAAATTTTAAAATAATATAAAAAAGAAAAGTTATGAAACCAGAGCAATGCCTACCTTTAGAAACTGAAGTCTTGGTGACAGGAGGCTCTTGAAGGAAGGAGAAGAAACAGTTTTATTAATCACCTACTCTGTACCAGACACTGTGTGCAATGCTTTACAAACATCTCATTTGATTCCTACAACAACCTTATGAGGTAAGTACTATTATGATCCTTATTTTACAGAAGGTGAAACTGAGGCAGACAGAGAGGAAGTGATTTATCCAGGGTCACACAGCTAGTCAGTGTCTGAAGCTAAATTTGAACTCAGGTCTTCCCGATTTGAGGTCCAGGACTCTATCCATTGGACCACCAACTGGCTCTGCTAGTCTTTGTCTTGATGAGGGGTGGGGATCTTGCAACCTTGAAGCCACATGTAACCCTGGCTGTACTTGAGGACCTAGAGGAGCACGAGTGGCCTCAAGGCTCCAGGTTCCCCACCCCTGATTTCTTGACTGAAGAAGGTTTAGTCTATTCCAGTAGTGAAAACCCAAGATCAGAAGATCCACTGAATTCTTCTCCAGACACTTTCCTTGTCTTTCTGGCCCCAGTTCCAGCATAGTGCCCTGGCAGACCATAGGGGCTTAATAAATGTTTGTTGATCCATTGATACAAAGCCAGTTTCTGACCTTCACACCAATCAACTGAATCTGGGGACAGGTCAGGGCAGGCTTGTTTTTAGTGAAGTTCAACATCAGTAGTATCTTACCAGAGACTAGAACTCCAAATTTCCCATTTGAGGCTATAAATGTATTTCAACAATTACTGATATGGGGCTTGTTAGTTTCTTATGAGGTACCTTAGAGGATAATTGGCTTTCTATTTCAATGGCCTGCTACATAAAGAGTCTCCCCCCTTCCTCCCAACCCCTTCATCCACATCTCCCTCCCTCCTCCCCCAGTGACCTATCTAGTTTTGTGTTTTTATTTCACTGAGTGATTAGCCCTGATTGCCTGTTGGACAAACAAAGCCATCAAATGGGAAAGGGCAGGTTTTTACTTAAGCAGTTAAAAGCTAGGAGTAATGTGGGCTCTCAGAAATCAGCCAGGAAGAACCTGTTTACATTCAATTAGAAAAACAACAGCAGCTTTAAAAGTAGCATATGAGGGCTTGGAAGCACATGCTATTGGCCTCAAATAATGAAATCATAGATGGTTGATGTTTTAGAGGAGATTTAATTTAATGCATTTCTTTAAAAAAAAAAACAACCAACAACAGAAAACATCAGAATGACAAAATTTAGATGTAAAAGGGACCATGGAGATGAGCTAGCCCAAAGGTCTCATTTTATTTTGATGCAGCTTTTATCTTATTTTGCCTTTTTTCAACACAGAAATATTTATTTTCTATCCTTCTCACTGTCCCCCAGCCTAAGTGAAAACAAAATTAAAAAATAAAAAGCAAATCCTTGAAACAAATATCCACAGTAAAGCAAAACAGATTTCCATATTGGTCATGTCCAAAACTGCACCTCTCATTCTGCATCTGAGCCTACCACCTCTCTGTCAGGAGATGGGAGCATGCTTCATCATCAGACCTCTAGCACAGTGGGTGGTCAGTGCACTCCTCTGGTCTCTTAAGTCTTTCAAAGTTGTTATTCTTCACAATTTTGTCACTATGTAAGTTGTTTTCCTTGTTGCGCTCACTTCACCAAGCATCAGCCCATACAAATCTTCTGAGGTTTCTCTGAAACCATCCCTTTTGCCATTTTTATAACCCAATTGGCAAATACTCCTTTGCTTTCTTTTTTGCTTCTATGAAAATAGCTGTATGAATATTTTTGCAAATAAAGATAATTTCCCCTCTTTCTCTGATCTCTGATCATGGAGTGCATGCCTACCAATGGTTTAACTGAGTCAAAGGGGTATAGACAGTTTAGTGACTTTGGGGGCATATTTTCAAATGGCTTTCTAGAATGGATGTACCAATTCACAACTCCACTAACAGTGTATCAGTGTGCCTGTTTTCTTGCAGCCCTTCCAACATTTGTCACGTTCTGGTTTTTTTTGGGAGGGGTCAACTTGGCCAGTCTGATGGGTCTGAGGTGGAGCCTCATAGGTATTTTAATTGTCATTTATCTAATTATTAGTGATTTGGAGCAAGGGCCTCATTATACAGAGGAAGAAAGTGAACTTTAGAGAAGGGAAGTAATTTGTCCGGTGTCAAATTGGTGATAAATAGCAGACGTGGTTAAACCCAAGGCAGTGAGCAATAAAGCCAGTACACTTATCACTATAGCAAGCATTCTTTTTGTTTGTTTGTTTTAGGCAACTGGAGTTAAGTGACTTGCTCAGGGTCACACAGCTAGTAAGTGTCAAGTGTTTGGTCTGAGGCCAGATTTGAACTCAGGTCCTCCTGACTTCAGGGCCAGTGCTCTATCCACTGTGCCACCTAGCTGCCCCTATAGCAAGCATTCTTAAATCTGGTAGTACTGCTTACCATTTCGAGTACTCTTGTTGATGAAGGAATTCTTGCCTTAAACTTTTATATCATACAACTAGCATTGAAACTGTGGCTTTTTACTGAGCTAATACTTGGAGTATTTAACATGAACCTAAAACTTTTTCTTTGAAATAGATTTTGTGGTTCTTACCATTAGTTGATCTGGAGTACAAAGAAAACTCTATTGGAATCTGAAGTCAGTCATTTACAAGATCTTGGGCAAGACCCTTGACCTCTCTGGGCAGTGGGTGGAAATCACACTCATCTTACCTACCTTTCAGGGTGATCGCTAAGATCAAATGGGAACGTGGAAAGCCACCCCTTTCTCTTTTCTTTATTATGATCCACTATAGGGCTTTAACTGCTACTTAGGAAGCAAGTTTATAGTATCATTATGTGGTGTAGCTTTTCCTCCAACGAGAATTTTAAAGTAGCAAATGAATAGAATATCAATCATTTATCAAACCCCCACTGCTATGTACCTAACATATGACAGATGCTGGGGATACAAAGACAAAATTGAAACATTCCCTGCCCTTAAGGTGGTTACATTCTATTAGAGTGACAACAGGTACAGCAAGGAAGGGCCTGAGGTCAGATTTGAACTCAGGAAGATGAGCATTCCTGACTCCAGATCCAGCACTCTATACACTATAACACCACCTAGCCACATTCACATGCACACTGGTAAATACAAAATATGTCTGAAGTCGTGAGTTGGGCTAATAGAGTAAGCATGAGAAAGGCTTCCCATTGGAACTGAGTTTTGAAGGAAGCTACTCATTCTAAGAGGTAGGAGGGAGGAAGAAGCAGATCAAAATGTGGTGGAGAAAATAAAGCTGTGGCACTGAGGTCAGGAAAAGTGGGAGTTGGAGCTGTCCTCAAACACTTTGCTAATAATGTGCCTATGAGCAAGTCATTTAATCTCTCAACCTGTTTTTTTTTTAATCTGTAAAAGCATTAATAATAGCACCTACGTCATAGGGAAAGACCAACATCTATCCGTATCCTAGCCTAGCCCAGCCTAGCTTAATCCTAGCCTATTCTATCCTATCCTATCCTATCCTATCCTCTTCTATTCCATACTATCTTATCCTATTTCATCCATATCCTATACCTGGAGCAGTAGATAGAGTGCTGGGCCTGGAGTCAGGAAGACCTGAGTTCAAATCCAGCCTTAGACATTTACCAGCAACATGACCTTAGGCAAGTCACTTCACCTATGTTTGTTTCAGCTTTCTCAGCTGTAAGTTGGGGATGATATAGTTATCCCTTCCACATTGTGACTTTCCCCAGTGCAGTTTTGCTATATTGCAGGTCAGCATAAGAAATTAGATTGGAAGTTTTGGGGAGTTTTGCAGAAGCTGCAGACAACATGTGAAGGCCAGCAGATGACACAGAGCTTATGATCAAATATTTGACCCAAATTTTACAATAAAATACTGTAAACACCCCATAAAAGAAAAAGGAAAAATTTCCAACTTCTCTGGTATGCAGGGAGGGCCAAAAGTTTTTACACAGATTTTCCAGATCACAGAGGGTGCCATGCCCCTAACCCTGGCAATGGGGAAGGGATAACTGTAATAGCACCTACCTCCCAGGGTAGGATCAAATGAGATAATATTTATAAAATGCTTAGTGCAGTGCCTATTATACCAAATTGGTCCCTTGGTTCCCACATGATGGTGGTAGTGGAGAGGGGAGCTGCATTCATTTAAATGGAGAGACCCCCATCTCTGAAATACATGGAATTGGCAGGTAACTCTCTTTCTCTGGGACTTTGTGTCATCACCCCTGCAGAAATGGATATTTCTTAGAGCTAAAGCATGGATTTAGCCAGGAGACCTTGAACCTGAGTCTCTGACTACCTCTTTTGAGCATAGATCACTCAACCACAAGCCTGGGATGGGTGTTGTTAGCCTTAGAGCCAACCTTGTGAGTCTGAGAGGTTGGGAGCTCAAGGGATGCTGGCTCTATTACAGAAGGTTCCTCCTTACAATTCCTGTGGTGCTCACTGGTGAAAAAGATGACTGCCAATTGGGAGGAGGAGCCCAACCCCTGGCCTGACTTGCCAGAAGACACAGACCTTGAGGGAGACAGTTCAAAGCCAAGTCGAAGGTAAAATGCCAATTTAGCATTGTGACAAAATGCTCTGTGTTTTAGTGGTTTAAGTATTAAACTCCCAGGAGAATATAACACTAGTTGTAAGTTGGTGCTTTGTGTTCAAGTCTTTGTCAATGCATGCATGTATCATTTTTAGTTGTGAGGAGAAAATAAATACCTGATCAACAATGTATACTGAGTGCCTTTCTACTCCCTTGTGTGGTGTATGTGTGTGTGTGGACTGAAGACAAGAGCCAAAAATTAAGCCTTTAATGATTCCTCCTTGGGCTCTTGAGGGACATAGGTTAAGAGCCATTGAGTTCAAGAAAACAGCCTGACCCCTCTCTTTAGGGGCCAGGCTACCTAAGGACTGGAGCTGGTCCATGTGCAGGGGTCCTGAGTTAGGCACACCTTTAGAGGGAGAACACAACTACCCCCAAACATCTGACTCCACAGAGGTTTTGTGTTTGTGTTTGTATTGGGGAACAGTTTCTGGAAAGGCACCGATATGGAAGATGGATTTTCATGTAGGAGGAGCTAAAAGACGCCATTTGGATGGAACATAAAGTACATAGTGGGAGTAATGAACAATGAGCTTTGAAAGGTCGGCTGGAGTCTGGCAGTTTGTGAAGGACATTAAATGACAAACTTAAGAGGCTAGATTTGGTTGGAAGAACAAGAGGGAGCTGCTGGAGTCTTTTGAGCAAGTGAATGCATTAGATCTATGCCTTAAGAAAATCACTTAGGAAGCAGCTTGAAGGATGCTCAAAGATCACTGAGACAGGGAAATCAATTGGGAGGCTGGTTTAATAGTCTGGGCAATGAGAGACTAAACTAGGGTGGTAGTCATGTAAACAGAGACAAGAGAATGGACATCTGAGAGCTATTATAGAGGCAAGATTTGACAATTGACTGGATAAGAGCCACAAGGTAGGATGGAGGTTGAGGATAAGTCTGAGGCTTCCAACTTGGATGACTGGGAGAGGGGTAGAGCTTTTAACACAATTAGGGGAGTTAGGAAGACAGGTGAGTTTAGGCGAACATCAGTCATGAGGAAGAGGAGGAAAAAAGTATTAATCAACAAATATTCATTAAACACCCTAGATTCCGGATACTGTATCAGGCACTGGACACACAAACCCAAAAGAAAGATAGCCATCACTCCCCAGAAACTCATGTTCTACTAGGGGAATACAACATATTGACAGATAAGTAAATAGAGATGTAACCCATATAAACTTTGGGGATCCTTACCTCAACTCCCCCTTCCAATGATGAAACTTGGATAAACGTTAGGGGCTCTTTCAGTCTTGCTGCTTCCATACTTCTGTTTGCAAGAATTTTCTTGCACAAAAAGAGACTGCAGCATTTTCAGCATTGTGTAAAACCATATAACATATACTCTTCATTATGATTCCTTTTTTTTTGACATTTCAACTTCCACTGGGTTTGAAAAAATAATACAAATAGAAATAAAATGAAATAATTGATTCAATTAATATTTTGAAATAACATTTCTTTATAATTGTTAAATGGTATTTGATATTGCACAGAAATAAATTATATATATATTTGTTAATTAAGTAAATATGTAAATTTAAATTAAATAAATGAAGTATAAATATATATAATGCAAGAATGTAAGTAAAATAAATAGCAAGTAAAAAAGTAACTAAAATAAAGTAGGGAATGTATATAAAAAATGTAAGAAATTTGTACGACCAGTAAGTAAAATAAGATAGGCTTTATCCCAAGTTCAAAATTTTAATGGCTTTTAACCCCTTTAAATTTTTAAATATGATAGACACAGTAGTAGCTTGGGAAATTAGTCCTTGGAATTTGGCTATGGTTACCCAGGGAAGTGTGTGGCTTCTCATAAACTCCCCTACCGACACTGTTTCTCACTTCCAGACTTCAAAACCATATCTCTTGCTGCCATTTCATTCTGCAACTTTTCTCAGCACCTGAAGTCTTCTAGTCCTGGAACATGAAATCATTCCCGTGGCCTTCTTACCCTGTAATACCCTTACACAAGGCCTGCCCCCTTCTCCCACTGATGAGTTCCTCTTTGGGCCTCCATTTTGTGGAGGAGCCCAGGCCAACCAGTCTTCATTCCCCTTCTGGCCCTGTTTCTGATGTCAGGGCTTCAGACCCATGCCCCTATTCTGGGTACCTTCTTCACCTTCTTTCACTCTTCCCTTCTCCCTCTTTTACTCCCTTTTGTGTGTTGTCTTTCCCCCATTGGAATGTAAGCTCCTTGAGGGCAGGGCTTGTCTTTCTTTTTGCTTGCATTTGTCTCTCTTGTGCTTAGCAAAGGACCTGCCACATGGTAACAGCTGGGGAACTACTGGAACTTCTTCAGTGACAAGAGTAACATTGTCAGACCTGTACTTTAAGTATAACAATTTAGTAGATGTGTGGAGCAGAGAAACTATATTCCCCAATTGGGAAGTTATTTCAATAGACCAAGTGAGAGATGGAGGGACAGCCTGAACTTAAATGGTTATGATATAAATAAAGAGGAGATTCATGAGCACTGATATGAAATTTCCAATAATTGGCCATTGATCGGCTGGATAGGGAGTTGAGGGAGTGTATGATGCTTTGCTTTCCAATCTGGAAGAATGCTAGAGATGTCAACAGAAATAGGGACATTAGGAGAAGGAGAAGGTTTGGGGAGAAAGGTAATGAGATCAATTTTAGATCTGGTATGTTTGGGAAATACGCAGGTGGAAGGAGACTAGGGCCAAATATACAGATTTGGGAGTTGTTTGCATAGGGATGATAGCAACATCCATGGCAATTGATAATTTGGGAGTTTTCTTCTGAGAAGAAAGAGCAAGAGCTCCCTAAGAGAGCATATAGAGAGAAAAGAAGAGAAGAATGAAGACAGAGTCCTTCATGTATAGAGAGTGGCTATGGATGATTTGCCAATGAAGGAGGCCAAGGGTGATAGATGTAGCAGGTTAGGAAAGCACCACAGCAGAGGAGTATCACAGAAACCCAGGGATGAGAGTATCTAGAAAGAGGAGGTGATCAACAGAGAGCAATAATACTGAATTCTGTTTTGAACATGTTGAGTTTGAGATGTGTAGAGGACATCAGTTGTAGAGAGAAAATTGGTGATGTAAAACTAGAACTCAGGAGAGAAGACAAGACTCTATATATAGACCTGGGAATTGGTATTCTGAATAGAGATGAAAAGTGGCCCTATGACAGATGACGAGATCACAGAGAGAGAGAGAAAGAGAGAGAGAGAGAGAGAGAGAGAGAGAGAGAGAGAGAGAGAGAGAGAGGCGGGGGGGGGCTGGGGCACAAAGGCCCAGGCAGAGCGTTGAACCAGTGGTGTCAAACTAAAATACAAATGGGAGACCACTAATCTGTACATTTCTGTGGGTTGACTTTGTTTTTAAAATGTAATATTACCTATGTTTTATTTTATTTTAATTTATTTTGTTAAATATTTCCCAGTTCATGTCCCTCTTGGCAGTGTTGTGGGCTGTATGCATCCTCCTCTGCCTTGGAGGATTTCCAGAGTAAAAGATCCATCTGGAGATCCAGCAAAGGAGTCTAAGAAGGAGCAAAGAAACCGAGTTGATATTTTTCCTGGTTGCTTCAACTCCAGAGCTCAGTGATTATCCTGTCCCAGGCGAAGGTGCCCAGGAAAGCAGGTGGCCCTTCCCAAGTGGAGTTTAATCATTTCGCCTGTGCTCTGCTAATTTGGGAGTTTTCTTCAGAGAAGCAAATTTCTTGAAATTCTACATCTGATTGATTTGCATTCCTCCTGAGTATTAGTTAATATATATTGAAGCATTCAGTCACGGCTTTGACTTCCATTTCTTAATGCTCCCTCTCTTGCCCAATCTCTAACTTTTGGAAGGAAGAGGAGTAATGAAAGGGACCTCCCATCTGTCCATATGACTGTTGCCCTCCAGCTCATGCTATGCTCCTTGTTGATCTCCAGCCTCCTCTGAAAGTGGCACTTTCCATTCAATGACCAACGTTCCTATACCTGGTCAAACCCTACACATCCTGGTGATTCTGAACCACTATAGGTCATCATCCAAATCCCATTCCCTCTCTCTCACCAACCAATTCCTTATTGCTATTGCCTTCAATTCTCTTACCCCTAAGCTCCAGCCAAATACCAGCCACGCTTTCCACTATGACCTCTGGTATGCCTGTTCCATAGGCAACAAACTTCCCTTCAACCTAAATCTTTTCCTTTTCCACTCCTTCCATCTTCTATTAATCAACAAAATTTGGTTCCCTCTGATGACATATCCTCTATGGTCACCCTTTACTGCTGCATCTTTACTCATTCCTTTGGATCACTGGTTAAGACAGAGGGTTGGAATACTCCTCATTCTCCATCTCCAGATTCTCCCCTACTCTGGCACTCAGTAACCTTTCCTCCTTTGAGATTCATGCAATCTATCTCTACCAACCAATCAAAATCCTGGGAACTGTTATCTACAGACTTCCAAATCACTCCCCTTCCTTTTATAATAAGTTCACAATTTTTCTCTCTTCCCCAACTCCTGCCTTCATACTAGGGGATTTGAGAATATATTTTGACTTTCCTTCAAACACCCAAACCACTCAGTTCCTCAACCTACTCTCTACCCATGACTTATTCTTCAACCTCACCTCAGTTGTACACAAAGATGCTCATATCCTTTATCCTTTTATCACTCACAAATGCACCACCTCTATATTCAAGAATTTGGAAATCTGCTTATGCCAGTGTAATCTATTGGCTTTCCACATCTTCCTCTGCCTCCTTTACAGAACCCTACTCATTGTCCACACTGTGACCTTCAATCCCTTGATCCCTCAGTCTTCTCCCAGGCCATCTCCCCTATACTAGCCACTTTCTCCCCTTTTCCCCATGTTGACCCTTTGGTGAACTAATTAAACGTTGTATTGTCCTCCTCTCTTGAATCCCTAGCCCCTAGCAATCATATTGCTAATTATGCCCTGTCAAGCCTAAGTCTTGATCACCATCACCCAATGCCTTCATTCCTAAACACGGATTGCTGAATGAAGGTGATAAAAGTCACATAACTGTTCTGACTGGGTCCACCTCAAATTTGTTATACAACTTCATCTGGGCTAGTAGGCAGTCACTGCTAGTAGGCAATCCTTCTACACCTCCCTTATGAATTCACTAGATCACCCCTACAGCAGCCCTTCCAAACCTTCTCATCCTTCCTCAAACCTCCCATGGCTTCCTTTTCTCTTATGCTCTCAGATAAGAACCTTGCCTTGTTTTTTATAGAAAAATTGAGACCATTTACCATGAACTCCCCCTTCTCTTCTTATTATTATTTCCTATCACTCAGATAGAAGCCTCCTGACACTATCTCCTCCTTCATTCCTGTCTCACATGAAAAGGGTGTGGCCTTACTCCTTACCAAGGCTAACATCAATATTTGTTCTAGAGATCTCATCCTGTCTTCTTCAGCAGATTGCCCCCTCTTGCAACCCTACTCTATCACTTATTTTCAATTTTCCCCACTCCACTGGCTCCTTCCTTACTACTGCAAACATGCCCACATCCTTAAAAAACTCACTTGAAAAAAATAAATAAAAAGAAAAAGAAATTTAAAAAAACTCACTTGATCCTCCCATCCCTGCTAACTATTGTTCTATATTGCCTCTGCCCTTTGTAGCTAAACTGCTCAAAAAGGCCATTTACAATAGGTGCCTCCACCTTCTCTCACTCTCTTCTTGACTCCTTACAATCTGGCTTCCAATCTCATTCCACAAAAACTGATCTACCCAGAGTTACTAATGATCTCTTAGTTGCCAAATCTTTGACTTCACTGTAGCCTTTGATACCATTGATTGCTCTCTCCTCCTTGATACTCTATTCTCTCTAGGTTTTTGTAATGTCAAACTTTCCCCTGGTTCTGTTGCTTCCTATTAGACTGGATCTTCATCCAGGTCACACCCTCTAACCATAGGATTCTGTCCTGGACCCTCTTCTCTTCTCCCTCTACTCATCTCTTCTTTCATCTCTAGTTCTTATGATGATCTCATCAACTCCCATGGATTTAACTGCCATCTGTATGCTGATGATTATCCAGTCTACTTATCCATCCCCAATCTCTCTGTTGACCTCCAATCTCAAATCTCCAACTGTCTTTTAAACATCTTGAAATAGACGTCTTAAACTGAAATTTGTCAAAAAGTGAACTCATCTTTCCCTGTAAACTGTCTCCTCCTATGTATTACTTTTGAAGGCAGCGACATCTTCCCAGTCCCTCAGACTCACAACCTAGAGTCATCCTGGACTCCTCACTATCTCTCACCCTCCAGATCCAAGCTGTCAACAAGGCCTGGTGATTTCATTTTTGCAACATCTCTCAAGTTTACCTCTTTCTCTCTTCTGATGCTGCTACCACCCTGGTACAGACTCTCATCACCTTATGCTTAGACTATCACAATAGCCTGCTGAGGGGGTCTGCCTACCTCTTCTTTCCGCATTCTAATCCATCCTCTATTCAGCCGCCAAAAGTGATTTTCCTAAAGTAGAGGTCCAACTATATACCTCTCCCCCTGCCCCAACTCAATAAACTCCAGGGGCTTCCTATCACTTCCAGTATCAAATACAAAGGGCAGCTAGGTGGTGCTGCAGTGGATAGAATGCTGGGCCTAGAGTCTGGTCAACCTGGGTTCAGATCTGATCTTAGACGCTTACTAGGTGTGTGACAGTGGGCAAACCCTGTTGGCCTCAGTTTCCTCATCTGTAAAATGGGCATGAGAAGGAAATGGCACGCCACTCTAGTATCCTTACCAAGAAAACCCCAAATGGGGTCACAGAGAGTCAGACGAGACTGAAATGACTGAACAACAAATCTAATACAAAATCCTCTATTTGGCATTCGAAGACCTTTATAACAATACAGTTCTCAAGAGTTGCAAGTGTCATCTTCCCTTGTAGGGATGTAGACAGTTTGTACTTATTAGCAACATATTATATCTTTCTGTCCCATTTACCTTTTTACGTCTCTCTTGAATCTTCTACTTGAAGATCAAATTTTTTGTTGAGCTCTGGTCTTTTTATCAGGAAGGTTTGGAAGTCTCCTATTTCATTGAATATCCATCTCCTCCCTTGAAATATCATGCTCATTTTTGCTGGGTAGTTGATCCTTGGCTGCAATCCAAGCTCCTTTGCCTTGTGGAATATCATGTTCCATGCCCTATGGTCTTTTAATGTAGAAGCTGCAAGGTCCTGTGTAATCCTGACTGTGGTTCCATGATATTTAAATTGCTTTTTCTGGCTGCTTGCAGTATTTTCTCTTTCTGGTAATTTTGGAATTTTGCTATTATATTCTTGGCATTTCAATTTGGGATCTCTTTCAGGTGGTGACGTGGATTCTTTCTATGGTTATTTTACCTTCTGTTCTAGGACTTCAGGGCAGTTTTCCTTTATGATTTCCTGAAAGATACTGTCCAGGCTCTTTTTTTCATCATGATTTTCAGGTAGTCCAATAATTTTTAAGTTCTCCCCTGGATTGATTTTCCAGGTCAGTTGTTTTACCAATGAGGTATTTTATGTTTTCATCTATTTTTTCAGGGTTTTTTTTTTGTTGTTGTTTGACTGATTCTTGCTCTCTCATAGAGTCATTAGTTTCCATTTGTCCAATTCTAGTTTTTAACAGATTGTTTTCTTCTGTTAGTTTTTTACTTCCTTCTCAATTGGCCAATTGTGTTTTTAGGGACTTGTTTTCTTCAGTGTACTTTTTTTCCAATTGGCCAATTGTATTTTTTAAGGACTCTTCTACCTCTCTCATTTGACTTTTAAAATCCTTCTTGAGCTCTTCTAAGAAGGCTTTTTGGGCTTCAGACCAGTTCATATTCCCTTTTGATGTTGCAGATGTGGGTTTGTTGACAATGTTGTCCTCTTTAGAATTTCTGTCTTGATCTTCACTCTTCTCATAATATGAATCTATGGTGTTTTCTTTTTACTCATGTGTTTCTTTATTCCTGGCCTTTAAAGAGATTGAGCTCTCCTGCTGGGGAGCAGATGGCACTAACCCAAGCTTCTTGTGTTGGGAGCCTAGGTCTTGGTCACTGACTTTGTGTGCTGGGGCCTCTTATGTTGGCAATTGGAGGCTGTAGGGTTCTGGCAGCTTACCTGGTTTGGGCTAGAATCAGCAAGGCTGGGACTTTCGTAGGATTCTAGGTTGCCTGCTTTTCCTTTCCTTTAGCTTTCTTCAGCTCCTTTTAGATGGGTGCTGCAGGGTGTTTGTCTGCCTGGGACCCCTTGCAGTGCTGCCTCCCTTAGATTTGCTGAGGCACTGGAGTCTCCTTTGGTGTAGAATGCCGAGGCACCTTGTGGTTTTCTGAGCTGATTTCCACTATTCCCCCACCCTCACTGAGACATTCTGAGGTCCAGGTGTTGGTGTTTGCCTGCTCTACCACCTGGACTCCAGGATCTCCTCCTGGTTGGCAGTTGGAGGCTGTAGGGTTCTGACAGCTTACCTGGTGTTGGGCTGGAATCAGCAAGGCTGAAACTTTAGTAGGATGCTAGGTTGCTTTCTTCAGCTACTTTTAGATGACTGCTGCAGGGTGCTTATCCACCTGGGGCCCTTTGTAGTGCTGCTTCCCTTATTTTGCTGAGGCACTGGGAGACTGGTTTGCTGTAGAATGCTGAGTCACCAGGATCTCCTCCTGGTGCCCTAAAGTGAATTATGTTTCTTCTGTTGAGTTTTGTTTCCTCTTTCTGATGGTTCCTCCTATTGGTTTTAAAGTTTTACTTACAACACCACTAATGTGAAAATATGTTTAATATGAATGTAAAAGAATAGCCTATATCAGATTGTGCACCGTCTTGGGGAGGGTGGTGGGGAGGTAGGGGGAGAAAAATTTTAAATTCAAAAGCATATGGAAGTGATTATTGATAAATCACAATAAATTAATAAAATTTTAAAAAACCTAAACAAACAAACAAACAAAGAAATCCCCAAAGACCTTTATAATTTACCTTCTCTTCCTCCCACCAGCTTTACAGTCTTCTTATACTTTACTACACTGCCCCATACTCTTTGATTCAGCAACACTGACCTTGATGTTTCAGGAACAAAACCCTCCATCTCTTGGCTCCAGGCATTTTCCCTGGTTGGCTCCCATGCCTGGAACATTCTACCTCTCTCATCATCTCTGTCCCCTGGCTTCTCTTCAAGTCCCAATTCAAATCCCATCTTCTACAAGACACCTTCCTCAGCCCCTCTATATTCTAGTGACTTCCTTCTTTTAATTATTTCCATTTTTTTCCCTTTTTATAGCTTCTTTGTATGTGTTTGTATGCTCATTGTCTCCACCACAGATTGTAAGTTTCTTGAGGGCAGGGACTGTGTTTTGCCTCTTTTTATGTTATCAGAATTTAGTATAATCCATGGCTCGTAATAGGTGCTTCATAAATACTGACTAAGATAGTTTTCAAAAACAGGTCTTAATTTATAATATTTGAAGGTTTCTTCTTTTTCATAAGTAAACCCACTTGTCTCAAGTTAATTTCCAATCTAAATGATCATGGTGTTACAAGGCAAAACAAAAGGATGCTGTTTTGAATTTCATTTTTCCACAAATGGATTAAACCCTTTTAAGAAGCTATCTTTGGTTTCTGATAAATGGCACAGTTCAAACCATTTTCCCTGGTTGGTTGTTTGGACATTGTTTCCCTCCTTGCTAATTTGCAAATTTGATTTTTAAAGTAGACTCATTTTGTTGTAGCAATTTGTATGCCAGTTTGCTCTATCATCTGCTGAAATTAATTGGCGTTCCTTTTGAAAAAAGGGAAGAAAATTACTAAAGTAATCAAGGACAATTAAACTGTGAATGATATGGTGCAGTAACATCGTAATGACTTTAACAGCCCCGTTTGGCACCCAATGGTATTTTTTTTTCACATGCAGACTCAGCGCCTAGAGACACTCTGTACCAGTGAGAGATCAGTTCGAGTTCTTTCAAGGGAGCCTCACTTTCCAGTATCCAAGCACTGGACATCTTTGTACTCCCATTCCCATAAGCCACAGTGTTGCATGGGACGTTTTGTGTTTGTTTCAAGGGGGGTTCAGAAATCTTTTGATAATTCACTCGTCATTTTGAGTTTAGTTTTCATTACTTATATAAGAATGCTAACTATACTAGGCAATGATGGGTACTGTTATTCAAAGTCTGAAAAGAGAATTCTTGGGTTTTTGACATCTTTATCCAAAAGCAGTCACCTTAATTCTCCTCATATTTCCATGGCAGAAGAATTGCTTCTAACCCACTCTCTAATCTTCAGTGAAATTATTTGAAATGGCCCTGACGGATTTAGTGTACTGGAAGATGGCAACTTATCAGCACAAAATTGTCTTCATTATCTCCCCACTTTCAGTTTCCTAACAGAATCTCCTTATGGCTTCACTCCTGAGTTCTTCCTTTTGGAGTTATTTTCCTGTATGTGAAATGTCATAGCTAATAGGATCAGTCCCTCAGGGAACAGCTATTGCAGGTTAAAGGTACTTAGTGGCTCAGTATTCCTAAAACTTTAGCTCATGAACTAATGAGTTCACTCCCTCACTAATGAATTTACCTGTAAGAGTCAGCCTTAGGACATAATTAGTTCAAAATAAAGGCATTTAACAAAAGGGCATAGCAAGAAAGAAGCAATAAACATTTCCCCCATATGCCTGGGATGTGCTCCCCCACCAATAAACATGATATCAGTGAGGACAGTGGATGCACATAGAGAACATATGTGGTTAAGGCACACTTGTGGGAAACATATGGCCAGGGGACATGTGGGGAGGGGTGGGTATGCATGTAAGGAACATGTATAACCTGGGCACATACAATCATTCAATCAATCAGTATTTATTAAGTGTCTGTTATGTGCCAGGCACTGCGTAAGTGCTGGGGATACAGAAAGAGGCAAAAGACAGTCCTTGCCCTCAAGGATCCTACAATCTAATGGGAGAGAGAAGAGGAAAAAATATATATGTACATACATGCATATATGTTGGAACTTAAAGAAAGCCAGGGAGATCAGTTGTCAGAGCAGAGGAGGGAGGGCATACCAGGTATGGAGCACAGCCAGAGAGAATTCCTGGAGTCGAGAGATGGAATGTCATGTTTATAGAGCAGCCAAGAAGGGTGCGGGTCACTGGATCAAAGAGTACATGGTGGCGAGTAAGGTGTAAGAAGACTGGAAATGTAAGAGTGCACAGGTTATGAAGGGCTTTGAATGCCAAACAGAGCATTTTGTATTTGCTCCTGGAGGGAATAGAGACCCACTGGAGGTGATGTGGTTGGACCTATGCTTTAGGAAAATCACTTCGGTGGCTGAATGGAGGATGGATTAGAATGGGGAGAGAATCGAGGTAGGCTGACCCACTAACATGGATACATGATTACATATATGGATGGGTGACTCTTGCTGCTGATGTATTTTTTTTCTCAGTTATATGTAAAATAAATTTAACATTCATTTTTTGCAAAATTTTAAGTTTCAAATTCTGTGTCTTCCTCCCTCCTCTCCTTCCTCTTTGAGAAGGCAAGCAATTTGATATAGATTATACATGTACAGTCATGCAAAACATATTTTCATATTAACCATGATACAAAAGAAAACACAGACCTAAAAAAAAATAAATAAAAGCAACCCTAAGACAAATAAAGTAAGTAAAAAAAAAAGTGTGCTTCAATCTGCATTCAGACTCTATCAGTTCTCTCTCTGGAGGTGGATAGCATTTTTCATCATAAATCCTTCAGAATTATCTTGGATCATTATATTTCTGAGAACAGCTAATTCATTTACAACTGATCATCCTACAATACTGCTTGTTACTGTGTACAATGTTCACCTGGTTCTGCTCACTTCACTTTGCATCAGCTCATGTAAGTTTTCCCAAGGTTTTTTGAAAGCATCCTGCTCATCATCTCTTATAGCACAATAGTATTCCATTACATTCATATACTACAACTTGGTTCAGCCATTCCCCAATTGATGGGCGTCTGCTCAGTTTCCACTTCTTTGCCACCACAAAAAGAGTTGCTATAAATCTTTTTGTGTAGGTCCTTTTCCTTTTTCTTTCTCAAAGTCTTACAAAGTTTTATAGCCCTTTGACTCCAGTTCCAAATCGCTCTGCAGAATGGTTGGAGCAGTCCATACGTCCAGCAACCGTACATTAGTGTCCAAATTTTTCCACATTTCCTCCACAATTTGTCATTTTCCTTTACTATCAATTAGCTAATCTGATAGGTGTGATGTGGTACCTCAGAACTGTTTTAATTTGTACTTCTCTAGTCAACAGTGATTTAGAACATTTTTTTCATAAACTATACATAGCTCTGATTTCTTCATATGAAAACTGCCTGTTTATATCCTTTGACCATTTATTAATTGAAGAATGACTCATATTCTTGCATATTCAACTTAATTCTCTATATATTTGAAAATGCATGTCTTCATCAGAGAAAATTGGTCTAAAATTTTTCCCATGTTTTCTGCTTTCCTTGTAATCTTGGCTGTACTGCTTCATTAGTGCAAAATCTTTTAAAGTTATTGTAGTCAAATTATTTATTTTACAATCAACAATGCTCTCTGTCTCTTGTTTGGTCATACATTCTTCCCTTATCCATAGATTGGACAGGTAAAATTTTCCATGCTCCCCTAATTTGCTTATGTTACCCTTTCTGTCTAAATCAGGAACCTGTTTTGACTTTATCTTGGTATACGGTGGAAGATGTTAGTCTATACCTAGTTTCTGCTAAACTGTTTTCTAGTTTTTCCAGCAACTTTTGTCAACTAGTGAGTTACTGTCCCAAAATCTTGGAATATTTGCACTTGTCATATTGTGCATTTATCAAGATTACTATGGTCATTTACTACTGTGTTATTGTGTACCTGATCTATTCCATTGATCCACCACTCTATTTCTTAAGCAGTACCAGATTGTTTTGATGATTATCACTTTGTAATACCATTTGAGATCTGGAATAACTAGGCCACCTTCCTTCACATTTTTTTTTCCACTGCTTCCCTTGATATTCTTGACCATTTGTTCTTCCAGATTAATTTCATTGTTGTTTTTTCTAGCTCTCTAAAATACTTTTTGGTAATTTCGTTGGTATGGCACTGAATTAATACATTAATTTAGGTAGAATTGTCATTTTTATTATATTGGTTCATCCTACTCATGAGTAATTAATATTTCTCCAACTGTTTAGATCTAACTTCATTTGTCAGAAAGATGTTTCATAATTGTGCTCATATAGCACGTAGTCTTGGCAGGTAGACTCCCAAATATTTTATATGATCTGTAGTTTTTTTAAATGGAATTTCTCTTTCTATCTCTTGCTGTTGGACTTTGTTGGCAATATATAGAAATGCTAATGATTTATGTAAGTTTATTTTATATCCCGCAACTTTGCTGAAGTTGTTAGTATTTCAACTAATTTTTAGTGGATTCTTTAAGTATACCATCAAATCATCTACCTATTCTAATTCCTTCAATTTCATTTTCTTTTATTATTGCTATAGCTAATATTTCTAGTACAATATTGAAAAATAGTGGTGATAATGGGCATCCTTGCTTCACCTCTGATCTTACTGGGAAGGCTTCTAAATTATCCCCATTACAGATAATGCTTGCTGATGGTTCTATAGAGATAATACTTCTCATTTTAAGGAAAGCTCCACTTATTTCTATGTTTTCCAGTGTTTTTAATAGAAATGAGTGTGCATTTTGCCAAAAGCTTTTTCTGCATCTATTGAGATAATGATATGGTTTCTTGTTTTTAGTTTTGTTTTGTTCAATTATGTTGATAGTTTTCCTAATATTGAACCCAGTCCTGAATTCCTGGTATAAATCCCACCTGGTCATAGTCTGTTATCTTTGTGATATATTGCTGTAGTCTCCTTGCTAGCATTTAATTTAAAAAAATTTTTGCATCAATATTCATTAGGGAAATTGGTCTATAGTTTTCTTTCTCTTTTTGCTCTTCCTGGTTTAGGTATCAGCACCATATTTGTGTCATAAAAAGAATTTGGTAGGATTCCTTCATTGCCTATTTTTCCAAATAGTATTGGAATTAATTGTTCTTTAAATGTTTGGTAGAATTCACTTGTGAATCCATCTGGTCCTGGGGACTTTTTCTCGGGGAGTTCATTGGTGGCTTGTTCAATTTTTTTTTCTAAAATGGATTTATTTAAGTATTCTATTTCCTCTTCTGCTAATCAGGGCAATTTATATTTTTGTAATTATTCCTTCATTTCACTTAAATTATTAGGTTTATTGGCATATTGGGCAAAACAGCTCCTAATAATTGGTTTAATTTCATGTTCATTGCTGATGAATTCACCCTTTACATTTTTTTGATACTGGTATTTTGGCTTTTCTCTTTCTTTTTATAAATCAAATTAACCAATGGTTTGTCTATTTTATTTTTTTTCATAAAACCAACCTCTAGTTTTATTTATTAATTAAATGGTTTTCTTACTTTCAATTTTATTAATCTTTTCTTTTGATTTTCAGGATTTCCAATTTGGTGTTTAATGGAAGATTTTTAATTTGTTCTTTTCCTAGTTTGTTTTTTTTTAATTGTATGCCCAATTCATTCATCTGCTCTTTTTCTATTTTATTGGTGGAAGCATTCAGAGATATGAAGTTTCTCCTAAGTACTGTTTTGGCTGCATCCCATAACTTTTGGTATGTTATCTCATTGTTGTCATTCTTTTTAATGAATCTATTAATTGTTTTTAGGATTTGTTCTTTAACCCAATCATTCTTTAGGATTAGGTTATTTAGTTTACAGTTAATTTTTAATCTATGTTTCCATGGACCTTTATTGAATGTAATTTTTATTGCATTATAATCTGAAAAGGATGCATTTAATATTTCTGCTTTTCTACATTTGGTTGCGATGTTTTTGTATCCTACCATAGGGTCAGTTTTTGTGAAGGTGGCATGAAAAGCTGAAAAAAAAAAGTATACTCCTTTCTATTCCCATTTAAATTCTTCAGAAGTCTATCATATCTAACTTTTCTAAAATTCTATTCATTTCCTTAACTTTTTTTCTTATTTATTTTTTGGTTAGATTTATCTTGTTCTGATAGGGGAAAGTTGAGGTACAACCGCCCCCCCCCAGCATAGTTGTATTGTCTTTACTCAGGAGGGGACCTTGTTTCCTTGTAGTCACAATTACTAGTGCTCCTTTCTGCCTTGAAATTGAGACCAGGGTTCCTACTCCCCTGTGGGTCTGCAATTGCCCTGAGACTGTGACCTAGAACTGCATGTGGTAACAGGGTCCTGAACCCAGTGCCAGCAAAGCATCCCTTGTACTCTCCTCCTGACCAATTGTCCAACCCCCTTAATGTCTGTGGGCTGAAAGCTCCTGGAGCTGCTGATTCTGCTGCTATTGCAACCTCCTCTAAGGACTGCTTCTGGTGGCCAGGCAAGCCTGTGCTATCCTTTGCTTCAGGCCAAACACCATCCTGGTGAGGAAGACTTTTGCTGCTGATCTAAGTCATCTTGGGCTGGAAAATTGTTTCACCCTGACCTTTTGTTGGCTCTGATGTTCCAGAATTCAATGTAAGGCATTATTTTAAAGTTGTTTAGAGGGGACTATTGGGAGAGTTCCGGGGAGTTCCTGCTCTTACTCTACCATCTTGGCTGTGTTCCCATCCCACTGATGTCTTCAAATTTGGTCATTGGACTACTCTCTGATGGTTTTGTGGACCCTGGTGGATTGCTCTCAGATTCTTCTTATTTGGATACATAGTCTCTGCCCAATGCTGTCCTGTTTTCATGTCTACAAATCTTGCTCTACCTGAAAGAGTCTCCAGCTTCTGATTCAATTGAAATCCCTGGATAGCTTTTGAAGGGATGAATGGGTGCTGCTGTGCACTTGGAACACAGAGGCTTTGCCCTCAGCTCTTTAAAAAGAAAAAAAGGCAGAAACTCTTTCCTGAGAACCGAGAAAAAGTCCCCTCTCAGGTTTTCTGGTCTTGTTTATTCAGAGTTTTGGCTCAAAAGTTCCTGATCTTCCTGGCAGGAGAGTTTTCAGCCCCAGGTGCCTAGCTTTTGAATGTTTCTTGTTGCCTTATGGAATCATTAACTTCTTTTTGGTCTGTCTGAATTTTCAAGGAGACTGCTACTTAGATAAAGGTTTGGGCCTTTTGTGCTAAGCTATTCATTCTCCTGAATTTTTTCCTTCAAAGTTCTCATTCAACTTCTATTTTGTTCTTTTTTTTAAATTTCCAGTTCTTTACTCTCATGTCATTCGTATGTCATGCACTCTCATGTCATTCATATGACTTTAAATTTAAAAAAACAAACCTCTTGCCTCATTTCTTCATTTAGGGCATCTAGGTGCTACATTAAATAGAATTCTGGACCTGGAATCAGGAAGACAAGTTCAAATACATCCACTAATATTTGTTAGCTATGTAACCCCAGGGGAGTAAATAACTTCCTCTGCCTTCTTCAATTTCCTCATCTGTAAAATGGAGAAAGGACCTACCTCCCAGGATTGTTGTAAGGACAAAATGAGTTAATATTTTTGAAGTTCTTTATAAACTTTAAAGTGCTATATAAATACTAGTTATTATTATTGACAATAATACTTATTGATACTTTATTACCAACACTAATAATTATTCTTTTTTTCTAAGAATTCTAGTTGATTTGGGGGCCAAGCTGTATTTTTCTTTGAGGCTTTGCTTGCATATCAGAGAAGGTGCTGTGCTCTATGAACAAAGCAGAATTGAAGTATCTCAAAAGAAACAGAAGATGTGCAAATTTAGAGATTCCATCCCAAATGTCCACATGGATTATTTGTGCCCAACCTGTGGTAGAGCATTCTGAGCTCATATTGGTCTGATCAGACACAGTCAGACACACTGTAACTTGACTCTAGTGCAGTGATGCCATTTTGGTCTTCTTCGAGAACAACCGACCAACCAGTTTTAGTTATTTTCTTCATCTGGGCTTGGTTCTTGGGTGTCCCTGGCACCAGAATAGCTCTTTATTGTGGGTGTCTTTTTTTCTTTATTCATTCTTCTAACCTTGCTTCCTGAATTGGGACTTGGTATTAGGGCCAGTGTCTGCATGTTTTTGGAGAGAATATCATGGCCTTGTATGCCAGATCTGTATTATCTGGGCTCTTGCTACTGTGTTCTCCAGACAGTGAGTGCTGTGTTTTTCAGGGATCGCAAGGGCAACTCAAGTTCAGGGAGCTGCAAATTTTTAGTAAGTCCTAATCCAGGGCATGATCTGATTGCTGTCCTCCTGGATTGAGCTTTCCAGGATTTAGACCTCAGTTTGTGTCTAGGCAATACAACTATAGACTTGCCCCTGGGTGGAGCTCATTTACTGGCCCCAGTTCTTGTCATTTAGTCAGAAGGCTCTGCAGGTTCAGAGTGACAGAGCTCTGGTTGACTCCTGGTTACTTGCCCTTGGGCCAAGTCCTGGATACAACTCCAGGGCAAACTGACAGAACCTTATCCCTGGTCTGAGACTGCAGAGCCATTGTACCATGTTTGTGTCACAATCCCTGCTGAGATCTCTTGCCTGTGGGCTGGTTGTGATGATCCACTGTGATGTCTCCTTAGATTTCCGAATCACTACTTTGCTTTGTTCTTTGGTCTTTGTAGCAGTGGCCGGTGGGATATCTGGGCTGTACTGCTTCCTCCTAATTAACCCTCTTTCCCCAAGCTGTTTACAACAAAGAATAGGGTCAATTCAGCTGGCCCTCAGACTTATATCTTTTCTTTAAATTCCTCTTTTTGGTCCAGGGGCTTAGATCGCTCTTGGGAAACCTTCCCCAGGGTTATTTTGAGCATTCCATATAGTTCCCAGTTTTAATCTTTGAAGACTTAGCTAATAGTTATTTACCTAGTACTACCAAGCATCATTCCCCAGTTTGGGGAAACTTTAAGCCTCTCCCAGTTTTCCTATGTAGATGAGTGGGTGGAAAATAGCACAGAGACATGTTAAGCCCAGGGGGCAAGGCCATTGACTCTCTTACCTGCCTAACTGCATTCCTGCCCTTTCACATGCAGAGGGGATCCATCAAAGGTTTGAAAGGGGCTTGCTGGCACATCCTTTCAGATACATCCAGAGTCAGCAGGATAATTGCCTTCAATATTGACCTACTGTGTTTTTAACGTTTGACTAGCCTCTAAATTCCCCCTTTTTTCCTGGGTCTATTTCATTGAGGGTGCTCCCCTAAAGTAACACTAAATGCTTCAAATAGCCGTGATTTTGTGCCTCTACCAAAGTAAACTGTGTCCCTTTCATGTCCCTTTTGGTGTATATGGCCTTCATGGGTTGCCTTTGCCCCCAAAATTCATGGTCTGGTGGTCAACCTTCCCAGTAATGAGTTCCATACTTAGATAAACTTGGATGATTGTTAAAGAATCCTTCCTTGGTCCCATAAGGAAAGCCTTTTTGACTTTTCACTTCTCTGATTTTTTCTCTATGGGCATTTACTCACTCTAACATTAACTGAGAATCCACTCTTTGGCCCTTGAGTTCTTCTGCCTGATGTGTGCAACTGTGGTGGCAAAGACTAAACCCTCAGTGAAGGGGCAAAGTGGAAAGGCCTCAGGCCTTCATTTCTTCACTG
Source organism: Phascolarctos cinereus (assembly GCF_003287225.1). Taxonomy (NCBI): domain Eukaryota; kingdom Metazoa; phylum Chordata; class Mammalia; order Diprotodontia; family Phascolarctidae; genus Phascolarctos; species Phascolarctos cinereus. Next base: position 70,641,619 of record NW_027556291.1, on the reverse strand, counting down.
CATCCACCACAATGTGGACAGTGAGCACATGACTCAGTTCTCACTTCTGCTGTGTCTATTCTTCTCACTTTTAGGTGAAGGAGACTATGATGGTTATGACCATGTGAGCTTTGAAAAGGTAAGAGAGCAAGTCACCAAGAGATCTGGGAGTGGACTCCATGTTGGGTTTTTTCAACCAGCCAGTCTAGACTAGACATAGCAGCAAGCTACCAGTGTGAGCTTGAGATTGGATCTCACATGCTGGTCCTCCTCTCCTGCTTTGTGTCTCTTTCCCTGGGCACATCCATGGGTTCAAGTCCCTTCTCTGACATATATCTGGTTGTGTTACTCTGGCTGCATCGTTTAATCCTTCAGTGTTCTAGGCATTTTGCCAAGACTGCAAGTTGCAGAGAAGGCACCAACCTGCATAGGTAGGAGCTTCCTTTCCTGGGGAGTTCCCTATCCCATGATCCTCTAGCCTTGGTGGTGACCTCATGATTTTGAGAGCTGATGAATTTCTAGGTCTAGGTGCTGATTGCCCAACAAAAGGTGATTGCTGAAATAACCTCACAGAAAGGGATATCACTGCAACCAGGAGAAAGCAACCAAGATGTGCCCCGATTTCCTAGAAAATGTGGATCTTAAGTGAATTGTTTGGACCAGGAGTGGGAAACTTGTGGCCTCCAGGCCACATGTGGCCCTCTATGTCCTCAAGTGTGGCTCCTTGACTGAATCCAAACTTCACAGAACAAATCTCCTTAATAAAAGTATTTGTTCTGTAAAACTTGGACTTGGTCAAAAGGCTGCATCCAAGGACTTAGAGGGCCACATGTGGCTCAAGGCCACAGGTTCCCCACCCTTGCTTTGGACAGTATAGAAATGAGGGAAAGATGACATGTCCAATTGGTAGTGTCACAAACATGATTCAGGTTTGAGAGAACACAAGAATGATGGTTTACTCCCCAGTCATCCCCTCACCCACCACCTTGATTGACTCAGGAGCCTGAAACTCTGCCCTGTAAGTTTTAAACCTTTCATCTCCAGAACTTCAGCCTTGGGACCCAGCTGTCCTATTTGGTGAATACCTCATCTGGCCCACTTTCTTCAGGCATGTCCCATCATGCTTCCCCTTGCTGCCTACCCCCACCCTCACCCTATTTCATACCCCTCCAGTCTCAGAACCATGATCAAATCAAATCAATTTTTCTACTGCTCAGGGAAGGAGGCTGTTCATCTCTTCTCTTCTGGCCCCCTCAGCACCCCTGTAACTCTCCTGGTTCAAAGTGGCCCCTCCTTGGTCACCACCCCTTCATCTGTATTGTCTTTTGCCTCTTTCTCTATCCCTAGTGCTTAGCACAGTGTCTTGCACATTAGTAGGTGCTTGAAAAATGTTTACTGACTGACAGTTGTCTCCCCCCAACAGAGTGCATGTTTCTTGAGGGCAGGGACTATCTTTGCTTATATGTTTATATCTTCAGTGCTTGGCATACAGTAAGTGCTTAACACATTTTTTCATTCATTTTAAGTACTCAATACATAATAAATACTTAATAAAGTGAATACACACACATTTTTCATGTTCTAGGTATTTCTTCTGATGTGAAAGGGATAAATGGCTGTCTTAGATCCAATCTACTCTGGGCATTGAGTGCCTCCTAGAAGGGCCACTGTTCACTCCTTTGGGTAGGTCCCAGACATAAGCCAAACCTCAACTTTAAGAAATTTTCATGGGTGGGGTGGGTCTTAGGTGGGGATGCAGAATGAGCTTGAGCATGTGAAGGGAATCTGACTTCTCCTTTGGAGATCTGAGTCTCACAGGACTGAAACCAGGCCACATGTGGCCAGAGCTAGAATCTCTTGATGAGAGGGAATGCCTCCATCCTTCACTCCCGGGATTTCCATACACACATATGCATACATACAACAACAGGGCAGGCATTCACACGGTAGTCAGAAGAAGCGATACAAGGACACTCTCAAGGCTTGTCTTAAGAAGTTTGGAATTGATTGTGTCACATGGGAGACACTGGCACAGGACCGCCCTCATCAGAGAAGGAGCTGTGCCCTATCAGCAAAGCAGACTGAAGTAGCTCAAAAGAAACATGAGATACACAAATTTAGAGAATCCATCCCAAATGTTCATGTGGACTATTTGTGCCTGACCTGTGGTAGAGCATTGCAAGCTCGTATTTGTCTGATCAAGCCACAGTTGGACACACTGAAACTTGACTCTAACATAGTGATGTCATTTTGGTCCACTTCGAGAGCAAAGGACAACCATCATACATACATAAGTGTAACCCTGATCCCAAAGTCCACTACTATGGGCCTCTCTCCTTATTGGTGGAGATCAACAGTCTGTGCCCACATGAAGGGCACAGTTGGTGAAAATGAGAGAAAGGAGAGTCCAAATCTTCTTCAGTCTTCCTGAGTTCTGTGGTCACTTTCAGCTTCTTCTGGCTTTCAGCTTTGGAAGAGAAAATGGATGCCAATTCTATTTCAGGTTTTTGAAGGGCTCTGTGAAGAAGCCAGTGTGAGAGGAGCTGGCAGGCTCCATCATGTTCTTGCCTCAGCTTGCTACTCTAGAGACTTTGGGGAATTCCCCTTGAGTGAAATCTAGGACTCTTTCTCTTGGTTCAGCTAAGTTATATCACTGCAGTAGGAGAGCTTTTTCACTTCTTGTGTTGTCTGGTATATATTCTCCTTTGTATAGTTTGCCTGACTTCTGTTTTGCCATAGACTTGGAGAAAGATTTCTTTGCTAATTGCTATTTGTGCTCATTGTGGAACTGGTATTTGTCAAGCCTTAGATATAGAGCTTGGGGTCCTGATTCCCCCATTAAAGAAACAGCAATCAGAAGTTAGCTAGAACCTGAAAATCACATCCCTTGGACATAGGGGCATCCCCACATCCTCTAGACATAAAGGCACATAGATATAATTTTAACCCAATACTCCCTCTCTCTGAGGAGAGCAGAGTGGCCAAGCTTCCAGTCCCAATTTCCTGTTTCCCTAATTCTCCGGCAGGCATTAAAGTATCCTTTAGAGGAGGGTAGGGAGAGATGAGGCTAGAGATGTTTTTTCTGCCTCCCTTTGAGCCACAAAATGACACCCCCACTCTACATGTGGTGGACAACCCTTGCTACAGATATATTGCATGTATGTGTGTGCATATTCATATGTAACAGTGACTACTCTGGCCCTCACTACCCAATGACCAGATGTGTTACATTTTACCAGGGTACCCTGGTACTCTTAAAAAGGTTTGGGGGTACCCTGTCTCTCTGCCATTGGCTCCAGCCCCCATTGACAGTATTCCCCCAATTTTAGAAATGCTCTGCATCCTTAGATCCATTAGCATTTGCCAAGGAATATTTGTTTCAAAGTTGTAACAAAAACAACCATATAAACGTTCCTACTTTCTTCCCGCTCCCAATACTACCTCAGTCTCTGGGGATGGGAAGCCTCGAGATCATGTTCACTGTTTAGCTGAGTTCCTTCCTATATACCCCAGCTCCACCAGATTCCAAGTCCAATTCCCTCCTTGGGCTCAAGTCTCTGCTACCTGGAGTTCTCAGTGTTTCCCTGCTGGGCCAACAATGACATCTAGCCTGGCATCATGTGTCCAAGGTTGCCATGGCTCTAGTCCAGCGTCAAGGTTGATGACCTTATGAACCTTGGTCAAGGTTTATGAACCTTGATGCTGCAGGTTCCCCACCCCTGCTCTAGTCCATGGTTAGACTCTACCGCCCGGATCTAGACCTGGAAAGGACAAACAAAACAGACGAGAATAGTTCCCCAAGGCTGTTTTTTTGTTTGTTTTTTTTGTTTGTTTTTGTTTTTTTAGGGCCAGAGAGTCTTAAAAGGGGAAATGGAAGGTAGTCCATCTCTTTACCCAGTTCAGTTCATGGCGCCTGTACCTGGGTGGCCTGGATGGGAGGAGAGAAAAAGATTGTTGTAGGTAGTCTGGTCATTTTAAAGATGCAGTCTATTCAGGCTACAGAGACAATGGAAAATGTGAGGACCTTGGAAGGTCCATCCCAGAAGCATGTCCCTACATCTTAGGTGAACCAGCCATGCACAGAGGGAAGCCCTGTCACACATATATGTTTATATACTCACACTATTTATACACTTAGACACATGCTGTAGGTATCTGTGCTAGACTTGTGATCTCATTGGTACAAGAAACTCTAAGGAAGATAACTCCCTTCTCTACTTCTGGATTTCACCTGCTCTGTAATTTCTAGTCTTCTGAGTACTAAAGCACCATAGAGCAAAGAACATAGAATGTAAAGGCTAGAAAGAAGTAGAGGACAGAGAACACAAAAGTTTAGTGCTTGAAAGAGCATTAGGATGTAAAATATAAAATGTTAGAGGGGAAACAACCTCAGAATTTAGATGATAGAATGTTAAAGTGGGCATAGACCTAAGAACGCAGAACATAAAATGGCAGAGCAAGGAAAAGCCTTTGAACATAGAATGTCGGGACTGTAAAGAACCTTAGAATGTAGAACACACTCAGAAGCACACTCACTGAAAGTACATACTCTCAGTGCTGAGTCCTCCCTGTTTGGTCTCCTATTGCAATATAATTATAGGAGTGTAAATAACCTTAGACCTCAGAACATAGTCTCTAAGCTGAAAAGAATCTTGACCCATTGAACATAAAATGTTAGGGCTCAAAAAAACAAAAACAGAAAACCAAAACAAAACTGGAGAATATAGGAGGTCAAAGACAAAAAGAATTTTAATACATAGAATGTTGAATGACAAGCACCTTAGGATAAAGAAAATAGAATGTCATAGCTGGAAAAAACATTGTGATACTGAACATAGGATATTAGAGTATGGACGGGCAATAAAATATGAAATATAGAATGTTAATTTGGGAAAGAAGCTTAGAAAATACAACATAGAATGTGAGACCTAGATTGAACCATACCATAGATAACATAGAATGTTAGAGTCCGAAAAAACCTTAAAAAAAAAAAAGAACATAGAATATCAGATCTGGATAGAATGTTATAGTATAATATAGAAGCTAATAGAGACCACAGAGTGACAGAGCTTTCTAAAGCCACAGAAAATAGAACGTAGAATGTTTGAACTGGGAAAAAAAATTAGAATATTCAATATAATATGTCAGAGCCATAAAGTACCTGTTAATTTATAATGGTTGAGCAGGAAGTGGCCTTAGGACATAAAATGTCAGAGTTGGAAGTGACTTTAGAACAGAGAAAAAGAATATTTGGGCTAGAAAGAACCCTAAAACATAGAATAGAGAACATTAGATCTCCAAAGAACCTCAGAACATAGAAAGTTTAGAGTTAGGCAGCACATTAGAATATGCAACCAATTATTTTAGAGCTGAAAAGAATTGGGAAACAGAACATAGAAAAAAAGGAGTCACATCAAAATGTCTTCATTTTGATCACCAATAGATCATCAATCAATCTCACCCACCTTTGGTGTCCACCTTTGACCCAGCTCTCACCTGTGGCCCCAAAAAGATGTAACATGTGCAGCAGCCAGACTCTGGTAAACCTTCTTGGCAGATGAGCTAAATTAGGTTGATGGTAATCAACAGGCCTCAAACCCACTTGTGAGTTAGGGGGATGTTTACCCTAAGCATGTAAAGTCTTCCCTGGGCAGAATGGGCAGATGAGAACAATTTGTTCCAACAGCCACAAAGGTGCTGAGGATCAAGCTTAGAGCTTGATTAGACATCAAAGACGCCAAGGTCATCCTCGGCATCCCGGCCATCGCCATTCATCTTGACTTTTGTTTTGCCACTAGACTTTGATGACCCTGAAAGACAGAGTGAAGATGAGAACTTCGTGCAACTCTGCCTCTTTTAAATCCAATTTATGTGTGATTCAAGACATCATGCCATGATGTCCTCTGTCCGCTTTGAAAAGGAAGGACACACAACAGCAACAATTAGCCTTAGGGAGTTGCCTGGGGCACTGAGCTACTGATTCCTCAATATCACTTAGCCAATATGTGCCAGAGGTAAGACTTGGAACCTCAGCCTTCCTGACTCCGAACCCAGTTAGCCCCACCAGCACACTGCAATACATGGGTGTGTATACACATAGATGGGTTTGTATACTCATGTATGTGTATATGCGTACACAAACACAAACACAGATGTATGGTACAATGGAGACAGAGCCAGCCTCCAAGCCAGGAAGCCCTGGGTTTAAGTCCTGCCTCTGACGTACACTGCCTATATGACCCTGGGCAATCATCTAACCCCTCTGGGTCTCGGATCTGAGGCATCAAAAGCAGAGTTAGCAACACTCCTGAGCTAAACCAGATTAATAACGTAACTGAGAAATATGTAACCAAACCAAACCAAACCAAATACAATGAAACATAGATAATGTTATTATGTGGTTTTCTAAGTCAATAAGCAGCCACAAAGATTCTTATGTACAGTTTAGTGGTCCTCATTTCTATTTGTTTGATACCACTGATCTAGGCAGCTGTAGGTACTGACCTGCATTGGTAGAGAGGAGTTTCTCACCTGAGAAGTTCCCTATACCAATGAAATCCTAGGTTCTCTCCCTCTGTCTCTCTCTCTGTCTTTCTCTCTCTCCCTGTCTCTGTCTCTTTCTCCACATATGTACACATATATATGCAAACTAAAACATGATACAGTGACCTTTCACTCCTATTATACTTCCATTATACTTTCTTAGAAGGTTGACATTGAAAACATCACAACATGAAACACTTAGTGGGATTACTAAATATACTTCTCTACCTTCACCTTAGCTCTGCACTGTCTAAGCAAATTTATAGTTAGGTCCACATAGACCTTATACCTATCATCAACATTATTTCATTAAAATGTTTATGTCATATCTGCCTTTTGCCAAGGGAGATAGAGATACTACAACACAATAGGAAAAGCACTGGATTTGGAGTCAGAGGAACTGGGTTCAAATCCCAGCTCTGTTGCTTAGTAGCTATATGACCCTGGGCAAGTCCCTTCCCCTCTCTGGTCTTGAGTTTCCTCTGCTGTAAAATGATGAGGTTTGACTAGAAGATCACCAAAACATCTTTTCAGTTCAAGGCTCCATGATGAGGGCAAATCAAGATGGCTCTTGGAGTCAGGTTCCAACTCTGAGAGGAGAGTCCTTCTTAGCTACAGAAGTTTTTGGAGTAAACACAGATTGTATGCTTGCCATCCAAGAACATATGATTCCATACATATCTATGTGCATATGTTTATATATGTATGTATCTAGAAAATGTTTGTATAATATAAATATGCATACTGTATGGTGCATAATTACATATAATTATAGCTCCATTTGTGTGTGTATGCATTTATCATTCGTGTTAGACAGCACCAGCATTCCAGAATACAGCAGGGTTGCTAGGAGAATGCTTTGTAAACCTTGAAAGCATTACAGCAATGTGAACCCTTCTCATGATGATTGGGACTGACCACGAGTTGAGGATTTTATAGCAGGTGTTCTTAACCTTTCATGTGTCCTGCCCCTCTTTGGCAGAGTCTAGTGAAGCCCATGGGCCCCTTCTTAGAATCATGTTTTTAAATGTACAAAATAAAGTACGCAGAATTACAAAGAAAACCAATTACATCGAAATTCAGTTAACCAAATATTAAACACATGCACACACGGCCACACATACACATACACACACACATATACACACACAGTTGTGGACCCCAGATTAACAATTCCTATTATAGGAGTAATGCCTTTAATGGCAGGAGGCTGAACTGACTTCCTGGTTCAACTGATTTATCTCTTTCCTCCCAACATTGAGATCATGTGATCTTGAACCTCTGGGGAATCTCAGTTTCTTCTTCTGTGAAGTGAGGGGGCAATCCCCTCTTGCTTTGAGATTCCATTCCCTCAATAATGCCTTTGAGCCTCAGTTTCCTCCTTTGAACTCTGAGGTCTCTTGAAATTCTCTGTCTGGTATCTGATAACTCTTTCTTCCGCACGGAGTTGTGGTCACCAGAAGAGTTACGGTCAGTTAAGGGTGATGTGAGAATAAATGAATATTATAAGTATTTAAAAAATAATCACACACCCTCCCCCAAATGAATTTTTATACCTCTTGATTCTCCTCATTTGCTCATCAAAGTTACAAGATTAAATGAAACTCTTGAGTTGCCAAAACATTGCAGAAATATGACTCAGAAGAAACACAGCTATTTCTGTGGACCTTAAGAATTCTATTTGAGCTATAAATAAGTGGATTGAAATAGAAATCTGGCAACTGACAGACCCAATGCAAGGTAACACTACTTTTCTCAGACTTCCAAAGTCCTCTCATATAGTAACCCATCATGGGGTGGGGGGTTGGATATTGGACTCTCTCCTCTTATGAGTAAAGAAATTCACTCTTTTCTCATACCATCTACAGCCTCATTTGGAGGAGGCCTTTCTTTTGGAGCTGAGTTCTCTGAAATTGAGCCTTTTGTTCAATTGGATAGAAATATAATACAAGGCTACCTGCCACATTTTCCTATCAGCCCATTTAACGAACCTGTGAAGCATCTGTGACTCACTTGAAATTTACTTATAGAATGTAATGACTGTTCTGCCCCCTTACTCTTTGTTACTTGTGATGATAGGAGGATGAAGACTAGATGTGAAATTTCTTTGGTATTTTGAACTTTCAGACATGGAAAGTCCCTTTACCTATGCCTGTTGGCATTTTCTTTACAATCTAGTGGCAGAAAAGTCTTAGAAAGTCTTAGTCTTAGAAAATTGCCTCGTCCAATGGTGTCAAACTCATACAGACACAGATCCCTGTCTGCCACATATAGACTTAGAAAATCACATGTTAATATTATCCATTGTATTTTTATTTATTTGTTAACCATTTCCCAATGACATTTTAATCTGGTTGGGGCTGCACTGGGGAGTTTTGCTGGCTCCAAGGCTGTCACCTCTGGCCAGAAGTTAAGTGACCTGTTCAGGGTCACATAACCTGTATGTGTGAACGATGGAACTTGATCTCAGGTCTTCCAAGCTCTGAGGCCAGCCCTCTATCCACTATACCAGACCTGTACAACTTGGCAGTAGATAGGGGCCAAAATTAAAATAGGCTAAACTTCCTCAGGCCACAGATAAGTTAGACTAGAGACAGACTGACAATGGTTGGCTGCCGCAGGTCATGTGACAATCAGGAGACTGCCCTGTGGCAACCTTACATTTTTCACAGGCCGCCTAAAATCCTTTGGTGGGCCACGTATTGTGCAGGTCTGCACTATACCATGCTGCTTTTCTTGTAATGGGTGCAAAAGCCTAGTAGTGTCTTTAATGTTTTGCTCCCTTTGCCGATGTAGATTGCAGCCCCAGTGTGTCACAGTGACAAGAGTCCCAGATTGTAGTCTTGTCCCTGCCATCACATCCTTTTGGAACCTTGGTGTAATACATCTCATGTCTCTGAGCCTCAGTTTCTTCAACTACACAATGAAGTGGTTGGACTAGATGACCTCAAATCTCTAAATCAATCAGCACCCATGTATTAAATACCCACACTATTCCAGGGAGTGGAGAGAGAGCCGACCTCAAAGCCAGGAAGACCTGGGCTCAAGTCTTGTCTCTTTGCCTCTGACACATCCCAGCTGAGTGACTCTGGGCAAGTCACTTAATGTCTCTCAAGACTAGAAGTCCCAACTTGCATTAGTAAAAGGAGTTTTCTCATCAAAGAATTTCCTCAATCAATAAAATCCTGACTCTCCCTATGCCTAAGAGATAAAAAGACAAAGATTAGACAGCCTCTATTCTCAAGGTGCTTACATGTTATGGGGGAAAGGGAATAACACAGACACTTAGAGATAAAAATAATTTTGGAAGGAGAGAACTGACAGTTAAGGCCATTAGAATGTAAACTCCATGAAAGCAGAGACTGCCTTTTATGTCTGTCTGTATCCTTGGTGCTTAGCACATAGTAAGTGCTTCCAAATGCTCTGTTCATTGATTGATTCATTCGTTCATTCACTCATTCAAAAGAGGAGGATGTAGTTCTTTAGGTGAGCCTCAAGCAAACTAGACATTCCAAGAGGAGATTAAGAAGGAGAACATTCCAGGAATGGGCGATTGTTCATGCAAAGGCACAAAATTGGTGGGAATGTTGTGTATAAGGAATGTGGGCTGGTGTGTGGAGGAGGGGGGCTGTTTGACTGGCCCACAGACTTGTTGCTGCTTTTTGTTCATCCTTTGTTCTTGAAGGAGACCATGACATCAGGGAAGTGATGCCATGACATGCAAGTAAATTGGATTTAAGTGAGGCAGGGCTGTGCAAAGTCACCAGCCTCACTCTTTCCTCTGGAGCCATCTGGGTGCAGTGGCCAGATATCGATCAGGAGGTCCCAAATGCAGTGGGAAACCTCAGCCTTTTTAAGATAAGTTCTTTCCCAGGTCTCAGTTTGTGTGGGGGCAACACCCATTCAGTGATTAAAGGCTAGGTAAGAAATGAGGCAAAAGATGGCCTACTTTGCCTTCACAAAAGAATCAGCCCAGAAGGGGAAGACTCTCAGAGCTTCTAGCCAGAACAGAAACAATTGCTCACAGAGTGAGTGAAAGGGAATAATATGTAATAAAGCTAGAAAAGTAGGTGGGAGCTGAAGAGTGCAGTTTCTCCTGCATCCTAGAAGTAATAGTGGAATTTACTGAGTAGAATTTCTATGACATGGTCAGACTTGAGTTAGGAAATTCACTTTAGCAGTTACGTGGAAGATAGATTGGGCAGGGGAGAGATTTCAGGCAGGGGGAACAAGTAGGAGTCTATTCTAATGGTCCCGATGAGAAGTTGTGAGACCCTAAACTATGGTGTTGGTCATGTTAGTGGAAAGAAAGGGTAGAATGTGAGGCGCATTGTACAAGTGGAAGCAGCAAGTTGATTGATTATTTGGGGTGAGGGAGACTAAGGTTATGAGGATGATGCCAAGGCTACTAACCTGGGTGATTGAAAGAATGGCAGGGTCCTCAAAAGAACTAGGGGAAGTTTGGAAGAGGAGTTTGGGTTTAGGGGAAAAGGTAATGAATTAGTCTGAAATGAATGCCTAGATTGTTGGTAGAGTCATGAACTGATGCAACCATTTTGGAGAGCAATTTGGAACTATGCCCTATGTATACCCTTTGATCCAGCAATACCACGACTAGGTCTGTATCCAAAAAAAATCATAAAAAAGGAAAAAGGACCCATATGTTCAAAAATATTTGCAGCAGCTCTTTCTGTGGAGGCAAAGAATTGGAAATTGAGGAGATGTCCATCAATTGGAGAATGGCTGAACAAGTTATGGTATATGAATGTAATGGAATACTATTGTGCTATAAGAAATGTTGAGCAGGCAGATTTCAGAAAAACCTGGAAAGACTTACATGAACTGATGCTGAGTGGAGTGAGCAGAACCAGGAGAACATTGTACACAGCAGCAGCAACTTTGTGTGATGATCAACTATGATAGACTTAGCTCTTCTCAGCAATGCAATGATCTAAGATAATTCCAAAAGACTCATGAGGGAAAATGCTATCCACATCCAGACAAAGAACTATGGAATCTGAATGCAGATTGAATCATAGTATTTTCTCTTTCTTTCTTTCTTTCTTTCTTTCTTTCTTTCGCTTATTTTTCCCTTTTGTTCTGTTTCTTCTTTCACAACATGACTAATGTGGAAATATGTTTAAGATGATTACACATGTCTAACCTATATCAGATTGCTTGCTGTCTTAGGGAGGAGGAAGGGGAAGGAGGGAGAAAAATCTGTAACTCAAAATTTTATAAAAAATGAATGTTGAAAACTATCTTTACATGTAACTGGAAAAAATAAAATGCTTTCCACATAAAAAAGAATGCCTATAGGCAACTGATGATATGGACTAGAGCCCAGGAGAGAGACTGAATGTATAGGTTGGCATAGAGATGATAACTGAACTCATGGGAGTCAATGAGGTTACCAAGTCAAAGAGCAAAGAAAGGCGAAGGCTTTGGGGTTTTCCCACAGAGAGGGAGCATCACATGGAGGATGACCCAGCAAAGGTGACTGAAAAGGAGTAATCAGACAGGTGGAAGGAGAACCAGGAAGGATAGTGTCACAAAAAGACAGAAAGAGGAGAATATCTAGGAGGAGAGAGCGGCCAGTAGTGTCCAATGCTGTGAAGAGGTAGAGAAGGATAAGGGTTGAGTAGAAAACATTAGAATGGGCCGTCAAAAGGACACTGGCAACCTTAGAGAGAGCAATCTCAGTGGAGAGATGAGGTCAGAAGCCAGACTTCAGGGGATTGAGGACTGGGTGAAAGGAGGGTAAGTGGAGGCACTGGAATTTGGCTGAGAAAGAGAAGATGGATATAGGAGGCAATGAATTGCTGTGACCAGAACTTGTTGGTGGTCAACCTTCTGAAGGTGGACCCCAGCCAATGTAGTGAAGCTGCTTCTTGGATGATGGCCAGTCCATGGTACCAATCGTTCTCAGAGCCTTCCTGGCTTAGTCAGACCTGCCAAAGTTTGTAGAGCTTTCAAGGTTTGCCCTTGTCATAGGAGGTAGCCCTGGAAGGCACCTTAGAGACTGTCCAGCCCAACCCTCTCAATCAACAGACAAAAAAATGGAAACCTGGTCCTCTGACTCTCAGGCACAGCTCTTCCTACCCCTCCTAATAAGTGCTTATGTTTCCCTTGCAACTTATCTGCAGAATCTTCACAACACACCATTCTCCTTTAAAAGGGTGCTAAAAGAAAAATAAATAGATAAACAAACAGACAAACAAATAAATAAATGAATAAATGAATAAATAAATAGGTGGGTAGATAGATAGATAGATAGATAGATAGATAGATAGATAGATAGATAGATAGATAAAAGAAAATAAATAATGTTTTAAAAAATTTAAAACAGGGCACTAAAAGTCACAAATAGCCTTCCCTGTAACAACCTTGTGAGGTAGGAAGCAAAGTGTTATTATCCCCATGTCACAGATGAGTAAACTGAGGCTCAGAAAAGTTAAGTGACCTGGCCCCGGTTGCACAGTCAAGTGCTGGGGCTGGCATTTGAACCCAAAACTCTTTCCTCTACACCAGTGGTGTTAAACTCAAAAAAGAAATTGGGGGGAGCATTAAACCTTAGCTAAATCCCTGTGGGACATAATGACTTCAAAAACCGCATAATAACATTATCTGTGTTTTATTATATTTTGATTTGTTTTGTCAAATACTTCCCAAAGACATTTGGATCTGGTTCGGCAGCCCTCAGAGTGTTGCTGGGCCACATGTGTAACACCTCTGCTCTGTACCATGCTGCTCGCTATCAAGTCAATTCTGTGCCATATTTATTTTTAAGTTGATGGGGAATTGTACAATCACTGACTCTGTGAAGATATCACGGGGGCTTTCATTTTTTCCTTCTTATAACTAGAATCTTGATTCACATTTTCCCGTAATTGGTTTATGAAAACAAATGTGCTTTCTACTCAGACCTTGTTTGTGTACCAATTTCCGGAGCAGAGATCTTTCAGGGACTTAGAAATATGCTAAAGTAGCCAGAAATATGGACATCCCAACCATGCTTTAGCTTCTAGTACTGGGCACCTTTTTCTTATACATACATACATACATACATACATACATACATACATACATACAGAGAGAGAGAGAAAGAGAGCAGGCTGGGCCTGGAGTCAGAAAGACTCATCTTCCTGAGTTCAAATCTGGCCTCAAACATTTGCTAACTAGGTGACTGACCCTGGGCAAGTCACTTAACCCTGTTTACCTCAATTTTCTTATCTGTAAAATGAGCCAGAGAAGGAAATGGCAAGCCATTCTAGCATCTCTGCCAAGAAAACTCCAAATGGAGTCACGAAGAGTCAGGAATGACTGAAACAAGTTAACAACAACAAAATGTGTGTGTGTGTATGTATGTGTGTGTGTGTGTGTGTGTGTATGTATGTATATATATATGCATGTATATATGTGTGTGTTATATATATATATATATATATATATATATAAATATAATATGTGTGTATGTATATGTATAGATAGACAGTACGCATATTCAAGACCTATGATACCATAGTCAATTGAGCTTCCCAAGGAGGACTCAGTCCCTATTGGTGTAGATTCGCAACCCTTTGGCAACTGGGCCACTGAGACATTAAGTGATGTGCCCAGAGTCACACAGCCATTATGTGTGCACATATATTAATATGTACATATGTATATAAGTATATTGTATGTTGTTCATCCTTCATTCTTGAGGAGGACCAATGACATCAGGAGGGGATGTCTTGACTTCCACATGAATTGGATTTAAGTGAGGCAGGGCTGTGCAAAGTCATCAGCCTCACACTATCCTCACACACAGTATATATACTGCAGCCAAATTGGCTTACTTGAGTGTTCCCAGAACCTGCCTTCCCCTTGGCCAACCACTGTTCTATTCCTGCTTGGAATGCCCTTTCCCCTTCTTTCTACCTGTCTTTTGATGGAGGTCACTGAGCCCATGTGGCTTGATGGGTACAGCCTGTAATGGCCTCTGGTGCCCCTGAAGGCCTACCCTTTGCCATGCAGCACATATTCTGCCTTGTATCTTTTAGGATTCTAGCACCCTAAATATAGATCTAGAAGTGGGATCCCTGAGGCCAGCAGTCCAATTCTGTCATTCACAGAGGAGGAAACTGAGGTACCAAGGCCCAAGGTCACACCATTAGTAGCAGAGGCAGAATTTTAAGCCAGATCTTCATAGCTCTGAGGCTAGCACTCACTCTCCAAGGCCCTATCGCCTTGAGCCGTTACTTAACAATTATACTGTTATTTCTTTGAATCTCCACCCTTTTTAGAAAGAAACAACATATGACTGGGAAAGGAGATGGGCAAGAGGCAGAGGAAGGGATAGCACCACCAGCCCTCCTGACCCAGTGGAGTGTCCACTATCCCAGATGCTTACCAAGTACTACTCTCATATCCAGAATATATTTCATAGAACCAAAAGGTTTCCAGCACACTGGGGAGGTGCCTGCATGAAGGAGCCACAGGACGATAGTCCTCATGTTGCTTCGTGCTGTGTGGCCTTGGGGAAGTCACCTCACCAATATGGGTCTAAATTACCTTATCTGTAAAGTTGATGGGCTAGACCAAGTGATCTCTGTGCCTCTGCTACTTCTCCATCCTATGATCCAATGGTATGACCAAGAATCCTTCAGGAAAAGGGAGGCATGGATGATTAGCTGTCTGTGTCATTGGTGGGTGAGTCCAAGTTGATGAGATGTCCACTGTGGTACAAGTATTGTTATTTCTCTTTCCCTGCGTTGATGGTCCTTTGGCAATTACATTATAAATGCCTTAAACACAGGGACTAAAAGTGTCATGGGATGGTGGACACTATACTGGGTCAGGAATCAGAAAACTAGAGTTTGAATCCTGGCCCTGCCACTTATAAGCTGCGTGACCTTGGACAAATCACTTCCCCTCTAGGCTTCAGGTTCCTTCTCTGAAAAGTGAAGAGGTTATATGAGATTCCTTCCAGCATGCATAATGTGACAGGCACTCAATGAATCTTTGTAGCTAAGCATTTGAATGAGAATGAGGATTTCAAATCTTGGAGTTCAACTTTTTTTTAATCAAGCTGAAGGTGCAAACTGGCATGAATTTAGAGATAGACTTGCATTTGCAAGGAATCTGGCTTGGTGTTTAAAAATTTCTTAGCACCATTTTAATATCAGCAAAACTATAATGAGCCCCACAGTCATTAATTATAGAATATGCCCAAGATTTTCATAGATGCTCAGAGAATTATCTTGAATTGTTCAAATAAACTGCATTTATCACCGAGGAGGCAAATATCATTTTATTTGTATAATGGGAGGGGGGCTGGGGGAGCCCCTTGTTAATTTCAGGAGTCCCTTCAATCAGCTAGATGAGATTACAGGGTGTGGACCTTTGTCAGAAGGGTGATTATTGGTCTTTCATTCTTTTTTAAAATGTTTTCACATTAGTACATCAGGAGCCAGGGATACTACAGAAGGACACTCTAAACAGGGGAGCTGAGATTTAATCCTGGAGGCAATTGGGAACCACTAGAGTTAATTGAATATGAGAGTCACATGATCAGATTCATACTTAAAGAAAATTACATTGGGAAACACAGATTTGTGTTGCTGTGTATGGGTTGGCTTAGATGGCCACCAAGGTCCCTCCTAACCCTTGATTCTGTGGCTATCAGATTTGCAGTTCGGAGTCGGACTATACAGCTCATATTATTAATCACCCCATCACTGCTCCAAGCTCACCATGGATGTGCAGAATAGAATCTATCCTCAGACCCTACAAGATTTTCAGGGAAAAACTACCTATATACCACCCAATCTCCTGACTTCCCTGTAGGGACGCTAACAGGGCCATCCATAGCCAGGCAAGAAAGAGACACTCCTGGGACCAGCAGACCTGCTGGAAGCTTCATGAAGACATACCTCGTTGCCCTCACACACCAGCTTGTAGAAGGCTGGACCTTGTCTGCCAGCCCTGAAGGCAGATGTTCCTAAAGCGCAGGTCTGATCATCCCCTTCTCTCTCCTTCCCCATCTGTGCCACACACTCAGTGGCTCTCTATTACCTACAGGATCAAGTACTGCATCTTCTGTTTGGCTTTAAAAGCCCTTTACAACTCGGTCCTTTCCTAACTTGCCAGGCTTCTTATACTTTCCTCCCCTCTATGTTCTGTACCATCTGGGGTCACCGGCTTTTATCTTGTTCTCTGCAGTGGATGCTCCATCTCCTGACTTCACCCATGCCATCTCTTTTCTTCTTCTTCTTCTTTTTTTTTTTTTGTCGAGGCAATGGGATAAAGTGACTTGCCCAGGGTCACACAGCTAGTAAGTGTCAAGCGTCTGAATCCACATTTGAACTCAGATCTTCCAGAGCCCAGTGTTCTATCCACTGCACCACCTAGCTGCCCCAACCCATGCCATCTCACTGGCTGTCTCACATGCCTAGAATGCTGTCCCTCCACATCTCCACCCTTGGCTTCCCTGGCTCCTTCAAGTCTCCACTCAGATCCCATCTTCTGCAAGAGTCCTTTCCCAAATCTCCTGAATTCTAGTGCCTTCCTTCTGAGATTACATCCTATTTACTACAGACATAGATCATATTATAGAATATTGTATCATTATATAAAGTGATATATTGTTGTTACTGTTTAGTTGTTTCAGTCATGTCTGACTCTCTGTGACCCCATTTGGGGTTTTCTTGGCAAAGATACTGGAGTGGTTTTCCATTTCCTTCTCCAGTTCATTTTACAGATGAGGAAACTGAGGTAAACAGGGTGAAGGGGCTTGCCCAGTGTCACACAACTAGGAAGTGTCTGAGACCAGACTGGAACTCAGGAAGATGAGTCTTCTGACTCCAGGCCTGGCACTGTATCCACTACAATGCCACTTAGCTGCCAAAAAATATATATCTATGCACATATATGTATGCACATATGTGTGAATGCATATATATGTCTATGCATATACATATTTAATACTGTTTACATGCCATCTGCCCCATCTCCCCCATTAGGATGTGAGCTCCTTGAGGGCAGGCCCCATGTTTTTGTCTTTCTTAGCACAGTTGACTGCCTGCATGCCTGCCTAAGTAGACTTCGGCATCTGGTCTTGCTCTCTTGGGTGTGGGTGAAGCCCTTGAGATTCCTCTGTAGTGCACAGCTGAGCGCCTCCACATCCATGCTGGTTGCTATTCATTTTGTGTTTACTTTTATGAAATTCATCAAGAGCAGAACAACCCGAACCCCTAGAGATCTGTAAGTTGACACAGCTGCTTCTTCTCCAGCCCCTCCTTTCTTAGCTGTCATCTCTCCATCTCCCCAACCGTGCCTCTCAAACCCAATCTGCTAATCCTGCTAAGACCAGGAGCGGCTCCCTTCATTTTTCTTCAATTCCACACCCACCCTTTTCCTTCTCTCCTCCCTTCCCCCACCAGTTTTCTCCACTCCTGTTCATAGGCTTTGTGAGGACAGACAAAACAGACCACATAGGTTTGGCTTTTATATGTTTTTGCTGGCCCCCTTCAGGGAGGCTGCATGCCACAGAGGAATAAGTTCTTGCATTTGGAGTCTGAGGACCTGGGTTCTAGGCCTGCTTCTGCCATTTACTGACTGTGTGACCTTGGGAGATTACCTTCCCCTCATTGGGCCTCAGTTTCTCCCTCTGTAAAGTGAGGGTGTAGACAAGATGGCCTCTGAGGTCCCTTCCAGCTCTAGATCAAGGGTCCTCTGTGTGATTTGCCTTCTCTGGGCCTCAGTTTCCCCCTTTGTAAAATGAGGGCAATGGACTAGACACTAGATGGCCTTCAAGGTCCCTTCTAGTTCTAGAGCTAGAAGCTTATGTGTGACCCTTGGCAAGTAGCTCTCCCTCCCTGGGCCTTAGTTTTATTGTTGTTCAGTGGTTCAGATTCTTTGCGACCCCATATGGGTTTTTTTTCTTTTGGCAAAGATACTAGAGTGGTTTGCCTCCAGCTCATTTTATAGATGAGGAAACTGAGGCAAATAGGATTAAGTGATGCCCAGGGTCACACAGCTAGTACGTGTCTGAGGCTGGATTTGAACTCAGGTCCTTCTGACTCCAAGGTTGGTGTTCTAGCTACTGTGCCACCTAGCTGCCTCCTTCCCCCACCTCAGTTCGCTTTTGAAGAACAACTCTACCTTTTCTTTGCATCTTAGAGATGTGAGACCATTCAGTCAGATTTACCTCACCTTGCTCTGTCTTCTGCTCTGCTCTGGTGGCAGGAACATAGAATGTGGAGTCCAGGGACAAGGATTCAAACCTCATCCCTGCTTTCTATTAACTTTGAAATTTTGGCCAAGTCACTTCACCAGAGAAGTCCTCCATTTCTCAATCGGTAAAACAAGGGGGTTGGCCCAGATGACTTCTGGTTCCCTTGAACTCCTATACATGGGCATAGGCCCATGCTCATGGGAGTTGAATTAGCTATAGAGTGCTGGCCATGTCTATGTTGTTCCTTAGCTCTGCTCTGCCTCCATTTTCTGCATGGACTATTGCAGAGGAAGTAACTTCTGTGTCATGCCCTATGCCCATACTGGACATTGCATACCTATTCAGAAGTGGAGATCTTGGCACTCACATTTTGGGAGACCTAGACACAAACTACACCCTAAGCTTAACGGAATGCTCTCTGCTCTAGCTTTCTTTTCATTTTCCATAATGTCTCAGGGAAAAGCTTCCTGCTTAATGGAATCTAGCCTCATAACTTTACTCCATGGGCAGAATAACTTTTCCATTTGAGAGTAAATCAAATCTATAGAAAGGGTGGGAAGTGGGCTGGATTGGGCACAGCCTTCCACTCTGCAGCCATCCATCTCTTCCCTCATTCCCTCAAGATGCCACTTTCATCTACCATCTTTTTCTAGCATCCTCAAATCTCTTCCCTTCCATGGCTTCCTTCCTTTCTACCTTCAAGCCTGGCTAGAATATATATCTGTATCTGTATCTGTATCTGTATCTGTATCTGTATCTGTATCTATATCTATATCTATATCTATATCTATATCTATATCTATCTATCCATCTAAATACACCTAAGTCTATATATAAATAGGTATATGTACATATTATATAGTATATATTATAATAATAGATGTATAAATAGATATCTATCTATACACAGATATAGATATATACATATATTTGTATATCTAGATCTATCTTTCTAGATATTGATATATCTAGATAGACAGACAAATAGATAGATAGTTGTGAGCTGGAAGGGACCTTAGGGATGAGGTAATCAAAGTCTGAATTTTATGGATGAGGAAACTGAGGCACAGATTCTCTCATAGTGAACAAAAGCAAAAAGTGTTCAGGTACCTGTGTTATGCCTTCTAGCCACCTTCCCATCTCTCTCTCTCTGTTTCTAATTTCCTCAAATGAAGTCTGAATCTGCCGCCACTTTCTATTCACCTGTTCCCTTAATCCCCTTCCCATCTGCTCCATTTCCTCCCCACGCCATGTCTCCAATGACTTCTATCTTGTTTAATTTGACGGTTTTTTTCTTAGTGCTCAGCCTCCTGGGCCCCTCAGTGGCTTTTGATGCCATTAATCTCTCCTTCTTTGAAATGATCTCTGCCCTTGGTTACCATGACAATCTGATTTCCTGTTTTTTATCAATCAATTAATCAGTATGCATTTATTTCATGTCTACTATGAGCCAGGCCTCCCTCTTCTCAGGTGGCTCTTCCTCAGCTGGTGCCTTTCTGCCCCTAACTGGGGGTGTCCCCTCCCAAATCTTCTACACAAGACCCTGTCCCCCTCTCTTTATATTTTCCCTCCTTCAGGGAACTCCTCAGTATTCAAGGATTCACTTCTCTGCAGCTAATTCCCAAATGTCTGTACCAGGGAGAATCACAGGCGCTGGAAGAGATGGAGGAAAGTGAAGCTGAGAAAGAGGAAGTGATCTGCCCATGGCCACATAGCTAACAAATGGGGAACTGGGATTTGAATATCTTCCCCTACTCCAACCTTTTCTTTTCTTTCTTTTTTCTTCTGTGTTTACAGTTACTTATAGGAAGGACATCTCTACTTGAATCTCCCAGACTAGAATTACCTTTGGTTCTACATTTTCCTTTATCCACTACATGTCACCAAGTTGTATTTTTCTTCCTTCAAATTCTCAAACAAAACTGTTTGTCTGCTTCATCCTTTCCTCCTCTTTCCCTCTCTAAACACAAAGCTGTGAGTCCTCATTACCTCATGCCTGGATTATTGCAACAACCATGACATGGTCATCTGTCAGTCTCATTGGCTTCAACCTTGGTCCCCTTGGCCTCCTTCAGGTTGTCCTGAGGACCACCGCTGGACTATTTTGTTTGCTGAAACTCAATGTTGGTCATGTCACTCCTTTGCTTGAGGAGCTAGGCCCTTGAGTGGTTCTAGATTGTTTTGGTCAGAGCTAGGAAAAATTGGAATGGGCTCCTTTGGGAATGTGGTGGATTGTTCTTCACTGAAGGTCCTTGGGCAAACCCTGAGTGACCTCTGGTTGGGAATCAGAGGCTCAGGAATTAAGAATTAGGAGGGTTCTTACAGGTCATCTGGTCTAGCTCCATTGTTGTTTACAGATAAGGAAGCTGAGGGCTGGAGGTTAGGTGACTCACCTAATGATGGTGAATGATAGATTCAAGATTTAAATCTAGGGTCTCTGACTCCAAATAATAATAATATGACTAATAATAGTTAATGTTTTTATAGTACTATAAGGTTTACAATGTGTTTTACATATATCATGTCATCTGATCTAGGCTTTTCCTCCAGCATGCTGTAAAGGAGATGTCTACTTAAGCACAGGTTGGACTACATGACCTCTGAGATAGAGAGACAGACAAACAGGATAGATACATAGATAGACAGATGGGCAGGATATATAAATAGCTAGGCAGACAGACAGATAGGTGATATACATTTAGATAGATGGTAGATAACAGATAAATTGATAGATGATAGCTAAACACACAAGCAGATATTTAGATAGAGAGATGATAGATTAGTAGTAAATAAAAAATAGATAATAGAGAAATGATAGACAAACAGATATTTAGATAGGTGATAGATTGATGACAGACATAAATAGATAGAAAGATAAGAGAGAAATAGATGGATGGATGGATGGATGGATAGACAGCTAGAAAGATGACAGAAATTTAGATAGTAGCTAATAGATAAATTAATAGACAAAGGTTAAATAGACAAGCAGATAATTAGAGAAATGATAGATTGATAATAGATATTGAGATGATAGACAAACAGATATTTAGATAGAGAGATGTTAGAGTGGTAATAGACAAGCATAGATAATAGACAGATAGAAAGATGATAGACAAATAGATATTAAGATAGAGACATGATAGATTGATGATAGATAGGTGGATAGGATAGGAAAATAGAAAGATAGGATAGAAAGATAGGATGATAGAAAGATAGACAGGATGGATAGATAGATAGATAGATAGATAGATAGATAGATAGATAGATGACAGAAATTTAGATAGATAGTAAATAATTGATAAATTGATAGACAAAAGCTAAATAGACAAACAGATAATTAGAGAGATGATAGACTGATAATAGATATTGAGATGATAGACAAACAGATATTTAGATAGAGAGAGGACAGAGTGGTAATAGACAAACACAGATAGGTAATAGACAGAAAGATGATAGACAAATAGATTATTAGATAGAGACATGATAGATTTATGATAGATATAAAGATAGATAGAATGATAGAAAGATATATGGATAGATAGAAAGATGACAGAAATTTAGATAGATGGTAGATAGTAGATAAATTGATAAGACAAAAGCTAAATGGACAAGCAGATAATTAGAGAGATGATAGACTGATAATAGATATTCAGATGATAGACAAGCAGATATTTAGATAGAGAGAGGACAGAGTGGTAATAGACAAACACAGATAGGTAATAGACAGAAAGATGATAGACAAATAGATTATTAGATAGAGACATGATAGATTTATGATAGATATAAAGATAGATAGAATGATAGAAAGATATATGGATAGATAGAAAGACGACAGAAATTTAGATAGATGGTAGATAGTAGATAAATTGATAAGACAAAAACTAAATGGACAAGCAGATAATTAGAGAGATGATAGACTGATAATAGATATTCAGATGATAGACAAGCAGATATTTAGATAGAGAGATGACAGAGTGGTAATAGACAAACATAAATAGATAATAGACAGAAAGATAATAGACAAATAGATATTTACATAGAGACATGACAGATTGATGATAGACAGACAGAAAGATAGATAAATATTTATTAAGTACATACTATGTGCCAGACACTCTCCTAAGCACTGGGAAGACAAATATCAGCAAAAAAGGAGAAGTCCTATCCTCTAGAAGTTTATACTCTACTGGGGAAGACAATGCTGACAAGGGGTAGGGGAGCTGGGGAGGGAATGGAGGTACCCACAGGTGTCGAAGTCCAGAAGGAGTCTGAGGAGTCATGGGCCGAGTTGTATTTGGAGGATGGCTGACAGGTGCGTCCTTAGATGGAAGTCCTGGGAAGGAGCCCACCAATTGGAGAAAAGGATTGCAGAGGTGGAGGCATTGCCATTATAAACAAGGCCCCTCGGGCAAAAGCCTAGCTGGAGTATAGGCTGAATCAGGTTGGGAGTGAGGTGTCTTCCAATGAGTTTGTGGGATTCTAAGTCCAAACACCTCTGAATGGATTTCAAAGATCTTTAAAATCTGGGCCAAGCCTACCTTATCCAACCATATTTCTTCTAATTTTCACCATTTTTCTCCTCACCTATGCACCCTCCCCCATTCAGTTGGACCAGTTTATTCTTGGTTCTGCTTTCTTTACACTTTCTGATTCTCCCTTTCTCTGCCCCCCAAATGTCTTCCCTTATATGTTATCTCCTTACTTAAATTCCCTCCCTCCTCTTTGACCTAACTGAAGTCTGGCTGCCCCTATGAAGCCTTCTCCAGCATCTCCTGTCCATTGTTGCCACTCTTTTTATTGTACTATTTTTGCTTTTTCTTTGGTTTCATGTATGTTAGTCTTTGCTCCCCAGACAGAATTTAAGTTCCTTTGGGCAGAATGACTATTTCTTATTGGAGAGCACATCAAATAGCTGAAATGGGGGACGAAGGGGTGGGTGATGGTCAGTGAGCAGGTGCAATGTGCCCAGCTGATGCAATCCCCACATGGGCTTTGTAGCATGTGCAGACATTCTATAACTGTTTCTGCTCTGCTAACCACGTGAAGAAGAGGAGACTCATTTGATTGGCTGGGGAGCTGGCACTGGGAGTGCATTTACAAAAGGCATTGAATAACCAAAGCAAGTCTTTTGGTCAAGCTCATTCCTACCAGTCTGACTTGGGGCTTAAATTATTTTTGCTTAAAAAAGCCCCCAAGACCCCAGTCAGAATATTCATACAAAGTGGAAAAAAAGGAATTTCACACATTGCTAATTACAAACTGGGTCAAAAAATGTTTAAAAATTCAAATTTTGATTTACTTTGCGATTGATAACCAAGCCTTATCTTAACCACAGAATCATCCATACTACATAGAATTCTTTTTTTTCCTTTTTTTAAAAAGAAATTCTCACAACACATCCAAGAAATACAATTGCTAGAGCGGCAACATTTCTGTAGACGTTGAAAGAGCCAATGGTACTTTTTTCAAACATGAATTTCAGTAGATGAGAATGTAACAAATTCATAAAAACATCAACCAGAAGCTTTAGATTGGGTGGAAACCCTTTGGGGGTGGGGTGGGGGCAGTAACCACATCTCTAATGAACCAACGTGGTTCACTTTCAGCAGTAGTAATTTCACAGAGATTAAAAAAAAATCTAAAAATACTATTTAACCTAACACTGAAATTATCAAAATGTGATCATTTGTGAATGGTTGTGAAATCTATGTATCTATATTCTACTATATCCTATGCTATGCTTCTTTCAGATCAAGACACACACACATATCATCATCATCATCATCATCATCATCATCATCATCATCATCATCATCAACATCATCTAGAGATTTCAGTAAACTGTCCCAAGGCAAATAAATCTGCAAATTTAGATAAAAGTGATCCCAGGAAACAATGGAAAGGAAGGGAGAGATTCCTATTATTCTTAGAGCAAGTAAGATATTTAGTTTTTTTTTTTTTAAAACAAATTCTATGTTTAGAATTCTATGGAATGAGTATTTGATGATGTGAGATGCTCAAAATGAGAGTAGGGACATCTCCACTCCAAATGTTCATTTGAACTATTTGTGCCCGACCTGTGGTAGAGCCTTCTGAGCTCCTATTGGTCTGATTAGTCACAGATGGACACACTGTACCTTGACCCCAACATAGTGATATCATTTTGGTCCTCTTTGAGAGCAAAGAACAACAATAAACCATTTGACAGTGCTCAAACATGTGCTCATTGCCACAAGGAAATCATATGGTAATGGAACTTCCCAGACTGGTAAATTTTTTTTTAATGGGAAAAAATTTATGCAATTTTATAGAGTTGAGATATGAGTCAATAGCATTAGAGAAAGATACTCTAACTCAGGGGTTGGGAACCTGTGGCCTCAAGGGCACATGTGGCCTTCTAGATCCTTGGGTTCAGCCTTTTGACTGAGTCCAAGTTTGTCAGAATAAATCCTTTCATTAAGGGGATTTGTTCTGTGAAGTTTGGATTCAGTCAAAGGGACTTACTTGAAGACCTAGAGGGCCACATGTGGCCTCAAGGCTGCAAGTTCCCCACTCCTGCTCTAACTCCAAGGGGCTCCCCCTAGAATCCCAAGGGGAAAATGTTGCTGTCTCTGCTCTGAGAGGAGTTCAGATTCCATTCTCATATAATTTTATTTGTTGATAATATAGTTACTCTTTAAAGCATGAAGCTACAACTTTGAAACACCTTGGGGGTTTTTTGAGAGTAGAAAACCAGGAGCTTTGAGGGTGTTCCCTTGTTTCATCTTTGGTTCTCAGAGTTTTCAAAACTCAAAGAAATGGGAAACTGATTAAATGTTTTCACTGAAAAATCTCTTCTCATGGTTTCTGGTCTTATCCAAAGGGTGTGAATTCATGACACTATGACACCTATCTCTCGCTTCCTCAGGGAGCCAACACCACTATTCCGGAGAAGGAGATTGGTCCTGAGCAGTTCCTATAAATGACCAGGACTTTAGTTGGGCTATTCTAAGTAGACTGTTCTTATATTTAATGCTTTTTTTCAATTTTGTCTGTTTGTTCAGAGGTAGACAAGATTTTCTTTTTAAAATTTTTTCTGGGGGTGTGAGGTTTTTTTTTTTTTTCTGACATGGAATTTACTTAAGCCGTACTTTTGGGAATATACATACAAACATATATATGTGCACACACATACACACACACATATCAATCTTAATTTTATTGAAAATTTTCATTTCTATAAAATATTCTGTCATAGTGCTGGGCATTTGGTAAGACAAAGATATGATGTGCGGTAAAGTGGAAAGAGCAGTCTGGAGTCAGAGGACCTGGGTTCAAATCCCACCTATGATGGTTCCTACTTGTGAGGCCTTGGACAAGTCACGTCTGCTTCCAAGGCCTCAGTTTGCTCCTCTATAAAATGAAGGGATTGTATTAGATGGCCTTTGAGATCCTTCCCAGCTCTAGAGTTAGGCTCTTATGACTCTATTTTTTAGGCCTTGCCTTGCCATTCCTTTCCTTTCCTTTCCTTTCCTTTCCTTTCCTTTCCTTTCCTTTCCTTTCCTTTCCTTTCCTTTCCTTTCCTTTCCTTTCCTTTCCTTTCCTTTCCTTTCCTTTCCTTTCCTTTCCTTTCCTTTCCTTTCCTTTCCTTTCCTTTCCTTTCCTTTCCTTTCCTTTCCTTTCCTTTCCTTCCCCCCTTCCCCCCTTCCCCCCTTCCCCCCTTCCTCCCTTCCTCCCTTTCTTTCTTTCTTTCTTTCTTTCTTTTTTCTTTCTTTCTTTCTTTCTTTCTTTTTCTTTCTTTCTTTCACTCGTTCTTCCTTCCTTCCTTCCTTCCTTCCTTTCTTTCTCTCTCTTTCTTCTCTTGGACTTTAAACCTTCATAAGATCTTACAGTTAGAGCTAGAACCATTTAGTCCAACTCTCCCATTTCACAGATGAGGCTACTGAAGTCCAAGGAGGTTAAGTAAAGTCACTTCATCATGGTCTCATGAGTGACAGTAAGAGAGGCAGAATTTTAACCCATATCCTCTTCCTCCAAATCTTGTGCTTGTTCCACTTTCTTATGTTGCTTCTCCCTTTCTTCTGCCTACCTATGTAACTTCGGACAAATCACTTCCCTTCTTTATGCCTCAGTTTCTCTATCTGTAAATACGAGGCAGTTGGAGTATATGGTATCCAAGGGCCCTTCTAGCTCCAAGTTTCTCTTATTCTATCAATATGTTTATCACCTCAGATTCTTTCAGGAGAAAAAAAGAATGGCAAGTCCTGAGTATGCATGCTTGCTATCTCATAATCTCTTATTAACATTCTAGGTGGTACAGTAAAGAGAGTGCTAGTTCTTGAGTCAGGAAGACCTAAGTTCAAATCTGGTCACAGATAATTACTAGATGTGTGACCACAGATAAGTTACTAAAACTCTATCTGCCTCAGTTTTCTCATATGTAAAATGGAGATAATAATAGCATCACCCAGAGTTGTTGTGAGGATCAAGCATGATAATATTTGTAAAGTGCTTAGCACATAGTAGGTGCTTAATAAATAACTCTTCCCCTCCTTAAAGCCACTGAGATTTAAGTGAGCTTTTAAAAAGCGAGACAAATGGTTCTTGGTATTCTGCTAGTTTTCCGTCTTAAACAAAGTGGATTTCTAAGCTTGTTATTATTCTCCATTTATTGGGCATGGCCATATGGATCATTGCTTAAATTCACTTGTGAATAAGCATTCCCTGAAAAAAAAATAAGAAATGAGCAATCATTTTAAAAAGCATCCCCTGTTTTCATGGAACTTCACAAGGTGTGCTTGACGCAAAGTTTTAAGCAACAAAACAGATACACAAAACAGGGAGTGGGGAGGGTTGTCACCATGGGCCTGAGAGCAATGAGAACTAACGTTTATGCTACCAAACAAAATCCTAAATTCTTTCTTTAAAACTACAAAAAAAAATTGAGGACAAGAAAACTAATGTGTAACCAGCTCTTGATTGTCCGGGTGTAGATCCTAAAAAAACCCAAAAATCATAAAAGTTCATTTTAGCTTAGTTTCACCTTCTTATCCCACCAGATTGGGAGTTACTCACAGAGAACAAAATTGAATGATGGGAGTTTCATTTCCTTTGTACATCCTCTAGCAGAGGTGCAAACCAACAGTGAAATTGTCCAAATCGAATCAGCAGGAGGAAGGAGGAGATGAAATCAGCTTGGCTAAGAAGTTTGGGAATAGTTGAGGACTGATGCTTCCTTAAAGGTCATCTTCATCATTCAACCTTTATCATGGTGGGCCATGAGCCCACTGAAGAGGATACTTCAGACAGTAGGAATCTGGGAAATCTGTCTGAGTTAAATATGTACTACAGTGATCTCCTTGCTTTTTTTTTAGACTCATGCAACCCGTGCCAAAGCTCCTTTCCATGTACACTTAGTTTTGACTTTGCTGCGTGATCCAGCAGCAGGAGAAACGTGTCCACAAGGAAGGGATTTTGTGTAAAAAGAAATACAGCCAGAGAAGCTCCAATATATCCTACATTCATAAAAGTCCTTCTGAGAAGGGTTGTACTCTATTTACCCAAGCTTCCCTAATCTACCCAAGTATTCCTTTAAAACTGATCTGGCTCAGAGGAGTTTAGCCTTGCAGGAGTGAGAAGGACTGGATAAGGCAAAATAGTTAATTGTGAATGAAAGGTCACCACAGAATTTCCACTCTAATGGATTCTGGGGGGCACAATTTCCATGTAGGGGGCACTGTTAATGAAGCAGGGCCACTGAATGAAAGGTTATGCTGAGAGGCACTTCTGTAAATATTTAGAAGGAACATCTGGCCCTGCCGCTCTAGCAGATCTAATATTTAGGTTCCAATTTAGTCACCCTGGACCCCTTCCCACAGTCAGAGAGCTTCACATCATTCGTATAAATAGAGACATGCATGCTCACCCTGCTATTTAATGTAGAGATGAAAACTTACCAAGGCTTTCAAGACTCCTCATTTGCTTGCTTCATTTTCCTTTTAAGAGCTAAATTTTTTTTTGTCTTCTTTTAATTAGTATCATGGGTTTTTTTAATTTTTAAAAAATTTTTAGTATCTTGTTTTTTTCACATTACATTTATTTCTGGATCTCACCTATCTTCCTCCCTTATCCAAAAAGTCATCCCTTATAAAAGAGATTAAAAAGAAAGAGATA
Source organism: Phascolarctos cinereus (assembly GCF_003287225.1). Classification (NCBI taxonomy): domain Eukaryota; kingdom Metazoa; phylum Chordata; class Mammalia; order Diprotodontia; family Phascolarctidae; genus Phascolarctos; species Phascolarctos cinereus. Next base: position 70,612,725 of record NW_027556291.1, on the reverse strand, counting down.
ATCAAAAGGACTCACTCTGTTTGACAGTATCCCCAGCATTGCACATCTGTAATCCCCGACCTCTTCCATGAAAGGAGAATGGTATGTTTTCCCAACACTTCTCCAGAGTCAATTCACAGTGATTAATACAATTACACAGCATTTGGTTCCAGAGTTTTTTTAATTCTTTCTGTTTACATTGTTGGACTCATTGTCTATATTGTTTTCCTTCCCTTTGCATCAATTCACATAAGTCTTTCCATACTTCTCTGTATTCATTTTACTTTCCATTTCTTATAGCACAGTAACATGCCATAATATTCATGGACCCCAATTTATTCAGCCATTCCCCACTCAATGGGTATCTACTTTGTTTCCATGTCTTACTACCACAATGACTATTTTATTGTATATGTGACTTTCCTTCTCATCTTTAACCTTCTTGGGACATGTGCCTAGCAATGGGATCTGTGAGTCAAAGAGTATGGACATCTTAGTCTCTTCACCATAGCATAATCCTAAATTGCTTTTCAGAATGAGTAGACCAGCTCACAACTCCATTAAAACTACACTTCTATGACTGTCTTTCTACTGCTCTTCCATCACCGAATATGTCTATCCTCTATCATCATTGCCAATTTGCTGGGTGTGCAGTGAAATCTCAAGAGTTGTTTTGATTTCTTAGGCAGAAGGAGAAGACATTTGTAATGTACTTAACACAGTGTCTGACACATAGTCAGTGCTTAATAAATGTTTATTGCCTCACCTACTTCATTTCTCTTATTATCGGTGACAGAGAGATCTTTCATATGATTGTTAATAGCTGGCAAGTCTTCTGAAGGCTGTTCATATCCTTTGACCGTCTATTAACTGGAGGATGGTTCAAAGTCTTACACAGCCGTATTAACTCCTTATGTACCCTGGATATCAGACCCTTATCAGAAGTATTTGCTGGAAGGATGTTTTTCCCCAGTTCACAGCTTCTCTTTTCATCTCAACTACATAACTCACATGAAAGCTGTTCAATTTCATGTGCAACAGGGTTCCACCACACCCCCAGGGACATGCTTGGGATTGAGCTTCTGTGGCCACTTCCAGGGACATATCTGCTCAGTTCTAAAGGATTTGGGGATAAATAGCAATCTGTTGGTCCCTGTGATAGGAGTGTGAGAGAGTACTGGATAGAAGATGATTGGCCACTGAGCCTGGAAGGACCTCTCCCTTGGTACATTTGAAAGGAAGAGCTAATTTCTGCTCTCCCTCTTTTCTTCCCCCTCCCCTGAACATGTGGCTTAGAATGGGATTTCCCAACAGGATACTACACACTACAGCAGTAATGTTGACTAGTTGCACATGGAATCAAGAGCATATATTAGTTGAGTATGCCTGAGACTGTATCTTAAGGTTTTGGTTGCTTCTTTTTTGTGGGTTTTTTTCCCCCTGAGCATGTGTGATTGAACAGTGATCCTGAGATGGACTTTCCAGTCTTGGAAGCAACTCTATAAGCCTGGAGCTTGGGAGCTCCTGCATCTCTCGGTCACAGCTGACTGAGAGCAGAAATTTTCAGCAACTGTGCTATTCTTAGAGAAGAAGACCACTAATACAAAGACGAGCCCATGTCATAGGTGGGGATGTTGAGGGAGCTAATTGGACAATGCAGAACAAATGTGATGGTGAAGTAGCTATTCAGAAGTCCTGTGAAATGTTTCATGTTTTGTTGCCTTAAGCATCAACTTTTGGGGAGTGGATAATAAAAAGCTATGGGCTGATGTTTCATGGTTTAAATCTTTGTCAATATTCGCTTATAGTATTTTTTTGTTTCAAGCATTCCTTTTGTCTGGAGGAGATAAATATTTGTTCTAAATTTAACAGTTGTCCTATTAGCTATTCTAATCTATACTCCTAGGTGGTACAGTAAATAGGGTGCTAGATCTGGAGTCAGAAAAGTCAAAGTCTAAATCTGGCCCCAGACATTTGCTAACAATGACACCTCGGACAAGTCATTTAACTCCACTTGGCCTCAGTTTTCTTATCTGTAAAATAGAGACAATAACAGCACTTACCTCCCAGGATTGTTATGAGGTCAAATGAGATCATATTTGTAAAGCACTTTGCAAACCTTAAAGCACTATGTAAATGCTAGCTATTATTCTTATTATTCAATCAAAATTATCTATGCTATCTCTTATACCTGCTGTTTGGTTAAAAATTCTCCTCTAGCCATTGATATGAAAGATAAGTGATATCATTCTCTTTTCCATTTTAAAAATAGTATTACTTATCCATTTTGAGTTTTAGTATAGGGAAATAAAGTATTAGTCTAAATCCAGGGGTGGGGAACCTGTGGCTCTCTAGGTCCTCAAGTGCTGCCTTTTAACTGAATCCAAACTTCACATCCTTTTAGAGGATTTGTTCTATGAAGTTTGGATTCAGTCAAAGGGCCACATTGAGGACCTAGAGGGCCAGGATTTGTTCTGTGAAGTTTGGATTCAGTCAAAGGGCCACATTGAGGACCTAGAGGGCAAGGATTTGTTCTATGAAGTTTGGATTCAGGCAAAGGGCTGCACTTGAGGACCTAGAGAGGCAGGATTTGTTCTGTGAAGTTTGGATTCAGTCAAAGGGCCACATTGAGGACCTAGAGGGCAAGGATTTTTTCAATGAAGTTTGGATTCAGGCAAAGGGCTGCACTTGAGGACCTAGAGGGCCACGTGTGGCCTCAAGGCCACAGGTTCCCCACCCCTAGATCTAATTTGTTACACTGTAGTTTCCCTTGCAATTCTTATCAGATAATGAATTCTTCTCAAGTAATTGATGTTCTTGGATTTATAAAAGCTCAGGTTTTTGAATTTAGTTGCTTCTGATGACATGACCATCCACACAGACAGGTCAAAGTAGACAAAGAATGCCTGTTGAATAGATTATGACGTGAAGTTGGATGACTGATCTCTAGATCTCGCCCATCAATATGCACATCTTGGAAAGTTAATAGAAATGGACAATGAGTTAGGCCCAGAATGAAACAAGAGATGGAGAGCGGACTGGAATATTTTCAGGAAATAGCAGCGCTCTGTTATCAGCCTCCAAATTCTCCAAGAAGCAAAAGTTCATCTGTTCAATACCAGCATTCCACCAGTGTTGCTGCTATTGCTCAGTTGTTTTTCAGTCCTGTCCAACTCTCTGTGACCCCATTTGGGGTTTTCCTGGCATAGATACTGCAGTGGTTTGCCATTTCCTTCTCCAGCTCATTTCACAGATGAGGAACTGAGGCAAACAGGGTTAAGTGAATTGCCCAGGGTCATATAACTAGTAAATGTCTGAAGCCACATTTGAACTCAGGAAGAGGAGTCTTCCTGACTTTAGGCCTGGCACTCTATCCACTGCAGCGCCACCTAACTGCTTACCGGTGTTGTTAAATGTCTGTAAAACACAGAACACTAGAGTTTATGAAGGAGTTGAAGTGAATATCATACAAAAAGCAATGGACAAGGACGTGGTCAGTGTAGGAAGCATGTAACCAAAGCAGAACTTCTAAGAAGAATAAGAGTAAAGTGTTTCATCAGGAAAGTGAAGATAGTGAAGAAGTCCTACCCACTGTCTCAGATTATTGTCATCATAGAAGATCTGAAATATAATCACAAAGTTCAAGGTAAGAAAATTTCCTACAATCCTACCACAATGTGTGACTAAATCCTTAATCAATTTAAGAGGATTATGGATCTTTGGACATTGAGAACAAGTCAAATTAAGTCAAGAACCATTTATTATTTTCCCTCTGTGTGTCAGGTGCTGTAGATCTGAAAGAATCAGTCATGCCCCCCTTGGGGTCATATATAAAAGTTATCCAGTTAACAGTTTAAGAATCAAGCTCAGTGGCTCACCCAGCAGAAAGCTACACTCAAGAGGACCTATGTGAAAAATTTATGGGGAAAGAAAGGCCTTGCAGGCCCTGAAATAACAGGAGTTGTGAATTACCATGTTCCACGCAGGTATGTCTCACCACCATTGATCATAGTGAGACATTTTTGAGTTAACTTTTCCCATGAATGTAGTGTGCATTTGCGGGAGAACACACTCCAGATTTTTTTGGCGGAGATGGAGATGTTTTATACCAATTGTTCTTACTATATCATTTTAGTAAATGCCTTTCCTAAAAGCTAATTAAGTTTACTGGCTGATTGTTATAGTGGAATACACTGGTGGTGGTTTGTGAGCTACAGTAGTAGGGGTAGCTTTTCTCTGGGTTACCTGTATAAGCAAAAGTTAGTAGCCACTGTTTAGGTACTAAGACTGTGCACATGAGAGTAAGTTGGGGGAGTACCTCAGAGAGGGTGTTAGAGTAGGAAAAGAAGATAGGCTGGTCATATGACAAGGGAGAAGGATTACAATTGGGCACATCACTGAAGGAATAGATAAGATCACAGATCCATATGAGCATTTGAGCACATAAAAATGCTGAAGAGTTTTGTGGATTCATTTTGTTTATTCATTTCACATTCTGCAAAAGCTATTAATTATCTCAATTAGTTGCTTTGTTGACTCTCTGGGACTTCGTAAGTAAACCATCATATTGTCTACAAATAGGGATAATTTTCTTTCCTCTTTGCCAACTTTTATGCCTCTAATTCTCTTCAACTGATTTATTACCATCATTAGTGTTTCTAGAACTGTATTAAATAACAGTGGTTTTTAAAAAAAAAGCTATATTTGCTTTACTCTTTTATTGAAGAAAAAAACTTTTAATGCTTCTCTCATTGTAAATAGTATCAGCTTTTAGGTATATGTGTGTGTGTGTATATATATATATATATATATATATATATATATATAATATATATATATATATATATATACATATATATACATATATATATATACATATATATGCATATGTATGTTTAAGTATGTGTATATGTACATATAGATGTACGTGTATATATGTATATAAGGGGTATTTTGTAGCATGTTGTTTTGCCCATGTTGATTAGGTGTATCTAGACGTATCTCACAGGGAAGTAAGAAAAGCTATCTATAGAGTTTCTTCCCCCTACCTTTTTTTGATTCCTGTCAGGAGGGATGCAGGAGGTTGGGGCCAGAGGCTGGCCAATTTGCTCTCTTACTGAGCTGGAATTAGAGCTACTTGCTTCCTTACATATTGTTCACCAAAGGGACATCATTTTTAGGATCGGCTTGTGCTCCTGATCACTATCTCTTAATGGGGAAAGAGGGTCCTGAGCTATATAGCCAAGGCTTGACTCCATTCCCACAAGTGGAAAATAGTAAATAAACCCATTTGTTTAAGTTTGGTAGCATAACAGAGATCAGAAAAAAAAGTATAAATGTGAGAATATACACCAGGCAAAACAGAGTGAATGAGCTCTCCTTTTGTAACTGACATAACTCAGCTCAACCAAGAATCTCAGATCTCCCCTAAAGGGAATTTCCCCAAAGTCTCTAGCTGGGCATGGGGACATGATAGAAGCTGTGGGTTCTGTCCCCCATCAGCCATGTTATTTTGAAGCAGAGCTACTCAAGCAGTAGGAGGTAGGGATCAGAGGCACATACTCCAGACAGACATAGATACAGAGAGGTAGTCATGCTAGGGGTGGAGCAACTTTGAGGAATGGAGACCCTTGGCAGCAGAGAAGGGAGTATCAGACCCTGGGAAGTCAGCAGAGCACCCTGCCCCTAATAGATGCTGCAACCAAATGGAGTTGTGTGAGGACCCTATGCAAAGAAAAAGGACTTTTGAGCCCCAAAGTCGCAGGTGTTGTGAATTCCCATATGCCTACTACCACTATATTATGTGGGAGAATAAGATAAATGCAATGGAGAAGTATTGTAATAGTGGAGTGGAAAGGTGTGGAAGGTGAAAAGAAAGGGTTCCACTGAAAAATATTCCCATAGGTGGGGAGCGCAGACATTGGGAACAGACCTGTGATTTAATTGGTCCAGAGAACTTTCTTTGTGAAGAAACGCTATCAATGCAAGGTGGCACTATATCACTTATAGCCTTAGAAGGCTACCTTCTCTGAGAGAAGGTTGTATCTCTCATAATTGCATAGTACCCCAGGAGAGGGAATGTGTGAATCTCCAGGGGCAGCTAGTTCCCGGAGAAAAAGAGCAGGACACAGGACCAGAGACAGGATAATTGCCTTAGGAATAGAAACCAGTCATGATAAGAGCAGGGGATAGGAGTAGGTATTATGATTTGAGACACAGAGTGACTCCCACCACGTGATGCTGTTCCCATTTGACATCACTTTCTTCAAGAATTGATATTTCTAAGAACAAAGCACAATATAAAATGATAAGGATAGTTATGACAGGAGCAGTATCCTAACCTCCTGCCTTCATACAAGTTTGGCTAATTTTTCCATAAAAGGTATTGAAACTGTCCTTGAACTTTTACTCGCTAACGATGTCAATTTCCTGTTGACATCACTTCCTGGTCACTTGAATAAGAACAGCTACTCCAGCCTCTCAGTGATGCTTAGTTGGCAGATAACTATAGGCAACTCAGAGGCATGGGAGCTGTGCTAAGCTGAATTAAGTTGTAGTATCCTCAGTGAATATCCTCAGCCTTCCCATGTTAGAGCTAAGTGAATTTTTTTTGAAATTTCCTGTTAAATATTCAATAACATATAAATGTTTCATTTCATTCCAATATTGAACTTACACTGCCTATTGAACCTAAAATACCATACCCCAGAATCAGTCCGGGCCCAGAACAACAGGGTAAGTTGACAATGGGGTAATGTACAAAGGCCTGCAGTAGTGGGGAACCTGCAGCCTCGAGGCCACATGTGGCCCTCTAGGTCCTCAAGTGGGGCCCTGTGACTGAATCCAAACGTCACAGAACAAACCCCTTTAATAAAAGGATTTGTTCTGTAAAACTTGGACTCTTTCAAAAGGCTGAACCCAAGGACCTAGAAGGCCACAGGTGGACTCAAGGCCTCAGGTTTCCCTCCCCTACCATAGAGTATAAATTTGGAACTTCAGAAGCTTCATATCTTTATGAGGTATGTAGGGAATAAAATGGGGACAAGTAAGAATAGTTACAAGAGTAGTAACCTGCCCATCAGAAAAAAAAAAAATTGGAATAGAATGGAATTAAAGAGAAATAATCAAAAGGACAAGGCAAAAAAAAACCTTCTTGGGAAAGGGTATAGGTGAAATAATGTTACTTCCCATGAGGAACTGGAGGGACAGGGAAGATTTTGAACCACATGTTTAACTTTGCAGAGAAAGAGAAGGCTCAAAGGAGAGGGAAATTAAATTCGTCGCAAAAAAAGAAATTATTCATATGAATAAATTCACAACAATTATGATGGGTGGGTAAGTGGGAGGGGAACCTATGGGAATAGACAAGCATCACATTAGTGTCAACAAAATGAATTGTGAGGACGAAGTACTGGTTTAAAGTAAAAAGAGTGGAATCCATATGAAAATCTGTAGCTCTCTCCTGGCTGCCTTCAGTCTAAGCTGAGTCAAACAGATTGCTTGGGACTTTGCTTTGTACCATCTGGCTTCTGGCAAATTATATCATGGTTGCTAGCTCCTTAATTTCTGGCGCTTTCTATTTCAACCTTTCAAAGCTCACAAGAGTGTAAACATCTCCAATACCCCTTCACCTAAAAAAGAAAAAAAGAAATGCAAAGAGGTAAAGAACAGAGGCCAGTTACATGTCACATGCAGCACATGGCAGTCCCATATGAGGGAGGGCCTGAATTCCCTTTCCATTCTCTGAGTGTCTCTCTCATTTGAACACAGATAGGCAGGATAGGGGAAGAGAAAGAGCCTCACTTCACACTTAGGCCCATTTAAATGTGCCTCAGTTCCAGTTACAATAGTGTGTCTTTTTGCCACATGATTAGCAGACCGGAACCAATTATAGAATGTCTCTGTATACTCCAGACTGATCTCTCTCTCTCTCTCTCTCTCTCTCTCTCTCTCTCTCTCTCTCTCTCTCTCTCTGTATCTAGTATAATACTAGTTCATTGTACTCTGGTCTCTTTTAAAGATATTGTTCAATCATGTTTGACTCTTCATGACTCTATTTGGGGTTTTCTTGGCAGAGATACTGCAGTGGTTTGCCATTTCCTTCTCCAGCTCATTTTACAGTTGAGGAAACTGAGGCGAACAGGGTGAAGTGACTTGCCCAGGGTTACCCAGCTAGTAAGCGTCTGAAGCCAGAATTGAACTCAAGTCTTCCTGACTCTAGGCCTAGCGCTCTATCCACTGTGGCAACTCGTTGCTAGATGTTATTCATTCTTTATTCTGTTTTGGTGATTCCATCTTTTGTTTCATTTCTTTGTGAGCTAGCTTTTTATTCAGGCCTTCTCTCTTGAACTTTGATCTCTTAGTCATTTGTGTCCCTATTTACTTGCTTTACTCTTTGTTCCCTTCCCATTCCACTGCTAAATGCATCCCCAAAGCTAGGTGTGCTAAGCATCATTCGTCTTCACACATTAAAAAGTTTGGGGATGGGGCAGCTAGGTGGCACAGTGGATAGAGCTCCGGCCATGAAATCAGGAGGACCTGAGTTCAAATCCCATCTCAGACCAAACACTTAACACTTACTAGCTGTGTGACCCTGGGCAAGTCACTTAACCCCAATTGCCTAACCAAAAAAAAAAAAAAGTTTGGGGGCTGACCTGGCCCAGATCAAGTCAGAGAAAATTCTGGGGAGAAAGTACAGGCCCCATCAGCTTTCTAACCCTTTTTCCCTTGAGGATGAGCTCTCTTCTCCCTCTACTCTGTGGTTCGGCTCTGTGCTCGCTACATCTTCACCCTCCCCTCCTTCAATCGCCCTACCTTCACTTTAGGTGGTTGGGCAGAATCAGTATTTTCCATGTGAAATGAGGGTCCTGAGGAGCGATTAGGCTGCATTGCTGTCATGGGGAGCCAGGGAGGCACAAGCCTAGAAGGTTGCTTGCTCTGCCCATGCCTGACACTTGGAACTGGTTGGGCACCAGGGATGTGGAGTGGGAACTCTAAGCATTTAGGTCCCCTGATGATATTTCATGGGTTTTGAAAAACATTTCCACCTTTATCTTGTGGACTCAGCTTTGCTTTTATCTGGTGTATTCCCTCTTTCTGAGATTTTTGCATTGCTGAGGAAACTAACTACACCACCATCTTGGTGGTTATATGACCTTCCCTTGCTTTATTTTCAGCTAGTACATCTAGGAAAGCCTGGTCCAGCCTTTGATACTGGCAAATTAGGGCAGCCAAGGACTGTTAATTTAACTCATCGAATCAAATTGCCTGCCACAAGGAGCAAGAGTTTTTACTAGAGATATCCCGAAGTACTTTGGTAAGGCCAGCAGCTGCAAAAGCTATAAAATTTTCTTGTTGACAACTCAGTGCTGCAAATGGAAACTATTAAGTATTCCTGAGTTATAATTGCCCTAATTCACTTCATTGGTAGCAATAATGGTAATACCAATTCACATATCTGTGGCACTTTCCTTACAACAACCCACTTTTACACATGAGTAACTTGAAGCTCAAAAAAATGAAATGATTTGTCCAATGTCACACAGCTAGGAGCCAGTCCTTGTTCTCAGGTTTTCTGTTCTGAAAGACCTTTCCATTCTAGCCACACTGCTTCTCACTACTCCCAGTTGCCACCCTTTGTAATCCCCTTAAGCCGACAAGACAGATTTTTTGGCAGCCAAGTTGAAAAGTGGACTCCTGTAATAATACACACTTATTTAATTTCCCAAAGTCTGATATGGTTACTCAAATATTGTTTGCCTGAGGCAACACTTTGTTAACTCATTTGATTTAAGTGGCTTTTGTTTTCTTGTGTTCTCGGACAGCAAATGATGTAAGGGCACTGAATCATCCAGTAAAGGGTGATGACTGTTCCTAGGCTTCTGAGGTTTGCACCAGTAATGGGGAAAATGGAAAGCATGTCATACTGTGATATAAATAACCAGGGCTCTGAAGAGTGTACAGGAAAAAAAAAGAATATGAGATCTGAACAACAGAACCCTCTCCCCTGCCCCTCAATTTAGCACTCACTCCAATGATGGAAGAATTAGCAATGTATTACTTCCAGTACTAATATATTTCTAATTATTCCTCTGGAAACATTAGTTTTTCTGGGTATATTCCAGTTTTAAATCTTTCTATCCCAATCTTTTCGCCCCTTGCTTGACAGTTAGGCAAAGAGCAATATAATATAGGAAAGAGAGACAAACAGAAAGACAGAGACAACAGAGAGACAGAGATAGAGACAGACACAGAGAGACAGAGAAACAGAGACAGAGAGAGTTAGGGAGGGAGCCAGACAGAGAGAGATAGAAACAAAGAGAGATAGGTAGGGACAGAGAGACACAGAGAAAGAGAGAGAGAGAAATAAAGAGAGATGGGGAGGGAGAGAGACAGCCAGACAGACAGACACAGACATAGAGAAAGAGACATGGAGAGAAAGGAGGGAGGGGATAGAGACAGAAAGATAGAGAGAGAAAGGGACATAGAGACACAGAAAGAGACACAGAGAGAGAGCATTAGACTATGGGTCAGAAGATTGTATTCATATCCTAGCTCTGACTCTTGCTGTATGATCCTGGGCAAGTCACTTTAACTTTGCTAACCTCAGAGTCCTCCATATAAAAAGGGAAGAAACATTTATATTCTAGCTCCCCCTACTTCATTGTGAGGAAAGGGCTTTGTAAACCATTGAGCAATAAATGGGAGTGATTATTATTTGATGCCTATGGTGGGGTGGGGAGGATAAATAACAAATAGTGTGTTTCAGGTCTGAGTCAGGATACACTTACTACAGAATGTTTTTTTAATCTAGTACCAGCTGTCAGTATTCTCTCTCTCTCTGTTCCCTCCCCCCCACTACTCCCCTTTCCCTCCATCAATCCCTTTTAATAAAGGAAACTTAATGACAAAAGTTGAGCTTGGGAATGAAGAAAATCACTTTCCAGATAGCTTGTCATGCTCTAGTTTAAGGCAGCCAATTCTCAATGGTGGGAGAGCTGGAGAAAGGGGATCAATTTGATTGGAGAATAGTTGGTAATGTATTACATAAAAAACCATAGAATGAACAAAACCCCCCAATGTAGCCTATCTCAGAATTAGTTTCAGAGATTTGAAACCAGGGATGGTGACAGAAGAGGAGGGAGCTAACTCCCCCCCTACCTCTTTACCCCTGATCTTCAGTAGAGAACTTCTGTTGAAAATATAAATTCAGCTCTTAAGGCCAGTTGTTTTGGCTACTAAATTTCCAAGACTCTGGTTTCTCCTCTAGCCCCTTCCTATGAACAGAATATGGGCTTCCAGAATTTTCAAGTTGGAAGAGACTCTTAGAAATTGAGCTTATTTCTAAAGGAGAGATAAGAACATGTACCTCCTTCCCTGATTTGCAAAGGTGGGTGGGTGGGACTATGGGTACAAATATTTTTTAAAATGTATTTATTTAGTTTTCGTTTTCAACATTCACTTCCATAAGATTTTGAGTTCTAAATTTTCTCCCCTTCTTTCCACTCACCCCACCCCCAGATGGTGTGAGATCTGATATAGACTCTACATATACATTCATATTAAATGTATTTTCACATTAGTCATGTTGTAAAGAAGAATTAGAACCAATGGGAGGAACCATGAGGAAGAAGAAATTAATTTAAAAAAAAAAGAGAGAGAGCAAATGGTATGCTTCGATATGCATTCAGACTCCATAGTTCTTTTTCTGGATGTGAACAGAATTTTCCATCATGAGTCTTTTGGACTTTTTTTTTTTTTGGATTCTTGCATTGCTAAGAAGAGCTAAGTCTATCATAGCTAAATCATAGTATAATGTTGCTGTTACTGTGTACAATGTTCTCCCGGTTCTGCTCACTTCACTCGGCATCAGTTTATATAAATCTTTCCAGGTTTTTCTGAACACCACCTGCTCATCATTTCTTATAGAACAATAGTATTCCATCACATTCATATACCACAACTTGTTTAGCCATTCCCCAATTGGTGGGAATCCCCTCAATTTCCAAAGTGACCTGGGAAAGGTTAGGTGACTTGTCCAAAGTCACGCAGTGATGTTATGTCAGAGGCAGGGCTCGAAACTAGGTCTTGACTCTATCTACTAGGAAGCAAGTTAACAGTTTTCATTCTTCATTTGGTTATAATGACAAAAAAGAATAGAGTGTGTGACTCCGTCTGTGTGTCTGTGTGTGACCATTTGTGTATGTGACTCTGTGTGTGAGACTGTGTGTGTGACTGTGTGTATGTCACTTTCTGCATGTAGCTGTGTGTATATGACTCTGTGTATCTGTGTATGACTTTGTGTGTGTGACTGTGTGTGTATGACTATGTGTGTGTCGCTCTCTGTGAGTGAGACTGTGTGAGACTGTGTGTGTGACTCTGTGTGTATATGACTCTCTGTGTGACCATTTATGTGTGTGACTGTGTGTGTGTGTCACTCTCTGTGTGTGACTTTGTGTGTGACTCTGTATATATATTATTTTGACAGCACTTGGTTCTGCGGATATTTTCATTTAATGTACCAGGGAGACAGAGGGAGATTTTTACAGTAAAATATCTTATACTAATGTGAGAGACAGCTAGTTAATGCAGTGGGCCTAGCATGAAGAAGAGCTGAGTTCAAATCCCAACTCCAACACTTACTAGCTATTGAGACCCCCATACAAGTCATGAAACCTCACTTTCTTCATCTATAAAATGGGGATAATAATAGCACCTACCTCTCAGGATTGTTATGAGGATAAAAAGAGTTAATAGTTGTAAAGCACTTTGCTAACTTTAAAACACTATATAAATGCTAGCTATTATTATTAATTATTATTATTATTATTATTACACTAGTATAAAAGTTATGCCTCCTTAAAAGCCTTTCTAGCTTTGTTCTCTCCTTTTCCTTCTTCCATCCATCCTTCACCCAGCTGCCTGTGTAATCACCCAGATCCGAAGCTCTTATTACATCACTCCCCTAATCAAATGCTTTCGGTGACTGTCCATTGTGTGTGTATGTATGTGTATATACATATATACACACACACACATATATACATGTACACATATATGCATAGAGACATATATGTGTATATACACGTGTATACATATATGCAGATATACATATATGCATATATACATATACATATATATAATATGTGTATATATCTTAATTACCAAATCTAATGGCCTTTTAAATATAACCCTCATTATTAATATTTTATCCATCAGTTTATTAGGGCAGCTAGGTAAAGTGGATAGCACACTAGGCCTAGAGTCTGAAAGACTCCTCTTCCCGAGGTCAAATCTGACCTCAGACACTTACTAGATGTGTGACCCTGGGCAAGTCACTTAACCCTTTATGCCTCAGTTTCCTCATCTGTCAAATGAGCTGGAAAAGGAAGCCACTCCAGTATCTTTGCCAAGAAAACCCCGAATGGGGTCACATAGAGTTGGGTACAACAACCATTACTTTCTTAAGTCTAGGTTTTTAAAAGTTCTTATCAGCTGGCTCCAGCACAACCATGTTTTGGGGTTTATAAGGTCAAAACTATTTTCATAATACTGAGGCTTTTTAATTTCTAATTTTGTTAATATCAATTGATATTTTTCAATCTCCAATAATTAAGAGGTCTGCTATTCTCCCTTCATCTCTATTTCTTTTCAACATTTCATCATTTCATCTTTTGTTTTTCCAAGTGAATTTTGCTATTATTTTATCAAGTTCTATAAAATATTTCCTTGATAATTTAATTGGTATAGCATTAAAAGTATAAAATGACATTGGAAACATTGTCATTTTTATTGTATTGGTATGGCCTTGCAATGAGCATTAAATACTCCTCCAGCTATTTAAGTTGCTCTTTATTTCCTTAACACTTTGTAATTGAACCTATACCAATCTTTTGTGTGCTTTGGAGGGGAGGTTGATCCCCAATTTTTTAATGCATTTTGTGATTATTTGGAATGAGATTTCCTTTTCTCTTATTGCTTTTCGTGTTTTGTAATTATTATTATAAACAAATGATGTTGACTTTTTGAAGATTATTTTGTAGCCTGCAACTTTGCTAAAGCTATTAATTGTCTCCTTATCTTTGCTGATTATCTAGGATTTTCCAAGTATGCTATCATATCATCAGCAAATAGGGATGGTTTTATCACCTCTTTACCTATCTTTATGCCTTTGATTTCTCTCTATTTTTTATTACTGTTGCTAACATTTGTGGAACATTTCAAATAATAGTAGGGAGAGTGGGCATCCTTGCTTCACTCCCACATTTACTAGAAAAGGTTCTTGTGTATCCCCAATGCATATCATGCATATTTTTGGTTTTAGATGCTTTTTTAACAATATTTTTAAAAATCCCTCTATGCCTATACTTTGTAGGGGTTTTATTGGTTTGGTTTGGGTTGGTTTTTAGCATAAAAGTGCTGTTCTTTGTCAGACTTTTTCTGTATCTGTTGGATGGTTTGGCTTTTAATATGATTAATTATGTTGATTGTTTCCCTAACATTGAACCATCTTTGTATTCCTTGTATAAATCCCACTTGGTCATTTCTTGGATCATTTCCCCTGCTTCAGATATTAAGACTGTCTCCTAAAAGGATTCTGATAGGGTGTTTTCTTTGTCAACTTTTAATAATAATTTGTGAAGAATTGATTGTTTCCAATTTATCTATTTCTCCTCTAATTTTGATATCCACTATTTTATGGTTATTTTAGACGTTTGTTATTTGTTGGCTTTCTCATTATTTAAAAAATGAAGATTTATTTCATTAACCCTCTCTTTTTGTATTTTGTCAATGAATATTTGTAGAGTTATGATTTTTCCCTTGCAAATTGCTTTGGCTATATCTCAGAAATTTTGGTATGTTGTTTCATCATTAAAATTTTCTTTTACGTAGTTATTAATTGCTTCTATGATTTGTTCTTTGACCTACTCATTATTTAGGATTTCATTGTTAAATCTCCATGCGGTTTTGTGTCTTTGGTTTGTGGTTCCTGGACCAAATACTCTTTTTATTACACAATGGTCTGTAAAAATGTATTCACTATTTCTGCCTCTTCACATTTGTTTGCAATGTCTATGTGCCCTATTTTATAAAAGTTTCACATCGTGCTGAAAAACATGCATATTCTTTTGCTGCCCCATTTAAAAGACACCATTAGTCTTTTAGCTCTAGTTTCTGCAGCAATTTAGTCTGTTCCATATTTTATCTTTTATTTAATATTTCAGTTAGACTTATCCAAAACTGAGAGATATATATTGAGGTCCCCTGTCACTGCTGTGTAATTGTTTATATCCTCTTGTAATTCAGTGAAGTTTTCCTTTATGCATTTGGATGCTAGGGCAGTTGCATCATATAAGTTTATTACTGATATTGGTTCCTTGTCTATGGTTCCTTTCACCAAACTGGGTTTTCCTTGTTTATCTCTTTTTATTTTTTGAATGTTTGTTTTTGCTTTCTCAAATAGTATGATTGCAAGCCCTGCTTTTTTGATTCACTTGATGCATAGTAAATTTTTTCCATCCCCTCATTTTTATTTTGTGTATGTCTGTTTTTTAAATGTGCTTCTTGTAAGCAAAAGATTGCAGGATTTTCTTTTCTTATCCAATCTGTCACTTTTTTATTTTATTGGATTGTTTAACCCATTCATATTTGAAGTTATGAGAGTTAGGTTTATATTTTTCTCCATTTTTTCTAAACGTTTTTAAAGTTATGATTTTTTTTTCTCTCCTGCTGAACACAGCAGTACATTCCTTCAGTTTCTTAGATTGCTCTTTTTAAAAGGTGGCCCTACTCCCAGTAACTCTCTTCCTCTCATCTCTGATCCCCGGCTCCTATTAGTTACCCCTTTCCTTTTAGGGTTTTGCTTATTAGTTCCTTTCTTTTCTTTTTTCATCTGATTATTTAATTCTTACACCCTTTTTGCCCCACTCAGTCAAGTAGATTCTCCCTTTCTTTGCTCCTCTTCAACTAGTCCTGTTCTTTAGCTTTAAAATGTCATTTTTGCATCCCTTTCCAGAGAGGATTTCTCTCCCTCTCTTCATTATCCATCCTCACTTTCTATCTACTCTAGATTCTCATTCTCTAGTTCATTACCACTCTAATTATCTAGTTTCTCCCTATTCTTTGTATTTCTCATGGAATTAAAACTTTCAAGGTCTCCATTCTGAGATCTCCCCTCTAAGCAGTTTCTGCCACTCCCTTACTGAGTTTGGCACATGAGTTTCCTTCTATTGTGCCTCACTCCCAGAACAAAGCCAATTCCTTCACGTTCCAAAGAAGACAATGCCCCATGGTAAGAACCCCACTTTTCTATATCCCTGATTATGTAATCCACCATTGATCTATCACTTCCTCCTGGTTACCTTCTTTTCTCTATTTGCCTCAAAATCTTTTCCCTGACTCCATGGCCTTCCAATCTCCCAGGTGTCATTTGCCAAGAGTTCCAACTCCCCTTTCCCAAGATAGGACATGTGGTCTTTTCAAGTACTAAATCTCCCAGAACACTGACCCTTCTCTCCCCCTCTCCCTTATGTACCCTCCTACTTTATAATGTAGTCCTACAAGAAAACACTGATTCATTTGTAGACATGGTATCACAAGGTTCTGTCCATAATGCTCTAGACCTTTCTCTTTGTGGTTACCTTCACCTGACTTCCATCGTCACCCCTGTCTCTTTGTATGTCTTAGTGGTCTTTTCACCACCTTGTTGCTGTCATTGGCAGCTGCATTCATTCATCTCTCCTGAATTTCTGTTGTCTGTGGTATTCTAGAAAGAAATAATCTCTAGGTCTGGTTTTCTTTTCCAGAATGTTTCAAAAACCTCTTTATTATTTTCATCTATGGTTAAGGTCAGATTTGTAGGATAAGTCACCCTGGGCTGCATCTTGAGTTCCATTGCTCTTCAGAACACATTGTTTTCCTTCCTCCTGCATTTTCTGGTGGGTGAAGAATAGTCTTGTGCTATTCTAACTTACTTTCCTTTGTATTTAAAGGTCTCTCTCCTGATGGCTTGAAGAACTTGTTATTTTTGAATTGAATTATTAAATTTAACCACTGTGTCTTGGAATTGGCAGTCTATTTTTGTGGATGAGATTTAGGAATTATCTCAATTGGTATTTCATTTTCTGTGTTCAGAAGGTCTGGGCAATTCTCTGGTATTGTTTCCTGCATTATAGTGTTAAGTCTTTTTGTTCTGTCATGTTCTTCTGGAGACCTATGATCCTTAGGTTGACTCTACATATCCTGTCTTTGAGATAAGTACGTTTTGCTTGCATAGTGAGCATATTTTCTTTTAATGTTACTGTCTTTTGCTTCTCTTCTTCTAGATTGTCTTTCATTTCCATGTATTTGCGTTCCCCATCTATTGTTCTCTCTTCTGTTTCTTTGGTGAGACTTGCCCTATATTCTACTCAGTTGCTCTACTCTGCCCATTATTTTTGCTGTGTAGGCTGTAAATTCTGCTCTTGTAATTTCCATTTTTCTTTTAAACCTCTCAGGAAAAGTCTGTTATAATTCCATGTTTTCCCCAAATTCCACAGAATCCTCTGTCTCATCAAGTGTTGGATCATTTTCCTTTGTTTTGCCACATTTATTCATCTCATATACTAGATCTGGAGGCCATATTTCCTTCTGCTGCTAATAGTTTCCCAGTTAATTTATCTGCTTATGTGCAAGGTTTCATTTTTCTTCTCCCTACAATCTTTGGTGCTTTCAGTATTTTCCCCTTATTTTCCCTTATTGTTCAGTTTCTGACTACCTCCCCTCTGGTGGCAATTTCCTCTGGAATTGCATCTCAAAGCCTCTCAGCATCCTCACATGCTAGGCAATTGATGCTTCACCAGCCTAGGCCTCTGCCCCAGGTGACTTTTTTTTGAGGGAGAGGGACCTAACCAATCCCAGCTGTATGCTGAACTTGAAATGCCGCACATCCCAACCTCACCCCCATACACACGTGGTGACATATTCCAGTGTCTTTTCCCATTCCTTCTATTCCTCAGTTCTCTGGCCTGGCACTGGCAGTTCAGAATGCTGCCCACACCGGTGCTACGGGATTGATTTCTGTAGTTAGGGTCTCTGAGGTAGAGTATGATGTTGAGTTCTATTTCAAGCTCAGACACATGGCTGGTCTCTTTCCCTCTGTTTCTGGCTCTCCTGCAGAGAGAATCTTTTGCAGCATAGAACACTGCCTGTTGAAGCATTGGCTATGTGGGCCCAGAGAGTTCCTGCCCCTGAAGAGCTGCCACGACACTAGCATTGGCACTGGCTGTCTGTCATGGCCCAAGCAAACTTCCCCAGCCTGGAGCTGGCATCTCCACCCCACTGGAATGAGGTGTGTGTATGGGTGTGTGTGGGGTGGGGGGGGGACTATGAACTTGGGTTTGGTTACGAGCCTGTGTGTCATATCCTTGGGTCAGCCAGTGCAGCCTCACTGCCAATGGCATGGGAGGTAGGGAAGAAGAGCTGAGTGAGCTCAGGGCAGGCATAATTTCATAGGTTGGTTTGCTTTGGTTTTCTTACCTTCTTTCAGCTTCTGAATGTCCTAAATCATGGAGACAGTTAAAGTTGCTTCATCTTTGGTGCACAATTTGCTTTACAGAGTTTAGTGAGGTTGAGGGGATAGAGAAAATGTTTTGTTGATCACATGACCTAGAAAATCCTTCATCCTTTTTTCTCAAATATTTTCTAACTAAGCTTCCCCCAACCTGGTGCAGCTGTTATTTAGAACGTGAGTGGTTGTAGGATAGTAGCACTAAATTTGGGGTCAAAGGGACTGGATTCAAATCCTGGTTCTGTTCTTAGGAAATAGTAGATCTTGTGCGACCTTAAACTCATCTCTACCTGTTCCTTCTCCCCAGATTCCTCCTCTATCACTTGAGGTGGTTAAATTTGATGATTTCTAGGGTGTCTTAGGGGTCCAAAGCCTAGAAGCCTATTTTTCCCCCACTTAAACATCATATCATTAAATCAATCCATTATTTTAGTTTGTTGAAACCTTCTTAGACACTGACTTTTTGTGCTACTGCTTACAAAGTATGACAATGAGGAGATGTCTGTGTTCTAATGTATGGCATCCTAAGCAAACTTGCAAACTTTAGGGGTGGATTGAGTGTCTAAAGATAGTTCAAAGGGATTCCAAGTCAGGTCTTCTGAATGAGGTGGGAGATTACTCATCCCATTTGAGGTTAAAAAAGGAGATAAGACAAAAAAGCAATGAACCTGGTTTATTTGCATGGCTCATAAGCCAGCTCTGAAGCTCATTCTCAAGAAAAAATCCTAAATAGATAGGTGCTATCTACTAAGGGAGCAAATGGCTTACTGACACTCACTCCAATACATGTCTTCTTAACTCTAAATCCAGTGCTCTATCTATTGTGGTTCCTAGATGCCTCTTGTGTGATGACCAGTCTTTCAATTGGAGACTGACCTGTAATTCCATGGCTATACTAAAGGGATAGTCTTGGCCCCTCAGAACCTCTCTGGCAAAGCTGCTCTGGAGACTTTCAAGAGAGGATTACTTTTAGGCTTTCAGCAGACAAATGGAGAGGGCCAATTGAGGCCTCAGTTTCTTCTAGGTCTACTCTTGCCCTATCTTAAGTAAATGAGTATCCTGAGATAGGACGGCCCAAGTAGTGGGTGAGCCCGAGGGAGTCATCAGAGAGGTTCTATAGCAGTAGCAGCTTAGTCCAATAAGGAGCTAGAGCAGCAGCTAAGTGACTTACTTGGCCAAGCTCAGTAATTGACCCAAGAGCTAAAATACTGAGCCCTGCTGGAAGCTAGAGCGGCTAAGCAAAGGGGCAACTCAAGTCAGTAGAGATAACAAAAAGATAACTGCTGCCCTCAGGGAGCTGGTATTCTAGTGAGCTGCCATTACTTCTGTTTGAACTCAGATTTTTCACATAAAAAAATAAAAATGACTCAGTAGCTTCAAAGAGTGGTTCAATGGTAATGTAGCAAGAGGTCTACAGTGGACTATCCCCCCAAATCTGTGATGGTTAACAATTTTTCAACTATATGGATGAAGTTATAAATGGAATGTTCATCAAATATATACTCAAATCTGAGAAATATAGCTAACACAATGGAGGAAAAATTCAGAATTAAACAGAATATCAACATACTGAAAAAATGGGGGGGGGCATCTCATCCATTGCTGGTGTCATACCCAGAATGAACTTGGTGAGAAAGAAAATGAAAGAAGAAATGAACTGCCAGGGTACCCTCCCAGCCCCCCACCCATGTGCTCTATGTGTCTGGTGACCTTTGCACTTCCAGGTTGAGCCCACTCTCCCCAGGGACCTTGTATACATGCAAGGTATGAATTCACCTGCCCCCACCACTCAGTTTGGGTGGCTTATTTTTACAACTACTGTTTTGGTTATATTTTCTCAGTGAATACCCTCTTGGAAAATCTGGTTGATTGATTTGGAAAACGATGATTTGGGGAATTTAATGAGCAAGTATTAGAAAGCACAGCTCTTTAGCTCTGAGGGGAGCAGTTATGTTCTCCCCTTTGGGAAGCTAACTTGCCAGTGCAGTATGAGGTGGGTGAGTGGCCCTAGCAGGGGATGCTACCCTTACAATAAATGGTTCCCCTCCCAAGGGGATAGCTTTGAAGGATAACCCACATGCGGATGTATCAATTCTAATATGCTTATTTTTCATTTAGATTTCATCACACTTTAGTTATATCTTGTATGTTCTTGTGGAAATAAAATTCCCAAGATATTTGCAAATGGCAAATATGTGTTTTACTTGAACAACCAGAAACCTCCAAATGGCTAACTCAATTCCACTGAGCTTTAGAGTCTAAGGGCCTAATGCAATGAGACTCTGGAAGTTAAGTCTCAATGGACCGTTCCCAGCTAAATTCAAAAATAAGTTTTGAACTGCCTACTGTGTGCAAAAGCCAGCCACCAGGGATACAAAGCTGAAATAAAACAGGATCTCCGTGTCCAAGCGTGGGAGGTAGAAAATGTACAAGATTATTTGTGATACAAGGCTGAATGGGATAATGTCATTGTAGATTCAGATGACCCTAAGGTCATCTGAAAGGTAGCATGGTGTATTAGAGGCTTTTGAAAATGATAAAATCAATGATGCCAGCTAACTATCCCCTTTTCGTAAGCTTAAAGAGCTAGAATATATTTCAGAAGTGTGTTTTAGCCATAGGGAAGCCATGTCATCAATGCATAGGATTTAGTAAGCACTCAACCCAATCAATTAACAAGCATTTATTAGGCACCTACTACATGCCAGGTATTATGTGAGGCACCAGGGGGAAGGTAAGGACTTTGGAGTTCTAACCATCCTCACTTTATAGATGACAAGGGTGAGACCGAGAAAAAAGACCTGACTTGCCCAAAGCCAAGGTCGTGAGAATTAGTGGCAGAGCTGTGATTCAAACTCAGAAAGTGTTCCAGATCTGATGCCGTTACTTTTTCTACTCCACCAGGGCTGCAAGTTTAGACTTGTATCTGTACTTTTCAATTTCCATTTTAACTTTCTGTCAAACCATATTACTGCTTACTTTAAGTACAGAGGAAGTAGTTGGCATCAACTTTTATGGTATGTAGTGCTGCCCAGGCTGTTTATGAAATGTAAGGAATGAACCAATTAGGAATGAATTGGAACAGGTTTTGCACATCTCCTTCATTCATTATGAATTTGCTGGTTGGGAGTCAGACTTTGAGTCAAGTAGGGAATATGGATTAAGACAAACTAAATCATGTTTGTTTACCAATAACTCAACATCGTCATCACACCCACATAATTTGCATTGCTTAACAAACACAGGTATATTCATCTTCGAAATGCACACCCCAGAGGACGTAAAAGTTAAAACAGCCTGATTTCTACCATGGGAAAAAACAAAAACTTAATTTCCGAAGTTTCAACTTGCTACACTACATCTTTTTAAAGTTTCAAATCATAGACCAGTGGGGAACTGAGTCACAGCAAACTCTGCCTAATTGGTTATTTCAATCAGAAGGGCTCCAGCTCTTTATAGTGTCAATTTCAGACTATCAACCACAAAGTGCCTGTATTTTAGGGCCATTTGTCAAAATGACCACTTGGCTAAGAAATGATTTGCAGTGTCTCTAAAGAGGCTTCACTATGTTTAAGAAGGAAATTGGATTTTTTTTTCCTGCCATGATTAAAGTCCTTTTTTTTTAATACATCTCCTGATTTTATGGAGTGATTGCCTTCTTTTCTCTGCCCACAGTGCTGAACTGATGATAGAAAATGATAGAATTTGAGAGTTAGATGGGAAGCTAGTTATCTGTTCTAACTCTCTCTAACTTTCTTTTCTTTTGTGATTAAAAAATAGCTTTTGTTGTTTTAACTTGACAGTCATCAACAAGCAGAGACATTTCCATATACCAAGGACAAAAGAAAGGGACTGGCTATGAAACCCCAAGAAATTGTAAGTGTGTGTTGAGTTTAGCAAGGTAATAATGCAGTTGTCTTTTTTATGTCTCTCTTCCCTACTATTTTGTTTGTAGTATACCCTTTCCTCTTCCCAAGAATGGAAACTGAGGCCAAGAGAGGAAGAGGGACTTGTCCAAGGACAAGGATCAGTGCTAGCTAGAGGACCAGGACTCAGGATTCAAATCAAATGGCTTAGACCAGATGGTCTCTAAGGCTACTCTGGTTCTAACAATCTACATAAGGGACCCATACATTGAAGGGACTCGGTTGTATAGCATGGGGTAGAGCTGAGTCTTAAGGCTAAGACAGAACTGTGTGAAATTTGGTTGACTAAAAGATTCAACATCAGTTGTTTTCAGATAAACACTCTTAAACAAACACACGACTTCACAGGCATAGCCGCTGTCTTTGTTACCTCTCCTCCTTACCCATTTGAACCTTAGGATATCTGTTGCCGTGGGAGCTGTTAGGGGAAAAAAGGGTAACTTGGGGTCTGGGGAGACTATAGTTCAAAAGGGGGAATAAGGGAGGAGCTGTGAAAAGTGAGCACCATTTAGGGAAGACTGGGAGGACCAGTAGCTCTAAGTTTTAATCTTGGAAGGAACTTCTTTCGACTGAGAAGACACAAGGCTGAGACTCAGAGAAGAAGTTCAAAGAGGTGGAAGAGAAGGTGGGCTGTAGGCCATACTCTTCTCTGATACTTCACCTGCCAAGCCAACAGGGAACTGTAGGAACTAGATGTTGCATCTTTGGCAAAAGGTAGGAAAGGAAGTAGAGCTGAGACCTTATGAAATGGCAGCATCCAGGAAGGTAGGGAGAGCCATGATCAGGTGGGCAGGCATCAGTGATCTGGACTGGACAATAGACTAGAGTTGGAAAGATGACCTGAATCCAGGCCACTGCATATGTCTTCCCAATGGTTCAATTCAATTCAGTTGTGCATGTCCAGTGTAGGGAGACAAGAATGGTGAGTGGACGGGAAGATATTCCACATGAAGATACATTGAAGGCCTTAACTGGGGATAGTTAGCCAGGGGAAGAGTATTGCTTGGAGAAAAAAAACAAGCCTGCTCCCCTTTCCCACAAGACTACTTCATTTCTTCTTTCCTCTCCTAGGTAGCCCAGTGCCCAGCATACAGTAAGTCCTTAATCAGTGCTTGTTGACTTAACTTGTTGACCGCTGGTGGGAGAAGGGGTGGCAGAGGAGAAGAGGTTCAACCCTTTGGTGGTAGCCATTGGGACCCATGAGTGAAAGACTGTTCCTTTAAATGCTTCTTTCATTTTTATGCTACTTGAAATTTCATTAAAGTCTACGGCCATTTGCTATGATTTGTGTCTAGAAGTATACAGTTTGGGACAGAGAGAAGGGGGAGGCAACCCAAAGGGGAATAGAGATTTTCGTCAGCTCAGGCCAAAGTGGGGGAGTGAACCAATTAGTGAAAGAATTTCTGCAATTCCAATAAGCTCTGAGATCTCTGTACCCTGGACTGTTTGGAGCCAGAGAGAGATTGAATAAGTAAATGAGCCAATAGCAGTGAGAGGCGGGGGTTGGTGTGATTGTTTAGGTAATCACGCAGCATCAAGCAACCCAGCATCCCCACCTGGCAATCTGCGTATACAAATGCCTTTGGGAGAGTTAAGGGACTGTTGCTCATACATCCATGTAAATTAATTCAACCAGATTGCTGAGACCCATTGTACTGAGGGATTCACAAACTCTCAGAGTTTATCTGAGGCCACCTAAGTCCAATGTGAACTGAAACAGAAGTTTCCTCCACAACATTTCTGACATCCAGTTTCCATTTGAAGAACCCTCAGTTCTGGGGAACTCACATGTAGAAAGTATTTTGCAAGACTCAAAGTGCTATATAAATGTTAGCCATTGTTATATTAAAACAGCTGGAATCATTAGAAAGTTTTTAGCTAAAATCAACCACTGTATGGTCCTAGTCCAGCTCTCTCCATAGGATGAAGCTAGTCCCTGTTTTCCATGACAGTCTTTCAGATACTTAAAGGCAGCTACTACATTTCCTCTAAGTCTTCTTGGCCAACCATCCCCAGTTAAGGCCTTCAGTTGACCCCCATGTATAATGTCTTCCAGTCCACTCACCATTTTTGTCTCCCTACACTGGACACGCTCCAGTCTATTGATGATTGTCTAACTTCATGTTGGGCCTATAACTGAACACAATGTAGCAGATGTGGTCTGACTTGGCACAAAAGACTGTCATGCTATCACCTTCCAAGTTCTTTATCCCAGGGGCAGCTGAGGCCTGATCACAACCAGAGAGTAAGAGGAGAGCCTGCACCCACCCTCATTGGAATAGACAACTGGACACTCTTCTACTCCTCCTTTCTGAATCATTCCTGTGCTGTGCATGTTTGTAAGCACCTTCCTTCAGAGCTGGGTTTTGGACTTCATTAATTAGAACAGTGGCACAGTTGTCATTGGGCAAATTTCCCCCCAGATGCTTCCCCTCCATCAGCCTCCCACCTTTGGAAAGCAGGTTCTATGCTCAAGAGACAGTAACTAACGAGCAAGGTTTCTCCCTTTTCTTTTTGGGTGGGACAGAGCTGTATCACACAGGATGAGCACGTGTAGATGGATTGAGATTGTTATCTTTCCCCTAATATTCATACCTCTTCCAACCTTTCCTGTTACTACCAAGGGCAGCCCCCATCCTTCCAGGTTCTCACAACTGTGGTGTCACTTTTGACTCCTCACGTTGAACTCAGAGACTAAGAGGCTCTACTTGGTCAAGGTAGCACACCCGGATTGTTTTGGAGCTAGCTCATACTGCCTCTGAAGGGATGATTGCTAAATTTTCAGTGTGAGCATTTACATCTCAGAAATAGGAAAACCCTACAAATCAGGGTTTGAATTAGCATTTTATTGGTTGTCTAAGCTTATGACAGTGATAAAGAAAATGATTATAATGCAGATTAAATTTAAGAGTGTGCTATGCATACATTTTTTTTTTCTGGAGTGTTAAACATCTCAAGATATTGAAAAATCTGAAGAACCAACACAGCCCTGACAGGGTTTCAATCCATGCACATCTAATCTGCTACCTAATCTTGTCAATTTTACCTCCACATTTCTCCAATCTATCCCCTTCTCACCCCTCACACATACATCACCCCAGTTCATCACCTCTTTCCTTTTCCTTTCAGTAGCCTCCTAAGTGCCTCAGGTCTTTTTCCTATTCCAGTCCATCCTCCAAATCTGCCAAAGTGATTTTCCTAAATCAAAGATCTGACCGTCATTCTCCTACTTAATAAACTCCAGTGACTCTCTATAGGACTATAGTATCAAATAATATTTAATCTTTATATTATTCTTTTTCATGTCTCTTTTGTGTAAATTTTATGATGTATGTAATTGTTAACATAGTAGTACATTGAATAATTTATACACACTCAATTTATTTTTTACTCTCAGCTTCAGTTTCCTCATCTATAAAGTGGGAATAATACTTCCAGTTGTACTTCCCTCTCAAGGTTGTTGAGATAGTACAAAGTGTGCTTGAAAGTATATTCTAGAAATGCTGTACATAGTCATCTTAGATAAGCACTACAGATGGACTATGGATTGAGCCCAGAACTGAACAGCAAGCTGAGAGTAAGGTCAAATTGCATTTGGAGAATTATGAAATTCCCATTACAATACTGGGCTGCTCCTCAGGACACAAGTCTCCTCCTCCTCTTTCTCTTCCTCCTCCTCCTCCTCCTCCTCCTCCTCCTCCTCCTCCTCCTCCTCCTTCTTCTTCTTCTTCTTCTTCTTCTTCTTCTTCTTCTTCTTTTCTTTCTCTTCTTTCCTTTCTCCTCCTCCTCCTCCTCCTCCTTCTCCTCCTCCTCCTCCTCCTCCTCCTTCTTCTTCTTCATTGCAAATCTTGGAACATCACTATCTCTGACAATGACAAAGAATGATAGAAAGATAGATGGTAGGCACAAGTAACAACACAATTATAAAAAGTCCAAATCGTCTGGCCTACCAAAGTTCACAATAAATTATTCATGAGATATGGTCTAAGGAATGGCATTGAGGAAATGTATGATTAGGAAAAGAGGTGGACAGGCCATGTAGTTAGAGTGAGGGATCATGAATGGACTTGCAACATGTGAAAAAGGTTAAAGGAAGGCTACCAGCACATTGGGTTAACCCTTTGTGGAGGAATGATGGGACACAGACAAGACTTGCGCAGTATGAGAGGCCATGCACTGATGGAGGAGAATTTTCAAATCAATAAGATGTGAGCCTGTTAGAGTACTGAGAAATAGTTGTTATTTAAATGGATCTTGTAGTAGGTTATCCTGTGAACCTAGAAATCACTGCTTATGTAAGGGTAGAGTTTGGGAGAGCCAATCAATAATCACCCTACCCCACTTAACCCTGATACTTTTATTGGGTGAGATCATATCTTCATTGAATCAATCAAAGCTATGAACTAGATATAAAGGAGGCCTAGACATTTCCAGTGAATCAATCAATCAAAAACTTTAGTCTGCATGCGAAGACTTGTTTATCAATTTAGAAGTCCAAGAAAGCTATTGGAGGAAAGGGTGTGATGTTGTATAGGAAATGTACTTGGAGTTGTTGAGGAGACTTGGTCACCATGCTGTGGGTTTTGTTTTAAATAGGAAGCTAATTAAGAACCTGAGCATTTCGAAGCATCTGGCAACTTGATAATGTAAGCCATCCCAGCCAAGCCTAAGAGTGAATCACTGGGTGCTGAGGAGGAAAGCCATGGCTCCAATCTTACCCTCGGGCCTAAGCCTTAGTCTCTTCCCTGCACCCCATTGGCCAGAAGAGTATTTTATGAATTTTGGAGGATCGCAGAGTTTAGACTTTTTCATCACGTCATCTGCGCCCTGTCCCCAGAACAGCACTGACTAATTGGCACCTGTGTCTGAGTATCTGCATTAAGAGCAGAGAACATACTCTACCCACTGAGGAAAGGCAGTTTCAGGACTCTCCAAGGAGCCCAGCAGAAAACCACAAGATCCTTCAGTGGAGCTTTTTTATGGCTAGCCAATGAAGACATAAGAGGACTCTAGCAAAGAGCAGCCAGGATCTGTGAGTTTGGCTCATGTATTTGCTAAGTTTTAGCCCTCTGTGCCCTGACCTCTGTATGTACTGATGAGAGAGTGGGTCACTGACTTGTGGGGGGATTTGTGAGGGCGATGCATCAGCTATACCACCTTAGTGGTGCCACCACTCCTTCTAAAAGCTGTTTGTCTGACTAATTGATATCACTTGTAATCATTTTGAAGAAAGCACACCAGTGGAAGATCATGAGAAAGATACTCCAAACCACCCAACGTACCCCTAGAAACCCAAGGGGAGTAGTAGCCACCATCTGTGGATTAAGCCTGCCAATGTGAGTGTGGGTTGGGAGAGTGAGTCTAGAGCGTTTGCTATACAAAGAAGGAATGTTTCTATGGGAAAATGTGCCCTGAGCTTCAAATCCATCTCTCTAGACATCTTCATCTCATGGTGGCTTGTGTGTACCTTTCCTGTTTCCACCCGCCTCTCACCAGCCCTCTAGCTCTGGGATAGGGATAGAAAAGAGAGACTGGACTTGAGATTTCATTGATATATAGAAGTTCTACATGAAGAAACTCCATCTAACAATGTGGAGAGAATTTCTTTATCTGAGAGTTCTTCAAACCATAGCTCTACAAACAGTTATCAATTTCATATTACATTCTTGGAAAGGATGAATTAATCAGTTTGACCCTTTTTACTTCCCAGATCAAAGCACCCCTATCTGGCCACCACTCCCCTTTAAATATATAAACACACATGTATATAGGTGTGTGTATATATATATATATGTATGTATGTATATATGTGTATATATATATATACACATACACATGTGTGTACATATATACACATAATATAGTAATATATGTATATATAAAGCAACTCAGTCTCTGCTGTCTTTTAAAAAAATAAACATGCATATATGCAAACATATGTACATAAATATGTTGTTGTTCAGTTGTTTCAATCATGCTCAACTCTTCATGACCCCATTTGGGGTTTTCTTGGCAAAGATATTAGAGTGGTTTGCCATTTCCTTCTCCAGCTTATTCTACAGATGAGGAAACTGAGGCAAACTGGGTGAAGTGACTTGCCCAGGGTCACACAGCTAGTAAGTGTCTGAGGCCAGATACACACACACACATACACACACACACACGTATGTGTGTGTGTGTGTGTATAGCCAGTCAGTCTCTACCCTCTAAGATCTTATATACTAACAGGATTATACATGTGGGGGGGGTGTGGGGAGGGGGTCTTCCCTTATTAAGATTTTATCAGGCTATAAGCTCCTTGTGGGCAGAGACTGACTTGCTTTTTGTATTTGTATCCCCAGACTACTGCCTGGCACACATTAGTAGATGTTTAATAAACACTTATTCTATTTACCCAAACAACTTTACTCTATAATCTCAAGATGTTTCTGATTTAGCAGGGTACAAGCAAGTCAAATAAAAATGGCTTATGATCAGTGAAGAAGAGATAGGTGCACAGACATTTTGACAATTCTGATGAGGAAAAGGATCATTTCTCACTGACCACACTGATTTGGAGAAAGGGAGGAGGAAAGGAGAGCAGATAGGAACAAAGAGTTAAGAACAAGGTGGCGCCTGAGATGGGCCTTGAAGGATGTCTAGGATTTCAACAGTAGGATCGCTAGCTGGAATTTCTATAATGTTTGAAGGTTTGCAAAGCACTTTACAAATACAATCTTATTTGATCATCACAATGACCCAGGGAGGTAGGTGCTATTATTATGCCCATTTTATAGATGAGGAAACTGAGTCAGGCAGAATTTAAGTGATTTGCTCTAGGTCACATACTAAATATATGAGGTTGCATTGGAATACATATGCTCTATTATCCAGTCTCTGAGAAGGGCACTAGACTAGAATAGTATCTATATTCTCTCTTTAATATTGCAGGTCTATGGGTAAAATAGGTTTAAAACAAAAGCCATTAGCTTCCCAGGTCACTATCTTTTAAAGAGGGAGGGTAGCTCATAAGTGACACTCACCAGTTTGATTGATCTTTCCCATCAACTGTTACTTACACAAAGAACCATCATGGTGAGTAGTTAATATACTCATTTATCCAAGCAAATACTGAAAGGGAATCAGATAGGTTGTACATATTAGACCGTACCAAAAAATGCGTATGGTGAATGAGATCCCCTATAAGATATGTCAGGTCCAATCAAGAGAAAGAAAGAAGCCCCACTCTCACACAAGGGGAAATTCTCTGAAATCTCTAGAGCTGCAAGCTGGAAACTGGGCATGTTGAAGAGCCAGATTCATTGACATGTCTTAGCTTCCAGAATCTTTCTCCCTTTCCCCATGTGTGTAGAGTTGGTCCTACCAGGAACTGGGAACCATATGTGTCTTCTTTCAAAGAAGGGGGAAAAAAGGATGTCTTTCCTCTCCAAAATTCTCGCACCAAACTCCTTTCCTGAGTCATGCCCCCTTGCATTAGCATTTCCTTTACCCATTCAGAGACTTTTATGAAAAATGCCCCCACCTTTGCTAGAACCGCGGATGCCATTTATCTCACCCTGAGTCATGCCATGTCACCACTTCCTAGCCATTTCCAAATCTTGCCCTTGCCATGGCCCCCAGACTCTTTATGCATTGTACCGCCCCCTCCTTCCCCAAAAATTAGAATATCAGCTCCATGAAAACAGTATTCCCCAGCACTTAGCGTGGTAGTGACACATAATAACTATTTAATAAATGCTTTATTATTCATCACTCATTCAAAAACAACTCCCATTTCCACAGTGCTTTTATATTTGCAAAGTACTTTCTTTTGAAAGCTTTTTATTATTGTGAACTTAGCCGTCGTCTGCATGAGCATTTCCATATGTGAAGTACAACAAAAAAATGAGATTGTGTATGAAGCAGCAAATTTCTGTTAGGTACAATTTTTGAAAGCACATATTAAATTTCATGTGGTGCTAAATAAATTACCTTATTTATTTGTGTCCCCTTCTGAGTTTCTTTTTGTTCCTTTTTGCAGGTTTTTCAAGCTTTAGTGAAGCTCTCTTTCTTTCTTTTTTATATCTCCATTGCTGCTCACTGACTCTGCCTCCTACTTCCACCTGAACACAAACTCTCCCCTGTAACGAATAAATACAGCAAAAAGTACTTTCTTCCCAACAACCCTGTGAAATAGGCAAAGTAAGCATTACTATCCTCATTTGAGAGTTGAGTGAAGTGAGGGTCAGAGAACTTCTATAACCCATTAGTGTCAGTTCTTAAACCCAGGCCTTTGTACTCCAAGACCAGAGATGTTACCACTACACCATGCTGCCTTCTGAGTTCCAAAATTTTGAAAATGCAAACAAAATAGTCCTTAGGGGAAAATGTATAACTCTATGCACTTTCATCAAGAAAATAGAGTAAGAAATTGGGGATGCAGCTAAAAAAAATTTTACAAAACCAACAAACCAAAAACCCAACAATTAAATACTAAATTCAAAATTCTGAAAGTCAAAGAAGATATTGACAAAATTGAAAGAAAAATCAAATTAAATTAATAAACTAGGAGCTTTTTAAAAAATAGACAAAACCTTAGCCAATTTGATTTAAGGAAAAATAATGAAAAATCAATTTACCAACATGAAAAATAAAAAGAATTCATAATAAATGAAGGAGAAATTAATAGAAATTATTTTGCTCAATCCCATGCCACTAAAACTGACAACCAAGATGAAATAAATTAACATTTAAATAAATATAAAGTGCCCAGATTAACAGAAAAAGAAAAAGCAAATTTAAATAACCCTATCTCAGAATAAGAAATTGAATAAGCCATAAATGAATTCTCAAAAGGGAAAAAATCATGAGAGCGTGTGGATTGACTAGCAAATTCTATCAAACATTCAAAGAATTACAAATTGCAATATTACATAAGCTATTTGAAACATAATCAAAGAAAGTATCCTACCAAATTCCTTCTGTGATACAAGTATGGTTTTGATGCTTAAGTCAAGGAGAATCAAAATTGAGAAAGAAAACTATAAATCAATATCCTTAATGATCATTGACACAAAAAATATTTTTAAAAAATGAAGAAGACTACAATAATATATCACAAAGACTGTACGCTACGGGTAATTTTTACTTATACTAGGACTTCAGGATTGATTCAGTATCAGGAAAGCTATCAAGATAATATTCATAACAAGGCCATGTTAATCATATTAAGTATCATATTAATAATAATAACAATAAAATCATATTATTATATCAGTAGATGCAGAAAACATATTTGTGTTTTAAAAATTATAAGACATAGGAATAAATGGACCTTTCCTTAAAGTGATAAGCAGTATAAATCTAAAACCAAGGGCCAACATTGTATGCAATAAGGATGAACTAGAGGCCTTTCTAGTAAGATCATGGGTAAATCAAGGATGTCCATTGTCACCACTATTATTAGATGTAGTCCTACAATGGCAGTGACAAGAAAAGGAAATTGAGGAATTAAACATAGGCAAAGAGGAAACAACATTATTGCTTTTTGCAGATGGTACGATAGCTTGCTTAGAAAAGCTTCGATAGACAACTAAATTTAATTGAAATAATTTCAGCAACATTTCAGGATATAAAATAAATCCACACAAATCATCAGCATTTTAGTGTTGTACCAGTAAAACCTATCAGGAGGAGGTAGGAAGAGATATTCCATTTAAATTAAATATAAAATGTATAAAATACCTGACTGTCTATCTAAAAAGGCACATAAGAACTACATATAAAAATGCTCTTTACACAAGTGAAAACAGACCTGAATGATTGAAGAAATACGAATTGCTCATGGACAAGCCAGGTCAATATAATTAAAATAACAATAGCAGCTAAATTGGCTTCCTTATTCAGGGCCATACCAATCAAATTAACAAAGGATTACTCTATAGATCTAGAAAAATAACAATAAAATTCATCTGGAGGAATAAAAGGTCAAGACTATCAAGGAAAATGATGGAAAATAAAAGTGGGAAGGAGTGGACCTAGTAGTACCAGAGCTCAAATATATTACAAAGCATAAATCCTCAAAATTGTTTGGTACTGGTTAATAAATAGAGAGGTCAATCAGTGGAATAGTATAGGTACATAGCATCAGAAGCAAATAATCACAGTAACCTGGTATTTTCTAAATCCAAAATCCTCAGCTACAAAGACAAGGACTCACTATTTGACAAAAACTTCTGGGAAAATTAGAAAGCAATCTTGCAAAAACTAGGTATAGAGATATACTTATATCAAGGTGAGCACCAAAAGACCTAGACAAAAAGTGTGACATCATAAACAAATTAGAAGAACAGCAAAGAAGTTATCTTTCAGATATACAGATAGGAGAAGAGTTCATGACCAAATAAGGGATAGAGAGGATCCCAAAAGGTAAAATAGACAATTTTTATTATATAAAACTTGAAAAGTTTCTGTATAAATAAAACCAAAGCAGCTGAAATTAGAAGAAAAGCAGGTAAATGGGGGGCATCTTTGCAGCAAATGTAAAGCTCTCATTTCTAAGATAAATGTGGAACTGATTCAAATTTACAAGAATAACAGCCATTCCTTGATTGATAAATGTTCAAATGAGAGAGAATCGGTAGTTCTTAGAGGAAGAAATTCAAGCTATCAAAGGCCATTTTAAAAAAATGCTCTAAATAACTAATCATTCAAGAAATGGAAATTAAAACAACTCTGGTTCTATACCTACCAGATTGATGAAGTTGACAAAAAGGGGAAATGGCAAATACTGGAAGGGTTGTGGGAAAACTAGTTTATTATGTAATCTGCACTGTTGGTGAAGCTATAAACTGGTCCAGCCATTCTGGAAAGCAATATGAAACTATGAAAAAAGTTACTAAACCCTGCATACCCTGTGAACCAGTGATACCATTACTAGGTCTATATTCCAAAAAGATCAAAGAAAAGGGAAAAGGACTATACAGATACAGATAGATATAGATGTATGTATGTATGTATATACATTATATATATATATATAATGGAGAGACAGAGAGAGAGAGAGAGAGAGAGAGAGAGAGAGAGAGAGAGACAGAGAGAGAGAGAGAGAGAGAGAGAGAGAGAGAGAGAGAGAGAGAGAGAGAGAGAGAGAGAGAGAAATACTAGAGTATAGCAGCTCTTTTTGTAGTGGCAAAAAATTGAAAGTGAGGGAGTGCCCAACAACTGGGGAATGGTTGAGTAAGCATGGTTTATGAAAATGATGAAATACTTCTGTGCTGTAAGAAATGATGAAGGGAACAACTTCAGAGAAACCTGGAAAGATTTGTATGAACTGATGCAGAGTGGGGTGAATAGAACCAGGAGAACAATTTATACAATAAAAGCAATATTATAAAGACAAACAACTTTGAAAGACTTAAGAACTTTTTTTTTTTAATGCAATGAACCTTTCCAGAGAATGCATGATGAAATATGTTACTTTACAGGTGATGGACTCTGAGTGCAGATTGAGACACATATTCTTTCAGACATAGCCAATGCAGAAATTTGTTTTGCTTGACTATACATTTTGTATCAGGTTTTTTTTTTCTTTAAATTTCTTTTTCAATGTGGGGGGATGGAGAGGTACATTTTGGTTAATTGAAAATAATTTTTTTTAAAGAAAGGAATCAGGTAACTGGGAAAAATTCTTTGCAGCAAGTTTTTAGAATAAACAAGGTCTCATTTCCCAAATATATTGCAAACCAATTCAAATTTGTAATAATTATAGCCATTCTCCAATTGATAAATAGCCCAAGGGTATGAATAAGCAGTTTTTACAACCACAAAATGAAAAACAAGAAAAAAGGACAATGAAACACATGTGTATAATAGGAAATACAGTAATAGCTTGACATAGAGCTAAGCAAGCATGGAGAAAACAAAGCCAATCTGGCTTTGCTTGGTAAATCAGATGTTTAGAGTTAACCTGCTCTCAACAGAGGCCCACACAGACATGACTATTGCTGTCGTAAAAGGAAACCATACAAAATTATTACTTGTCCCGGGTAACCAGCATACCACTAATTTATCAAAAAACATTGCTAAAATCTAGGTAAATTACACCTGAAGCATTTGCCTCATCTGCAGTTTAGTAATCCTGTCCAAGCGGGAAAAAAGAAATTAGGTTAGACTGGCATAACTCGTTTTTGATGAAGCCAGGCTAGCTACCTTTCTGCATATTCACCAACTATGTCTTTAAAGAAATGTTCTAGACTAGTGATGTCAAACACAAATAGCGATGGGGGTCTTAATCCATACGTAAGGATCCCTATGGGATACAGATGACTTAGTTTTAAATGCAATATTATCTATGTTTGATTGTATTTTTATTTATTTTGTTAAAACTTTCCCAATTCCATTTCAATCTGGCTCAGGCCACACTGGGCAGTATTGGGGGCCTCATGAAGCTGCCAGGCAGAGTGTAAGTCACCTCAGGAATCAGAGTCAAGTTCACCATCTCAGGACTTTATTCTCTTCCCTTTTTGCAAATTAGGAGCACATTTGTCCATCTTCAATCTTGTATTATCTCTCTCATTTTTCATTATCTTTCAAATAGCATTGACCAAATCAGAAATGTCCTATTTCTATTTCTTGGCATCATCCAATCATCTGTTAATTTGTAATTATTTAGATAGTTATGTCTAATTCTAGGGATTAGTCCCGATTGCCACTTTCAGTAATTATTTATATTCTATAGTCACATTCTTTGTTGCAGACTAAGAGTCTTACCTATAGCATTGTTTGCTTTGGTTTTTCCCCAAATGTGTGATCTTATCTATGAAAGGAGTGCCCTCTACCACTTTGTAAAGCACACTTTCTCTGCAACTTCCATTCTTAGAGTTGCCTGGTGCCTGAGAAGTGAACTGACTGAGGGTCAAGGTCACAGGACCAGGTGGTCTCAGAGGCAAACCAGACTTGAGCTCATGTGTTCCTCACTCGGAGGCTGAGTCCCTGCTTGCTCTCCAAAGACAATTTCTAAGTGGGCATTTCTCAGTTGATAAAGCTCAATAGGGCTCAATCACTGATGAGTCAATTGCAAGCATTAATATGTCCACTGAAATGCACATCAGGAAAGTCACACTGGACAATCCAGTTGTATGGAAGCTTTGAATTGCAGTGGTTGAAAGGGCTAGTTCTCTCAGATGTCTGGAACACGTTATGTCCAGCAAGCACACCGCCTTGGTTCAATCTTCTTTTCAGTAAGGATAAGGACATTGCTTTCTGCTAGGATAGATGTAAAATAATTGCTCTTTGGTGTCTTGTTCTCTAAGAAAGTAGAGCCTTTGAAAACACGTTCAGAAGTCCACATAATATACAATTCAGAGCTGGAAGGAGCCTTAGAGATTTTAAAGGGCAGATTGTACGTTTTACGTGAATCACGAAGCCGCTTTGGTGATATGTCTGTCACAATGGACAATTTCTTTGCCATCTCCCAGATTGCTGAGCTGACCCTGGGCTCATCAGAGCTCAAACTCTTGGTATATGTCTCCACTGACACTTTCTGCTGGGTGTAAGAGATGCTAACAGGGGCTGTGTCAAGCTACTCATTGGCATAGACTTTACCCTTTCTTTCTCAGGGAGCCTTTAGTTCTTAAAACAGAAAGAAAAAAAATCTCTTCTAGTGGATTTTTCAGGACAGGAATTTGATTGAACCTTTACCACCACGAGTACCCCTTTTTAACAAACAGGGAACATTCACTGGTCTATTGAGTGGCTCTGAAAAATGGGCTTGGAGTGGCTTTTTCTGTTCCGTCCTCCTCACCTTGAGGTGCCCAAGATCATCCCAATAAGACCCCAGAGTTCGAAGCCTGGCAACCTTGGGGCTAGCACTGCTCGGGATGGGAGGGAAGTTGGTGCAGCTAGCCCGCTGGACATGGAAGGCCTAAGAAGTCAGGAAGCCGGAGACCTGGGCCTAAGCAGAGTTTGGACTTGGAATGGGGCCTGTGCTCTATGGGCACCAAGCTAAGCTAAGAACCAGATTCCCTCCCTTCCCCCCCAAGGCTAAGCTGCTGCAGAGGGGAAGGGGGACAGTGACTCCCGTGTATGAGGAAGTATGTTTGAATATTTGTGATTATGTTTTCTGAAGTAAATATCCCTTTGTAAAAGCTACTGTTATGTACATATGTATAAACATTTACATATTTATACACACGAATGTGTGTGTTCATACATGTGTATTATATATGTACATGTATACACAACATACATGTAGATATATAAGAACACGGACAAACACTTCTTAAAATAAAAATAAAAAACCATTAACAAGTACATGAAAGAATGCTCCAGATCACTTATAACCAAGGAAATGTTAAACAAGTAACTACACAGCAAGGAAATTGACAAAAGAAGACAAAAGATGAGACTGGTCAATGTTGGAGGGGCTGTGGAAAGATAGGTGCACGGTATCCTGCTGGAAGAGCTGGGCCTTGTTCCAACCATTCTGGAGAGCAATTTGGAATTATGCTCAAAAATGACCAAAATGTCTATACCTTTTTACCCAGAGATCCCCCTGCTAGGCATGTATCCCAAGTAGGTCAAAGACACAAAGAAAGTCCCAATATGTGGGGAAATATTCATAGCAAAGAAGTGGAAGCAAAATGATGCCTGTTGATAGGGCATGATTAAATAAATCAAGGAAATGAACGTAATTGGCTACTACCGTACCCTAAGAAGTGATAATTATGAAAATTTCAGAAAGATAGCAAGACAGATGATGTTACATAATGCACCAAGTAGAATCAAGAAAACAGCACACCCAGTGACCACCACAATGTAGATGGAAAAAATAACAGCGAAAGAAACTTATAACTGTGTAGTAATAAAGTCCTAATGACTATACTTGTCTCCAGTGAAGATATAAGATATCATGGTTAGTTCTGCTGAATTTCTCTTTTTTATTCTCATTTTTATTTTTTTGTTACAAGGGATGGCTCATTTGTGGGTTAGATGGGGTTAGGTAGGGAGATGATATACCAAGAAATGAAGGAAATAAGAACATTTTATATTTAATATATAATTATTATATATAAAATATAACAATATTAATTTTTAAAGTCTTGCTAACTTACAAGTCAGTTGCTTATCCATATTTCTTTCAAATCAAAAAACTTGAGCTTCCCCCAAACTTTAAGACCACATTCAATGGTGATCAGGGCAAGATAAATGGAAGTATTAGATCCCAAGATCTGAGCTTCCATGGGATTATTTTGGAGTGAGGTGGTTTTATTTTCTGTTTGTTTGTTTTATGCTGACCTGGAACAAGTCATTTTATCTAGCTAGAGCTGACTTTCTTTTTGTGGATAATGCAAGAAATTGACTGCTGTGTTAATGGAGGAGAGAAAGATTATGATGAAATAGAATGATAATCCAGAGATCTCATGGTAGCAATTATTCTCAGCCCCCTTTCCTCCAACCTTTCACAAGAGCAGTTAATAAGGAGGAAAATGGGCTGATTTGAATATTACCTCCTTCCTCCCTTCACCTGCCCACCAAAGAACTAATGAGAAATGAAATTCCCTAAAGATATGATAAGGGTAGAAGGAAGTGGATCCAAAAGTATGAATAATTCAAAAACTGGATGATTAGCTCTTGAATAATTGAGATGTTACCTGTACTTAGTGTACCCTGAGACCTATGCTTCCTCCCCCAAGGCCTCTAGGCTAACATGGACTGTGGCCCAGCTTACATACTTGGGCTCAAGTTTCTTTTTTTCTGTTCTTTGCCAACGTGAGAGTTACAACTGAGGAAATCTAAAGCTAAGATGTACTTAGGCAGGGGCCCATGGCCAATGTTTCCCAATAACAGGCTCCTTAACTTCTACATAGGTACCCAGTATATAAAATGGGTATTGAGTAAAGGACAGACTTTATTTTGTTCTCCTACTCATACTCACAGAAAATGTACCTGAGCCAATGACCAAATGCATGAAAAAAATTAACCTTCCAATAACCCACTAGACCCATTGGATACCACCTGGAAGGTAGAGACATTTTGTGGGATTGCTGTATAAATTGTCCCATTTTACCTCAAACCTGCAGTATCCAAAAGACTTACAATAACATAGTGGAAGGTTGACAAGATCTCTTGGCCCCCCATGACATAGCTTTAGTC
Source organism: Phascolarctos cinereus (assembly GCF_003287225.1). NCBI lineage: Eukaryota > Metazoa > Chordata > Mammalia > Diprotodontia > Phascolarctidae > Phascolarctos > Phascolarctos cinereus. The sequence continues at coordinate 70,574,139 of NW_027556291.1, read as the reverse complement.
CTTTGGCTTTAAGGTGATCCTCTGTGGAAAACACTCTTCTTCTTGGAGAAATATACTCTGAAGAAAATATTCTCCTTCAGGAAGCAAAGCACCTAACTCAGAAACCTGGAAATTTTAGATCTCTTGTGACCTCTTGAATTCATATGAATGATTATGATCACTAGTCTCTGAACTGTACTCAAAAAAGAAAACAGCAAGGCAGGAAAAGTTCATCAGAAACTGAAGGTCCAGAAATTTCCTTCCAGGCTCACCTGAATAAGCTTTCTGCTTCACTCCAATAAAGAGGTCCAAAGGACAAAAAAAAAAACACAGAAAAAGGGAAAAGAACTGAACTGATTCACAGTTTTCCCATCTAGACCATAGAGGAGGCAGTCCCTCCAATAAGAGGCTCAGTTAACCAATCACCAGGAAGTGACCCCAATATCAGAAATCCACTTAGTAAGGTTTCAGTGTACAAGCCCACCTTCGTGAGAGATGCCCTTCAGGTGTCTGCAGCAAGTCAGGCCCTATAATGTCATTGAGAAGATTGGAGGGGACTCAGAAGATTGAGCTGGGATCCATAGATTACACTATTCACAGTAGAAATATTTTCTTTCACAAAGGTCTAGAGAAATAATGTTGTAAATGGTTGAGAAGTGATTTGAAAAAAAGAAAGAAGGAAGGTAGGAAGGAAGGAAGGAAGGAAGGAAGGAAGGAAGGAAGGAAGGAAGGAAGGAAGGAAGGAAGGAGGGAAGGAAGGAAGGAAGGAAGGAAGGAAGGAAGGAAGGAAGGAAGGAAGGAAGGAAGGAAGGAAGGAAGAAAGAAGGAAGGAAAGAAAGAAAGAAAAGAAAAGAAAAGAAAAGAAAAGAAAAAGAAAAGAAAAGAAAAGAAAAGAAAAAAAAACAAAACAAAACAAAACAAAACAAAAGAAAAGAAAAGAGAAAAGAAGGAAGGAAAGAAAGAAAGAAAAAAGAAAAGAAGGAAGGAAAGAATGAAGAAAGAAGGAAGAAAGGAAGGAAAGAAGGGAAGGAAAGAGAGGAAGGAAGGAAAGAAAGAAGGAAGGAAAGAAGGAAGGAAGGAAAGAAAGAAAGAAAGAAAAAGGAGAGAACTAAAAGCATTTATTAAGCATTTACCATGTCTCAGGCATTATACTAAGAATTGAAGATAAAAATAAAAAGCCAGACAGTCCCCGTCCTCAACAACTTTTATATTGCTGCAAAAGGAGACAATGTATACATATACGTATATAAGGAAATGGTGGCCAGGGAGGGGAATTTTAGTGTGGGAAGCTGTAGGACCAATAAGTGTGGATCCTCCTGGGTTCTCTGGCATCCTTCAAGGCCCAGCTAATGTAAGAAGCCTTTCCTGGTTCCCCTTGATGCTGCTATCTTTTTTTTTTTTAAGCAATTGGGGTTAAGTGACTCGCCCAGGGTCACACAGCTAGTAAGTGTCAAGTATTTGGTCTGAGGTTGGATTTGAACTCAGGTCCACCTGACTTCAGGGCCAGTGCTCTATCCACTGTGCCACCTAGCTGCCCCTTTGATGCTGCTATCTTCCCTCTAAGATTCTTTGTCCAGCTCTTTGTCCATTATCTATGCCACTAAAACATGAGCTCTTTGAGAACAGGAATTGTTTTTCTTCTTCTTTTTTTAATCTCCGGCACTTAGCACAGTGAACAAATGGTAAACATTTAATAAATGCTTGTTGATTTGACTTAGAGCCATAGGAGAGTCTGTTGACCCATTCCTTTTCAGGAACAATGATAATATTGACCTGATTACTATTCCCAGAGAAAGAGATAGAAGGATTAAGAGGGGGGAGGGAAGCTTCCCATTAAGCAAGGTAGATGACAAGGAAATGGATAGACAGTGGGATAGAATGTAAGGCACGGTCTGGGGCCAGCTTGTTACAGCAGGGCATATACATTTGTGTCGCATGGTGCACTAATCAAGAAAACATAGCCACAGAGCTGGGGTTCCCATGTTATTGTTGTTGTTGTTGTTGTTGTTAAGTTGTTTCAGTCACATCTTACTGTCTGTGACCCTCTTTGGGGTTTTCTTGGTAAAGCTACTGAAGAGATTTGCCATTTCCTTCTCCAGCTCCTTTAACAAATGAAGAAACTAAGGCAAACAGGGTGAAGTGACTTTCCCAGGGTCACACAGCTAGGCAGTGTCTGAGTCCAGGTTGGAACTCAATAAGATGAGCCTTCCTTACTCCAGGCCTAGCACTCTATCCACTGTGCTACCTAGCTGGTTCCAAAGCTGAGTGGGTTACGTCACCCAAGGCACAGGCTTAGGAGGTCCAATGGTGGCAATGGCAGGAATACCAAAGAAATGACCACACTAGTGGAACAGGATGTGAAGCCAAACATGATCTCAGGTCTAGAGGTGGCTGGATATAGTGGGCTATGTGCATTTGTACTATGTGACTCACCAATCAGGGCAGCAGAAACTCGTAGTTGGATGAAATGTTAATATCTATTGTTCATAATAAAACAACAAAGAAAGAAGCAATTACATTTGAAAGTTCTCCCTTCTTTCTCCCTCTCAATCTCTGGGTTTGTCTTGTTCACTCCATTTTCTCTCCCTCTTTATTTTGACTAGTTTTTCTTTTTTAAAACTTTAATTAAATTTAATTTTTTCAAAGAACAAAAAAAATCTATTTTCTTTCCTTCCCATTGTAAAAGAAAAAGAAAACCTTTGAAATATATATATATATATATATATATATATATATATATATATATATATATACACACATAATCAAGTAAAACAAATTTCTTCATTGGCCAGATCCAAAAATGTATGTCTCATTCTGCATCCTGAATCAGGAGGTGGGATCTTACTTCATCTTCAGTCTTCTGGAAATCATTCCTCAGGTTTTGCTCACTTTACTCTGGGACAGTTCACACAATCTTCCCAGATTTCACTGAAACCATCCCCTTCATCGTTTCTCACAGCCTATAGTATTCCATCATATTCATACACCAGATTGTATTTGGCCATTCCCCAAATGATGAGCACCCCCTTAGTTTCCAGTTCTTTGTCATCACAAAAAGAGCTGCTAGAAAGAGTTTTGTACAACAGTAACAGCCACATTATGTGTTAGACTTATCTCTTCTTAGCAATACAAGAATCTAAGACAACTCCAAAAGACTCATGATGGAAAATGCTATCCACATCCAGAGAAAGAACTTTGGAGTCTGAATGCAGATCAAAGCATACTATTTGCTCTCTCTCTCTCTTTTTTGGTTTTGTTTTTTTGTTTGTTTCTTCTTTCTTGTGGTTTCTCCCATTGGTTCTAATTCTTCTTTACAACTAATGTTAATTTAATATGAATGTATATGTTGAGCCTATATCAATTTACATGCCATCTCAAGGTGGGGAGAGGGGAGAGATGGGGAAAAAATTTGGAACTCAAAATCTTATGGAAGTGAATGTTGGAAACTAAAAACAAACAAACAAACGAATGAATGAATGAATGAATGAATGAATGAGTGAATGAATAAATAAATGAATGAATGAATGAATGAATGAGTGAGTGAATGAATAAGTAAATAAATGATTGAAAGAATGAATAAATATATATATATATATATGTGTGTGTGTGTGTGTGTGTGTGTGTGTGTGTGTATATATAAAAGAAAGAGTTTTGTACATATGTCTGGCCAATTTTTTCAACCCCTGCTTCTGTGATTCTGTTCTGTAACATGTTATTCTTTCCATTCATTTCAAGGGAAAATTTTTTAAACATATTAGGTGAAGCCTCAGAGGAGAAAACACTTCAACAACTTTGCTATGCAAAAGAAAAATAGTGGGCATCATCCCGCCTAAGAAATTCATCTCCCAACCAACGATAGAAAATGGTAATTTGTTATTGCAGCTTGAAGCCCCTAGAATAAGCTTTTTTGTATATTTCCTAGAGACCAACTTTTCTGGCTGGAAATTTGGAATTTTGGGAGGTTTTAGTTTCATTGAATCTCATTTCTAAGGATACTCCTCTTTGGCATGGCTAAAAATAAAAAAAAAATAGTGTCACCGTGGCACAAGGGATTTGTAATTTGCCCGCTATTTTCCTCCTTCAACAAATGGTGCAATGACCCTAACTCACTAAAATGACTCCTTTCTCCTTGGATTAAAAATATGCTAGAGGTGGGGAACCTGCAACTGCCAGGCCACATGTGGCCTTCTAGATCCTTGGGTGTAGGCTTTTGACTGAGTCCAAGTTTTACAGACCAACAAGTGAGTCCCTCTGACTGAATCCACACTTCACAGAACAAATCCTTTTATCAAGGGTATTTGTTCTGTGAAGTTTGGATTCAGTCAAAGAGCCTCACTTGAGGACCTAGAGGGCCACATGTGGCCTCAAGGCTGCAGGTTCCCCACCCCTGGATAGTCAAAAGAACACTCAATTTGAAGTGTGATTACCTGGGTTCAACTTTACCTATAACTTTGCTTGTGTGACCTTGGACAAATTGCTTAACCTTTCATGACCACAAGTTCATCATTTGTAAGATGGAGGAGCTGAATTAGATGACTTTTGTTCCTTCTAGACAATGCATTGCCCCCAGAAAGGAGCGGAGGATGCTAATTTTCCACCATTTTGACCAAACACTCATTTCCTGCCTTTTCTCCAGGTTTGATCCAGCTATTTGTTAGCAAGCTCACCCAGGATCAAGGAGGAATAAACATAAAGCCAGGACTGAGTCAATAACTGAAAGGCCATTTTGTTTCACAGACTAAAAAGCTTTTTCTTTTTCCTTACAGTAAGTAGTACCCCGATGTGCTAATGATGTTGGCACACAGTCTCGATCAACTTGCTATTTTCAGGGTTGTTTAATAATGATACGCAGTGAGGTGACCATGAATTCCTCAACTCCCCACTAACCACCATTGTTGACCTCTGAATGGCTCCTTCCAGAGTGGAAGCATTGAGAATGACGTAGATGACAAGGTGGGTTTGAGCTGATTCACGAAATCTTCCAGGGGATATGAAGAGATTGGGAATCTGGATGTCAAAGAAGAAACAGAAAGGTCTCTGAGTTTTAATTTAGTTTTAGAAACATTTCATTTGATTTTGTTTTTCTGTAGTTTTTTGGTTTTCTTTTGTTTTTTTGGCCAACTAGACCCCCATTCCCCAGGTAGAATGGGAAATGGTGATGATACAGGGTTGTTGAGTTGATTACTGCTTATCCTGCTGCTACTGTCTCCCACCCCTTGCCCAAGTTATCTTGAATTCATGTGCATATTTTGCATATACTTACACATATCCATGTTATTCCCCTCAATAGGATATAAATTCCTTGAGGGCAAATACTGTTTCTTTTAGTCTTGGAATCCCTAGAGCTTAGCATAACACCTGTGACTCTCCAGTAGGCACTTGAGAAATGCTTATTGCCTGATTGATCAAGTGATTGATGGGCATACTGGAGAGAACCTTGGACTGTTATCCTGCTTGCTTCTTCACAATGGAGTGGCATGTCTTTGGGCAGGTCACATGACATTATTTTTCTCCTCTGTCAAAGAAGGGGGTTATCTTAGATGGGTAGTTTTCAAAGTATAGTCCAAGGACCTTTGAGGCTTCCTAAGATGCTTTCAGGGACTCCATAAGATCAAAATGATTTTCATAATAATATTAAAATGTTTTAATTTCTGATATGATAAATATTGATAGATATAACTCACATAAATAAAAACTCTTTGGAGATCATTATTAATTTTTAAGAATATAAAAGAGAAGGGGGCAGCTAGGTGGCACAGTAGATAGAGCTCTGGCCTTGGAGTCAGGAGGATGTGAGTTCGAATCCAATCTCAGACACATGACACTTACTAGCTGTGTGACCCTGGGCAAGTCACTTAACCCCGAATGCCTCACCAAAAAGCAAAAAAAAAAAAGAATATAAAAGAGAAATCAAAATAAATAATTTATAGTCATACGAAAATACTCTAAATCATTATTGATTAGAGAAATGCAGATTAAAACAACATATCATTTTATACCTATCAGATTGGCTAAAAGGATTGAAGGGAAAAGTGACAGATGTTGGAGGAGATGTGGAAAAATTGGGACACTAATACACTGTTGGTGGAGCTGTGAACTGATCCAACCATTTGGGAGAGCAATCTGGAATTATGCCCAAAGAGTTATTAAACTGCCCTTTGACCCAGCAATACCGCTACTAGGTCTGTTTCCCAAGATGATTAAGGAAAAAGGAAAAGAACCTATATGTCCTAAAATATTTATAGTAGCTCTCTTTGTGGTAGCAAATAACTGGAAATTGTGAGGATACTCATCAATTGGGGAATGGCTGAACAAGTTGTGGTATGTGATTGTGATGGATTGCTATAAGTAATGATGAGCTCAATGAACTTAGCAAAACCTGGGAAGACTTGCACAAAATAATGAAGAGTGAAATGAGCAGAACCAAGAGAACATTGCATACAGTAACAACAATATTGCTTTTAAGAACAACTTTGAGTGACTAAATCATTTTGACTATTATAAATACCCAAATTAAGCACAAAGGACATATGAAGGAATATGCTATCTGTATCCAGAGAAAGAACTGATAAATATAGAAGCATATGTAAAATGATTTTATACATATATCATATATTACATATTATATTTATACACACACACACACACACATATATTTTGTCTAATGGTAGCCATCTCTAGGGTGGGGGGGAGGGAAGAAAAAAAGGAAAAATTAAGAAAGTCCCATGATACCTTTATTATATATTTGAAAGGAATAGCAAGTTGTACATAACAGATTTTCAGTTTCATGTACCATCATCTTTTTTTTCTATTCTACTACATTATAGAAATGCTTGCTTATTTCTTAAATTCAGAATAAAATAAATAGAATTTTTAAAAAGCATATAAAGGAGTCCTGAGACCAATATATTTGAGAACTGTTGGCCTACATGATCTCTGAGAACCCAGCAGAGGTCCTTGGCAGAAGGGCTGTTACATAGGAAACAGCAAACTTTGTATGTTTTCATTTTTATTTTTTTGCTCCAAGCCATCCCACCATGATGCCATCGGTCCTCTTTAGAAGCTTTAGCAATCTAGAAGTCTGACTGCTAAAGCCCCACTGTTAAACAAGCACCCCAAGGAAGTCAAGCAAAGAAAGAAAGTTCTCATCTTCACCAAAATGTTCCTATCAGCAAAGATCTGGAAACCAAGCTGGTGCTTACTTTTGGGTAAATGGCTAAGCAAACTGTGCTATATGAATATTACGGAATATAACAGTGCCATAACAGGTGATGATATGATGAACTCAGAGAAGCAGAGGGAGAGATCGAAAGTGAAGAAGTAGGAAAACAACAGCCACAATGTCTATAATGATGTAAATGGGAAGAACTGCACCGTTGCCTGTACTGCCAAACTTGGCTAAAGTGTTGTTTTGGGGGGAGGGATATATTTGCAAATGAAGGTGCTGTTAAAACATAAGATATCAGCCAGAATAAGATAAAAGTGTTCCTTTCCATATTAATAATTGACATTTACATAGTGCTTCAAGGTTTGCAGAATAATTTACATACATTATATCCTTTAAGATTCATAGCATCCCTGCAAACGGATACTAGGTGTATCATTATCATCCTTTATACAAAGGAGGAAACCTCAGCACCTTGCTTATGGTTACAGAGTTAATAAATGTCTCAAGTGGGATCAGAGCCCAGGTCTTGCTTTTTCCATGTCTAGTATACTAGCCATAAGGCAGCTAAGTGGCTTGGTGGATAGGGTGCCAGGCCTAGAGTCAGGAAGACCTGAGTTCAATTCAGCTTCAGATGTTTACTAATTGTGTGACCCGGGCAAGTCGTTTAAACATTGCTTGCCTCAGTTTCCCCATCTGCAAAATGAGCTGGAGAAGGCAAACCATTCCAGTCTCTTTGCCAAGAAAACCCTAAATGAGGTCACAAAGAGTCAGACATGACCGAAACAACTGAACAATGAAAACAACAGTACATTAGCTGCTAGGGGCTAGTCTATGGGGCTTCTCCCATTCCCTTTTGAAAAAAAAATGAACAGAAAAGGCAAGAACAAAAAATTGAGAGGTAGAGTATCATTGCGGGAGGAACATTGGATTTGGAGATTGAAGAACCTGGTTCAAATCCAGGCTACATCAGTTACCTTGGGGAAGTCATTGCCTCCCTTTGGGCTCCATTCCTAATCTAGAAAACACTTTGCTTGGAGTAGGTGATTGTTCAGGTCACTTTTAGCTCCAAGAGCCCATCCATTCTGACAGCAACCTCTGAATTTATACTCCAGGATTCCAGTGTAATAAACACAATTGCTCTGGAGTCAGGGGAACTGGGTTCAAATCCTATTTCTGCTTCTTACGATCTGAGTGACTTGGGTCAACTGATGTTCCTTCCCTTCTCCACACCTCACAGGACTGTGGGATCATAGATTTCAAGCTCGAGATCAGCTAGTCTACAGGTGTCAAACAGCCAGCCCTCAGGCCCTTCCTAGTACAACTGGAACCAGATTAAAACATAATTGGGAAATATTTTTTAAGTGAATAACAATACATTAAAATATGGATAACATGACACTTAAAAATGAAATCACTCTGCAGGCCACAGGCTATTATGTGTGGATTAGTGGCCTATTTCTATTTGAGTTTGACACCACTGATCTAGTCCAACCCAGCCTTGCTTAAATCCAATTCATGAGCAAGTCAAGCCATCATACCTGAGGCCATCAGTCCTCTTAGAAAATGAAGGATGAGCAACAAGAACAGATGAGGAAACCAAGGCCCAAAGTGGTCATGGGATTTGTCCAAAGACCACTCAGGTATTGAGTAATAGAAATGGGATTCAAAGCCAGGTCGCCTGACTCCAAATCCACTATGTTTTCCATTGTATCACACCTCAGCCTCCTCCTCTGTAAACTGAAAGTTGGATTAGGTGACTTCTAAGTGCCCGTCCACTCCACTGTGGACCCTTATGTTTCCTACATTGAACCTGGATTAACAAACCACCATGACTGAGTTCTTCAAGACCAATGATAATTCTTCCCAGTGAAGAAATGTGTGCCATCATCCAAACAGAACAGTTTTCTTTTGTTTTGTTTTCAAAAGTAGGAGAAAGCACACAAAGCCGGACAACAGAGAGCTGACATTTTGCTCTTCTTATTTGTTAAAGATGGCCTCCGTTAGGGACTCACAGTCTCTCATAGGCCGCATCTTTAGCTTTATAGTTATTTGGATAGCTCTGCTGATGTAGGAACCTCCCAAAACACAACTTTAACGAGTCATAGGCACTCCTCAGTGGCAGAGATAGGGGGATTCACATCAAAACAGCCAACCATAGAAATAAAGGATGGGAAAGGGATACTTGAGGGTCTAGTCCATAAAGGAGTACTCTGGACAGCTTTTCCCTAGCAAGTGCAAGGGGTTCAAAGACCATTCTCCAGTTGGGAGTCCCCTCCATTGCAATTTCTCCCAAATGGTCTTGAAAGCAGCCCCTTCCTGTATGTAGCAAACACAGGAGCGACAGATGTCCTTTTAATCCTCCTAAGTGATTTCTGAAGCATCCTTCTTTAGCCCAGAACAGCTGCCACCCATTAGGACCTTAAGACTTTTTCAAAAACCTGCCTGATGAGGAACTATTGTTGGCCTTAGAAGAGAAAACTGTTCTTATCTGATGGGGGGGAGGGCAAGGTCAGTAGCCAAGACAAAGATGTTCTGGAGCTTTCTTTCGATACAGTACAAAATACATCCATTGTAGGCTGTTTGAGGGAATTGCAGAAGCATTTGCAAATACTCCGAGCCCACAGTGATAGCCAGAACTCTTGTGGAGGACTGGAGCAAGTTGGATTGCCAACCTCATGAATGATAATTGCCTCGATATCTGGGAAAGTGAGATTGTTGAGTGATGCGCAATATTGGATGGTTGGATTTGGAGCTGGGAGGAACCTGAAAGGTCATGAAGTCTAATCTCTTCATCTTACAGATGAGGAAGCTGAGGTTCATAGAGGGCTAAAGACTTGCCTAAGGTCACACAGGACATAGCAGAGGCAAGATTTCTTCCCAAGTCTTACAATCATAGAATCCTAGATCTAGAGCTACAAGGTACCTTAGAGACTGTCAAGTCCAGTCCCCTCATTTTACAGAAGAGGAAATTGAGACCAGAGAGTTTAATTGTCTTACTCAAGATCATCAGGGAGTAATTGCCAGAGGCAAGATTCAAATCCAGGTCCTCTGACTCCAAATCCAGGGCTCTTTACACATTTCCAGAAGCCTGAAGTTTCCCTTTTCCCCTTTGGAATGCTGTCAAGGCTATAATGTACTCCCTCTAAATATTTGACAAGCTTTATCATTTCAGAAAGGGATTCGATCCTCATTTTCAAAATTCCCTTTTCCAAGCTGAATGAATCTTTTCTTTCCAATAGGCTACTTTCCCTTGGCTACTCTGAGAGCCCTTTCTCTGGTCAGCCTAGTATTCTCCCTTCTCTCCCAAGAGCATAAGCTAGTGTATTCCATCTGCTGCCTTCCTACTCTATGAGACCTTACTCACTACATAATCTTAGGCGGGAGTGCATAATGCCCAGATCCCCTTAGTGTGGCTGAAGCTCCAATCTGCATCCAGATTGGGGGTGATGGTATGGCATCTCCCAGAGATGCTTTCCCAGCTTGCCTTGGCTATGAAGCTACAAGAAGGAATATTTAGTTGGGTCAGAGAAACAGCTCTTGTAGGTGGAAAGAAATCTAGATTTGGAGGCACAGGTGACCTGCCTCACCTTAGGAGACTAACTCCCCCTTCTCTGGACCTCAGTTTTCCCATCCACAAAATGGCAGGTGGAACTAAATAATGACTGGGATACTCCTATAGAATGTAAGTTATTTGTGGGGAGAAATGGTTTCTTTTGTGTCTTTGTTCCCAGTTTTTGGCACAAAGTAGGCTTTTAAAAAGTGTTTGTTACTTGATTGACTCTAGCTCTAAAGGTTATCTCTTGTCTAAGGTGTTCCTCCCTGTGGGGCTGAATGCTGCAGGTGGCAGCTGAGAATTGGGTGGCTTGGTTTTTTTCCCTTGGTTCCCTTGGTATTTACAATTTAAATTTTTAGTCTAATTTTCAGAGGGTTGACTCAAAAACATGGAAATTATCAGGAGCAAAGAGAACTACTGCTGTGAGCAATGTTATAGTAAATTAGCAGCCTAGAAAAAAGGTCAGCTTCGAGGGATAGACTCAGTGATGGCAGTGCCATCTGCTGTGTGGCCAGACCTAGGCAGAAAAAGAGGAAAGTTTGCACAACTTTATCTTGTGGGCAAACCCCTATGGAAGGCAAGTGGGGACAAGGACTGGCAGGATTGGAAGTCCTTCAGTGTTGGCAGCAGAGCAAATGTTGCTCAATGTCTGGATCTTGAAATCTGAAGGCTGGGTCTCCAGGGATCCCTTCTGGCCTCCAAGCATGGGTTTCCTCTCTCTGAAGATGTACAAGTCAGAGACAAATGCCTCTTTCTTTCCATGTGTGCGGCACGGTCAGGCGGCATAGCTGTACAAGTGCAGATGGGAGTGTACCTGGCAAACTTAGCCTTTGCCCCATCCCAAAGTGTGTAAACTAATAGGGGTGTTGACAGCTGCTCCATGTTTGGGAAGTATTTTGAAGCATAGATACTGACCTTAAAATAGAGAAGCCAACCTAGCCTTCAGCCCTACGCAATAGCAGAGCCATGTCTGTCCCAGTTATTAATAGACTTTAGGCATGCACAGTTCTCACTCATCCTTAAAAAAACTTCTCTCTTGACCCTATCATTATCCCCTCAAGCTATCATCTTATAAAAGAGGGCCACTCATTGCAGCAATTTGAATAATGACCCTCAATGTGATTTTGAAGAAATTTTAAATGAGAAGGAGAATTAATCAGTTTCTTCCCCCCGTTTTGCTTCCTATATATAGCTGCAAAGGCCTCTCCAAAGGACTGATTAAGTGGTAGCTCAACTCATCATCTGAACTAGGGAAAGGAAAAAGAGAAAGACTGTGCACAATACTTCTGTGCTCAAAGGAGATTTATTAAAAGACATTCTGGGTCTCTGATCAAGGCCTCTGGAGGACTGGAGATGGGAGGGGAGCTCTAGGCTTCCAAATCTGTATCTAGATGTGGGGGACAAGGTGGCATCTCTCCAAGACTGCTTCCCAGCTTTCCCTTTTTGTACAGGAAAAAGTCCTATCTCTGCTGTGTGTCAGGGATGCTTTTTTTCCTTTTTCCTACATTCCAGGATGGTGATCAGTAGGGAGGAAGGTGTTCTCTGTTACCTTTACCTCTAAATTTACACTTTGGGATCTTTGAGCTCAGTAATCAGTTGAAGGGGATGAGGTACCTAGGATTAGGTTCAAGATCAGTTTATAAGGGCGATGTGGAGGATCTCATCTAAGGTCCCAGATGCAATAGAACCATTTGGACCCTTACCTATTAGAACTGGGGAGATGGGAAAAGTCTTCTCAGCTGGTTTAAGGAATTAATGAAAAAGAAATCCAAAAGCAAACAAAACCATTTATTTATCTAGGATGATAGTATCACCCTTTATATCTAAATCATGTAGCCATTTGCCTAAATCGTGTACCCATTTAATCTAGGATATTAGGCAACTGATATGGCATATGCTTTCCCAGTGACTTCTGCCTCTAAATCATTGGTCATTGCCAAGAGGAGGATGTTGGGCTCCTCCCTGGAATGAGAATCAAAGGAGGAGGTGATTGGCGTCTCTCCCCCCTGGGATTCTTCTTCATAGGAATGCTCATTCAGATTTTATGGAGAACATCCAGTACACAAAGATGGTGATGTAAGGGCTATGGCCTCAGTTATGACTATGGCTGTGTATGAATGGACGTCTGCAGGAGATCGATTCATTTGCTGCATCCTTCAGAGAAAGGAGGGCACTTGTAGTTACAAAATTCTGAGCAGTGAGCTCAAAAGTCATGGCAGTCATGGACACTACGAAATGAATCACAGTAGTCATAGTTTAAGTCCTGTTACATTTAAGTCTCAGTAAGTCCCAAGTCCTTCAACATCCCATTGTGCTCCATTTCTCAGCCAAAAGCCTAGAAAAAAAAAGTGGCTTCTAGCCTTGCCTCCACTGCCTCTCCTCCCACTCCTCCATCATTTGTAGCCTAGCTTCTGATCTCCTCCCTCCACTGAAATGGAGCTCTCCAGGGTGACCAGTGAGCTCTCGATTGCCAAATCTCATGACATTTTCCTTTAGTCCTCATCCTTTATTGACCTCTCTACAACACTGGGCACTATTGAGCACACATTTGTTCTGGAAACACTCTGAATTTTCAAGCTTTCTCTTGGCTCTTCTACCTGTCTTGCTCCTTCTCTTCTCCTTCACTGGGTCATCATCCATGTCCCAACTCTAACTGTGACTCTGTTCAAGGTCCTCTTCTCTTTCTACAGTCTCTCTCTTAGATCCCTCATCAGTTCTCTGGGTTCACCTCTATACAAATAACTCTTGACCTCCAGTCCCACAACACCAACTGCCTACCACCATGAACATTTCCAAATGTATGTCTCATAGGCATCTCAGAACCAAATATGTTCAAAACAAAACTCCTTACCTTTTCCCCAAAACCTATCCTTCTTCCTAACTTTGCTATTTCTGTCAAGGGTATCAGCAACCTCCCATTCACCTAGGTTCCCAAATTCAGAGTCATCCTCAGCTCCCCTCTCTCTTTCATTTTCCATCCCCATCCCCACACACATCCAATAAGTTTTGACCCAGCAATACAACCAATACTAGGCCTATTTCCTGAGATGATTAGGGAAAAAAGAAAAGAACCTGCATATTCTAAAGTATTTATAACAGCTCTCTTTGTGGTGGCAAAGAACTGGAAATTGAAGGAATGCCTGTCAACTGGGGAATGGCTAAACAAGTTGTGGCATATGACTGTGATGGAATACTACAGTGCTATAAGAAATGATGAGCTCAATGATCTTAGAAAAACATTGCAGGAAATAATGAAGAGCAAAATGTGCACAGCTAAGAGCTTTGACAATTTGACTTCTACGTCTCTCACATTTGCCCCCTTCTCCCCATTTATATAAGTTGAGGTCCTTATTACTTCTTACCTGGACAGTTGTACAAGTCTCCTAATTGCCTTCAGTCTCTCCCCTCTCCAATCTACCCTCTCTACACAAGTGCCAAAGTGATCTTCCTGAAACACAAATCTAGCCAGATTACTCCCCAGCTCCAGAAGCTACAGTGGCTCCCTATTGCCTCTAGGGTCAAAACAAACCCTTCAGTTTAGTATTTCAAGGTCTAACTCTGGCTCACCATTCCAGGCTTATTGCACATTTCTCTCCCTTCATGTATGTACTTAATGGTCCCTTCTTGCTAGTCCTTACAAACAACCTTGCAGATGGATCTATTTCCTATGTCTGTGCCTTTGCATTTACTGTCTTCCATGCCTATAATGCTTTCCCTGCTCACTTCTACCTGGAAGAATCCACGGCTTCCTTCACATCTCAACTCAGGGGCAACTTTCTACACAAGGCCTTTCCTAACTTCCCCAGCTGCTGGTGCTTAGAAATTACTCGGAATATATTTTCTATTTAATTTTCTATGTGCATGATGCTTTGTCCTTCCTTCCTCCCTGCTTCACCCCCCCCCAGATGTGAGCTTCTTGAGGGCAAAGTCTGTTTATTGTTGAGCTATCTTCAGACCCAGCACAGTTCATCAGCCACCAAACATATACAATACACAGAATAGCTGGAGTGCTGCAGCAGTTTTCGGTTTTAGCCAGAAATCCAATGGAAGGCATCCTTTTCACAATTGCCTTTCATAAAAGCTGAAGTTTTCTATATTTTATCTTCTTCCAAGGAAGACTATAAGTTCTTATGAAATAGAGGATGGGAAGTAGTGAAGAGAGTAGATAGTGGTTCATTGAGACTTTTTAAAAAGGGTCTTCCCCTCCACCCCCATGCTTATATATGTCTTTTGTAGTGGGTGATAGACAGCTGGACCTAGAATAAGATGGACCTGCATTCAAATCCTGCCTTAGACACTCACTAGCTGTGCGATCCTAGGTAAACCATTTCTCTTATCTGTACCTCACTTTCCTCACCTATAAAACAAGAGCTTTGGATTTGATGGTCTCTGAGGTCCCTTCTGACTCTAGACCTAGGATTTATCTGATAATAATAGCTAACATTTCTATAGCACCTTCAGATTTGCAAAGCAAAAAAACTCACAACAGCCCTGTGGGGTAAGTGCTATGAATGAACCCCATTCTGAGCAAGGATTCAGAATGATGTGTTTCTGATCAAAGTCTGGCCTCTGTCCAATAGACCACTTTGCTTGCCTAAAGGAGATTGAAGAAGGTGCCCATGACCCTACCTCAGAATTTGAAATCACTCAAGTACATGGATTCTCTGCACCAAGATATTGAACTCTCTTACCAGGGTAACATTCCCCTTGGAGTTTCTTGATCAAGACCTTTGTCTCCCATTGGGAGATGCTCCATCAGGAGACCCTAATGAGAAACCTATCCTTGTGGTTGAGGCTGATCACCAGGCCAGGTATATTTCCTTTGTTGTCTGCCTAGTAACAAATCCCTACCAGAAAATAGCTTGCTAAGCACATATCCTGGCTATGTTCCTTGGGCACCAATAGAATTTCATTGTAGCTGGCCAAATAGAAGAACAGTAGCAACCACTATAGATTCATAAATTTAAGCAATTAAATTGTATTTCTTACTTATTCATGAAAGTCAGTGCTTTGGAAAATGGAATGAATTGATGAATTGAATTAACACACCAAAGAACAATCTTGCTCTGGGTTTTTTTTTAAGTACTGCATTTATAGCCGGCAGTGCTGGTGAAAGATTTGGGAACTCCAAGAATGTTTATTCTTGGCCCTGATTTTTTTTTCTTTTGCCCCCTATCCCTCCTCTTACTCTCCCTTTCCATTCCAGAGACACGGATAACAACTATCCATTAAAACATGTGAAGTATGCATCATAGTGTTGGCTCCATCAGCATATGACCATCTCCTCACCATCTTGCTATCTCAAGCCAGAAAACAGTGGAACACCATTTGAATGACTCTAAGATTCTGACACTCAAAAACCTGAGCTTCTAAAGCCTTGTACCAATACATGGAGGTTTCTAGAGAAGTCTTAGACTCTTTTGTTTCCTGGGTTTGGGTTGCCACAATGAGTATTTTAATTCATGGTCAGCCTGGAATAGAAGCCGTTCTTATCAAACTCAGTTTTGCTGACTGTATTAAAGAGAAGGCTTTTGGGGAGGCAGTAGGGAAGTGATTGACCCATAGAAAACTTCTCATGAGGTTTGCTGGTCAAGTTCGCTTTAAAAAATTGGTGCCACCAAGTGGTGAAATTAAGAATGGTGTTTGAAATTAAGGAGATGCCTGTCAATTGGGGAATGACTGGATAAGGCATGGTTTATGGTTGTGATGGTATACTATTGTGCTATAAGAAATGACAAGCAAGATACTTTCAGGAAAATCTGGGAAGACTTATGAGCAGAACCAGGAGAACATTGTATACAGTGATAACAATATTATAAAAATGATCAACTGTGAAAGCCTTAGATACTCTGATCAAGATCCATGACAATTCCAAAAAATTCATGATGAAAAATGCAGTCTATTCCTGAGAGAGAACTGATGAACTCTGTGTGCAGATTGAAGCATACTTTTTTAACTATCTTTATGGCTAATATGGAAATATGTTTTAGATGACTTAGCATGTATAATGGATATCATTTCTTGCCTTCTCAATGGGTGGAGAGGAGCTGGAAGAAGGAAGAGAATTAGAAACTCAAAATTGTTAAAATCAATGTTAAAAAAAAGAATATTTATTGTTTTGACAGACCACAAAACTGATAACCAACCATGTTTTTTGAGTTTCTGTTACTATAGAAAAGCAAGAACTAGCATGATCATTCATTTTGCATTTGTAGGAAATCATGTACTCTTCATACCAACAAGAAAATACTAAACCTATCATGGGAATGATGAGAGCAATAATAATAATGGATGGCATTTCTGCTTTGCATACATCATGATATGGCAGAGAGCACACTCTGGAGTCAGGAAGACTTGTGTTCAAACTCCATCTCTAACACTGACTACCTGTGTGGCCAGGGAAAATCACTTAACCTCTATCATTTTCCATTTCCTCTTATGTAAAATGAGGGTCTTGGATCTGATGGCCTCTTAGATCCCTTCTGTCTTGAGAGGTAGGATCCTATCACCTCCATTAAAATTCTCCTCTGCTACCTCGTCAAGATATTGGTTCCTGAATAATGGAAGGCTCTGCTGGGAAGATATTGGTTCTCACAGGTCATACAAAGCTGGTAATGCACTGTGTACAGACTTAGCAATGGACTCTGTGTCCCTTGAGGACCAATCCAACCAGCTCTGAGAAACTCATTCTCCAACAGGTCAGCCACCAGGTACAGCATTATTTGCAATTATAGCATCTCATGAGGAAGATCTATCTTTAGGCTACCACCACAGTGGAAGGCGTACCTCCATCAGGGATTCTCAGAATTTCTTTACTTGCGGCATAGGATTAATCAAGAAAGGCTAAGGTCACCCACTGCATCCTGGGCCATCACCAGTCATCTTGACTTATTTCTTGCCACTGGATTTCGATGACTGGAGGAGAAAGCAAGGCTGATGACTTTGTACAGTTCTACCTCACCTAACAATTCGTGTGCAAGTCAAGACATCACCCTCATGACATCATTGGTCCTCTTTGAGAATGAAGGACAAACAACGATAACAACATTCTCTTCCATGATAAATGGTTGGTACAGCTCCTGAACCTCACAATACACTTCTAGCTCCTAGACTACACTAGTGAAATCATAGATCCTTTCCCCTATACCATTTCTCTGTATCAGCTTATTTGATCTTTACTAGGTGTGTGACCTTGGGCAAATAACATAATTTGAATGAATCAATTTCTTCATCTGTAAAATGAGGGGGTTAGCCTCAGTAGCTTCTGAATTCCTTTTCAGCCCTAGATCTATGATCCTCTGTATGCCCTTGAGCAAGTAACTTTGCCACCCTGGGCCTCAGTTTCCTCCTCTGTAAAGCAAGGGAGTTGGACTAGATTACTTCTGGGATCCCCTCCATACTTCAATATAACCCGATGGAGAAGTTATGATCAGTATCCCCTTTCCCACAGATGAGGAAAGTGGCTAAAAGAGGGAATCATAGGTTCACAGATGTAGAGCTATGGGGTAAGATTTCAGCTGAGTCTTGAAGGAAGGCAAGGCATCCAGAAGGTGGAGGTGAGGAGGGAGAGTATTGGGGGACAGTCAGTGAAAAAGCAAAGTGTCAGGAGATGGAGTTTCAGACTTTCCTGACTCCAGTTTCCTCGACTGTTAAATTGGGATGATAATTGTACCTACTTCTTGGGGTTGTTGTGGGGATCAAATAAGCCCCTATTTGTAAAATAAAATGTGTCTTCCCTGGCACATAGTAGGTATATATAGGTGTACGTATATATAATATATATACATATGTATATGTATGTATGTATGCATGTTTATGTGGGTATAGTAGGTATAAATACTTAATCTCTTCCCCCTGACTCCAACCACAGCACTCCATCTACTATACCACTTAGCTGCCACCAAGATGTTAAATGAGTCTCCCAGGGTCACAGCCAACATGTATCAGAAGTAAGATTTGAACCCACATCTTCCTGATTTCAAGGCCAGCTTTCTATTCACTACACTATGCTTTAGAAAAGTTGTAGAATATAAAATAAGTCCACATAAATCACTAGAATTTTTTGTTTATTACCAACAAAACTTAGTAGGAAAAGATGGAAAGAAAAAAAATCCACGAAAAAAACTACAGAATGCATCAAATATGAGGAGTCTGCCTACATAAATACAATAACAAAACATTCTTTATGGGAATAAAGACAAACCGAAATTCCTTGCTCTGGGCTGGCTAAACAAATAGAAGAAAATGACAATGGTACCTAAATTAATTTACTTATTCAGTGCCATAGAAATCCAACTACCAAAGGATTATTTGAGAAACCTAGGCAAGTTAAAACTAAATTCACATGAAGAAATAAAAAGGTCAAGAATCTCAAGATCAATTTCATCTTAATTTTTCTAACTTCCTCAAGTAATCCATTGGTAGTTGGATTTCTATGGCATTGAATAAGTAAATTAATTTAGGCACTGTTGTCATTTTTATGATACTGGCTTGGCCTACCCATGAGCAATTAAAGTTTTTTCCAGTTATGTAGGTCTGTCCTTATTTCTACAAAGAGTGTTTTGTAGTCGGGTTCATATAGTTCGCAGATGTACCTTCCAAGATGTTGTCTTTTTCAATCATGTCACTTTTTCAGTCATGTCTGACTCTTTGTGACCCCATTTGGGGTTTTGGAGTAGTTTGCTTCTCCAGCTCATTTTACAGATGAGGAAACTGAGGCAAACAGAGTTAAATGACTTGCCCAGGGCCACACAGCTAGTAAGTGTCTGAGACTAGATTCAAACTCAGGAAGAGGTATCTTCTTGATTCCAGGCCTGGCAGTCTAGCCACTGTGCCACCTAGCTGCCCACCCTTGGTAGGTACTCTCCCAAATATTTTATACCTCCTGTGGTTATTTTGAAGGAGATTTCTCTTTTTAGTTCTTGTGGCTTTATGTAACTTTAATATCCTGCAACTTTGCTAAAGTTTTTTTAACATAAATTTTATGTCTAAATGTGATAATATTTAAAAATAAACTTTGGTTGACTCTTTTGGGTTTTATAAGTAAATCATTTTATTTGCAAAAGGCAATAGTTTTGTTTCCTCTTTCTCTCTGCTTATTCTCTTGGCTTCTCTTTCTTGTCATATTGCTAGAGCTAACATGTCTAAGACTATGTTAAGTAGGGATTCGTGTTTTACTACTGATCTCATTGGAAGGGTCTCTCACTTTTTTTCCCCATTACATATATAATATCTGCTCTTGGGTTTAGATAGATATCCTTTACTCTGTTAAAAAAATCCATTTATTCTTACACTTTTTCCTGTTGTGAATAGAAACCAGTATTGGATATAGTTAAAAGCCTTTTCAGTATCTATTGATATAATCATGTGATTTTCAGTATTTGTGTGATTGACACAATTTGTTGTTATTTATTGTCATCCTTACATTGAACCAACCCTGTGTTCCCATTATAATATAATTCCTGGTACAAATCCAACATGGTCATATTGTATAATCTTTTTAACATGTTGTTGTAGTCTATTTGCTAATATTTAGTTTAAAATTTTTGTGTTCATGTTCCTTAGAAATATTGGTCTATAATTTTCTTTCTCTGTTTTGACTCTCCCTTGTGTAGGAATCAAAACCATGTTTGTGTCATAGAAAGATATCAGAGGAGTAACATCTTTTGCTATTATTGAAAATTATTTATGTAATGTTACAATTAATTATTCTTTGAAAGTTTTATAGAAAATCCATCTAATCTTGGAGTTCTTTTCCCCTTTGGGAGTTCATTTTATGATTCATTTTTCTGATATTGAGTTATTTAAATGGCATATTTCTTCCTTCATTAATATGAGTTGTCTGTATTTTTGTAAACATTCTTCCATTTTATCAGTTTTGTTGGTATGTAATTAGGCAAAACAGTTTCTGAAAAATCCCTTCATTTCCTTTTCAATTATTATGAGTTTTCCTTTAAATTTGTTTTATATAATTTGGTTTTCTTCTTTCTTTTTAAATCAGACTGTTTATCTATTTTGTTAAATTTAAAAAAAACAACTTTTACACTCATTTATCAGTTCAATAGTTTTTTCTTTCAATTTTGTTGAATATTTCTTCAATTTTCAAAATTTCTACTGTTTTTGCTTAGTTGAGAGAATCTGTATTCAGACTTTTTAGCTGTATGCCCAATTCATTTATTTGTTCTTTCCTGCTTTTGTTAATAAAAAAAAAATTAGAAACGTGCTTTTGACCCTAAGAACTATGTTAGCTGCATCCCATAAGTTTTGGTATGTTGTCATTGTCATCATTTCCTTTGATGAAATTTTCTATTGTTTCTATAACTTGTTTCATGATCCACTAGGTCTTTAGAATTATGTGATTTAGTTTTCAATTACTTTTCAATTCTTTGTTTAAGAGCCCTTTGTTGAATATAATGTTATTACATTGCTATAAGTAAATAATCTGCTTAATATTCTGCTTTCCTACATTTTGGATGAGGTCTTTATACCCCAATACATGGTCAGTTCTTGTAAAGATGCCAGGTACAACTGAGAAGCATGCAAATTTCTTTCTGTTCAGTATTTCCATTCATATTTTCATATTTCATATTCATCCATTCATATTCCCATTCAGTAATTGCTAGGAATCTATTGTCTATAACTTTTCACGTCTGTACTCTCTTTCTTGTTTATCTGTTGGTTAGATTTCTCTAGTTCCAAAAAGGATACATTGTATTTAGTTTTACTATTGATTTCTTTCCCCAATTTTATTAACTTTTCCTTTAAGTCACCAGAAGTGATTCCCCTAAATTCATATATTTTTAGTATTGATGTCAATGCATTATCTATGGTGCCTTTAAACATAGTGTATTTTTGTAACTGATATATTTTTATTGCATCTATCTTTGCGGTAGATTTATCTCAAACAGTGATTGTTATTCTTGCTTTTTTGAGTTCAGCTGCAGCATAGAATTTGCTTTAATGCTTTATTTTAACTCTCTGTGAATCTTATGTTTTAAATGCGTTTCTTCTAAATGATATATTCTTAGATTCTGTTTTCTGACTGATTCTGCTATCCTCCTCTATTTAATGAATAGCTTCATCTCATTCACTTTCCTAATTATAATTGTTAAATGTATATTACCTTCCATCCTATAGAGTATTCCTCCCCTCCTTTTAGCACATAAAAAGGTAGTAAAAGAGAGGGAATTTGCCTGACACTTGTTTTCTATAAATGAAACAGACTACTTCTGCTCTGTTATAGCTTCTGCTCTCTTCTCCTTGCTTCTCTCTGGATCCCAAGTTTTCCCTCTTTCTTCCTATCCTTTTGATTGCTCCTCCAAGTTCCTCTATCCAATATTCAAATTTGTTTTTCTTCTGACTACTCCCTTACCTATCCTGCCCTCCCCCTTAAATCCCTCTCTCCCCCACCTTTGTCTCAGTCCCCTCCCATTTCACTTTTAAGATCAATATGTTTCGATACCAATGTCTGTCTGTCTGTCTGTCTGTATGCGTTGAGGGTGGGGTTAGGGGACTTAGGGTAAGGTGTGCTCTTATTCAATCATCCTTCAGCCAGTCCATATATCAGCGAGGTTCATGGAATGCTCACTCCCCTGACCCCTTCTTCCATGATTAAATACTCTTCATCCTATGCATCCCTATAATATGATTTCTACCACAGTACCCTGTCCCTCTCTTTTCTGTCTTCTCCTGAGACCATTAAATAGAACAAACCCTCCCACAAGGCCTCTCTCCTGTTTACCTTTCTCTGTGACCCTTAAACATTTGGGTTTTGAGAAGACACTTGTTTCTTATCTCCCTATTCTCATGTAAACAATCCATCCCCACATAGTCCTTTCCAATTAAATAAATGTGTGTTCCTTTCTATGTTTCTCTTAACTCAAGCTTCTCATTTTCAAACTGTCTACTCAGGTCCATTGCTTTCATTAAGAATAATTAGAAAACATTTATTTCATTAAAGGTCCATTTTTTCCCCACATAAGATTATGTTTTTGTTTTGACAGGTTGTTTTTAGTTACAAGCCTCTCTCTCTGGTCTTTTGGAATATTAGATTCTAAGCATGCTTGTCCTTTATGGGGGCAGCTGCTAGATCTTGTGTGAACCTTATTGTGGCTTCTAGGTATCTGAGCAATTTGGGCAGAGAGATGGCACAGTGGATAGATAGAGCATGGAGCCTAGAGTTAGGAATTACTGACTTCAAATCCAGCTTCAGACAATTACTAACTATGTGACCCTGGGCAAGTTACTTAACCTCAGTTTCACCAGTTATAAAATGAGGGTAATAATAGCACCTACCTCTCAGGCTTATTGTGAGGATCAAATGAGATAATATTTGTGAAGTGTTTAGTCTAGTGCCTGGCTGGCATATAGTAGGCACTGTATAAATGATTATTTCCTTTCCTCTCCCTTCTTTCTTTTTGACAGCTTATAATATTCTCTCTTTGACTTTGAGTGCTGGGGCAGGACAAATTCTATGCTTAGATCAGGCTCTGCTCCTACACTCCTAAATGGAGTGGGCAAGCCCTGCCTGGTCCGGAGTGTGGTTGCCAAGACCTGGCCTTTTTTCAAGGGACTGCAAGTCCTTGTATAGGAACCTTTCCTCCTCCTGCTAGGCTTGGGGGCTGCTGCAGCCACTTCCAGACCATCCTCCAGGCATCCTGGACCTTTCCAGTTGCCTTGGGACTACTTTATATCCTGCCTCAGCTCACCTGCTTCAAAATCCCTGCAAGATTCCTGTGGTTCTACTGTGCACCATGGGGCTAAGTAGCAGAATCTTATTTTGCCAATTAATGGTGCCTTTTAAGGTTTTATTGAGGGTGCTCGCTGCCGGGGGGGGGGGTTAGTCCCAAATAGTTCTTAGCATGCCACAATCCACCCCCCCAAAGTATAATATTATATTACTACTATATTATATTATAATACAAAGTATAGTATTGATACTTTTTTCTTCGATATCACATTCCTTCCAAGAATGTGTTCCCCTCTCCAATCCATCTTACATACAGCTGCTCAAGTGATTTTTCCTAAAGCCCATGTCTGACCTTGTCACTTCCCTGATCAATAAACTCCAGCAGTGCCTTATTGCCTCTAGGATCAAATATAAACTCATCTGGCATTTAAAGCCTTCCCAACCTGGCCCCAATCGATCTTTACAGGCTTATTATGCAACCCATCCCTTCCTGCTCTCTCCAGTTCAGCCAGACTGGCCTTCTTTCTGTTCCTCACACACGATTTTCCATCCCTCATTCCCGTGCCACTGGACTGGCTGTCCCTCATATCTGCCATGTGCTCCCTCCTAACTTCCACCTCTTAGAATCCCTGATTTCCTTTCAATTTGGCTCAAGGACTACCTCTGACACAAAGCTATTCCTGATCTCACCAGTGGCTAGTGCCCCCCTCCAAAAATTGTCCTGTATTTACTTATATTTTATATTAAAATTATTTTGCATGTTTTTTATATCAAAATGTATCTTGTAGCATTTGAAATTTTTTATTTATTTTGTGTATACTATATATATATATATATATATGTATGTATGTATGTATGATGTATGTATATCTTGTCTTCCCCAATTTTGCTTCTGTCTCTGTTCTCCTTACCTAGTAGAGTATCTGGCACAATAGTAGGTGCTAAGGAAATGCTTGTTGGGTGATTGATAGAAGGAAAGCGAAACAGCTTCAATCTCTAGAAGGCCTTCAGTGGTAAGTCGGATAACCACTTGTCAGGTATGTATATACGTGTGTATGTTTGTATGTATGTAGTAAGGATTCCTTTGGGGTCCATATTGCACTAGAAGGCCACCCTCTCAGCTCTAAAAATCTGTTTTCTAAGGAGAAAGAGAAAGCAAACTTAAAGTTGAAATTGACAAAGGCTTAATGTATAATGTTATTTACCAGAGACCCTGAGGGTCTGAACATCACCAACTTGAAATATCTTTTTGTTTACCTTCATTAAGTAAAGTCTGATTTATTGGTACTGGGGGCAAGGTGTTCAAAACCTTAATTACATAATTTGGTAATGTATGATTTCAGAGTTCAGTGGGTGAGCACCAAAGTGGGAGCAGAAATAGTAGTTAATGGCACACTCTCTCTATCGCTTCTCACCAAACATCACCCATCTTCCTTTCTGTGTCTGCCTCTTTTCTTTCTCTAGCTCTTTCCCTCTTTTCCTACTCTTACATCTTCTGCCCCCTTTAATCAAGTTTTCCTTTCCCTGACTATGCCTTCAGCCCCTCAATGACTTTCAGAGGGATAGAAGCAGCTCAGTTCTGTTGCCCAATACCCCCAAAAGACCCTGAATTTTTACTTTGTTATGTATTTGGGACAGGAGACAGGAACTAAGAGCTTAAAGCATTGAAGCATGTTTTGTAGAGGAGACAAGAGCTTAAAATCTAAGTGTGATTAAGGTCCAGTACATCAAATTAATTTGCAAATGGCAGGTGATTAATCCCTTAAAAGGAATATGAATGAAACTTTCTCCATAACAATGATAAATAGCGGTAGCACTCAAATGAAATCTACCCGCTTGACAGCTAAGGTTTAGTTAAGGTTGACTTGCTGCTTATACAGATACTGCAGGATTTATTAAATTTTCCATGAGGATGGAATTTCGTAAATAACTTTGCTGATGAAACTGACTTCAAAAATCACTTGCAGTCCTTTTAGGGGCATTTTTTTCCCAGAATGTTCTTGTTCCTTAAAAGAACTTAATTTCCTTTTTTTTTTTTCATTCCCAGACCTATGATTTCATCAGTGTAGGTAACTCAGAACTTGGAAACAAAGGATTTGAGTTGAATTCTGACTCTACTTAACCATTGCCTCTGTGACCTTAAGCAAAACCCTTAACCTCAGTGGGCCTCAGTTTCTATAGCCATAAGAGGACAGGATTGGACTAGCTAGAGAGATGACTTCCAACATCTGTTCTGATTGTTTATCTATGGTCTGCAATCCCAAACACCCTCCACCAATGCAAATACCCAAGTACTCGGCAGCCTATCAACCTGGAGAATTGCCTGGGTGCTTGGAGAGAGCAGAGGGACATCTAGAATCACACAGCCAGTGCCTGGCAGAGTCAGGACATGAACCTGACTCTGAGGTCATGTTCTGCCTGACTCTGAGATCAGATCTCTGTTCCTCTATTGACATTGCATCTCCTCTTCTTACTTCTTTGGAAGGAAAAAAAAAAAGGCCAAATTGCAAATATGGAACCTGGATATTCTATTTAGCTCATTTTCCAATTTTTGAAAATAAGAACTACCTATTTTCCATCAAAGTACATAATTATGATCTTCCATTAAATTTCTCTTCTGATGCCACATGGAGGGATGGAGGGGAGCTTGGGTTCTCAAAGGCTGTGTCAAGGGAAGACAAGCTTTGGCAGGGGCTGCCAAGCTGAGAGGACTTTGAGTCCAGCCCTGGTGCCATTCAAGGACCAAGCTCAAGTCAGAGGCTTGCTGCTACAGAGTCAGACTCCAGGTGGTGATGAATTTTCTCAAACACTGAATGAGAATAGTCCACAATGGAGTGCCTATGGTCTCTACTAAAGGAGGAATACCCACAACAATGAAATCATATGTCATCAAATTATGTAATTATGGTTTTGAACGCGTTGCCCCCAATACCAATGAGTCACACTTTACTTAATGAAGGTAAACACAAAGATATTTCAGGTTGGTGATGTTCAAACCCTTAGGGTATCTGGTAAATAACATTACACATTAAGCATTTGTTAATTTCTACCATAAGTTTGGTTTCTCTTTCTCAGAAAACAGAATTTTAAAGTGAAGAGGGAACCCAATAACCTTCTAGTACAATATGAAGCCCAAATAAATCCTTACTACATACATATATACATATATACCTGACAAGTGGTCATCTAACCTTTGACTGAAGTCCTCCAGTTGGGGTAGGAGATAGGAGGTGGAATCACTACCACCCCAAGGCATTTAGGGATAACTCTCATTGTTAAGTAGCCTTAAATCACTGAATCACTGAATGGGTGTTGCCTCAGACAAGCTTAGATCTGGGAAAGACCTTAGCTTAAAAAGGCCAAGGTCTCCCACTGCATCTGGGGCCATCTCCAATCATCCTGACCTATGTCTTGCCACCAGACCTAGATGACTCTGGAGGAGAAAGTGAGGCTGGTGACTTTGCACAGCCCTGCCTCACTTAAATCCAATTCATTTGCAAGTCAAGACATCACCCTCCTGATGTCATTGGGTACTCTTTGAGAAGGAAGGGTGAACAACATTGTTAGGTATTTTTTCCTATCAAACTTTAGTTTGCTTCCTTACAACTTCTGCCCATGGCTCCCAATTTAGCCTCTGGGGACAAATAGACCAAGTCTAGTTCCCCGTCTGATGCATCAAGGTAGCTATTGGGGTTCTATGAGTCTTCTGCTCCCCAGTATAAATTTGCCCAGTTCACTGAATCACAGAATTGGAGAGTTGGAAGGGAGATTGGATTCCATCTAGACCCATGCCTGCTATAAAATACTTGATGAATGGCCTCCGTCTCCTGAAGTAACCCATTCCATTTTGGGGCAGCTTGAATTGTTAGGAAGTGTTTCCTGGCATCGAGCCAAAATGGAACACTTTTCCCCTTTCCCCCATTGTTCCTGGTTATGCCCTTTGGTGCCAAAGAGAATAAGTCTAATAATCCCTCCTTCACATGCCAGAACTTCCAAAGCTAACATGTCTTATTTTCCTATTTATTTATTTATTTATATTTGTTTTATTGTCCTATGTCTTATTTTCTCCAAGTGAAACATTTTCTGCTTCTCCAACAGATCCTCATGAATTCAAGGGCCTTTGCCATCTCAGCTGAATGAATGAAAAAGAATTCATTAAGTTCTTACTATGTACCAAGCACTATACTGAGCTCCGGGTATACAAATAAGAAGAATGAGACAGTTCCTGCTCCCAAGGACCTCCCACTCCAACAGCGAGCTAACAAATAAAAAAAAGTTCAGCTGTAGAGGGAAAAGCCTGGCACTTCTAGAAGTACAGGGGTGGGGCTGATGGCAAGGACCAGGGAATAAGGGTTGTTCTGCAGGGCCATACCTTGGGATAATTGGACCTGTCTATTCTGTAGAAAGGGCCCTGAACAGTCTAATCACTTGCCTCATTCAATAGACCTCTCTCTAGCCAGTAATACTCTGTCTGGATTAATTAATTTATTTTTTGGGGGGGGTTAGGCAATGGGGTTAAGTGACTTGCCCAGGGTGGCACAGCTAGTGAGTGTTATGTGTCTGAGGCCAGATTTGAACTCAGGTCCTCCTGAATCCAGGGCCAGTGCTCTATCCACTGCACCACCATGCTGCCCCAATTCATTCATTTCTTAATGGTTAGCATATACTCACACCCTGATACTCTCCCCATCCCAATGATTCTGAATGTTCCTGGGTAAACCCTGTTCTACAACACCAACTCTCTGCTCCATTACTCCCCTATCTTTCAAGTCTATTCCCCAAATCTCCAACTTCTACTCACCCCTTCCACTGTGCTTTCTAGAATACTTCCTCCATAGGTAACAAAATTACTCTTCCCATCTTCTTCAATGATCCCTAGATCCCCCTAATGATGTAGCCTCCTTGACTTCTCTTTCCAGTACTGATTTCACTTTCAGTCATTCCTATCCACTCCCATCCCCCTTCCCACTCCCACCCCCCCAACATCACTGGTTACAGTACAGTACTCAATTTGCTCTCCTCCCCCACCACAACACCTTTTCCAAACATTTCTTTATCTTTCTTCACGCCTCTTATGGTACCTATCCCCCACCTTTTCAGATAAGGACCCTGCATTAAAGGGCTCTCACTGAAAAAAAAAGATGTAGGCCATTCTCCAAGATCTTCCTCTTTTCATTTCTCTTTCCTCATCTCACATCACTCAGATTCCTTCTGTCACTATCTCCTCCCCTACCCCATCTCCCATGAAGAGGAGACCTTTCTCCTTGATAAGGTGAGGCATGCCCTCAGGCATATCCTTGATCCCATTCCATCCTGTCTTCTCCAGAAGATTATCCCCTCTAATATCCCAACTCTCTAATTTATAATCTCTCCTGGTCTACTGGTTCTTCCCTGCTGTCTACAAATGCATCCATGTCTGCTCCATTCTTAAAAAAAAAATGTTCTCTGGAGTCAAGATGGCAAAATGAGAGATAAGCAGCTTTGACTCAGCTTTCCCCAAACTCTTCCACAATGACATAAAACTAAATACTGAGCAAGAAAGCAAAGAAAAAATTCAAAATGAGTCATATTTCCAGCCAAGGGAAACTTAGGAAAATAAACAGAGAAGTCTGTGGGCACTGGGGTGGGTACTGGCCAGGAGTGCAATGCAGTAGTGGAAGCAGCACCAGCTTAGGGTGGTGACAGAAAGAGATCCCAGGGGACCCCTTGGACTAGCACTGTGAGCAGGAATAGGTGCCAGCTAGCAGCTCAGATGGTGCTATTACCCAGTTCGGGGTCACAGTTCCAGGTTGGAGAGGAGTGGTCACAGTCCTAAGGGAGTAGGTGTCCTGTCTGCCTAAGGACCAGAGTGCAGACCAGGAGAACAGTGAAGAGACCTCTCCTTAGATCACCCCATCTTTGGAAGCACTGAAAACTTAGAGGCCCTTAGACTGAGATGTGAAAGCAGCAGACAGACATAAAAGACAGAAGCTCAGGCCAGTTATCCTGTGCCCCACAATCCCCAAGTATAACATAAAGTCCAAAGTCAAGAAGTAGGCTGGAAAAATGAACAAAAGACAACAATAACAAAAGGAATCCAAAAATAAAAAGCTTCTGTCATGACAGGGAAGCTCAAGACACAAACTCAGAAAAAACCAATGAGTTGAAACCATGTATAAGCCAGGTAGCTAGGTGGCACAGTGGATAGAGTGCCAGGCCTGGAGTCAGGAAGGTTCATCTTCATGAATTCAAATCTGGCCTCAGACACTAGCTGTGTGACCCTGGACTGTTTACCTCAGTTTCCTCATCTGCAAAATGAGCTGGAGAAGGAAATGGCAAACCGCCACAGTCTCTTTGCCAAGAAAACCCCACGTGGGGTCATGAAGGGTCACTCACCAACAGCAATAACAAAGCCACAAAGAAAAAAGGCAGATTAGACAGAAATCCAACAAAAATTCCTAGAAGAGCTGAAGAAAGCAATATTAAAAAAAGAGCAAAAAAAATTTTAAAAATCAAATAGAACAATAGAGGAAAATTGGAAAAGATGAGAGCAATACAAGACTATGAAAAGGAAATTAACAACCTGGTAAAAAGAAGTACAAGAAATACTGAAGAAAATAACTCCTTAAAAATCAGAATTGACTTAATGGTAAAAGAAGTACAAATCTCACTGAAGAAAAGAACTATTTTAAAAAATTAGAATTGTTCAAGTGGAAGCTAATGTTTGCATGAAACATAAAGAAATAATAAAATAAAGTCAGAAGACTTAAAAAAATAGAAGAAAATTTGAAGTATCTCACAAGAAAAACAACCTACCTGGAAAATAGATTGAGGAGAGATGATTTAAGAATCATTTGTTTACCTGAAAGCCGTGAACAACTACAACAAAAGAACCTAGACATCATATTTCAAAATATTATAAAGAAACCTACCCAGATATCTTAGAACAAGAGGGAAAAAATGGAAACTGAAAGAATGCACCTGTCACTTCCCGAAAGTAACCCCACAATAAAAACTTCCAGGAATATTATAGCCCAAATCCAGAGCTCCAGAGAGAAAATACTGAAGTAGTCGGAAAGAAACCATTCAAATACCATCGATTACACAATTCAGGATTACACAAGATTTAACAGCTCCCACCTTAAAGGAGTGAAGGGCTTGGAATATAATATTCCAGAGGGCAAAAGAGCTAGAATTACAACCAAGAATCACCTACCCAGCAAGACTAAGTATAATCCCAAAGGGGGAAAATGGATATTTAATGAAATGGAGGATTTTCAAGGATTCCTGATGAAAAGACCAGAGCTAAATAGAAAATCTGACTTTCAAACACAAGATTCAAGAGAGGCATAAAAAGGTAAGCATGAAAATCACAAGGGATTCAATAAGACTATACTGTTTATACTCATCTATGGAAATATGGTAGATGTAACTCCTAAGAATTTTAACATCTAGAGTAGTAAGAGGGATTCTACTTAGAAGACATGGATATGAGTCTATTATATTGGGGTGATCTCGAAAGAAGAATAAAAGAATGAAAAAAAGAGGAAAAAAGAATATAGGGGTAAGAAAGGGATGCACTGGGAGAAGGGGAAATGGACGGGAAGAGTGGGAAAATTATACCAATGAGTCCCACAAGGAAGAGTTTCTACAATAGAGGAGAAAATGAGAGGGAGAGGGCGACTCTTGAAACTCACCTGAATTTGTTCAAGGAGGGAAGAACATACATATATATAGTTGGGTACAGAAATTCATCTTACCCAACAAGGAAGTAGAAGAGAAAAGGGTTAAGAGAAGGGGAGGGTAAAATTAGAGGGAGGGTAGATCAAGAGAGGCAGTGGTCAGAAGCAAAGCAGACTTTTGAGGAGGGAACAGGGTAAAAAAGCCTTCTACTGGATGGGCTCCAGCTCAGCAATGTCCCTTTTTAACTGTGATGTCCTGTCCTGAACACAGTGATGTGGTCTCACCATATTCATGCTATGACCTCTACCCATATCAAACTAATGGCTCTATTTCAGAAATCAAGATTATTGTCATCCCCTGTCTCAAACTGTCATTATATCACTATGGCAAAGAGCCACAGACTCTGGTTGCTGTTTGACAAAGATGTTATTGAACGAGGTGGAGATGGTGTCAATGAACCAGAAGCTAATCTAAACACCCTTCCAGGGATAGGAAGAGGATTTGTTTTCATATAGGATCTAATGCTCAAATGGACCTCAGCAGTCTTCTAGTCAAAGCCCCTCATTTTACAGAGGAGGAAAGGGCCAGAAAGGGAAAGAGACCTACCCAAAGTCACACACAGGATCGTAGGCTTAGAAGTGGAAGGGACGTCAGAGGCCATCGAGTCCAACCTACTCCCACCCCTCATATTTTATAGATGAAGAAAACAATGCCCAACAGTGAGGCGGTTTTGTCTTTGTATCTCTAGTGCCCACCTCGGGCCTGCCACAAAGCAGAATCCTTGTTGATTGATTGCCTAATGTCATACAAGTGGTGAATGCCTGAGGCAGGATCTGAACCCAGGTCTTCTGACTCCAGAGCCATAGCTCCTTCCCATGCCCTATGATCTCTGTCCCATGCCCCCCAACGATGATGAAAGTTTGTTGCATAAACACTTGGGGAGGCTTCACACTTCATATGGCCTCTATGTCCTTTCTCTCCTTCATCTCTTCTACTCCTTTCAGTTTCTGCAATGGGGATGGGAGGAAAGGAAAACAAACAAGCAAATGTGGGCGCATGAATTCCACCTTAATGAGATGCTAATTGCACCATCTGGTAGCCCCGGGAAGATCAAAGGAAACTTCCTGTAGCTTACCTGCTTGGAGAATCTCTCATCCTCTTGCCCAAAGATGCTACCCAGGATGCCAGGTCAGATGGCACCTTCTCAGAGCAAGGATGAGCATGGGTTCTTTCAGTGGAGGTGGTCCCTTGCCACTGCCCTCTTGAGAATTTTTCAACCTGTTGGACCATTGAAAGAAAGCCACAAGCCATTGAAAGTGCCCACAGTGTCTCTTTTAACAAAGTATGCTTGTGGTTAGGGAAAAAAAAGCTAAAATACCAATAACATTTCAGTGTCATTCCCATTTTCCAAACAAACTCTTTGGCTATGGTCTAATCAATCAATCAAAGCCAAATTGCCTTTTTAAAAGGCCCCAAAAGGTTCACCCTGAAGTACCTGACAATCTGTCATCATTCCACCTTCTGCTGTCTCCCTAACCATAACCACCTACAAATATTTTGGACTCCAGACTTGGCTGGTAATTAAGTGGGTGTGACAGCAGAGAGAATCGTTCCCGCAGTAGCTCTGGACTCTGGTGCACTAGCTTGTTTTGTCAGTAATCTGGGCAGGTATGACTCAGACCACTTGCAAGGAGTCAATTGTTACAGCACAAGCAGAATATTGTTTTCCTGAGGCCACTGGGGCTCAGAGCTGCCCTTTAAGCCAACTCAGTGAGCTGGACTTGAGAATCTTGCCTGTTTTTCACTGAGAGCCTTCCTCATTACTTTGCCCCAGCCATATCCCTTGTCTGAGACTCTGTTTGTCCAATCGATCTGTACAGAGTTGGGCATCCTTGTTTCTCTCTCAAAAAAAAAAAACCACAAGTATGAGCATTTCCACATGTAAAATAGATAAGAGAAGATTGTGTATAAAACTGGGCACTTGTTTGTTTTTATTTAAAGTCTATGTTAAATTCACTCAAACTTTTCATAGACGCCTTCTCCATAGCCTAACTAACTGCCTTTCTGTCAGGGAGAAACTTTTGCCCTGGCCCTCCACCCTCTTGACTGGGGACGGTCTCTCTTGGATCATTATTTCAGGATAAACCCCACCTAAGCTCTACTTTCCTCCATCCTCTCTGGCCACATCCCAGAAACAGCCTTGCCTGTCACTACCCATCAACTCTCACCCCATCCACTGCTTAAATGGATAAGTATACTCAAGAAAAAACAAATCTGGGGGCAGCTAAGTGGCACAGTGGATGGAGCACCAGCCTTGGATTCAGGAGGACCTGAGTTCAAATCCAGCCTCAGACACATAACACTTAACTAGCTGTGTGACCTTGGACAAGTCACTTAACCCCATTGCCTAGCCAAAAAAAAAAAATCTACTCACAGAGCAAAGCTGACAATGTAAGTTTCCCATACCTCTAGTCCACCGCCCATCTACCAAGAAAAGACAAGAGTTATGCTTTCCTATCAGTCTTCTGAAGTCATGATTGGTCACTGACTTAAGTCAAAACTAATCTTTCAGTAGGATGAATCTAAAAGTTGCTTTTTTTTGTTTAGAGCCATTTTTTTACAGGGATTTGGAGGGGTTTGGGGAAGAGCTCAAGCAAGTCATTGCTTTTACTCTGCCATTTTGGCTCCACTCCTAAAGGTTGCTTTTAAGTTTCATCTTCTGAGCCTATTTGTGAATTGATTTTTAAATGATTTGCTTACTTACTGCACAAACCCACTTCTGTTTTTTTCTTTTTTTCTTTCTTTCTTTCTTTTTTTTTTAGTGAGGCAATCGGAGTTAAGTGACTTGCCCAGGGTCACACAGTTAAGTGTCAAGTGTCTGAGGCCAGATTTGAACTCAGGTCCTCCTGACTCCAAGGCCGGAGCTCTATCTACTGTGCCACCTCGCTGCCCCCACAAGCCCACTTCTGTTTGGAAGTTGGTGCCTGATCAGCCACAATGACACTTTTATTATGAGCTGGACCAATTTTCAGAGTCATCTCATGTTTACATTTATGGACAGCCAAGTGACTCTCATTGGTAAAACACTGGACGTATTCAAGGGCAATGAGTAGAAAGGATTTGTCATCAGTCATAATCCACAGGTCCTTGTACTATTTGGAAGAATTCACATATAACTTGCATGTCATAAGGCAAGCAACTTATCACTTTCCATGGCAAAAATATTTCACAGTTCCCTCGGCTCACAGGCCCCCAGATGTGGTGGTTGTGACCACCCCCTTCATCACCCATGGCTTTTTAGCTTGAACCTTCATCTAGAAGTTAGGTGTGTTCCTATGCATGACAGAGATAGGAATATACTTGCTAAGAAGTGCCATTTATGTTTTCCTTGTCTCTGGGATTATTGTTGTTTTCCCACTCAGTGAAGATAAGTTTGGCAAGAATTTTATTTCTTTGACATGAATGATATCACTTGGTGAACAGGAAGAATAAACAACAAAACTAATTTACCTATTCTGTAATTCAAGTAAAAAGTTTGCTTTTTCAGTATTAGTATTTAACAATAATTGGACTTTGCAGTTAAAAGATTGTGTTCTACCAGTGGTTGTAAATAGCCAACAGGGGAAGCCAAGAATGGGAGGGTGTATTGTATATCTCCATGTTATGTGCACAATGGGTCATTGGCAATTTGGACAAAGATGAAAAGGGTGAACACAAGATTGTCATTTCTGATGTTCAGTTGATCTGAATTCCTGTGCTATTGTACATGACACTCATCTCCCACTCTCTGCCTTTTTGATGACTATGCCTCTTTCCTGAAATGCTTTCCCTCTCTCTCCTGATTTCCTTGGAGACTCAGCTCAAATTCTCCCTTCTGCCGGAAGCTTTTCCCAATTGTCCACCCCTCCTCACTGATAATGCCTTACTCTCTCAGACTACCTCTCATTTACACTGTGTAGATCTCATATGTACATAGTGATTTACATGCCATTTCCAACCTTGGAAACATGGGCTCCTTGAGGGCAAAGATTGTATTTTTACCTTTCTTTAAATCCTCAAGGATTAACACAGTGCCTAGCATATAGCAAATGCTTGATCAATACAGGTTGACTAAGTAGTCATGATATTAAACAACAATAGCTTCAAACATTAATGCAAAATGGTAAAATACGTGCACTGGTTTGATTTCATCTCTTTACCAAATTCCTTTAAAAATCTGGCAACAATTCCAAAAAGATGGCTTAATGGTGATCAAGTTGGTAACATCAATATGTTACCATATTGGTGATATGACCTCAAACCTAAAAAAAAATCCATGGAATTTGAATATAATTTGGTACATTACCGTAATAATGCAAATTTCATCCAGAAATTTAGCTGATGTAAATAAATTACCA
Organism: Phascolarctos cinereus; assembly: GCF_003287225.1. Lineage (NCBI taxonomy): Eukaryota > Metazoa > Chordata > Mammalia > Diprotodontia > Phascolarctidae > Phascolarctos > Phascolarctos cinereus. The sequence goes on along the minus strand of NW_027556291.1, from coordinate 70,538,692 downwards.
TAATGAGACCAAAAAATCCTAACAACATTTAAATCAACAGTTAGTTTATTTGTCAAGCAGACAGATGGCAGTGAAGAACAACACCTATTTAAAATTTAAATTTGCTTGTCAAATCGTATGCAGAAAGATGGTAGACGATCCTGAGCAGTATTACCTCACAAAAGAGAGAGGCACAGTGGAGAAAACCAACAAAGCAAAGTCGTCCCAATGCAAAATCATTTAAAGATGAAATTGCGAAGAATAAAACAAATAGAAGCTAAATGGAAAAAAAATCTGCAATTTTTTAATTACAAACTCCTTTCACTATTAAGGGAATTGAAGTCATCATTGCTGTTGCAACTATTTCAGTTGTGTCCAACTCTTCATGACCTCATTTGGGGTTTTCTTAGCAAAGCTACTGGAGTGGTTTGCCATTTCCTTCTCCAGCTCATTTTACAGGTGAAGAAACTGAGGCAAATAGGGCTAAGTGACTTGCCCATGGTCACACAGCTAGTAAGTGTGTGAGGCCAGATTTGAACTCAGGTCTCAATGCTTTATCCACTGAGTCATCTAGCTGCCTCTTATATCAGGTGTACATGGAGGAAATCCATGCTGGAAACAATACAATTGTGAGACTGTTGAAGTGATTAGTTCACAAGGTATCTGAGGGAGGGGAAGATAACAAGTGTGTGGAAAAACAACTTGGACAATTCCCCCAAAAAGAGGATATGAACAACTATTGACCTATGTTCCCATTTCTTCATCTATATGCTGTAATAAGGACTCAGAGCTGGTCTTTCTGGTTCTCACCAGCCAGGGCTTTGGCTCCAGTTTCTGGCCATGTATGTATGAATCAGAATTAAGTGGATTACATTCTGGCTGATGAAAAGTTTCTTTATTGACTGCTGAGCTTATAGAGCTGATGCCTCAGGGCACCATTTAAAAGAGGAGACAAAATGAATATTGACGTAAACATTTTAAATAAAGTACTGACAAGGATGTTACCACAATATATTACAAAGAAAAAGAAATGGAAGAAGCATGTACAAAGAGGAAACGAAACGATCACATTTTGCTGATGGCATGATGATTTGCCTAGAGAGCCCTAGACAGTCAACTAAAAAACTAACTGAAATAATGAACAACTTCACCAAAGTTGCAGGATATAAAATCAACCCACACAAATCATCATCATTTCTATATATTACCAGCAACATCCAGAAGGAAGAGAGAGAAAAAGAAATTCCATGTTAAATAACTACAGACAGCATAAAATATTTGAGAGTCTACCTGCTAAGACACAGATAGGAACTATATTAATATGATTATAAAACAATTTTCACACAAATAAAGAAAAATCTAAATCATTGGAGAAATTTTAATTGCTCTTGGGTAGGCCAAGCCAATATAATAAAAATGACAATAGCACAAAATTAATGTATTTATTCAGTGCCATACCAATCAAACTACCAAAGAATTACTTTATAGAACTGGAAAAAAAATTAAAAAAAATTCATTTGGGGAAACAAAAGGTCAAGAATAATGAAGGAATCAATTTAAAAAATGAAAAGGAAGGGGGGCTAGTAGTGCCAGATCTCAATTTATATTACAAAGCTGCAAGTGTCATAAGAAATAGAGAGGTTGATCAGTGGAAAGATTAGTTATACAATATGTGAAAGCAAAGAAGTTCAGTAATCTAGTGTTTGATGAACCCAAAGATCACAGCTATTTGAGTAAGAACTCATTATTTGACAAAAAATATTGGGAAAACTGTCAGACACTAAGCATAGAACAACATCTCACACCATAAACCAAAATAAGCTCAAAATGGATACATGATTTAGACATAAAGGATAATATCATACTCAAATTAGTGGAGTGAGAAAGAAATTAGCTATCATATCTATAGATAGGGGAAGAGTTCATGACCAAACAAGAAATGGAGAGGTTCACGGGAAGTAAAATAGATAATGTTGATTATATAAAATTAAAAAGTTTTTGCACTAACAATAACAAAGTAGCTAAAATGAAAACAAAAGCAGGCAACTGGAAAAAAATATCTGCAGCAAGTTTCTCTGATAAATGCCATATTTCTAAAATATATGGGGACCTAAGTCAAATCTACATTAATAACAGCCATTCTCCAATGGATAAATGGTCAAAGGATTTGAATAGGCAGTTTTCAGAGGAAGAAATCAAAGCTACCAACATCTTTATTAAAAAATGCTCTAAATCACCAATAATTAGAGAAATGCAAATTAAAACAACTCTGAAGTACCACTTTATACACATCAGATGGGTTCAGATGACAGAAAAAGAAAATGACAAATACTGAGGAGAATGTGGGAAATCATTAGACTTATGCACTATTAGTGGGAGCTGTGAACTAGTCTAAACATTTGAAAGCAATTTGGAACTATGCCCAAAAGTCTATTAAACTGTATAGTCCCTTTGACTCAGTAATACTGTGACTAGAGCTGTAGTCTAAGGAGATAAAAAAAGAGGAAAAGGACTCATGTATAAAAATATTTATAGTAGCTCTTTTTATGGTGGCAAGGAATTAAAAACTGAGAAGGTGCCCATCAAATGGGAAATGACTGAATAGGTCATGGCACATGAACATGGTGGAATACTGATGTAAGAAATGATGAAGGAGATGATTTCAGAAAAATCTGGAAAGACTTGTATGAACTGATGCAAAGTGAAGTGAGCAGAAATAGGAAAACACTATACATAGTAACAGCAATATTATAAAGACTTCTTATCTCTCTCTGATCAACACAATGACCACAATTGCAAAGAACTCATGAGGAAACATGCTACCTACCTGAAGCCAGAGAACAGATGGACTCAGAATACAGATTGAAGTACATTTTCTTCTATTTCTTTCTTCTTGCTTGCTTTAAAAATGTTTTTGGAACATTCCTTATTTGGATATTTGTTTTGCATAACTATACATAATTGTAATAGTTTTGATTTTCTTGCCTTCTCACTGAGCAGAGGAGGGAGTAGAGGGAGAGAGAAAACGTAGAACTGAAAAAAAATTTTAAAAGTCTCAGTGGTACAATTACACATACACACACAGCATAAATATAAAGTAAGCAAACACAAATACATAGAAAATAGTTCAATACAAGGTAGTCTGGAAGGGAGGGAACTAAAAATTGGGGGGAATTAGAAAGAGGTTTATATCTTTTTTTTTTTTTTGCTTTTTGGTGAGGCGATTGGGGTTACACAAATAATAAGTATTAAGTGTCTGAGGCTGGATTTGAACTCAGGTCCTCCTGACTCCAAGGCCAGAGTTACTAGCCACAGTAACATTTACATTCACAGTTACATTCACTGCGCCACCTAGCTGCCCCTGAGATGCATCTTTTTAAAAAAAATTTATTTAGCGTTTTATTTTTCCTCAGTTACATGTACAATTTTGCACATTCATTTTTCATTGAGATGGATTATTTTTTTTTATTTTGCGTTTTGTTGAGGCAATTGAGGTTAAGTGACTTGCCCAGGATCATACAGCTAAAAACAGGGATTTTTTTTTTTTTAGTGAGGCAATTGGAGTTAAATGACTTGCCCAGAGTCACATAGCTGGTGAGTGTTTTGTGTCTGAGGCTGGATTTGAACTCAGGTCCTCCTGACTCCAGGCCCAGTGCTCTATCCACTGCACCACCTAGCTACCTTTGAGATATGTCTTGAAAGAAGAGAGAGACCATGTAAGACAGAGGCAAGGATGAAATGCATGGCAGGTATGTGGGAAAGTCAGTGTGAAGCCATGGGGAGAGGGGTGGGAGTTGGGGGATTGAGTGCTATGTGTGAAGAACACATCATCATATAGTGTGGGAGGGGGAACAATATTCATTGAAGCTGGAGAGATAGATTTAGAGAGATAGATTATTCTAAAGATAATAATAGCAAGTCTCTATGATCTATATTTTAATGTAACTCCCACTCTGACATTTATATTTGGGGTTTTAAAGCTCCTTCCAGTGCTAACATTTGGTGTTCTTTTTTCCAAGATCTCTTATTCTCAAAAAAAGTACTACTCCAATGTTTATTATGGAGTAGAGACAGCTCAGATTCCTTAAAGTCTCAGAATTGGGTAGAAAAAAAAAAGCTGTATTACACTTAGGAAACTGTGTCTTTCCTTGACAAAAGAATCCAACCTTTAAATACCAATACTTTCATGGAATGCCATAGTACAAAGAATAAAAATTGGCAGTGATACAAGGGTAATGGAAAGGGGCAGGGTTCATCTAAGTAGCCTACTTGGCTATAGAATATAACCAATGATGACGTCTGAGCAAGAAATGGTGAAAGACACTACCCAGAAATGGCTGATAAGAAAAAGAGATAGGCCGGTTACATTACAAGAGAAAGTAATAACAGGAAGAAACATGGCCCACATGTTGCCCTCTTTGTTGAGAGTAATATCCTAACCTAACCCCTGCATCTATACAAGCTAGGCTAAGTTTTCTTTGAGAGGTTTTTTTGCAAATTAATTAATTTAGGTTTAGTTTTCAACATTCACTTTCACAAGATTTTGAGTTTCAAATTTTCTCCCCATCTCATCCCTCCCCCCCACCCCAAGATGGCGTGCATTCTGAATACCCCTTCTCCTAATCTGCCCTCTCTTCTATATCTCCCCCCTTCTCTTATCCCTTTCCCCTTCAATTTTCCTGTAGAGCAGGACAGATTTCTATATTCCATTTCCTGTACCTTATTTCTTATTTTCTTATTTCTCAGTTGTATGTGAAAAAAAAATTATAACTTTAGTTTTTAAAAACTTTGGGTTCCAAATTTTCTCCCTTTCTCCCTCCCCACCCACTCTCATTGAGAAGGCAAGCAACTCAAAACAGATTATACATGTGTACTCATGCAAAACACTCCCATAGTAGTCATGTTGTGAAAAACTAAGTATATTTCCCTTCATCTTATCTCACTCTCCCATTTATTCTATTCTCTCTTTTGACCCTGTCCCTCCTCAGTAGTGTTTACTTCTGATTACCACCTCCCCCCATCTGCCCTCCCCTCTATCATCCTCCTGCTCTCTTGTCCCATTCTCCCCCTATTTTCCTGTAGGGTAAGATAGATTTCCATACCCAATTGAGTGTGTATGTTATTCCCTCCTTAAGCCAAATCCTACAAGAATAAGATTCACTCCTTCCCTGTCACCTTCCCCCCTTTCCCCTCCACTGTAAAAGCCTTTTCTTGTCTGTTTTATGTGGGATAATTTACCCCGTTCTACCTCTCCCTTTCTTCTTCTTCCCTTATAATCCTCTCTCATCCCTTAATTTTGTTCTCCAGATATGACCCCTTCATTTTCAACTCACCCTGTGCCATCTATCTATCTATCTATCTATCTATCTCTCTACATACATACATATAATTTTTTCCTTCCAACTACTCTAATACTGACAAAGGACTCATGAGTTACAAATATCATCTTTCCATACAAAATGTAAACAATTCAACCTCAATAAGTCCCTTATGATTTCTCTTTCCTGTTTACCTCTTCATGTTTCACTTGAGTCTTGTATTTGAAAGTCAAATTTTCTATTGAGCACTAGTCTTTCAATTAAGAATGCTTGAAAGCCCTCTATTTCACTGAATATCCATTTTTTCCCCTGAAGGATTATACTCAGTTTTGCTGGGTAGGTGATTCTTGGTTGTAATCCTATCTCCTTTGCCCTCCAGAATATCATATTCCAATCCCTCCGATCCCTGAATGTAGAAGCTGCTAAATCTTATGTTATCCTGATTGCGTTTCCACAATACTTGAATTGTTTCTTTCTGGCTGCTTCCAATATTTTCTCCTTGACTTGGGAACTCTGGAATTTGGCTACAATATTCCTGGGAGTTTTCTTTTGGGGATCTCTTTCAAGAGGTGATCAGCAGATTCTTTCAATTTCTATTTTGCCCTCTGGTTCTAAAATCTCAGCGCAATTTCCCTTGATAATTTCTTGAAAGATGATGTCTGGGCTCTTTTTTTGATCATGGCTTTCAGACAGTACAATAATTCTTAAGTTATCTCTCCTGGATCTATTTTCCAGGTCAGTTGTTTTTCCAATGAGATATTTCACATTCTTTCTATTTTTTCATTCTTTTGGATTTTTTTTTACAGTGTCTTGATTTCTCATAAAGTCACTAGCTTCCAATTGCTCCATTCTAATTTTTAAGGAAGTATTTTCTTCAGTAAGCTTTTGGACTTCCTTTTCCATTTGTCTAATTTTGCTTTTTAGGGCATTCTTCTCCTCATTGGTTTTTTGGGCCTCTTTTGCCATTTGGGTTAGGCCATTTTTTAAGGTATTATTCTCTTCAGTATTTTTTTTCTCCTTTAGCAAGCTGTTGACTTGTTTTTCATGATTTTCTTGCATCACTCTCATTTCTCTTCCAAGTTTTTCCTGTACTTCTCTTACTTGCTTCTTAAAATCCTTTTTGAGCTCTTCCATGGCCTGGGACTGATTCATATTTTTCTTAGAGGCCTTGGATGTAGGAACTTTGACTTTGTTGTCTTCTTCTTGTTGTATGTTTTGATCTTCTTTGTCACCAAAGTAAGATTCTGTGGTCTGACTCTTTTTGTACTGCTTGCTTATGATCCCAGCCAATTACTTGAGTTATAAACTCTTTGTTAAGGTAGCGGTCTGCTTCCAGTGTGAAGAATGTACTGTCCCAAGCTTTGGGGGTTTTGTGCAGCTGTTTTCAGAGATACTTCTAGGGACCTGTAAACTTTCTGTTCTTCCAAGGTGGTATGATCAAGGGTGAGGTGTTTACTCTTTTCCTGGCCTGTGCTGTGGTCTATGAGTGATCACAAATTCTCTTTTCTGTCTTGGAGTTGGGAGAAAGATTCCCTCTCCACCACCACCACAAGCTCCACCACGCTAGCACTCCTCCTCTCCTCAGGACTGCCACCCAGAACTGTGACCTAGATCCAAGAACAGTCAAAGCAAGAGAATCCTGCACCTGCAGAGAGATCCTTGCAATCCCCCTCTAATCAACCACTCAATTTCCCCTCAGTCTGTGGGCTGGAAGCTCAGGAAGCAGCCGCTACCCCAGGGCCACACTCAGGTACTGGGGCTGGGACCAAGCTTTTCTCTCACTGCAGACTCAGACTTTTCCTACTGACCTTCTAAGCTGTCTTTGGCATTCATGGGTTGAGAAGTCTGGAAACCACCACAGCTGCCCATGATTCAGTCCTCTGAGGCCTACTCCAAGTTTGCTGAGGCCTGTTTTGCCTGTGTGCCCACGCCAAACTGCATTCCTCTCCCTGCCCAGTGCAATATACCTTTCAGATCAACCATCCAGGTTGTCTTGGGCTGTAAATTTGTTTCACTCTGTCTTTTTGTGGGTTCTGCTACTTTAGAATTGTTTAGAGCCATTTTTTACAAGTATTTAGAGGGGTTTGGGGGAGAGCTAAAGCAACTCACTCCTTTTACTCTGCCATCTTGGCTCCGTCCCCACTTTGAAACGTTTTGAGACCATCCTTGATTCTATGTCAGCTCAGGGGACTAAGGTTCAGACTGTTGACATCACTTCCTTATTACCTGAGTACAAAGCATCCAGGGGAACCCCAGGGGCCTCTGACGATTGGCTGGTAAGTCAGCTGATGGGCTGTTCAGGCCAGTAAATCTCATTGGACTGAATCAATTCCAAGTGTCCTCAATTCCTATCTTTGTTGAATATCCTATTCCTATTTTGGCTAAGTAAGTCTCCTTTTCTTAACTCTTATAAGTGAGTAAAATAAATAAATAAACTCATAAAAGAATAAAATAAATGAATGAATACAAGATAGGTAGATAGATAGATAGATAGATAGATAGATAGATAGATAGACAGACAGACAGACAGACAGATAGATAGATAGATAGATAGATAGATAGATAGATAGATAGATAGATAGATAGATAAAATTCTGGCTAGGGCCCCTCAGCTGAGATTCTCCAGGTGGCATGATTTGACTCCAGTGATGAATAGGGAAGGAAAGTTCCTTCTTTACTCCAGTATCATGGTGAACCCCCTGCCATGCCCCATATCAACTGTGGACTCAATTAGGAAGACTTCTGCCAGGGGCACTTGTCTGCCTTTGTCCACTTAATGCACATTTGTGAATAGTTTTAATGTTTAGCCTTTCTTATGTGTATAGGAATAAAATATCTGTCTCATATCTAATTCATATTGTACATTGAATCCTTTTTACAATTTCTCCTTTTGGGGTACCCCATAGACTTGTGAGCTGTGCACTAATTTGCTATAATTAAATACCTTCCCAGGGTTGTTGGGGTGAGGATTTAATAAGCATGAGAAAAGGGATTCCCCCTCTTACCAGAAAAAGCTCTATGCAAATGGACGTGGTCCAAACTACATGGCTGGATACATGGCAGGGAGAGGTGAATGCCCCAGCCCTTGTGAGCCCAGGCCAAGGGTGCCTACATAAAAGTGCTAAGCACACAAACAGATAAAATGTAAAATTCAAAATTTTATGAGAATAATATGCACATAAATTGAAGATATAGTTGATGAGGATGTTAGTATGGAAAAGAGGCTTTCACAAGTGATATTCTCCAGTAAACTGCATTTTTACTATCATGCAATTGATTGAAAAAAGGCTGAGATTGGGGCAGCTAGGTGGTGCAGTGGATAGAGCACTGGCCCTGAAGTCAGGAATACCTGAGTTCAAATCCGGCCTCAGACCAAACACTTGACACACTTACTAGTTGTGTGACCTTGGGCAAGTCACTTAACCCCAATTGCCTAAAAAAAAAAAAAGGTTTAAAAAAAAAGAAAAGAAAAAGGCTGATATTACAAGATCCTGCTGGGCTTATCATTTTTTGGCTATAAATGAGGCATCTGACTCGATAGGCACAAACCTCCCTTTCTTATAGGCTGTTTCCCATGCAACCCGCAAAACTATTCAAGATTCTTCAAATGATACAACAATAGAAACAACTTTGGTGTTCCTCTGACCATAAATACCAGGTGAGGCACAAGAGAGGGATATAGATGCTCACCAAAGGCAATCCCCACTGTGATTGAGGAAATCCATCCCAGAATCCGAGTTGAAGAGGGTATCTAAGTGAAATCAAGAGATAGCAAATAAGGGCCCCCAAAACACTGATTGGGCCTGCTATGATGACCTTATGGGAGACCATGGACCAAAGTCACAAAAGATGGATGGACACGAATGGCTTGTGGCCTTCATCACTGTAGGGAGAATCTAATACGATGAAACCATAGAGCCATCTCAGTAGGGTTGGAGAACCTGTGCCCTCAAGGCCACACATGGCCCTTGAGTTCCTCAAGTGCAGCCCTTTGACCAAATCCAAACTTCACAGAACTTTCAGGCAAATGGCCACACTTGAGGACCTAGAAGGCTACATGTAGCCTCAAGGCTGCAGATTCCCCAAGAAAGACACATATGCACATACACGCATGAGGCTAAATTGATATTAATCATATGCATCATATAAAATCACAGAATACAGAGACAACAGGAACTTGGCTGTCATCTAGATGGTGTTCATTTTGGCCAACCACTTCATCTTAGAGGTAAAAAAATGGAGGCTTAGAAAGGAAGTTGCTTGCTTAATATTATGGATTCAAACCCAGGTTCCTTAATTAGTCCCTTCTTGTCATTTTGCTATTTCTCTAGTTACATAAGATGTTTTACTTAAATTAAAGAGAAGACATTGATATTGAGGAATCCTGGGAAGATGTTAGAATGAGAGGTCTCCTGGAAATGAATAGAAAATTGATAGAAATGAATCCTACCACCACAACAAATAATACAAGAAAAATGTCCTCAAATCCAGAGTGTTCATCAGTGAAAAGAATATGCAACAGTCTAGGTAACCAAGAAACAAAAACCATCAAAAATAATAATAGTGTTTAATAAGCCCAAGAACATAAATTACTGGGCAAAAAGTTTCTTTTGAAGGATGAGAAACTGGAAAGGAGATTGGTGTAAATCAGAACTAGACCGATATACTACACTAAATGCTTGTGATAAGTGCGAAATGGATACATGACCTAGTTACAAGTGGTCACAGTATTTTTAAAAATTAGAAGGAAATGAGATCATTTACCCTTAGGACAATTCTTAATCAAACAAGGGTTAGAGGAGATTACACAAGACAAAACAGACAACTTTGGCTTCATAAAACTAAAAATCTTTCACACAAAAAAATCAATGATGACATAATTAGGAGAAAAATTTATGCTGGAAAAATATTTCCATTAAACACTACCAATAAAAATCTGGTATCCAAAGTATACAACGAAGTTGCACCAACATATAACACCAAGAGTCATTCTCCAGGGGAAGCTAGGTGGCATAGTACATACAGCATTGACCCTGGAGTCAAGAGGACCTGAGTTCAAATCCGGCCTCAGATACATAATACTGCCTAGCTGTGTGACTGTGGGCAAGTCACTTAACCCCAATTGCCTCACTAAAAGGAAAAAAAAAGTCATTCTCCAATAGGTAAATGGTCAAAGGATATGAACAGCTTTCAAAGGATTGACCAGTTATAAATTACTATAAGAAAACAAATTCCAAGTCCCTAGTAGTAAGAGAAAAGCAATTCAAAACAATTCTGAGTTTTTATTTCACCCCATACAAATTAGCAAAGGTGATAAAAGACCAGAACAATCAGTGATGGAGGGGCTGTGGGAAGATAGGAATACTGCTAGAGCTATGGAGTCATTTAAATTACTGTAAATTTCAATTTGAAATTTTGCACCATAAAAGGGTGGAAAAGTTCCATCTTGCAGATGATTTAGTCAGTTTCACTTACTTCCTGGGAATTCTTGAGAGGTGCTGATAGGAAAGCAAGGTGTTATCATTGCTCCCAGATCTACTCTTTGGAGTCTTTCAGCAGCGATTAATCAAATGATATAATATTTTTGTAGTTGTTATTCAGTCATTTCAGTTGTGTCTGACTTCCCCCGACCCTATTTGAGGTTTTCTTGGCAAAGATACTGATGTGGTTTGCCATTTCCTTCTGCAGCTCATTTTACAGATGAGGAAACTGAGAACAACAGGGCTAAGTGACTTGCCCGGGTTGCACAGCTAGAAGTAATCTGAGGCTAGATTGGAACTCAGGAAGATAAGTCTGCTTGACTCCAGGCCTGGCCCTCTATCCACTGTATCATCTAGCTGCCCTATGTGCCCAGCACATAGTAGGTGCTTATCAAATGCTTATTCTCTCTCCTCCCCAACCCCTTAATGGGTGAAAAAGAGATAAAAAGTGAAAGAGAGAGAGAGAGAGAGAGAGAGAGAGAGAGAGAGAGAAAGAGAGAAAGAAAGAAAGAAAGAAAGAAAGAAAGAAAGAAAGAAAGAAAGAAAGAAAGAAAGAAAGAAAGAAAGAAAGAAAGAAAGAAAGAAAGAAAGAAAGAAATGAATTTGACACGTCCCCTGGCTGCTGATCGTGGTTGGGCTTGTTCTCATAGAGACAAGGGCTTTATCTCTCATGGTCTTAGATGGACTCTGACAACTTCTCCCCTGCCTAGGTGGTCATTGGCTCACACAAAGAATCAAGGTACCAAAATTTATTCATGCCTGAATTTCTGATTGAACCCTATGCTCTCTTGAGCCAGTCCCAGACTTACTCACAGATACCCTGCTACAGAGAGATGGTAATCTCCACCCAAGGTCCTTTGTTCAGTACTTCCCATACACAGAATATCTTGCATCTCACAGATGGTCCAGTGAACTATTAATTGTGAGAAAGCTAAAAGAGACCTTAACAGAGTCCCCTGCTCTTTCCAAAACCAAATTTGAGAGCTCTCTATCTGGAGGGATCCTCCAAACCCAGGGTGAAGAAGACACTGGTACAAATAAGCAAAATGTTGGAAAATAGGACACAGTACAGGGAATCTGCAAAAATGAAAACTCTCAAGAAAAAGATGAAAAGGGTTTTGGAACACTACTAGACTATCAGGTGTTGACAAGGGAAATTCCAAATGTTAATTCTGGGATACTCTAGCTGTTGTTCTGGGGCAATACCATTGAGAAGCAAAAAGGAAAAAAGTGGTGAAATAAATTTAAACTTCAATGAGGAAATATATGAGCATATGGCTATTCTGGTCACTTTAAGAAATGCTGTTTCATCTTCAGACCTCAGAGTGTGAAGGCCTCTAGTAACATGGGGAAACAAAAGAAAGTGAGGAAATACGCGACCATGAAGCGAATGCTTAGTTTATGCGATGAAAGATTAAAAGAAAAAGATCGATTAAAACCAAAAAAGAAAGAGAAGATAGATCCCAGTGCTCTCAAGGAAAGAGAAGTTCCCCAGCACCTGTCCTGCTTGTTCTTCCAATATAACACACAGTTAGGACCCCCTTACTACATCTTGGTTGATACCAACTTTATCAACTTCTCCATCAAAGCCAAGTTGGACTTAGTGCAGTCAATGATGGATTGTCTGTATGCCAAGTGCATTCCTTGCATAACTGACTGTGTAATGGCTGAAACTGAAAAACTGGGACAGAAGTACCGAGTAGCCCTGAGGATTGCCAAGGACCCACGATTTCAACAATTACTGTGCTCCCACAAAGGCACATACACAGATGATTGCTTAGTCCAGAGGGTCACTCAGCACAAGTGTTACACTGTGGCTACAGTTGATTGAGACCTTAAACGAAGAATCCAGAAGATCCCTGGAGTTCCTATCATGTACATTTCTAACCACAGGTATAACATCAAGAGAATGCCAGATGATTATGGAGCCCCTCGATTGTAACATCAAGAGACTGAACTTCCTGTGATGCCAGTCTACAAAACACCATTCTAGTCCATTACCTGTTATATTGTATAAAATGGGGTTATAGAGATTGACTTTTTCATCCTATTCTGAAATGATTTTTGTATCTTAATGAAAAACTCATTTAATTTACACATAAATCACTTTTGTCTAGAAAAAAAGAAAAAAAATGCTGTTTCACAAGTTTAAGATGGGCTACACAAGTGCCTCCCTTACACAAGAAGTGTTAAGGAAAGTTGTGCATCAGGCTGTATTCAGGATGAAAAAGAAGTAAGTAAAAGAGAGATTCTGCATTAATATTGGTTGGGAAAGGCTTCCTATAGAAGAGGAGATTTTTCTGGGACAGCTAGGTGGTGCTGCAGTGGATAGAGCACCAGCCTTGAAGTCAGAAGGATCTGAGTTCAAATCTGACCTGAGACACTTACTAGCTGTGTGACCCTGGGCAAGTCATATGACCTTGACTGCCTCCTCAAAAAAATTTCCAAAAAACAAATAAAGAAGAAGAGATCATCATTGCAACTTAAAGGAAGCCAGGTAAATGTACTTCTAGAGGAAGTTGAAATGGCAGTAACGATGACAAAGATAGAGAAAGCATCTGGATTAGACCAACTGTACATAGAGAAGATCTACCCTGGAGGTGACAACATTTTGCACTAGAGGGTCCATGAACTTGGTTGGTTTAAAAAATATTCGGTCAATGTAGTTGAGTTCCTCTGTAATCTTATGTATTTTATGCTATGCATCTAAAAATATGATTCTGAGAAGGACTCTACCAGCTTCACCAGACTAACTGCCAGAAGGGTCTAGGACACAAACAAATTAAGAGCCCCCACTCCCAGTTTAAAAGAACCTTTCCCAGAAACAAGGGAATTTTATGTGACTGCTCATGGGCCCCTCCAACCTTTCATTCCTAGCTGACTACAAATAAATACCTGGAAAGAGATTTCCTTAAAAGGAGGTTAAAAGTTTAGGCAATGATTGATGGATTGAAAGGGAAGACAATTGCGATATTTTACTTGTCAGTTGGTCTCAGAATATCCTCCCTAATGAAGGTAGAATAGGCCCATTGCTACAGCCACTTTAATACTAGGCTTGACAAGTCATTTTCTCCCATTGAAAGTAATCACAAATTGGCTGAGGAAAGAGTAATGGGTAACCGAACCAGGGTCTTTTCCATTGCTAATTTCTCTGGTGGCATTACCAGTAAGGCAGTTCTACCTCAAAATATTTCTAAAAATATCAGTGGTATAGTTATGTGAGACCCTAAGAACACTTCTGGGTGAGCTTCAAAATTCCAAGCAGGGGAAATAACTTTGATTTCATGGCAAAATCAGGTGACATTTAAGCTCAATTGCAAAAGATGTTTCAGAGCTCACTAATGATTATTCAATATGGCAAGATAAAATTCTCAAATGGACCCATGATCTCATCGAGGTGGACATTTTCTCCACTGATGTGGACCACAAGGCGGGGAAGGGAAGGGAAGAAAGAACAAGCAATTATTAAGTGCCTACTGTGTGCCAGGCACTGTATTAAATGCTTTACAGATATGATCTCATTTGATCCTTACAACCACCCTTGTGAGGTAAGTGTTGTTATGCTCCTTATTTTATTGTTGGTATTTTTTTTAAATGGGTCTTTGTTTCTGGAAGAAATTTGGAGTCATAAAGGAGCTTTGTGAATTCCAAAAGACACTCCAACAGGGTCTCTCCTGCCGCCTAATTCTGGGTCCACCAGACAAACATACCATCGGACAAATTGTAAAGACTGTCCATCCAATGGCGTGTCACAATCTGGACAATAGACTTTGCTCATCTACTTGTTTGGTTTTTTTTTTTCCTGTGAATGGTTATAGGTCTGCAATATTTGGAGGCTTGATGCAACCAGCTCAATGTCATCTACTAATGGGAACATCTGGAGGACCACACAATCGATGGGGAATCCCTCTGCTATTTGGATTCTGTGTTGGACCTTCTCCATCACAGAGGCAAACATTTTTGGTGAATGTACATATGCCTGTTTTCTTCCTCACCTTACATGTATAACTAAAGAATCCTTGAATGTTATCTTTGTTATAACTTTAGAGGAATCTTAAGTAATTTGAATGTAGGCATGAGAGACCCTTTGTTGGAAAAGGGCCTTCAAAGCATCCTTTCCCTTGACTGAATCAAATGCTTTTTCATAATTAACAAACATTAAGTACAGTAGGATCTTGTATTCTCTAAGTCATTCAGTCATTTGTGTGATAGTTAAGATGGAGGTCTACTGTTAAGTCTCACTTAAGAAACCCTGCTTATTTTCTGCCATCCTCATTGAGAGTGTCCTCAGTACATGTATAGGTGGTTCCAATCACTCTTTTTTAACGTGTATCAGTCAGCAGTTGACGCTCCTTTGGTCACCTATTTCAGTCTTAATAAGATCCAAGATTTTGTTACAAGACTTTATCTTCTCTCCCTTAACACCCTCAAAATGTCACCTCTTGGCATAGATCTTCTCTACATACAGTTGGTCTAATCCAGATGCTTTCTCTATCTTTGTCATCATTACTGCCATTTCAACCTCCTCTAGAAGCACATTTACCTGGCTTTCTATAAGCTGCAACTAAAATCTCATCTTTTACAGGAAGCCTTTCCCAACTCCTCTTAATATTAATACCATCTCTCTTTCAATTACTTCTTTTTCATCCTGTATACAGCCTGTTTGTACATTTTTGCTTGCTTGTTGTCTCTCCCACTAGATTGGGAGCTCCTTGAGGCCAGGGACTGTCTTTTGCCTTTTTTTTGTATCCCCAATGCTTATCACAGTGCTTATTACATAGTAGGTGCTTAATAACTGTTTATTGCTCTTAATAATGAAAAACCTTTACTTTAAAAATCTGTGCAAAAATCAAATCAAGGCACTAAACGAGGAACTAGTTCTTGCCCTATATCGATTATGCCCTTCCATTCTCTAGTCTAATAAATGCTTATTGACTGACTGATAGACTGGTTAACTTCAAGAAACAACAGTGGAGGGCAAAAGAGGATGGAGGTGAATATATCCAAACAGGGCGTTGTACCAATAGCAAGGGTGATTTCCAGATCAGGAGGTCCTCTTCCAGCCAAAATTGGGGAGGAGGCATTGAGAAGGAGACCTGGCCAAGGCTGAGGCCTCTACTTCTTCCCCAGGTAATGCCCCTACTGCTCCATGCTCTTGCAGGTGCTTCTAACTAGCTTGGTAATTTGTAGACATCCCTCAGGAAGTGGCCAAGTTTCCTTAGTCTGTCCAATACTAAGTGTGTGCAACATCCCAGTTCAAAGAACTTTTTGTGCTTAATCTAAACTCTAAAGCCAATGATCTCACCTAGTTAAATATCAGGCTAATCTGGAATGGAAGGGAGATGACTTCTACTGATTTGTTTAGCTGGCTTGTGCTGCTTTCCCAAATGGTCTCACCTCTGCTTGAAACTCACCTATTTCTTAGCTTCTGTTATGGAAAGAGGAGAGTTCTTTCATAAGTGGCAATGTTGATGGTGGGCACCAATTACTTGGCCTAAGGCCATTCCCAGTTTTCTCATTGTTTTTCTCTATATTAACATGATAATTTTCATATGCTTTGTCAGTTGAAGACATATTTTAAGACATGAATAGCAGCCAGTTTCTGGATATTTTTGGTGACTAAGGCAAAAGAAACAGTACAATCCTAAGATACACTGGAAATGTCATCTCTGTAATTTTTGGTAAGAAAGAAATTGATCTTTGCCGAATCAAAATCCCCCAGAATGTTTCTCTTTGGATTTAGAGCATGCTAATATGTCAATCTTTTTATATTACTGTTTTCCAATCTCATCCCCTCTCTTCTGGAGGTTGTAATTTTTTTTTCACATGCAATTTAGTCTATTCAATTTATCTTTAAGAAAAAAAAATTAACAAAAAGTTTTGTAAAGCAAAGACACCTTGTTGAAGGCCCATCTACACTTTTAAAAATGCCTGCCAAGCATTTGGCCACTGTGGTCATAAATCCATCACTGTGAAACCTGGGAGAGAACAAAGCAGCCTTCTGGAAAACCGGGTCTATTAAGGGTTTTATATATAGACAAGAAAGTAAAGAAGAAAGAAAAGACTTTTTCAGCCCATATCCAGACCCTCCTTGCCAAAATCTTGAGCAACCTGCTGAGATTAGGTGTCTTGGTTCTTCCTCGAGAGTGACCTCTATGATTTCAGCTGTGTTGAAATGGGGACTGAGCTCAGTATGATTCAACAACAATTCAATTCAACACTTAGTAAGTACTTACTGTGTGCAAAGTGTAACAAATTACATTTTTTTAAATGCAGGGTTTTCCTTGTGATTGGTTGGTACATTTGGGGATATTTTGAGGATTTATTTAACAGGGGAAAGAATACTGATGCCATAAAGACTCAAGTTAGAGAGTCAATAGGTATGTATATGTTATCTCAAGGCTAAGTAGAAAAAGAAATTAAAACTTAGAGAGGATTTATAAGAAATCCCTGAAAATTGTTCTTTTCAGTGTATGCTGAAGCATTGAAAAGCTGAGTCACAGCTGGGTGGACAAGGATGTTTTTCACTTTTTCTCATATGATTAACCTCCAACCTTGCTGGTCCTGGCACAGGCCTCCCTATGCAGGAAGAACTGGGGGAAAAGGATTTTTCCTTATGTGGTTTTTGCCTCCTGACAGACCCTGGAGGATGACCCAAGAGCGGCCTTGGGAGAAGTGGGGCCTTTGGCTACCATGACCCCCAGGATTTTCTCTCCCCTGTTAGAAGCAGCAAGCTGAAGCTGCTTGATTTACTTCCACTCTTAAAGTAGAAACCATTCAATGATTCTGGGCTCAGGTTGAGTAGGGCAGCTTTCTTCCAGGAATGAAAAGAACAAACTCATGTGAACTGATATTTCCTGGCTTTTTTTTTCACCTTTTATTATGCAAAATTACTCTTGTTTTTAGACTGTATAAATATTCATATTATATTGGAAAAAATTAACATAACTTCAGCATAGCTTGTGAAAGTCATCTATGTAGTTACCCACCCCAGGTGCTTTTTCTTGCTCGCTCTCTCTCTCTCTCTCTCTCTCTCTCTCTCTCTCTCTGTTTTTCTGTCTCTGTCAGTCTTTGTCTCTCTCTGCCTCTCTCTGTTTCTGTCTGTCTCTATCTCAGACACACACACACCCACACACACACACCCTCTCTTTCCCCTTCTTTTCATTTTTTCTGGCTTTATACTAATTGTGATATTAATTCTAACAAGTATTGATGCTCTGATTTATTCTACTTCTCTCTCTCTCTCTCTCTCTCTCTCTCTCTCTCTCTCAGTCTTTGTCTCTCTCTGTCTCTGCCTCAGACACACACACACACACACACACACACACACACACACACATACTCACACATCCTCTCTTTCCTTTTGATTTTTATTTTTTTGTGGTTTCATACTAATTGTGATATTAATTCTAACAAGTATTGGTGCTCTGATTGATTCTACTTCTCTGTGTGTGTGTTTCTCTCTCTGTTTCTCTCTCTCTCTGTGTCAGTCTTTGTCTCTCCCTGTCTCTGTGTCAGACACACACACACTAACACACCCTCTCTTTCCTTTTGATTTTTTTGTGGCTTTATACTAATTGTGATATTAATTCTAACAATATTGGTGCTCTAATTGATTCTACTTCTCTCTCTCTCTCTCTCTCTCTCTCTCTCTCTCTCTCTCTCTCTCTCTCTCTCTCTCTCCCTCCCTCCCTCCCTCTGTTTCTCTATTACCCTCCCAGAGTAATGAGTGGCATGGAACTGTATTGCAAGTTCAAACCACAGGGTGGGCAAATGCCCAGAGGTGGGAAAGGTTGAGACAATTTAAGAGAATGGCAGAGTGGCCTGGTTTGGCAGGATTGGGGTGTGTATCATGAAGAGTAATGTAAGATGAAACTATAAAAGGCTTAAGCCCTTTTTGGGTCCTACCTGTACTTGTGATTTGTCTCTATACAAATCTGTACCCCTTTACCTTGGTGTTCCTATATATCAGAAGAGGAGAATCCTATTTGCCCCAATCCTACATTACAGGATCATATGAGGATGGATAGGAGAACAGCCTGTTCTCCTTATTCAACTCCTTGGCCATGTTCCTTCCATTTCATCTAATAATAGAAATACCTCACATTCATATAGGGCTTCACAAACTGCTTTCTTCCCTTTGGCCCATGGAGGTGGGGAGTCACCCCACTATTTTACTTATTCTCAATCTCCCTGTCCACTGGCCTCTTCCTACTGCCTACAAATATGCCCATGTCTTCCCCATCCTGGAAAAAAAAAACTTTAATTGGTCCTTCCATCCCTGCTGACTAATTATCTTGTATCTCTTCTGCCCTTTGTAGCTAAACTCCTCCAAAAGGCTGTCTATAGGAGGCGCCTCCACTTCCTCTCCTCTCACTCTCTTCTTAACTCCCAGTAATCCGTCTTCTGATCTTATCATTCCACTGAAAGAACGCTCTCCAAAGTTCCCAATGGTCTCTCAGCTGCCCAATCCAGTGGTCTTTTCTCCATCCTCATTCTCCTTGACCTCTCTGCAGCCTCTGACACTGATGATCACCTTTTTTCCTCCTGGATGCTCTCTTCTCTCTAGGTTTTCAGGACACCCTGCTCTCTCCTGGCTCTCCTCCTCCCTCTCTGGTGGCTCCTTCTCTGTCTCCTGTGCTGGATCCTTCTCCAGAACACACCCTCTAATCATAGGTGCCCCTCAGGGCTCTGCCTGGGCCCTCTTCTCATCTCCCTCTAGACTACTTCCCTTAGAGATCTCATCAGCTCCCATGGATTTAATTACCATCCTTATGATGATAATTCTCAAATCTACCTTTCCTGCTCCAATTTCTCTGCCGACCTCCAATCTCCCATCTCCAACTGCTTTTCAGTCATCTTGAACTGGGTGTCCTGTAGACATCTGAAACTCAACATGTCCAAAAGGGAACTAATTGTCTTTCCCCCTAAATCCTCTTTCCCCTCCTACCTTCTCTCTTGCTGTACAAGATACCACCATCCTCCCAGTTCCCCAGGCTTGTAACCTAGGAGTCATCCTGGACTCTTCACTCTCTCTCACCCTCTACATCCAATCTGTTGCCATGGTTACCAGTTTCACCTTTGCAACATCTCTGAATACACCCTCTTCTCTTCTCTCACACCGCCACTATCCTTGTGCAGGCCCTCATTACCTCTCTCCTGGACTAATGCAGTAGCCTGCTGGGGTGGGAGTGTGGGGGTGGGGGATTTGCCTGCCTCAAACCTCTCTTCACTTCAATCCAGCCTCCATTCTCCATTCAGTGACTACAGTGATTTTCCTAAAGCAAAGCTCTGATCATATCACACACAACACCCCCCCACACTCAATAAACTCCAGTATCAAACAAAAAATACTCTGTTTGACATTCAAAGGCCTTTATAACCTAGCCCCCCTTTATCTTTCCAGTCTTCTTACATCTTACTATCTAACACATACTCTTTGATCCAGCGAAACAGGCCTTCTGTCTATTCCACAAACAAGACCCTCCATCTCTGGGTTCCAGCCATTTTCATAGGCTGTCTCCCATGTCTGGAATGTTCCCCTTCCTCCTCTCTGACTACTGACTTCCTTTAAGTCCTAACTAAAATCCTACATTCTATAGGTCCCATCTTAATTTCAGTGCCTCCTCTCTGTTAATTATTTATGATTTATCCTATATTTTTAATAGCTTGCTTTGTATATATTTGTTTGCATATTGTCTCCTCCATTAAAGTGTAAGCTCCTTGAGGGCAGGGACCATCTTTTGCTTCTTTTTCTACGTAGCACTTGGTAGGTAATTAATAAATGTTTGTTGATCGAAAGCCATAGGACTTTAGTGGTATAAGGATCCAGCCTTCATCTAGGCCAATCCCTCATATTAGGGTGGAGGAAACTCCCAGCTAAAGAGGTTACATGACCTGTCTAAAGTCACCCAGGCATTTTAGTAGCAGAGCCAAGGCTCCTTGGGCTCCAAACCCGGTAGGCTGTTGTTGTTTTTTTTTTTTCACTCTACCATAGCAACCTTTATTATTCCCATTTTGCAGATAGGGAAATTGAGAAGACCAAGCCCAATATTCCTTCTGTACAGCCATCCATTTTAATTAATAATAATCCTTCTGGTAGAATTGTGAAGTCAATTTGGAACATCATTATTTAAGTAGCTGACACATATATCTATTAGAAAAAATTGGCTTAGTGTTCAATGAATCAGACTTACAGGAAGCAATTCAAAGAATCAATCTGTTAAGAAGCATTTATTGAGTACCTACTATGTTCAAGATACAAAGCCAAAAATGAAACAGTCCCCGCTCTTAAGATGCTTATATTTTATAGGCAGATGCAGTATATATACAGAGAAGTGTACATATAATCAATATAGAGTATATATATACATAAACAAAATACAAATTAATTTAGAGAGTGGCAGTACTAACTCATATCTAGGAGGGAAGAAAGATTACTCCAGTGTATTTTTTTTCCTTCCCTCTCCAATTCATCTTCTTTGGATGTAGCTAACTCCGATGGTCAGCTGGTGGGTCCAAAGTGTCTGCGATACCAGCAGGGGAACCCCATGGATTTGTCATCATGGAGGTCTTTAGCCTCTGGAGCACAGGCCTTCTTGAACACTAGAGGGTGCTTAATAAATATTGACAGATAACCAGTGAGTGGAGCAGCCATCTGGGACAAGATTACTGTCCTACTGGGTTTCAAGTGCTTTCCTCGGAGTCACTTACATGATGTTAACTTTGGAGCCCCGTGACTTCATCAGATATTTATTCTTCTCTGACACTCCTGAGCAATAGGGGCCAATCATCTTAGTCAGGAGGTGGGGGGAATCTCACCAGCGGGGTGACCTTTGAGCACAGATATTAGTCATTACTTTGACAGTGAAAAAGGGGCAGATCAAAAATCAGTTCTCATTTAGAATACCAGGAAGTCTCAGTCAGATTTTTTTTTCCTGCATTAAGTTGAATTATCTTTTCTGATAATGTGCTGACCTCTTTACCAAATATAAGTGATGAGATTCTAATCAGTTAATTTAAAGTCAAGTGTGGGATGAGAGGTTCCTGCTTTGTTTCCAAAATGGGAATGTCATCTCTGCTCTAATGCTGTTGTTTACTGTTCCTAAATCTTCCCCACTTACCATTGGTAATATGGCTAATGTAGAAACCTCAGGTGGCTTTATTTGCAGCTCCTAGTTGAAGTCTCACTGATTGGCTGATCTGGAGGTTACCTTGTCATCTGTATTAGAGAACTTTTCAAAAGAAAGTTCAATTGAAAGGGTATAGAGAGCAGACTTATCAAGGCAGCCCCCATCAGCATCTGCATCAGCACCAGCCTCAGCCAGCTCCGCATTAGTCTGCAGCGTTTGTGAAAGGGCACCCTCCTTGAAAATCCGATTAGTGACCGAGATGAGGATTTCCAGTAAGTGGTTTACCTGGGTGCACTGACAAGCCCTTGAGCTGTTTCTAAACATCTTTCCTTCTCCTAATATGAAATGAGTGAGCTGTGTTTTCACATCAGCTTCCGTCTATATTCGGTCAAGTCTCCTTAGGCTGTGGGCTGGGTGTCAATTGGCAGGTAATGTAGAAACAAGGAAATAGGTGAGCATTGTTCTCATCCACTGATCAATAAAGCCACTTCTGGTAAAGGGCAATCAGATTTGGGCTTCTTCAACTAATTCTGAATTAATTTGATTACCATTAGTTTGAGTTTAATGTCTTATGCTTGTCAAATGAAATGGAGAAAATGGGGAAACAGTGAGAATTTAAACTCTGGAATGACAGGTGAAATATTGTGTTTCTAGTCCTGCGCTCAGGAAGGCTTTGGACAGGCATCGTAATGTCTGTGCTAAGTTTTCCATCAGTTGAGTGGAAAATGAATAGTGCCAGACTATTTGAGGGCCACGAGATCCTGAAAATAAAGCCACATCAAATGTCAAGAACCATCCTGTTCTCCAGCCTACCTTTCCAGCTTTCTATATCACTCACCTTCACAGTCTAGTCAAACTGGTCTTCATGCTGTTCCTTCAGGTTTTTGCACTGGCTGTCCTTCACTGCTGGAATACACTCCCTCCTTCCCTCTACGTCTTAGAAATCTCTAGCTTCCTTTAAAGCCCAGCCCAAGTTCTGCCTCTTACATAAAGTCTGACTCCTCCCTCCAAAGTTACCTTGTAATTATTTTGAATGTATTTGACATATATTTACATATGTGCATGTTCTCTCTCTCAATATAATACAAATTACTTGCAGAAGAGACACGGTTCTCTTTTGTCTTTGAATCTCCAATAAGTACCTGGTCCATGATAGTTGCTTAACTGCTGCCTTCATGGAGTTTACAGACTAATGGGGGGGGGGGCTGATTTCCAAATGACCATAACTCATAATAGTACAGAGGTATATCTGAAAGGTACAAACAAAATACTAGGAGAGGCTTGAAGGAAGAAAGGTCATTACCAACTTGGGGTGGAAGTGGGAGGGGAGTCAGGATAGCTTTCCTAGAAGAACTGGCATTTCCGTTGACCTTTAAAATATAGAATTTAAGGCAGCTTTGGGGGTGAGGCATTCTGGGGAATGGTGTGAGCAAAAACATAGGAAATTGTAGGATAGCTACAGGAGACAAATAGTCCAGTTTGGCTGGGGCAAGGAATATGTGGAAGTCATCTGAGTAAGATGAGAAAAGCCCGGAAAGGGAGAAGGGTACCAAATAGCGGAGGTCCTCAAATGCCAAGCAAAGAAGAGTGAACTTGGCAGGCAAAAGGGAATCATTGAAGATCACAGATAAAGTTGAAAGCAAGCCCCACTTACTCAACACCTACAGTGTACCCCCAGGTTAGTCACACTGATACTTTCTTTTCCTAGCAAGCTTCTCTATAGAGGATGGTGTTCAGTCAATTATTGGTCAAAAGCTCTTCCTTTCTGGTCAATAGGTAATATTGTCTTAAGATCAAAAGGCACTGGCTGAGAAACTCCTTGGAGTGTAGAGAGTTTCCTTGGAATCTTTTCAGCACCCAACAAACCTGGTGCCTAGCATGTCACACTGAAGGCAAGGCCATTGTCCATGATGGGCACCCTGCTAGATGAGCTGGGAAGGCGCCCCCCTCACATGAGGAGCAAACCCTGACCTGGCTGGGAATTGGAACCCTCTGACTGGTGTGGTCCGTCGTTGTGAACTAAGCCAGATGGTTCTTCCCCCACTGTTGTTTCTGCTTGTCCAGAATGCCTTTCCCCTCCTCTCTGCCTATCCAAACCCTCCCTAACCTTGCAGAATCAGCTCCAAGCCCTTTTCTCCAAACAACCTTCACTGGCTAATGTTGCCTGACTTACTCTTCATTGAACTGCAAGGACAGAATTGCCCATTGGGTAAAATACAGACTCGGTGGGTTGGGCCTTAAAGCTCCCACTTGAGCCAGAGACAGCCTCTCTTTTCTCTCTCTCTCTGATTCAAAATAATCTTCCTAATACACAGGTTAGACTGCACCACTTGCCTGCTCTAAAACCTTCAGTGGTTCCAAACTCTTCCTCTCTGTGTTTCAGACCTCCCTTCTGCCCACGATCCACCTCTGCAACGTCAGGTCTTACTTCCTTCTGGTTCTATCCAAATGGAACAATGAGTTGGGTCTTCATCTTTTTCTGCTCTAACCCCTCTCCACAAACTTATACAAGCCATCTTGTGGTTCTGTGAAGCTCTGCCATCTCACCACCTGTTGAAACTTTTTGAGGCAGCTAGGTGGCACAATGGATGGAGTACCAGCCCTGAAGTCAGAAGGACCTGAATTCAAATGTGACCTCAGACCAAACACTTGACACTTACTAGCTGTGCAACCCTGGGCAAGTGACTTAACCTCAGTTGCCTAAAAAGAAGAAACTTTTCTCTTCCTTTAAGGCCTAGATCACCCGCCACTTCCTCCATCATGTATCATCTGAGAGGAACAGGTAAGGCTTTAAGGAGGGGATGGTGACATCCCAGCTCACAGACCTTCAGGGGTCATCTAATTCAAGTGTCTCATTTTATTTTTTAAAAAATGTATCGGGGCAGCTAGGTGGCGCAGTGGATAGAGCACTGGCCCTGGATTCAGGAGGACCTGAGTTCAAATCCAGCCTCAGACACATAACACTTACTAGCTGTGTGACCCTGGGCAAGTCATTTAACCCCATTGCCTAGCAAAAACAAAAATTATCAATAGACACAAATAGGCCCGTACTATGTGCCAAGCACGGTGCTAAGCACTTGAGACAAAGAAAAAAATAATAATTCTGCTCTCAAGAAGGTTACATTCTTTTTTAAAATTTAATCTAATTTTTTCCTATTACCAAGCATTTATTTGTCTCTGTTCCAGCTCACCCCATCTCCCAAGCCTTGCAAAAGAAAAAGAAACATAAAGTCCCTATAACAAATATTCATACTCAAGCAAAACAAATTCTGATGTTGGCCATGTCCAAATAACATGTCTCATTCTGCACCCAGAATCCCTCACCTCTCTGCTTCATCACAGGTGCTCTGGAAAGACACGGGGGGTGGGGGGTTCATCACAGTGATCAAAGTTCTAAAGTCTTTCAAAGTTGTTTGTCTTTTCAATGATGTTATTATTGTATAAATTGTTCTCCTGGTTCTACTCACTTCACTCTGTATCAGTTCATACAAGTCTTCCTGGGTTATTCTGAAACAATCCCTTCCATTATTTTTTTAATTTAATTTTGTTTTCAAGGAACAAAAATCCACTTTCTTCCCCTCTCATTCTCTACCTCCATTGGAAAAAAAAAATCAAAGTCGAGCAAAACAAATTCTCGCAGTGGCCATGTCCAAAAATGCACATCTGGTGGGCCATATGCTTCATCAGGAATCCTCTGGAATTGTAGTTGGGTACTGCATTGATCACAGTTCTTGGTCTTTCAAACTTATCTCTCTTTACAACTTTGTTGTTACTGTACAAATTGCTCTCTTAGCTTTGCTCATGTCACTCAGTATCAGTTCATAAAAATCTCCCTAGATGCTTTATTTGGCCTCCTGGCTCTGGTTAAAGAAAATACCTGGGTTCAGGAATGTCTAGAAAACTCAAGAATTTCAGAAAGATGATATAATCACAAGCTTTATTATTATGAGAGAGAGCAAGCAGGCAAAAGAAAGTATATATACATGTACTATGGCAATATGAAAAGGTAGATGCACATGCAAGAAACTCACCCCGTATATGAATGTAATGGAATACTATTGTGCTATAAGAAATGATGAATAGGCTGACTTCAGAAAAACCTGGAAAGACTTGTATGGTCTGATGCTGAGTGAAGTGAGCAGAACCAAGAGGACTTTGTACACGATAACAGCCACATTGTGCGATGACTAATATTGATAAACTTAACCCTTCCCAGCAATACAAGGATCTAAGACATCTCCAGAGGGCTCATGATGGAAAATGCTATCCACATCTAAAGAAAGAACTATGAAAGTTGAATTGCTATTTTTTTTCTCTTCTGTTGAGTTTTGTTTCCTCTTTCTGATGGTTCCTCCTATTGGTTTTAATTTTTACTTACAACACCACTAACGTGAAAATATGTTTAATAGGAATGTAAATGTATAGCCTATATCAGATTGCACACTGTCTTGGGGAGGATGGTGGGGAGGAAGGGGGAGAAAAATTTTAAGCTCAAAAGCATATGGAAGTGATTATTGACAAATCAAAATAAATTAATAAAATTTTAAAAAGGAATAGAAAGAGAAAGAAAGAAAGACAGACAGAAAGAAAGAAAGAAAGAAAGAAAGAAAGAAAGAAAGAAAGAAAGAAAGAAAAGAAAGAAAGAAGGGAAGAAAGAAACTCACCCCAGCCTGAGGGGTAGGGAGGCATGTTGGGGAGGGAGCACACTCAAAGTTGGGGTTCAGATGCAAAATAGGATAGACTTGGTTGAGAACATGCAATCGGTGCCAGATGTAGGTGGGGGGCATTCCTAATCAGACCTATATGTAGTGGAAAAGTTCTCAGGTCACATGTATATATCCCAAGCTTGGGCGAAGCTTGGGTAAAGGGAGTTTTTAATTGGGGCCACAAAATGGTGGAAGGATCTGATGTTAACTAAGACAATAGAAGGAGAATGATTCAAGGCCCCGGCAGTGGATCAAGAGTTCATCCCCTCAAAAACGCTGCCAGCCTTCTCTGTCTGATGCAGAGTTAACAGTAGAAAAATACAACTGTTTTTTGGCCTGTGAGTTTCTATGGGCATTAGGGCCACTTGGCCTAAGGGACTCCATATTGGAGCCCTATCATAAATCTAATATCAAACAATAGCTATGACGTCAACAATATAAAATTTACAATGATCACACCAAGGTTTTCTGAAACCATCCCCTTTACCATTTTTCCAGCACAATTATTTTCCGTCACATTCATACACTGGAATTTCTTTTTTTTTCTTTTTTCTTTTTTCTTTTTTTTTTTTTTTTGGCCAGGCAATGGGGTTAAGTGACTTGCCCAGGGTCACATAGCTAGTAAGTGTTATGTGTCTGAGGCCGGATTTGAACTCAGATTCTCCTGAATCCGGGGCTGGTGCTCTATCCACTGCAACACCTAGCTGCCCCTACACTGGAATTTCTTCAGTCTTTCCCCAAGTGATGGTCACTCCTTCAGTTTCCACTTCCTAGTCATCACAAAAAAGTTGCTAGAAATAGTTTTAGATATATGTAATTCCTTCATTCTACAGAAGAGGAAACCTAGCTCAGGGAGGGGAAGTGAGTTGCCCAAGGTGACAACAGGCCACAGGCATCAGAAATTACTGACTCTAAGGCCAAGGCTCTTTACACAGCTTCACTCTATCTCTCCCTCCTTGGAGTTTCCTGAAGTATTTTGGCAGACTCACTCCTTTGTCCCTATCACTTCTAGTTTTTATTATACTTGGGTATATATCCCACACTCCCCCTCCACCCAAAGAATGTAAACTTTATGAAGTCAGGGACTGTTTCCTTTTTACCTCTGCATCCCCAGCACAGTGTCAGGCCCAGCGATGGCTCAGGGGAACCCCTGGGTGAAGAGACTCCCTCTATCAATGCTTAGAGTCTTACATAGTTGCCGAGAGCACCAAGAGGTTGGTTTGCTAGCACAAGGCAAGTCCCTATTGTTGAATTTAATTTTTGCTTTTGGTTATGAGGCAGGAGCTTTCTGTTTGGAGAATCAGAATTTAGGCCCAGTTACGTGTGGTTTCCTCAATACTTGTTTATAGATTGATAGTGTCTTTGAGTGATAAGTTCAGAACTTCTAAACTTGCAACTGATTAAAAACAAACAAATGAACAAACAAACAAACCAGGCAACCAAACTAGGCAGCTGGGTGGCTCAGTGGATAGAGCATTGTGTCTGGAGTCAAGAAGACCTGAGTTCAAATCCCACCTAGGACACTTTCTAGCTGTGTCGTTTCACCTCCATTTTCCACAACCCTTAAAACAAGATTGGTAATAGCACCTAGCTCTCAGGGTGGTTGTGAGGATCAAAGGAGATCATATCTGTCAAGTGCTTAGCACACAGCCTGGCCCATAGTAAGTACTATAAAAATGTTAGCTATTGTTACTATTTTCTTATTGTTGTGTTGTTTCAGCTGTGTCCGACTTTTCGTGACCCCATTTGGGGTTTCCTTGGCAAAGATACTGGAGTGGTTTGCCATTTTCTTCTCCAACTCATTTCACAGGTGAGGAAACTGAGGCAACAGGATTAAGTGACTTGCCCAAGGTCACACAGCTAGTAAGGGTCTGAGGCTGGATTTGAACTCAGGTCATACTGACTGCAGGGCTGGCATTCTACCCATTGCAGTGCCACCTAGCTGCCCATTATTACTATTAGTTTATTTAGATACACATTATTTTGAGATGGCTATTACGGGAAACATATCAGTCATTCCATAGGTATGATTTTGCAAAATTAGAATTTAAGAGTTTATTCTATCCTTGTAGATACTTTGCCTACAGTAAGGCTATGCTGGCAGTAGTGATGCTTGAGTGCTTGTGACTCCAATGACAAGGGTCAAGCTTTAACCTGATAGCCAACTCCAAAGTGTCGTTTTTCAAGCTAACGTGTTTTTATTGAAATAAAAATTAGAGAGTATGGTGGGAGAGAAACAGTCTGGGGGAGTGCAGAGGATCCTCTCTGCCAAGACAGAAGCCCTTAGGTTCAGCTTTGCTTGCCTTTGACATTTATTAGCTGAATGACTGGAGGCAAATTGTTTCACCCAGGGAGCCTCAGTTCCCCAATTTGGTAATTTCAGGATCTGTCCTTCTTACCCCTCGGGGTTAGAAAAGCACACTGTCTGAACCTTAAAGCATTAGAGAAATATGACATTATCATCATTCTACAGCTAGAAACATAATTATCTTAACCAGTTTTACTTGTCTCCAGTTTTTAGTGGGGAGGGGAGACAAGAAGTAAAAGGATACATAAATAGAGCAAGTTTAAGGAAACCCCCAGGTGTAGTTACCTATACCTATAGGTATAGAGCCCTTGGACTCTGCCCTCAAACAGCTTACAGTCTGTTGAGAGAGATAAACATGAAATAGATAGAAGGTAAGTAATTGGCTGGGAAGGGTAGGGAGACATTAACAGCTGGCGGGATCAGGACAGGCCTCATGGAAGGCATGGCCCAGCTTAAATTGAACTTTGAAAGAAACCAGTTACCAAGTTCATGGTTGATCTGAACCTGGAGCATCCTAGAAACTAACACATCTTTGTCCCCACTTTGCCTCTGTCCTTGGACAGAGTCCCTGGTCCTGAAGCTTCTGGGCAAGGCAGGTGACAAAGCTTCTGGGTCTGTTCATTTCTCTCGGGCCAGGCACCTCACTGATGTTTTGCATTTCATCCCAAGCTGAGCATTTGTTTTCTATTTCTCCAAACTCATGGCAGCCCACAGAGGAGCTTTTTGTCTCATCCTTTGCCTCCTTTCTCTGCCTCTTTATCCACAGCCAGAAGGAAAGACAGAGACAGGAGATAGACTGAGACAGAGACAAAGTGAGAGAGACACAGAGAAACAGAGACAGAGAAGCAGAGAGATCGTGAGAAATAAACACAGAGACAGAGAGAACAAAGCCATACTGGGGGTGTCTAACTTTGCCAGGGGAAACCTCGGGGCCCACTCCCCAATTTTTGACCTTTAGCTGTTGGCCCTTTCTTCCTACATAGTCACATCAAATGGTTCATTAGCAACTGTTGCTTGCATGATTACACAGACTTGCTTCTGCGACAGTTTGAGGTAACTGAAATATCAGCCAATCTAGAAAACCATCACCAAGCAAGCACACCTTCCAATATTTTTAACAGAGAGAGAAAATGGTTTCACCCCAGGCATTTGGTTGCCTTTCTCGCTGAGACTGATGGTGTTAGATTTAGGTAAGCCTGCCTGTGGGGAACCAAGGAGACAGATAGGCCAGCCCCTACTCTAAGTAAACTTCTTGTCTGGAAAGTTGAGTTTATGTAACAGCTTCATTAGACGATGTTGTCCTACAGAAGGATTCGCTGAAAACTTCCTGTAAATAGGGCTGTTTTTTTTTAATCTCATTTCTGTCCACTTAATTTCCAAATCTATTTCTGTTTTCTTCTTTCCCAGTGAGACTTGTAACAATGAATGAAAAAAAAAAAGACCAAAATAAAAAGTACTTTAGTGAAACTAACTCATTGGGGCAGCTAGGTGGCGCAGTGGATAGAGCACCAGCCCTGAAGTCAGGAGGACCTGAGTTCAAATCTGGCCTCAGACCAAACACTTGACACTTACTAGCTGTGTGACCCTAGGCAAGTCACTTATCCCCAATTGCCTAAAAAAAAAAAAAAGAAACTGACTCATCAACTGAATCTGACAGAGAATGCAGTGTTCCATACCCATAGTGCTCCTGCAATTTCTCATATCTCCTCCAGGATCAAGCTTGATCATTATAATAAAAGACCCTTCCCTTTGAGGGAGGGTGGGGGTTGTTCTTCCTGTTTACAATATTAAAGTCACTGTGGATCTTGTTTCTCTGATTCTGTTTATTTCACTATTCATCAGTTCATATATCTTCCCACACTTCTCTGAATCATTTTTGTTTCTACTCATAAAACAAGATGCTATTGCATTCCTGTACCACAACATTTTAGCCATTTCTCAAACAATGGGCATTTTATGTTTCTGGTTATTTGCTAACACAAAAAGTGCTACTGTGTGAGGTATTTTTTTTTCTGATTTTGACCTCCTTGGGGTTAATATAGCACACAGTGGGATCTCTAGCCCAAAAGCTGTGGAATTTTAGTCATTTTTTAAAGCATAATTCCAAATTGCTTTCCAGAATGGTTGAGCCAATTGGCCCATGGCTCCACCAGTAATGTGCCTAGCTTTCTGCAGTCTCTCCAACATTGACTGCTGACATGTTCTGTCCTCTTTGTCAACTTATTGGCTATAAAGTAAAGTCTAGGGGTGGAAAAAGTGCTGAAGATGGAGTCACAGGAATAGCATCTGACTTTAGATCTCAGCTCTGCTATTTCCTGCAGTAGTTAGAATACTGGGCCTGGAGTCAGGAAGACTCAAGTTCAAATCTAGCCTCAGACACATCTTAGCTGTGTGATCCTGGGCAAATCATTTTTGACTTCTGTTAGCCTCAGTTTCCTCAACTATAAAATGGGGATCATAATATGTTGTAAGGATTATCGTGAGGATCAAGTGAAGTAATATTTGTAAAACACTTACCACAATGCCTGACACATTGTGGGTGTTTAATAAATACTTGATTCTTTCCTTAGTTCCTTCATACAAATGCAATCTTGGACAAGTTATTTCCCTTCTCTGAGCCTCCTTTGAGTTTCCTCCTTTGTAAAATGAGGGGGATTGGCTGACCTTTAAGGTCCCTTCCATTTCTAAATACATGATCTTATGTGTGATCTTGTGCAAAACCATTGACCTTCCTGGGACTCCCTTATCTGTAAAATGAGGAAGCTGAGTCTGAGAGAGAAGAGGTGGAGGGGGGAGAGATATGAAGGGAGGGAGAAAGAGAGAGAGAGAGAGAGAGAGAGAGAGAGAGAGAGAGAGAGAGAGAGAGAGAGAATGAGAGACAGAGAGAGAGAAAGAGAGAGACAGAGAGAGAGAATGAGAGAGAGAGAGAAAGAGAGAGAGAGAGAGAGAGAGAGAAAGAGAGAGAGAATGAGAGAGACAGAGAGAGACAGAGAGAGGATGAGAGAGACAGAGAGAGAGACAGAGAGACAGAATGAGAGAGAGAGAGACAGAGAGACAGAATGAGAGAGAGAGAAAGAGAGGGAGAGAGAGACAGAGAGACAGAATGAGAGAGAGAGAGACAGAGAGAGAGAATGAGAGAGAGAGAAAGAGAGAGAGACAGAGAGAGAGAGAGAGAGAGGAAGAAGGAGAGAGAGTTGTTTTGATTTGCGTTCTCTTCTTGGTGATTTAGAACAATCTTTGTTATGGTTGCTAATAATTTGAGATTCTTCTCTTGAGAATCATTTGTCCATATCATTCTTGGGAAGCTCATGTTTTTGCCATAAGGCTCTTCACAGCCAAATCCATTCTGATCAGGAGTCCCTTTCTTTAGCACTTTAACACCCTATGAGACAGTGAGTTTCCAGATCATGGTCCCTGTTTGACAGATGAATGGCAGAAGCAGTTATCCATCTGAGTATGTGGCCAGGCTGGGACATTGTCTCCAAGAGCCCACCCCACTGCTTCTCAATGATCTTGGTAGCTCCTCATCCCTACTCTGAAGGGAGGGGGTAAGGAGAGGAAAATCACGTTCTGCTCTCCAGAAAGCAGACTTCCTTGGATTGCCCCAGGACCTCATCCCCTTGTGCAAAGTGAAGCCCATGTGTTGTTACCCATATAGTCTGTGCTAGAGATTTGGCTCCAGTGCAGGGCAGACCTTGAAAGAGTATTTCAATTCACATGATTGAATGAGGCTCTAGATCAGGCAAAGGGAATCTTAAGGGCACTTAGACCACCTGAGGAGCCTCTGGAAATAGCTTCATATGGGAAGGGGAGGGAAGGGGGAGGCATTGGAGTGGCAGTGATCTCAAGCCAGAGGAAAATGAG
Organism: Phascolarctos cinereus; assembly: GCF_003287225.1. NCBI lineage: Eukaryota > Metazoa > Chordata > Mammalia > Diprotodontia > Phascolarctidae > Phascolarctos > Phascolarctos cinereus. The sequence continues at coordinate 70,505,905 of NW_027556291.1, read as the reverse complement.
AATTCATGGAATGTTAGAATTGAAAAGGATGAGAAAGATCACCACTCCCTCATTTTACAAAGGAGGAAACTCAGGCCCAATGGAGAGTGAGACTTGCCTGGGGACATAAAGTTTGCAAATGGCAGAGCCAGGCTTCAAAATGAACTTCAAGTCAGTTTTGGTCTTTTTTTTTGCAAAGTCATTTCTTTTCAAAACTATTACTTTCCAGTGGTACTTACCTCACCACCACCACCCCTGCCAGTCACCCACAGGAGAATTCTCCTTTATAGTGAGAAAGCAGAAGTAAGGAAAACAAATCAACACCTTGGCCATGTCTGCAAGCATATGCCTCACCTAGTCTAACGCTTCATTGGCCTCTGTTCATTTCTCTAATGCCAGAGCCCAAGCTGCCTGCTCACATTTAATCAAAATAGAAGCATTACCTGGACCTTTGCTAAATCTCCCTCAGCTCTCTGAGTTCACGTCAGCATGGATTTGGGCTTTTCTTCTGAGTCCTTCCTTCACCCTCTGGTCCATCCAGTCTACCCTCTCTGCTAAAGAGTGGCAGACATCTCTTGTAGTGAGTTCTCCAAAGCTAGGAGCATGGCACAGAGCTCGTAAGCCTTCCATCTTCTTGTCCCTTACTTTACTGTGGTCACTGTGGAAATTGGTCTCCTGGTTCAACACATTTCCCTCTGTATCAGTTCATCCAAGGCCTCCCAAGTTTCTCTGAATTCCCCATATTCATCACTTCTTATGCATAGCATTGTTGTTATATTCATATGCCACAAGCTGTTTAGCCATCTCGAAGGATGAGGGTACCCACTTTGTTTCCAGGTCTTTGTTATCACAAAAGTGCTGCTCTGAATATTTTGGGGGGCTTTCCCCCTTCCTTTGACCTCCTTGGAGTATATGCCTAACAAGGGTATTGCTAGGTTAAAGGGTAGGCACAGTATAATGACTTTTCTCAGTGTTCTTTCCCATACATGACAATTCACTCAACAACTTAGTGAGAGCCTACTATAAGCATATTCCTCAGTGTGGTACAGTGGAAAAAGTACTGGCTCAGTCAGTCAGAGGAGCTGAGCTTGAATCCCATTTTTAAACTAATTAATTAATTCATTTTCCCCCAGTTACATGTAAAAACAATTTTTAACATTCATTTATCAAACTTTGAGTTCCAAATTATCTCCTTTTCTCCTACCCCACCCCACCCCCACTGAGAAAGTAAGCAATTCAATATAGCTTATACATGTATAGTCATGCAAAACATATCCATAATAGTCATGTCATGAAAGAAAACATAGGCAACAAAATCAAGAAAATGAAGTAAAAAAAAAAAGTATGCTTCAATCTGTATTCAGACACCATCATTTCTTTCTCTGGGAATGGATAGCATTTTTTATCATAAGTCCTTCAGAGACGTCTTGGATCATTGTATAGCTGAGAATGGCTAATAGAATCCCATCTTTGAAAAATGGAACCTTGTGACTTTGGGCAAGTTAATCTTAAATTACTTGAACACAACACTTCATTTCTCACCTCCATGCTTTTGCATTGACTATCTCTCCCTCCAGGCATGGGCCTGGAATGCTCTCCTCCCTCACCTCTATCTCTCAGTTTCTACGGCTACCTTCAGGACTCCACACAAATACCATCTTCATCAAGAGGCTTTTTCTAGCCCCCCTACCTCTGCCAGGGTCTTCCTCTTTCAAATTGCTTTCATATACTCTGTCCGTGTCTCATAGGTACCTAGTTATTCACATGTTATATCCCTACCCATTAGAATTGAGAGTTGGAATGGTGTATAGTTTTATTGTATCTGTCATTTTGGAGTTTCACCTTTGTTTGTATCTCTCATGCTTAGCACAGTATCTAGCACACAATAAGTGCTTAATAAATGCATGCCTTAACCTCCTTGAGTCCCAGTTTTCTCCTCTATAAAAGGAGGGGATGGGATTCAATGGCCTGTGAAGTCCCTTCTGGATGTAGACCTAGGATTCAATGTGTGACCCAGAGCAAGTCCCTTCTCCTCACTGGACCTCAGTTTCCTTGCCTGTAAAGTGAAAAGGTTGGACTAATTGACCTCTGAGGTCCCTTCCAGATCTAGAGCTCAGATCCTATGATCCCTATTCAATTTATCCTTGCCTTGCAGTCAGGAAGAATCCTTTAAACACAGAACATCCAAGCTGGAAGGAATCATAGAGAACCTGCTCATTTTATTGATGTGGAAACTGAGGCCCATAGAATTTAAGTGGTTTGTTCAAGGTCATATAAGAAGTTAGTGACAAAGCTGGAATGAAAGGAAATTTGGCCTAGAGAAGAGGCTCAGGCAGGAGAAAGTGGAAGGAGAAGTAGAGAGGCTGAAAAGTTGAGTGTCTTAGAACAAGTGATGAGTAGAATGACTTGAATTTGATGGGAGGAAGAAACAAATGACCCGGCAGAGAAGAGGAAAGTCATTTGAAGATCAGTGCTAGTATTGATTAAGCATGCAAAAAAATCAAGCCAAGCATCATCTCAACCCCCAAAGCCACTAGAAACTCTCACTCAAGGAGAAGGAGATGGTTAATACTTTAATCCCTCTATTCTTCCCACTTCATCTAGTCCAGTAGGCCATTCCTGACTGCACTAGAATCTCAGAGCTTTGGCCTCTGTTTTCACCAATTTCTACCTCTGCCATCGGTCTACACTCCCATTCTCTGGTATTTTGCTGTCCCCTGAATCCCTCCCACCATCTCCAAGACCACGAGAGGAAAACGATCATGGTACACTAAAAGGCTTGACTACCAACGTGGCCCTGGCTGCTTTGGGCTGGAGTAGTTCTCCCCTTCATTGAAGGTCTTCAAGATGAAGCTGGTCAAACACTTTTTGTTGATGTTTACTGTTGATATAGGATTTAGGTATTTCAGAGATCATCTATCCCCTTTATTTTGCAGATGAGGAAATGGAGTTGTGACTTACACAAGATCACAGTTAGCAAACAGCAGAACATCAGAGTACAGCCCATGTTTTCCTACTTCAATCACAAAGCTCTTTCACTATGTTATGTGGCCTTTCTGTTGTAGAGAGCATTCTTGGTCAGGTATGAGTTAGACTAAAGGTTTTCTGAGGTCCTTCCCAGAGTGGATATTATGTAATTCTTTACTGACCTCTCCATGGGGATTGTTCTAGCCTTTTTCCTCTCTCCTCAAGTCTGTAGTAACATCACTTTCTTTTTTATTTTTAGTTTTCAACATTCACTTTTATAAGATTTTGAGCTCTAAATTTCCCCCCTCCTTTCCCTCCCCCCTCTCCATGATGGCATGCAATCTGATATAGGCTATATATGTACAACCATATCAAACATATTTCCACTTTAGTGATATTGTGAAAGAAGAATCAGAACAAAATGGAAAACCATGAGAAAGAAAAAAAAACACAAAAAAGAACAGAAAATAGTATGCTTCCATCTGCATTCGGATTCCATAGTTCTTTCTCTGGATGTGGATAGCATTTTCCATTATGAGTCTTTTGGAATTGTCTTAGATCATTGCATTGCTGAGAGGAGCTAAGTCTAGCAAGGTTGGCCTTCACACAATGTTGCTGTTACTGTGTACAATGTTCTCCTGGTTCTGCTCACTTCACTCAGCATCAATTCATGCAAGTCTTTCCAGGTTTTTCTGAAATCTGTCTGCTGATCATTTCTTATGGAATGTATTCCATTACATTCATATACCACAATGTATTCCATTACATTTCTTATGGAATGTATTCAATTACATTCATATACCACAACTTGTTCAGCCATTCCTCAACTGATGGGGATTTCCTCAATATCCAGTTCTTTGCCACCACAAAAAGAACTGCAATAAATATTTTTGTACATGTGGATCCTTTTCCCTTTTTTCATCATCTCTTTGGGATACAGACCTAATAGTGGTATTGCTGGATCAAAGGGTATGTGTGGTTTGGTTTCCTTTTGGGCATAGTTCCAAATTGCTCTCCAGAATGGTTGGATCATTTCACAACTCCACCAACAATGCATTCGCTAGTGTTCCAATTTTCCCACATCTTCTCCAACATCTATCATTTTTCCTTTTTTGATAGGTGGTTTTGATGTGCATTTCTCTAATTTATAGTGATTTAGAAAATTTTTTCATATGACTATAGATATTTTTAATTTCTTCATCTGAAAACTGCTTGTTCATATCTTTTGACCATTTATCAACTGGGGAATGACTTATATTCTTATAAATTTGATTCAATTCTCAATATTTTTTAGAACTGAAGGTTTTATCAGAGACACTGGCTATAAAAATTATTTCTCAGCTTTGTGCTTCCCTTCTAATCTTGGTTGCATTGGCTGTGTTTGTGCAAAAACTTTTTAATTTAATGTAGTCAAAATTATCCATTTTGCATTTCATAATGTTCTCTATCTCTTGTTTGGTCATAAATTCTTCTGTTCTCCATAGATCTGACAGGTAAACTATTCCTTGCTCTACTAATTTGCTTATAGCTTCATCCTTTATGTCTAAATCATGTATCCATTTTGACCTTATCTTAACATATAGTGCAAGATGCTGGTCTGTGTCTAGTTTCTGCCATACTATTTTCCAGTTTTCCCAGCAGTTTTTATCAAATAGTGAGTTCTTATCCCAGAATCTGGAGTCTTTGGGTTTATCAAACAGTAGATTACTATAGCCATTGACTACTGTGTCTTGTGTACCTAACCTATCCCACTCATTCACCACTCTATTTCTTAGCCAGTACCAGGTAGTTCTGATGATTGCTGCTTTATAATACAATGTAAGATCAGGAATGGCTAGGCCACCTTCCCTAGATAGTTCCCTTGATATTCTGGAACTTTTGTTCTTCCAGATGAATCTTGTTATTATTTTTTCTAGTTCTATAAAATAATATTTGGTGTTTGATTGGTATGGTACTGAATAAGTAAATTAATTTAGGTAGAATTGTAACATCATTTTCAAAAGGTGATCTCACCAACTTTTGGGAGATTAAGGCCACTTGCCTGAGAGTTCCATCTTCCCTTTTTCCCATGTCACCAAGTCTCTGTCTCTTCAGGGTGCGACTCTAAGTTGTGATAATGGTTTACAGTTATCCCTTCCACATCACAGAGGTTAGGGGCTTGACACCCCAATGATCTGAAAAACTCATTTAAAACATTTTAGCCCTCCCTTCGTACTCAAGAAGCAGTCTGAATTTTTTCTTTTCCTTTTATGGGGTGTTTATAGTACCTTATTGTAAAATTTGGGTTAAGTTACATGTAGGTCAATGTTGAGTAAAAATACTGTAGGAAAAAGAAATTTTAAGATATGAAATAAATATGAAAAATTTTCAAATGAAACAAAGTTGAGGAGAGTAATACTGAACATACTGCATGTATAAAAAAAGACATTAAAAAATAACCATTGAGTAGCATGTGTAATGTGCCTTAAATGTCTGTATTAGCCCCGGATCAAAAGTATGAATAAGAGATATTGTGTTAGGTGGCATGTAGATGACTTCAGTGCCTTCAACATGGAATTCATGGAGTTCTGGGTGGCTGGGGGCATTGTCCAGAAGCAAGAACACTTTAAAGGGTAATCCTTTGCTGGCAAGGTATTTTCTAACCTCTGGCACAAAACACTGAAGGAAACATCTAATTTCTTATGCTGACCAGTGATGTATCAAAACCACAATGGGGAAGGTCACGATGTGGAAGGGATAACTGTAAAATTTAAAAATCGAGGATTTATACAGCCAAAGAAATGGTAGTCTCTTCAAGGTGACCCCTTTAGGAGCACACAGGGATTCTTCAGAATATTTGTAGCACTTCTTTGGCAACTGTCTTCAGAGAGCTTACATCTCATGCTTTTGGATGACCCTCAGTGGGGTGATCGTCCTTAAAGAACAAATTTGTAGGCATATAGAACTCAACATATCCCAAACAGAATTCACTCCATTCCCTCCCCAACCCTACTCCTACTTCTAATTTCTCTATTAATGTTTATAACACTGCCATCTGGTCTCCCAAATTTATAATCTCAGTGTCATCCTTGACTCCTCAGCCTCCTTCATCCCACGCATTTGATCATTTGCCAAATTTGCTGTTTCCACTTTCACATCTCTCATATTTGTCCCCTTGTCTCTACTCACAAGGCTGCCATCCTAGTTCAGGCCATCATTACCTATTGCCTGCACTCTGGCAATAACCTTTTCATTGTTATCTTTGTCTTAAGTCTTTCTCCTGATTCATCTTCCACACTGCTTCCTAAAGCTCATGTCTAACAATGTCATTCCCTTCTTCAATAAACTTCAGTGGCTCCCTATTACTTCAAGGATTAAATGGAAGTTTCTTTGTTTGGCATTTAAAACCTTTCACAATTTGGCCAGAACCTAGCTTTCTGACCTTATTGCATGCTACTCCCCTTCACATCCACTGAGGTCTAGGGAAACCGACCTTTCTACTCTTCCAAACACAGGACACCCCATCTTCTTTATGCCTTTGCACTTACGGTTCTCCATCTATGGAATGCACTATCTCCTCACTCCAACCTCTTAGAACTCTTAATTTCCTTCAAGATTCAAATGCCACCTTCCACGTGAAATTTTTCATGACCAACACCCTCCAACCTCAGATGCTAGTGACTTCCTCCAAAGATTTCCTTGTATCTATTTTCTACATACCTATATAGGCATTGTTTCTCCCAGCTAGGTGGTTAGCTCCTTGAGACATGGGCTATTTTGTTTTTGTTCCTGTACCCTGAGAGCCTAGTTCTATGCCTGGCCCATGTTGTTGCTCAGTCATTTTTCAGTAACCCCATTTGGGTTTTTTGGGCAAAGATATTGGAGTGGCTTACCATTTCCTTCTCCAGTTCATTTGACAGATGAGAAAACTGAGGCAAACAGGGTTAAATGACTTGCCTGGGGTCACACAGCGAGGAAGTGTCTGAGACTAAATTAGAATTCAGGTCTTTTTGACCATAGGCCTGATGCTGTCTCCACTGCGCCACCTAGCTGCCCACAATAAAGGCACAATAAATGCTTGTTACTTGAGTCAAGTAAATGAAGCATAAAATCACACTGCATAATTCTATTTGCAGCCAAATGCATGGTATGACTATAAAGCAAGGTATCCTGGATTTCTTACATGGCTCATAAACCAGCCCCTAAGGCCATTCCCAAAGAAGAGTTTCTGAAACATTGAGAACAAAATCCTTGCAATGAATGAGTTTGTCTCCAAGGTCTCTTCTTGGAGGACAACCTTCATTTGGATTTATGAGTTCTGGTGTTTTGTTGTGATTTTTTGGCATGTTTGTTCATTTGTTTTGGTGGGGTCTTTTTTTTTCTCAATTACATGTAAAAAAATTTTTTTGATGTTAGTTTTTTAAACTTAATTTAATTCCATATTATCTCCCTCCCCTCCCCACTCCTTGAGAAGGCAAGCAATTTGATATAGATCACACATCTGACAGGGCAGTTAGGTGGCACTGCAATGTTTAGAGTGCTGGGTTCAGAGTCGGGAAAACCATCTTCCTAAGTTACGACTTGGCCTCAGATATTTACTAGCTGTGTGACCCTGGGCAAGTCATTGAACCTTGTTAGCCTCAGTTTTCTCATCTGTATAATGAGCTAGAAAAGAAAATGACAAACCACTCCAGTATCTTTGTCAAGAAAACCCCACATGGGGTCACCAAAAGCTAGACACAACTGAAACACAAATGAACAAGAAAAACGTAACAATACATGTGAAGGCATGCAAAACATATTTCTATATTAGCCATGCTGCAAAAGAAAACACACATAAAAAACCTCCAGAAAAATAAAGAAAGTTTAAAATGTAAACTTTGATCTACATTCAGGCTCCATCAGCTCTTTCTCTGGAGGTGGATACCAGTTTTCATCATGAGTCTTTTGGAGTTACATTAGATCATTGTATTTCTGAGAATAGCTAAGTCATTTACAATTGATCATAGTACAATATCGCTGTTACTATGTACAATGTTCTCCTCTTTTTTTTTTCTCACTTCACTTTACATCAGTATAGCACAATAATATTCCATCACACTACTATACCGCAACTTGTCCAGCCATTTCTTAATTGATGGATGTCAATTTTCAATTCTTTGCCACCACAAAAAGAGCTGCCATAAATATTTTTGTACATATAGAACCTTTTCTTTTTCCTCTGATCTCTTTGGGATACAGACATAGTCATGGTATTGCTGGGTCAAAGGATATACATACTTTTATAACTCTTTGGGAATAATTCCAGATTCATCTCCAAAATGGTTAAATCGATTCACAGTTCTACCAACAGCATATTAGTGTTCCAATTTTTCCATATCCATTCCAACATTTGTCATTTTCTCCTTCTATCATTTTAGCCAATCTGATAGGTATGTGATGGTATCTCAAAATTATTTTAATGTGCTTTTCTCTAATCAATAATGATTTAGAACATTTTTCATATTATATAATATTCATAATATTATATAATATTTCATATTATATGAAAACATATTATATGTTTTTATATATCATACATACAGAGAGAAGAGAAGAGAAGAGAAGAGAAGAGAAGAGAAGAGAAGAGAAGAGAAGAGAAGAGAAGAGAAGAGAAGAGAAGAGAAGAGAAGAGAGAAGAGAGGAGAAGAGAGAGAAAGAGCTGTGATTTCTTCCTCCAAAAAAATGCCTGTTCATATCCTTTGATGATTTATCAATTGGAGAATGATTCATATTCTTATAAAGTTCTCTATATGTATGAGATATAATGCCTTTATCTGAGGAAATGCTGATAAATGTTTTCCTAATTTTTTGCTTTCCTTCTAATTTTGGCTTCATTAGTTTTATTTGTACAACCCCTTTTTAATTTAATGTAATCAAAATTATCCATTATATATACCATACAGTTTAAGATCTGGCACTGCTAAACCTCTTTCCTTTACATTTTTTGTTATTAATTCTTTTGACATTCTTGACTTTTTCTTCTTCCAATTGAATTTTGGAAGAAAAATTGGAAAGAAAATTTGGAATTTTGTTATTATTTTTTCTAGCTCAATAAAATAATTTTTTGGTAATTTAATTAGGATGGCACTGAATAAGTAAATTAATTTAGGTAAAATTGTCATTTTTATTATACTAGCTTGGCCCATTCATGAAATATTTCTCCAATTATTTAAATCTGACTTTATTTGTATGAAAATGTTCATATAGTATCTGTGTTTGTCTTGGCAGGTATACTCTCAGGTATTTTATATTGCCCACAGTTACTTTAAATGTACTATCTCTTCTTGCAGTGCTTTATTGGTGATATATAGAAATGCTGATGATTCATGTGGGTTTATTTTATATCCTGCAACTTTGCTAAAATTATTAATTATTAATTGTCACAACTAGTTATTTTAGTTGAATCTCTAGGATTTTCCAAGTATAACATCATAATATTGGCTGCAAAAAGAGATAGTTTTATTAGCTTGTTGCCCATTCTGATTTCTTCAATTTCTTTTTCTTCTCTTATTGTAATAGCTAGCATTTCAAATACAATATTGAATAATATTGGTGACAATGGGCATCCTTGTTTCATTTCTGATCTTACTGGGAAGGCTTCTAGCTTATCCCTGTTACAGATAATGCTACCTGATGGTTTTAGGTAGATGCTTACCATTTTAAGGAAATATCCATTTATATCTATGCTTTCAAGTGTTTTTTTTTAATATGAATGAGCATTACATTTTGACAAAAGCCTTTTCTTTTTATTAATTAATTTATTTTGATATATCAACAATCATTTACATAAGCTTTTGAGTTTTTAATTTTTCTCCCCCTCCCTCCCCATCTCCTTCCCCAAGATGGCATTCAATCTGATATAGGCTATACATACACATTCATATTGAACATATTTTCACATTAGTCATGTTGCAAGAAAGAATTAGAACCAATACTAGGAACCACAAGAAAGAGGAAACAAAAGAAAAGAAAAGAAAACAGCAAATAGTGTGCTTTGATCTGCATTCAAACCCCATAATTCTTTCTTTGGATGTGGATAGCATTTTCCATCATGAGACTTTTGGAGATGTCTTAGATCCTTCCATTGCTGAGAAGGGCTAAGTCTATCAAAGTCATCAGACAATGTTGCTGTGACTGTATACAATGTTCTCCAGGTTCTGCTCATTTCACTCAGCATCACTTTGTGTAAGTCTTTCCAGGTTTTTCTGAAGTCCACCTGCTCATCATTTCTTATAGCACAATAGTATTCCATTACATTCATATACCACAACTTGTTCAGCCATTCTCCAATTGATGGATATCCTCTCAATTTCCAAATCTTTGCCACCACAAAAAGAGCTGCTATAAATATTTTTGTACATGTGGGTCCTTTTCCCATTTGTATGATCTCTTTGGGATACATCCCTAGAAGTGTTACTGCTGGGTCAAAGAGTATGCACACTTTTATAGCCTTTTGGGCATAGTTCCAAATTGCTCTCCAGAATGGTTGGATCATTTCACAACTCCACCAACAATGCATTAGTGTTCCAATTTTCCCACATCTCCAATATTTATCATTTTCCTGTTTTGTTATGTTAGCCAATCTGATAGGTGTGATGTAATACCTCAGAGTTGTTTTGATTTGCATCTCTCTAATCAATAGTGATTTAAAGCACTTTTTCATATAACTACACATGGCCTTAGTTTCTTCATCTGAAGTCCTTCATCTGCCTGTTCATATTCTTTGATCATTTATCAATTAGAATACAATGAGAATACAATGACTTGTATTCTTATAAATTTGACTTAATTCTCCATGTATTTTAGAAATGAAGCCTTTATCAGAGAGACTGGTTGTAAAACTTCTTTCTCAGTTTTCTGCTTCCTTCCTAGTCTTGGTTGCACTGGCTTTGTCAAAAGCTTTTTCTGCCTCTATTGATATTATCATATATAATCAATTATGTTAATAGCTTTCCTTATGTTGAACCAGCCCTGAATTCTTGGTATAAATCCCTCTTGGTCGTAATGTATAATCTTTGTGATATATTGTTATAGTCTCCTAGCTAGTATTTTATTTCAGATTTTTACATCAATATTCATTAGGGAAACTAGTCTGTAGTGTTGTTTTTCTGTTTTTGCTTTTCCTAGTTTAGCTATCAGAACCATATTTGTTAAAAGAGTTTAGTGGCATTCCTTCTTTGCCTATTATTCCTAAACAGCCAGTGTTTAAATGTTTGGTACATTTCACACGCAAATCTATCTGATCCTAATGTTTTTCCCCCTCTTAGGAAATTCATTAATGGCCTGTTCAATTTCTTTTTCTAAAATAGGTTTATTTAAATATTCTATTCCCTCTTCTGTTAATCTGGACAGTTTTTGTTTTTGTAACTTTTCTTCTATTTCACTTAAATTGTTCAATTTATTGGCATATAATAGGGCAAAATAAGTCCTAATAATTTTTAAATTTCATCTTCCCTGCATTCACCCTTTTCATTTTTAATACTAGTCATTACTTTTCTTCTGTCTTTAAAAAAATCATATTAACCAATGGTTTAACTATTTTATTAGTTTTTCTTATAAAACCAACTCCTAGTTTTATTTATTAATTCAATAGGCTTTCTTATATTCAGTTTTATTAATCTTACTTTTAATTTTTAGGCTTTTCAATTTGGTGTTTAACTGGAGATTTTGAATTTGTTCTTTTCCTAATTTTTAAAAACTTCATATCCAATTCATTAATCTGAATCTGTTATTTCTCTATTTTATTGACATAAGCATTTAGAGATATACATTTTCCTCTGAATATTGTTTTTGTTACATCCCATAAGTTTTTATGTATTGTCTCACTGTTACCATTCTCTTTAATAACATTATTTATTGTTGCTATGACTTGTTCTTTAACCAACTCATTCTTTTTTTTCTTTTTTTGGCAATTGGGGTTAAGTGACTTGCCCAGGGTCACACAGCTAGTAAGTGTTATGTGTCTAAAGCTGGATTTGAACTCAGGTCCTCCTGGCTTCAGGGCCAGTGCTTTATCCACTGTACCACCTAGCTGCCCCTAACCCACTCATTCTTAAGATTAGGTTACTTAGTCTCCAAGTTAATTTTTTATCCGTGTTTCCATGGTACTTTATTGAATGTAACTTTATTGCATTATGTTTTGAAAATGATTTATTTAATATTTCTGCTTCTCTGCATTTAACTATAAAGTTTTTATAAATTAATAAATGGTCCACCTTTAAGGGTACCATGTACCACTGAGAAAAATGTGCATTCCTTTTTATTCCCATTCAATTCTCTTCAGATGTCTATCATATCAAGCTCAGTTTTTCTTTTTTTTCCTTTTTTTAATTTATTTATTTTTAGTTTTCAACATTCACTTCCACAAGATTTTGAGTTGCAAATTTTCTCCCCATCTCATCCCTCCCCCCACCCCAAGATGTCATGCATTCTGAATACCCCTTCCCCTAATCTGCCCTCCCTCCTATCTCTCCCCCCCTTCTCTTAACCCCTTCCCCTCCTATTTTCCTGTAGGGCAGGATAGATTTCTATACCCCATTTCCTGTATTTCTTATTTCCCAGTTGCATGTGAAAATAATTTTTTAAATGTGTGTTTTTAAAACTTTGGCTTCCAAATTTTCTCCCTTCCTCCCTCCCCACTTACCCTCATTGAGAAGGCATGCAATTCAATACAGGTTATACATGTGTAGTCATGCAAAACATTTCTATAGTAGTCATGAAGTGGAAAACTGACTATATTTTCCTTCATCCTATCCCACTCCCTATTTATTCTATTCTTTCTTTTGACTCTGTTCCTCCTCAGAAGTATTTACTTCTGATTACACCCTTTTCCAATCTGCCTTCCTCTCTATCATCCCCTTGCTCTCTTGTCCCCTTCTCCCCCTATTTTCTTGTAGGCTAAGACAAACTTCCATACCCAATTGAATGTGTATGTTATTCCCTCCTTAAGCCAAATCTGATGAGAATAAGATTCACTCATTCCCTCTAACCTTCCCCCCATTTCCCTTCCATTGTAAAAGCCTTTTCTTGTCTGTTTTATGTGAGATAATTTACCCCATTCTACCTCTCCCTTTCTCTTTCTCCCAGTATAATCCTCTCTCACCCCTTAATTTTATTCTGCAGATATCACCCCTTCATCTTCAACTCACCCTGTGCTCGCTCTCTCTCTCTCTCTCTCTCTCTCTCTCTCTCTCTCTCTCTCTCTCATATATATGCACATATAATTTTCCCCTCCAAATACCCTAATACTGACAAAGGTCTCATGAGTTATAAATATCATCTTTCCATGCACGAATGTTAACAGCTCACCTTAATAAGTCTCTTATGATTTCTCTTTCCTGTTTACCTCTTCATGTTTCACTTGAGTCTTGTATCAGAAAGTCAAATTTTCTATTCAGCTCTGGTCTTTTCATCAAGAATGCTTAAAAGTCCCCTATTTGACTGAATGACCTTTTTTTCCCCTGAAGGATTATACTCAGTTTTGCTGGGTAGGTGATTCTTGGTTGTAATCCTATCTACTTTGCCCTCCAGAATATTATATTCCAAGCCCTCCAGTCCCTTAATGTAGAAGCTGCTAAATCTTGTGTTATCCTGATTGTGTTTCCACAATACTTGAATTGTTTATTTCTGGCAGCTTGTAATATTTTCTCATTGACCTGGGAACTCTGGAATCTGGCTACAGTATTCCTGGGAGTTTTGCTTTGGGGATCTCTTTCAGGAGGAGATCTGTGGATTCTTTCAATTTCTATTTTGCCCTCTGGTTCTAAAATCTCAGGGCAGTTTTCCTTGATAATTTCTTGAAAGATGATATCTAGACTCTTTTCTTGATCATGGCTTTCAGATAGTCCAATAATTTTTAAATTCTCTCTCCTGGATCTATTGTCCAGGTCAGTTGGTTTTCCAATGAGATATTTCACATTCTCTTCTATTTTTTTCATTCTTTTGGATTTCTTTTACAGTGTCTTGATTTCTCATAAAGTCACTAGCTTCCAATTGCTCCATTCTAATTTTTGAGGAAGTATTTTTTTCAGTAAGCTTTTGGACTTCCTTTTCCATTTGGCCAGTTTTGCTTTTTAGGGCATTCTTCTCCTCATTGGCTTTTTGGACCTCTTTTACCATTTGGGTTAGGCTGTTTTTTAAGGTGTTATATTCTTCAGTATTTTTTGGGGTCTTCTTTAGCAAGCTGTTGACTTTTTCTTCATGATTTTCTTGCATCACTCTCATTTCTCTTCCCAGTTTTTCCTCTACTTCTCTTATTTGCTTCTCAAGATCCCTTTTGAGCTCTTCCATGGCCTGGGACTGATTCATATTTTTCTTGGAGGCTTTGGATGTAGGAGATTTGACTTTGTTGTCTTCTTCTGGTTGTCTGTTTTCATCTTCTTTGTTGCCAAAGAAAGATTCTATGGTCTGACATTTTTGTGCCTTCATGATCCCAGCCAATTACTTGAGTTTTAAGCTCTTTGTTAAGGCAAGGGTCTGCTTCCAATGTGGAGAATGTACTGTCCCAAGCTTTGGGGGTTTTGTGCAGCTGTTTTCAGAGATACTTCTAGGGACCTGTAAATTTTCAGTTCCTCCGAGGTGGTATGATAAGGGGCGAGGTGTTACTCCTTTCCTGGCCTGTGCTCTCATCTATGAGTGATCAGAAGCACTCTTTTCTGCCTTGGAACTGTGAGGAGGATTTACTCTGTACCCCCACTATAAGCTTCACCACACCACCACTCCTCCTCACCCTGGGACCACAACCCAGTACTGTGACCCAGATTCAAGCATGGGCAAAGCAAGAGAATCCTGCACCGGCAAAGAGATCCCTGCAATCCCCTTCTGATCAGCCACTCAATTCCCCCTCAGTCTGTGGGCCAGAAGCTCAGGAGGCAGCCACCACCCTTGGGCCACACTTGGGGACTGGGGCTGGGACCCCGTGCTTCTCTCTTTCACTGCCATCACAGACTTTTCCTACTGACCTTCTAAGTTGTCTTTGGCATTCATGGGTTAAGAAGTCTGGAAACTGCCACAGCTGCCTGTGATTCAGTCCTCTGAGACCTGCTCCAGGTTCACTAAGGCCTACCTTGCCTGCATGCCCACACCAAACTGTGCTCCTCTACCCACTCGGTGTAATATACCTTTCTGATCAACCATCCAGATTGTCTTGGGCTAGAAATTTGTTTCACTCTATCTTTTTGTGGGTTCTGCTGCTTTAGAATTTATTTTGAGATTTTTTTTATGGGTATTTGGAGGGGTTTTGGGGAGAGCTCAAGCAAGTCACTGCTTTTACTCCACCATCTTGGCTCTGCCCTCCTGGATTCTGGTTTCTAATCCTTTCTGCAATCTACTTCTGTTTTTTGGGTGAGTTCATCCCATTCACATTCACAGTAATGATTACTGTGCGTTTCCCTCTATGCTGTTTTCTTCCGTTTATCTTTTTCTCTCTCTTCTTACCCTTTTGTCTATTCTTTGTTGTTGTTCAGTTGTTTTTCAGTAGTTTCTGACTCTGTATAACCCCATTTGGGTTTTCTTTGCAAAGATGGTAGAGTGGTTTGCCATTTCCTTCTTCAGCTCATTTTACAAATGAGGAAACTGAGGCTATAAAGGGTTTTGTGACTTGGCCAGGGTCACACAGTTAATAAGTGTCTGAGGCTGGATTAAAACTCATGTCCTCCTGACTCCAGGACTGGCACTCTATCCACTATGCCACCTAGTTGCCCTAACTCAAATATAAGACTTTATACTTATATCAATATAAATTTATATTATATAAATATATAATATAAATTTATGCACATAGCTAGTAAGTGTCTGAGGCCAGATTTGAACTCAGTAAATTGAATCTTCCTGACTCCAGGACCAGCACAGTGGATATATTGTGCCACTTAGCTGCACCTTCTTTTTACCCTGTCTATGCTCAAAATTCTGTTTTGTTTCTGGTGATTGCCTTTTTTAATCAATCCTCACTTTTATCAGCCCCACCTTCCCCACCCCCTTCATCTCCAACTTCCCTGTAAGGTAACATAGACTTATATACCCAACTGAATGTATATGTTATTCCCATTTTGAGCTAATTCCAATGTGAATAAGATTTAAGTGTTGCCTACCACCCACCCATTTTCCCCTCCATTGTAAAAACTCTCCCTTTCACACCTCTTTTATGTGAGGGAATTTTACTCATTTTGTCTCTCCCTTCCCCCTTCTCCCAGTGCATCTTTATTTCTCACCCCTTCATCTTATTTTTTTTAAATCATCCCATCATTGCCAATTCACACCCTGTCCTCTGTCTATGCGTACTCCTTCTAACTGCCCTAATAGTGATAAAGTTCTTAGGAGTTACAAATATAATCTTCACACATAAGAATGTAAATAATTTAACTGTATTGAATCCCTTATGATTTTTCTTTCCTGTTTACCTTTTCATGCTTCACCTGGTTCTTGTATTTGAAAGTCAAATTTTCTATTCAGTTCTGGTCTTTTCATCAGGAATGCTTGAAAGTTTCCTATTTCATTAAATATCAATTCCCCCCTCAAAGGACTATACTCTGTTTTTCTGGGTAGATGATTTTTGGTTATAATCCTAGTTCTTTTGCATTCCTACATACCATGTTCCAAGTCCTTTGCTTATGTAACATGGAAACTGCAAAATCTTGTGTGATCCTGACTGTGACTCCATAATATTTCAACTGTTTCTTTCTGGATGCTTATAATGTTTTCTCCTTGACCTGGGAGTTCTAGAATTTGGCTAGGAGTTTTCATTTTGGGATCTCTTTCAGGAAGGTAATCAGTAATTTTTTTTTTCAATTTCTATCTTACTCTCTGGTTCTAGGATATCAGGCCAGTTTTCCTTGATAATTTCTTGAAAAATTATGTATAGGCTCTTTTTTTTTTTTGATCATGCCTTTGAGGCAGTCCAATAATTCTCACATTATCTTTCCTGGATCTATTTTCCAGGTCAGTTATTTTTCCAATTTGATATTTCACATTCTCTTCTATTTTTTCTTTTTTTTTTTGATTTTGTTTCATTGTTTCTTGAATTCTCATGGAGTCATTACTTTTTACTTGCTCTCTTCTACTTTTTAAGGAATTCTTTTCTTCAGCAAATATTTGCACCTCTTTTTTCCATTTGGCCAATTTTGCTTTTTAAGGAATTCTTCTCTTCTGTGGATTTTTTTTTTTTTGCCTCTTTTACCATTCTGCCAATTCTGGTTTTTAAAGTGTTATTTTCTTCAGTATTTTTGCCTCTTTTTACCAAGTTGTTAACTCTCTTTTCATAATTTTCTCTTGTCACTTTCATTTTTTTCCAATTTTTCCTCTGTTTCTCTTATGTGATTAAAAATTTTTTTGAACTTTTCCAGGGATTCTTGTGTCTAATTTACATTTTTTTCTTCAAGGTTTTGCTTGTAGCTGTTTTGACATTGTTGTCTTCTGAGTTTGTGTCTTGATCTTCCCTATCACCACAGTAACTTTTTATGGTCAGCTTCATTTTTGTTGTTTGCTCTCTTTCCTAGCCTATTTCTTGACTTTTAACTTTATGTTATAATTGGGTTCTTTGCTGGGGGTGGAGGGGGATCTTTGCTAAGCTTCACGTTTTTTGGACTGCTTCTTTCAAAGCCAGTTGGCGGGGTGGGGGGGAGGTTTATGACTTTTTTTGTACTTCCAAAGTGGTATGATTTAAGGAGAGGTTTGGTCACTGCTCTCCTGGTCTGGTCTCTGGTCTCTATTCCTGTAGCCACAAGTGTTGGCACTCTTCTTAGCCTTGGAACTGTGATTTGGCCCCCTGCTCTCCTGTAGTTGCAAGTGTTAGTTAGTTCTTCTTTCTGCCTTGGAGCTGAGAGCAGGGCCCCTGTTCTCTTGTGAGAGACCACAAGCACTCTTCTCCACCCTGCAAATGCAACCCAGAACTGCATATGGACAATGCAACAGGGTCCTGAACCCAGCACCAACAAAGGGTTCCCTGTAATCTCTTTCTAACCAGTTGTCTGATCCACTAAACATCTGTGAGCTGAGAGCTCCTGAAGCTGCTGCTGCCACTGATGTAGCCACCCTCAAGGCCTTCCACTGGTGGTGCTGTGGCTTGGCTTGTGCTGAGCTCTGAGCTGACCAAAAGACTTGGGGAGGGAGAGCTCCCCTTAAAACATGACAGAGACCTAATAGTGGTCTACAAGTATTTCAATGGCTGTCTTGTAGAAGAGAGATGAGACTACTTCTGCTTGGGCCCAGAGAACACAGCTGGGAGCAACAGGTGGAAATTACAAGAAAACATATATGAGGAAGAAATGCAGCAGCTAGGTGGCACAGTGGATAGAGCACCAGCCCTGAAGTCAGGAGGATCTGAGTTCAAATCTGGCCTCTGACCAAACATATGACACTAGCTGTGTGACCCTGGGCAAGTCACTTAACCCCAATTGCCTAAAAATTTTAAAAAAATAATAATAATATGAAGAAGAACTTCCTAACAATTAGAGCTGTTCAGCTTAATTGGGGTTGCCTCCAGAGACACTGAAAGTGCTCAAACAGAACCTGGATAACTTCTTGCTGGAAATGAATGTTTTAGAGGGATTAATGCTTCAAGTGGCGATTGGCCTAGAGCTAGGGGTGGGGAGTCTGTGGCCTCAAGGCCCCATGTGGCCCTCTAGGTCCTTAAGTGCAAACCTTTCACTGAATCCAAACTTCACAGACCAAATCCTAGATTCAGTCAAAGGGCCGAACTTGAAGATGTAGAGGGCCACATGTGGCATTGAGGCCTCAGGTTCCCTACCCCTGGCCTAGACAATGTCTTAGCTCTCCTCCAACCAGAAGAATCCATTACATTATCATCTTCTGTCTCCCTAATAGTAAAACCAAGTCTGACGATATAGAAGGTCTTAATGAAGTGGGTGGTGGTGGCTGTGTTTTCTCTGTATGTTCATATTGCTGCAGTGGGGATACTGAGGCTGAGAAGGGAAGAGGACATTAACTGTCATGGTGATTTGGCACATACCTGGGTCTTCTTATTTAAAACTGAATTTTTCCTCAACCACACAGACTCCAGAGGTTAATTAGAGATAGGCACAAATGTAAATTTAGGCAGAGAGCCCAATCTCTACCTAAATATTCAGAATGACTGCAACTCCATAGCTTTTCATTTAAAATAAACTCCTTACCAAAAGATATGAACAAATAGTTCTTAAAAGAAGAATTGCAAACTGTTAACAACCATATAAAAGAATGTTCCAAATCACTAATAATAAAAGAAATGCAAATCAACACTACCCTGAGGTTTCATCTCACCCTCAGCAACTTGTCAAAGACGACAAAAGATGATAATAGTCAATGCTGGAGAGGTGGCAGAAAGACAGACACACTAATACATTGCTGGTGAAACTATGAATTAGTACAGCTATTTAAGAAAATAATTGGAAATTATGCAAAGAAAGTGACCAAAATATCCACATACCCTTTGGCCTAGAGATTCCATACCCTAAGGAAATCATTGATAAGAAGAAAGTCCCCACATACACCAAAATATTTATAGCACCATTTTTTGTGATAGTAAAGAATGAGAAACAAAGCAGATGCTTATAAAATGGGTAAACAAATTGTGGTACGTAGATGTAATGGAATATGATTGTGCTGGAAGAAGTGATTTGAATGATGAATACAGAGAAGCTTGGAAAGATGTATATGAACTGATGCAAAATGAAGTTAGCAGAGCCAAAAATAAAAAAATTAAAAAAAGTAACACCAATATACAGAATGACTACAGCAATGTCTATTGAAAGAACAACACAATTGAAAATGAAACTTGCAAAATTTCAAGGAACAAGTATGGGCCCAAAGAAAAGGTAAGAGAAGATGGCTCCCCTTATTCTTTTTACAGAGGCGTTTTTTAAGTGTTTTGACCAGTTTTTCATATTTTTTTTAATTTAAAAAACGTCTTTGTTATATAGGACATCTCTCTAGGAAGATAGAGGGTAAAGGATACAAGAGGAAAATTAGATGATACAAAAACAATCAATAAAAAGCTGCTTTAAAAAACATAAAATAAACTCCTTAGAGCTGAAGAATAGGGAAACACGTGTCCTTAAGGACCATTATATCACCTCCTAGGCTTAAAACAAGCTAATTATTTTTAACAGGGAAATTACAAGTTCATATAATGTCAGAATTAGAAGGGCCCTTATTTGTTGTTGTTAAGTTGTTTTTCAGTCATTGTCCTACCCTCTGTGGGTTGCTTGGGGTTGTTTTTTGGCAGGGATGCCACTTAATAGCATAGATAGGCTTTCAACCCAGGTGCTTTCACCTTAAATTTTACATTCCTTCCCCTGAACAAAGTATATATTTTGGCTTCCACAAAATTTTCCAAGCAAATTTCCATGATACCATGGTGCCCATGGGTTTGAATCATGGTGCTCCTCTTGACAAAACAGTACTCTCTTCCTCTTCCCTGAGCATTGAGGACCAAGGGTGTGGGGAAGGGGACAATGTCCTGCCCTGGTAGGATTATCCACAAAAATTCATGGGTCAGTTTCTTTTTAGCATATGCCACACTGGCCAGAGCCCAGTGCTTGAGTATAGGAAGGCAGTGTTTCTGGTGTGTCTCAAGTCTAAAAATAACCCCTCTGTCTGCCAGCCAGAGTTACTAGAGTGTGACTTTCCAGTAGTTGGATATTCAGTGTTGACCTTCAAAACGAAAAAAGTCAACTGTGTTGAGTCTGGCCCATTCTTGCTTTTCACCTTTGCTAGCTGGCTGATGGGTACATAATAGGGTGGGGGGGCAGTAATTAGAGAGACAGACTGAGCCTGGTAAGGAATATGCACAGAGAAATATCCAGGAGGCACTGTACATGTTTAGTTCCTTAGCTGAGACAGGGGTAATTTGAAACTCCCTTGCCCAATAGCTTTGATGGAATGGGAACATTAAGTCTAGAGCTTCCCAAAAGACAATAGGGAAGGAAGCTGGGGGGAGGAGGGGGGGAAAGGAGATTGAGACTGTTTCACTTCTTCTCCTACCTTTAATCAACAATCAAAAAAAAAAAAGCTCTTTCCAAAAATAGAGTTTAAAACTTGAAAGCTTTGGAATGACAGCATCACAACATCACAGAATTGTGGAATTGAAAAAGACTTCAACTTCGATCTCATCCAATCTATATCCCCCCCAATAATTCTCACTACATCTTGTATGATGAGTGGTAGTCTAGCCTCTGCTTGAAGATTTCCAATGAGGAGGTACCCTCTGCCCCAAGACACAGACACACAGACACAAACATACACACACATACATACAAACATACATACATACACACACATGCATGCACATACACACAAACATACACACATATGCATATACACATGCATGCACATGTGCGCATGCACACATGCACATGCACACACACACACACACACACACCCCTCTCTAGAGGAGTCATTTCCACAGTTCTAATTGGTAAGAAGTTCTTTGGTTGTTTTTTTCCTCCTGACATCAGTTCTAAATGTGTCTCTGTGCAAATTTATTGCTTCCCATTCTGTCCTCTGGGGCCAAATAAAACAAGTTTGAACCATCTTCCATGTGAAAGCCGGGCCATTACTTGAAGATGGTTATCATCACGGACCCTTTGACTCTTCTTTTCTTCAGATCAAACATCCCTAGCTCTTTCGATTGGTGTTCATATTTCGTGGCCTTGAGGCCTTACACCATAGAATCAGAGACCTAAAACTGGAAAGGGTCTCTGAGGCCAGCTAGTCCAATCCCCTGATTTTACAGACAAGGAAACTGAGGCCCAGAAAGTCACATGACTAGTAAGCATCAGAAGTGAGATTATAAAGCCAGGTTCTCTGACCAGGGCTCTGTACCAATCCTCTGAACGTTCTCCAGTTTATCAACAAGCTTCTTAAACTAGTGCCCAGAACTGAACACATGACCCCAGCTGGAGCTTGACTAGGGTAGGGTACAGAGGGACTATCGTCCCCTAATTCCTGGAAGCTCTGCCTCTGTTAATGTAGTCCAAGATCATATTAGGTTTTTCTTGGCCGCCATATTACATTCCTTTTGAGCTTGTAGTCTGCTAAAATCCTCAGATCTTTTTCACCCAAACAGTCATCTAACTGTCTCCCACATCTTCAACTTGTGGAGTTGATTTCTTTGAACCCAACATTGTTATTATTTAGTCATTCAGTCATGTCTGACTCTTCATGACCTCATTTGGGGTTCTCTTGGAGAAGATACTGGAGTGGTTTGCCATTTCCTCCTCCAGCCCATTTCACAGATGAAGAAGCTAAGGCTGTGAAGAGTTAAGTGACTTGCCCAAGGTCACATAGTATCTGAGGCTATATTTGAGCTCAAGTCCTCCTGACTGTAGGACTGGCACTTTATTGACTGCACCACCTAGCTGTCCTAAGCCAAACATAAGACTTTACATTTATGCCTATCGAATTTCATTTTATGAGAAGTAGCCCCTCAGTGGTGGGGAACCTGTGGCCTTGAGCCACACGTGGTCTTCTAGGTCCTTGGGTGTGGCCTTTCCATTGAGTCCAAGTTTTACAGAACAAATCATTTTATTAAGGGGTTTGTTCTATGAAGTTTGGATTCAGTCAAATGGCTGCACTTAAGGATCTACAGGGCCACTTGTGACCTCGAGGCTGCAGGTTCCCCCCTCCCCCGCCTGTCAAGAACTTTTTTGAATCTCAAAAGCCACCTGATGTTTTAGCTATCCCCCTGAGTTCTGAGTTCCCATCAAATTTGGCATGTCACTTATGCCTTTATCTAAGGCAGTGATTTTTTTAACTTTTTTCTCTCAGGGCCCCTTTATACTCAATAATTATTGAGAACCCTAAAGAGATTTTGTTTATATGGAGTATAGCTGTTTATCACATAAATGAAAACTGATGAATTTTTAAAATATATATTCCTTAATTCATTTTAAGTAATAATAAACTATAACATAAACAACATATCTTTTATGAAACAAAAAATCACTCTATTTTCCAAAATAAAAATTGAGTGAGAAGGGTGACATTGTTTTACAAATTTTGGCAAATTTCTTTCATGTGTGGCCTAAGAGAAGACAGATGGATTCTCATATCTGCTTCTGTATTCAATCTCTTGCAATATGTTGCTGTGGTTGAAGTATATACAGAAAATCTGGCCTCACACAGATATGTAGTTAGAAAGGGAGACACATATTAATAGGTCAATATTTCTTTGGTGTTATTTTGTTTGGCATTTTTTAAATTCAACTGTATTTTCTTATTAGTTCTAAATTCTCTTCCTCCCCCCTCCCCCACTCTACACATTGAGGAGGCAAGAAAAGCAAAGCTTCAGGAATATTTTGAAAATAGTTTTGACCTCACAGATCTCTAAAAGGGTCTCAAGGGTCCACAGACCACATTTTGAGAACTGTTGATTTAAGGCATTGCTAAAGCATATGGGGCCAAGCACTGGAAACCTCCTTCCCCAAAG
Source organism: Phascolarctos cinereus (assembly GCF_003287225.1). Taxonomy (NCBI): domain Eukaryota; kingdom Metazoa; phylum Chordata; class Mammalia; order Diprotodontia; family Phascolarctidae; genus Phascolarctos; species Phascolarctos cinereus. The sequence goes on along the minus strand of NW_027556291.1, from coordinate 70,482,516 downwards.
ACATAAAGCCACTTTGTCTTTGTATGCAGTGTTCAAGGAGGATTAGCATCTCTGGTGTGAGGGCTTGCCCTTTTTCAGGGCTGCTTGTCCACCTTTGGTGTCCACCTTCACCCAACTCTCACCTATGGCTCCAAGAAGTTGGAGCATGTATAGTGGCCAATACCCTGATAAAACTGTCTCTGCAGATGGGCTAGACCAGGTTGAGGGTAACTGACAGGCCTCAAAGCTGTCAGTGAATTAGGGGAGTGTCTACTTCAAGCATGTGAAGACCTCCCCTGGCAGAATGGGCAGATGAGAACAATTTGTTCCAACAGACATGAAAGTGGCTAAAGCAGGCGCTATGGCAAGCTTAGAGTTGGTCAGACATGGAAGACACCAAGGTGATCCACTACATTCTGGGCCATCACTGGTCATTCTGACTTTTGTCTTGCCACTGGACTCCAATGACTTTGGAAAAGAGAATAAGGAGGGGCAGCTAGGAGGTGCAATGAATAGAGCACTGGCCCTGAAGTCAGGAGGACCCGAGTTCAAATCCGGCTTCAGACCAAACACTTGACACTTACTAGCTGGGTGACCCTGGGCAAGTCACCTAACCTCAATTGCCTAAAAAGAAAGAAAAAGGAGTGGGGCTGGAGATTTTGTGCAACTCTGCCTAACTTAAACCCAATTTATGCACATGTCAATCACCTTGAGACAAATAAGAAAAAACAACAAAGCTATTAATGGCGGTTCTTTGAGTCTAGCCACTCTACTGGGTCCAGTCATCTAACCTGCCTCAGATGATATTTCTTCCATTCAAACTCATTAGCCCATGCTTTTGCATTTTTTCACGTGAAACACTTTTTTTTCAAATATTTTCCCTAAATCTAAGCAAATTACATTTCCCAGGTACACCAGGCCAGTAACCATGTCTCAGTGAAGCCACACTTGATCTTTGGAGTGCCACCTCCTTTTCTAGATGCCTACAAGCCATCCCTCTAGTAACACTAATTTGAGAATTCGGTCATGGGTCAAAGTGACAATATTTGTCCTTTTCCAGTCCAGCAGTACCATCCATCTTCTCTGTGATCTTACAGATATCACCAACACTGGCTCATTAATCACAACCGCCAGTTCTTTCAGTACCTGAAAATCGAGTTCATCTAGGCCAGGTAACTTGAATTCATCACCAGCAGTGCCCTCAGTTATCCTCCTGGGAAGTAAATTCTATGAGGAAACCTGGCACCTGCTCCTGCCAGTGATGCAGCCACAGTTATTAAAGACCCTGAAAGGAAAGTTCTTGTCCCCATAGTCCTTGGCACTTTCAAAGGGTTCAACAGTAGAAATGGGCATGGTTTTATCAATGGAAATGACTTAAAAGAAGAAGTTTTACCCCCTGTTTTGAAGCTACAAGCTAAAGACAATGGTGTCTTTCCATTCAACTTGCAGCTGAAAACTTCCATATGTATTTCCTCCTCCACATTGAAAGCAGGGACTGTATGACTTTTCTATTTGTATCCCCAGTGCTTAGCAGAGTATTTTGCACATAGCATTTAATAAATGCATGCATGCATCCATTCATTCATTCATCAGGGACAACTAAGTACTCCCTTTGTTGTTATTTTCAGTCCTGTCTGACTCTTTGTGATCCGTTTTGGGGATTTTCTTGGCAGAGATACTGGAGTGGTTTCCCATTTCCTTCACCAGCTCATTTTACAGATGAAGAATCTGAGGCAAACAGGGTTGAGTGACTTGCCCAGGGTCACACAGCTAGTAAGTGTCTGAGGCTGAATTTGGACTCTGGTAGAAGAGTCTTCTACCACTCTATCCACTGCAGCAGCATCTAGCTGCCCAGGTACTCCCATATTATTTCTTTAGTGAAATTGGATATTGACTCTCATTCTCTCAGTCCTCATCCTTCTTGACCTCTCTGCAGCATTTGACACTATTGACCATCCCCTCTTCCTACACACTGTCTCCTCCCTTGGTTTTCATGACACTGCTATTTCCTGATTCTCTTCCTGCTTGTGTGCCCATTCCTTCTCAGTCTTCATTAGGGAAATCTTCAATTTTGTCCCACTCCCTATGCGTAAGTATACCTGAAGGTTCTATTCCAAGCCTTCTTTTGTTCTCTCTCACTGCTCCTTCTAGGTGGTCTCATCAGTTTCCATAGGTTCAACTATCACCTCTATGAAAATAACTCCCAGGTCCATCTGGCCAGCCTTAGGTCCTCTCTTGAACTTCAGTTCTATATCACCAATTACCTATTGGACATTTTTAGCTGGATAACCTACACACAACTCAAACTTAACCTGTTCAAAATAGATCTCACTATCTTTTCTCTGAAACCCATTCTTCTACCTACCTTCCTTATTTCTGCTAAAGATACCACCATCTTTCTAGTTACCCAGGTTTTAAATTTGAAGTCATCCTTGAATCTTTACCAGTCCTCACTCCTCCCTCCCAATAAGTTGTGAAGTATCGGTCAATTCTACGTCCACAATATCCCTCACCTCTGTTCCCTTCTCTCTACCCGCACAGAAAACACTCTAGTTTCAGGGCCCTTACCTGGGCTATCAGTCAGCAAGTGTTTACTAAACACTCACAGAGTGTCACTGCTGCAGTCACCTCCTAACTAGACAAACTGATTTTTCTTTTATTTTTCTAATTAACTTTTTTATTTCTTTTTTTGTTTGCTTTTGTTTTTAATATAAATATATTTATTTTTACTTTTCAACATTTACTTCCACAAGATTTTGAGTTTCAAATTTTCACCCCATCTCGTCCCTCCCCCCACCCCAAGATGGTATGCATTCTGAATACTCCTTCCCCTAGTCTGCCCTCTCTTCTATGTCTCCCCCGCTTCTCTTATCCCCTTCCCCTTCTATTTTCCTGCAGGGCAGGATAGACTTCTGTACCCCATTTCCTTTATTTCTTATTTCCCAGTTGCATGTGAAAACATTTTTTTAAACATGTGTTTTTAAAACTTTGGGTTCCAAATTTTCTCCCTTCCTCCCTCCCCACCCACCCTCATTGAAAAGGCAAGCAATTCAATATAGGTTATACATGTGCAGTTATGCAAAACACTTCCAAAGTAGACATGTTGTGAAAAACTAACTCTATTTCCCTTAATCCTATCCTGCCCACCCCATTTATTCTATTCTTTCTTTTGACTCTGTCCCTCCTCAGAAGAATTTGCTTCTGATTATCCCCTTTACCAATCTGCCCTCCTCTCTATCATCCCCCTGCTCTCTTGTCCCCTTCTCCCCCTATTTTCCTGTAGGGTAAGACAGGTTTCCATACCCAATTGAATCTGTATGTTATTCCCTCCTTAAGCCAAATCTGATGAGAATAAGATTCACTCATTCCCTCTCACCTTCCCCAGTTTCCCCTCTCCTTTAAGAGCCTTTTCTTTTCTGTTTTTTTTTTGTGAGATAATTTACCCCATTCTGCCTCTCCCTTTCTTCTTCTCCTAGTATAATCCTCTCTCATCCCTTAATTTTATTCTCCAAATACGACCCCTTAAACTTCAACTCACCTTGTGCCCTCTCTCTAACTATCTTTCTTTCTATCTATCTATCTATCTATCTATCTATCTATCTATCTATACATACATACATACATACATATAATTTTCCCCCTCCAACTACCCTAAAACTGTCAAAGGTCTCATGAGTTATAAATATCATCTTTCCATGCACGAATGTTAACAGTTCAACCTTAATAAGTCTCTTATGATTTCTCTTTCCTGTTTACCTCTTCATGTTTCACTTGAGTCTTGTATCAGAAAGTCAAATTTTCTATTCAGCTCTGGTCTTTTCATCAAGAATGCTTGAGGGGCAACTAGGTGGCACAGTGGATAGAGTATTCAGGAGGACCTGAGTTCAAATCCAGCCTCAGACACATAACACTTACTAGCTGTGTGACCCTGGGCAAGTCACTTAACCCCATTGCCTAGACAAAAAATAAAAAGACTTTAAAAAAAAAAAGAATGCTTGTAAGTTCTCTATTTCACTAAATGACCATTTTTTTCCCTGAAGGATTATACTCAGTTTTGCTGGGTAGGTGATTCTTGGTTGTAATCCTATCTCCTTCGCCCTCCAGAATATCATATTCCAAGCCCTCCAGTCCCTTAATGTAGAAGCTGCTAAATCTTGTGTTATCCTGATTGTGTTTCCACAATACTTGAATTGTTTATTTCTGGCAGCTTGTAATATTTTCTCCTTGACCTGGGAACTCTGGAATTTGGCTACAATATTCCTAGGAGTTTTCCTTTGGGGATCTCTTTCAGGAGGAGATCTGTGGATTCTTTCAATTTCTATTTTGCCCTCTGGTTCTAAAATCTCAGGGCAGTTTTCCTTGATAATTTCTTGAAAGATGATGTCTAGGCTCTTTTTTTGATCATGGCTTTCAGATAGTCCAATAATTTTTAAATTCTCTCTCCTGGATCTATTTTCCAGGTCAGTTGTTTTTCCAATGAGATATTTCACATTGTTTTCTAATTTTTCATTCTTTTGGATTTGTTTTACAGTGTCTTGATTTCTCATAAAGTCACTAGCTTCCAATTGCTCTATTCTAATTTTTAAGGAAGTATTTTCTTCAGTAATCTTTTGGACTTCCTTTTCCATTTGGCCAATTTTTCTTTTTAGGGCATTCTTCTCCTCATTGGCTTTTTGGACCTCTTTTGCCATTTGGGTTAGGCTGTTTTTTAAGGTGTTATATTCTTCAGTATTTTTTGGGGTCTCCTTTAGCAAGCTGTTGACTTTTTCTTCATGATTTTCTTGCATCACTCTCATTTCTCTTCCCAGTTTTTCCTCTACTTCTCTTATTTGCTTCTCAAGATCCCTTTTGAGCTCTTCCATGGCCTGGGACTGATTCATGTTTTTCTTGGAGGCTTTGGATGTCTTTGGAAGACTTTGTTTTCTTCTGGTTGTATATTTTGATCTTCTTTGTCACCAAAGTAAGATAATATAGTCTGACTCTTTTTGTGCTGCTTGCTCATGATCCCGGCCAATTACTTGAGTTTTAAACTCTTTGTTAAGATAAGAGTTTGCTTCCAATGTGGAGAATGTACTGTCCCAAGCTTCAGGGGTTTTGTGCAGCTGTTTTCAGAGATACTTCTAGGGACCTGTAAATTTTCAGTTCTTCCAAGGTGGTATGATAAGGGGAGAGGTGTTTACTCCTTCCCTGGTCTATTAGTGACCACAAGTATTCCTTTCTGTCCTGGAACTGTGAGGAGGGTTTCTTCTCCACAACCACTACAAGCTCCACCAGGCCAGCACTCCTCACCCTGGGACCGCTACCCAGTACTGTGAGCCAGATCCAAACAGGGGCAAAGCAATAGACTCCTGACTCAGCACTGGCAAAGAGATCCCTGCAATCCACCTCTGATCAGCCACTGGATTCCCCCTCAGTCTGTGGGCCAGAAGCTCAGAAGGCATCTGGGGGTGGCGCTCAGTGCTCTTGGGGAATTGGAGCTGACAGCCCACGCTCTTATCTCAGCACCGCAGAAACAGACTTTTCCCACTGACCTTCTCAGTTGTCTCTGGTGTTCATGGGTTGAGGAGTCTGGAAAGCACCATAACTGCCTGAGATTCAGTCCTCTGAGGCCTGCTCCAGGTTCACTGCAGCCTGCGCACCCATGATGCACTGTGTTCCTCTCCCAGCCCGGCATGATATACCTTTCCAATCAACCATCCAGGTTGTCTTGGGCTGGAAATTTGCTTCACTGTCTTTTTTGTGGGTTCTGCTGCTTTAGAATTTGTTTAGAGCCATTTCTTATAGGTATTTGGAGGGGTTTGGGGGAGAGCTCAAGCAAGTCACTGCTTTCACTCTGCCATCTTGGCTCCACCACAAACTGATTTTTCTAAAGCCCAGGTCTGATTGTGTCAATGCCCTCCTCAAAAAGGCTCTCTTTTGCTTCTAGGATGAAGTACAAATTTCTTCATTTGGCCTTTCAACCCTTCACAAGCCATCTCCAGCCTACCTTTCTAGCCCTACTGCACATGATTCTCCCTTAAGTTTTCTAGGTTGTGGCCAAAATGGCCTTCTTACTGTTCCATCTCCCACCTCCATGCCTTTGTACAGGGTGTCCCTCATGCTTAGAAGGTACTCCCTCCTCACCTTCACCATATAGAATCAAGTATCACCTCCTGTAAGCAGCCTATGCTGATTCTCCCAGTCACTACCATTTTGTATTGCAGTCAATTAACAATTATTTCCTAGATGCCCAGTGCCAAGGCACTGTTTGAGGTCTGGGGCTACAGAGACAAAAATGAAATAGACCCTGTCCTGGTGGGGGGAGATGACGTGTGCATCAATACCTAAAGGGAGGTCCCTTTGAGGCAAATTGTAGCCCATCTCTGTTGCCCATCTTGCCAACTCTTTTGATCCAGATCATCCCCTCAGTTTGCTGGGGGCCGGGGTGGGGGTCTACTTCGTGTGCTGAAGGCCTTCCTCACTTTCTTCTGACATATATAAAATAAACTCAAGGAAAATGATTTGGAAGGAGCTGAAAAGGCTTCATGTAGACGGCATAATTAGGATAGAATTTGGAAGGACCCAAAGGATTTGTAAGAGCAGAGGGGATGTAACCACACATTGCATTCACAGCCGATAGCACTACAAAGAGGTGGAGTTGGGGAATGGAGTGGATAGCCACCACCTCTCCTCAAATAGAATGGAAGCTCTTTGGTAGCAGTGACATTTGCATCCCAACTATGAAACACAGCACCTGGCACATAGTAGGTGCTTCATCAATGAGCTATTAATTCATAAATGAATGCTGAACTGTTGTTCTGACCTATCCAATGTAAAAGTCTTTCACGTTAGCAGAAAAAAAGAGATTTCAAATCAGAGTCCAGCAGGTCAACCTTCTCTTTGGGATAATTATCATGGTCCCAACAACGTTGGGCAAGGATCTCCCTTTGAGTCTCCTCTTTCCTCCAACATAGCTGGAAAAAAGTTTCATTTTATAGTCTGTAATATTCCTGGCCAGCCTCTACTCCTTCTGAGCTTTAGTCCACTGGACACTGTTTTTTTTTTTTTTTGGTAAGGCAATTGAGGTTAAGTGACTTGCCCAGAATCACACAGCTAGTGAGTGTTATGTGTCTGAGGTTGGATTTGAACTCAGGTCCTCCTGAGACTCCAGGGCCAGTGCTCTATCCACTGTGCCACCTAGCTGCTCCTCCACTGAACACTCTTAATAGGACCTTCTTTACCATGCCTTAATTTTCAGCATCAATTGTTTAGCCTTTCTTCCATATTCTATTCATATCTTATTAACAATCTAACTTGGTTGGTGAGTTTTCTACAATTCACATTGGGACCTTCAAGTGACTCTGTCCTCATCAGAGTGGGAAGACCTGGGTTTGAATTCTGGTTCTGCCACCAAGCACACCTTGTGACTTTGAACAAGTCTTTTCACCCCTCTGGGCCTCAGTTTCCCCCTCTATAAAATGAAGAGCCTGTGAGTCTATTTGTCCATTCATATCACTGTATAAAGCCAGTTAGGCTCCAGTCCTTGGTGTACCTACAGCAACTTTTCATCAACTTCCCACCTACCCCTACCCCCATCCCTACCACTCTCCTGGCTTGCCTCTGAGACTTCTCACCCAATCACAAAGCTTTGCTTAGGAATTCCTGAGCCTTTGGCAAGTTTGAATTCCTTACCCATCCATTTTCCAGCAAAAACTCACTTCATTACTCGATCCATTCCTCACTCTCTGTACTTCTCCACATTTCCACCTGCAGACTTCTCTTCCTTGAAGATGCTTCTGTCTTCTGTCCCCCTACTCCTACTCTCTCTTTCTCTTTGCATTTTTATATCATTTAACAGTAGTCCCACCCCTACCTCTCCCAACTGAAAAAAGCAGCAAAAAAGGAAATGAAAACCCTCACAAAAATTGTATATTCCAGCAAACCAAAATTCCACTTTGGCTATGCCCAAGAATGTCAGGCTCATTCTGAATTTTAAGACCATCACCTCTCTGGAAGACAGTGGGTCTTCTGGAATTGTGGCTGGTTATTACATTTATCAAAAATCTTTCACTGGATTTATCTAAAATCTTGACCAAAAGTTATCTTTCTTTATAATATTATAAATTTTTTCCCTGGTTTTACTCACTTTACCCTTCATCAGTTCATAAAATTCTTCCCATTTCCTCTGAAACTATTCAGTTCATCATTTCTCATTAAACAATAATCTTTCATTATGTTTACATACCATAATTTGTTCAGCCCTCAATTGATAGGCATCCCCTCAGCTTCCAATTCTTTGCCATTAAAAAAGAACTGCTAGAAATAGCTTTGTAGAAATGTGTCCTTTTCCCTTTTCTTTGATCTCTTTGGGGTTGTAAGGCCTAGTTATAGTAGTTTAGCTGGGCCAAGGGTGGTTTAGCAAAGGCCAGAGTTTAGTGACTTTGGGGGCATATTTCCAAATTGCTTTCCAGAATCACTGGGCAATTCGTAGCTCCACCAATAGTACATTAGTGTACCTGTTTTCTTGTAACTTCTACATTTGTTGTTTTCTCTTTCTGTCCATTTTGCCAGTCTGATAGGTAATAGGTTGCTTTAATGTGCATTTCTCTAATTATTAGAAATTTTTCATATAGCCATTGATAGCTTGTATTTCTTCATCTGAAAACTGCCTGTTCTTCTCAGATGAAGAAATTAAAGCCATGTATAGTAATATGAAAAAATGCTCTCAATCACTATTGATTAGGGAAATGCAAATCAAAACAACTCTGAGGTACCACATCACACCTATCAGATTAGCCACATGACAAAACAGGAAAATGATAAATGTTAGAGAAGATGTGGGAAAATTGGAACACTAATGCATTGTTGGTGGAGTTGTGAAACGATCCTACCATTTTGGAGAGCAATTTGGAAATGTGGCCCCAAAGCTATAAAAATGTGCATACCCTTTGACCCAGCAACATCACTTCTAGGGCTGTATCCCAAAAAGATGATACAAATGGGAAAAGGATCCACATGTACAAAACTATTCATAGCAGCTCTTTTTCTGGTGGCAAAGAATTGGAAATTGAGAGGATGCCCATCAATCGGGGAATGGTTGGACAAGTTGTGGTATATGAATGTAATGGAATACTATTGTGCTATAAAAAATGATGAACAGGTTGACTTCAGAAAAAACCTGGAAAGACTTGTATGGACTGATGCTGAGTGAAGAGAGCAGATCCAAGAGAATGTTATACACAGTAACGGCTATGTTGTTCAATGACTAATATTGATAGATTTAACCCTTCCCAGCAATACAAGGATCTAAGACATCTCCAAAGGCCTCATGATGGAAAATGTTATCCACATCCAAAGAAAGAACTATGGAGTTTGAATGCAGATCGAAGCATACTGTTTGCTATTTTTTTTTCTGTTGTGTTTTGTTTCCTCTTTCTGGTGGTTCCTCCTATTAGTTCTAATTCTTACTTACAACATCACTAATGTGAAAATATGTTTAATAGGGACGTATATGTATAGCCTATATCAGATTGCATGCCATCTTGGGGAGGGAGGCGGGGGGGGGATTTTAAGCTCAAAAGCTTATGGAAATGATTGTTGATAATTCAAAATAAATTAATAAAAAATACATATTAAAAAACTGCCTGTTCATACCATTTGACTATCTATTGGGGAATGGTTCTTAGTCCTATACATTTAGTTCCTTCTGTTTATTTGACATGAGACCTTTTATCTGAGACACTTTCTGCAAAGATTTCCCCACCAGTTACTCATTTTTCTTCTAATTTTAAGGGCATTGGTTTTGTTTGTGCAAACACTTAAAAATATTTAGCAATCAAAATATTGTCCATTTTTCCCATAAACCTCTCTATCCCTTGTTTAGCCATGAATTTTTCCCATTTCCATAGAGTTGCTAGGTAATCTCTTCCTTGCTCCTCTGATTTGTATTATGTCACATATTGTGTTTAAATAGTGTATCCATTTGGAACTTCTTTTGGTATATGGTGTGAGATGTTGGTCAATACCTAATTTCTGCTAGACTGCTTTCCAGTTTCCCCAGAAGTCTTTGTCAAATCATAAGTCCTTAACGCAGTAACAGGGGTCTTTGGACTTGTTGAACACTATATTAACTGTGTTCATTTGCTTCATTATGTTGTGCACTTAAGATGTTTCACTGATCAACCTCTCTCTCTCTCTCTCTCTCTCTCTCTCTCTCTCTCTCTCTCTCTCTCTCTCTTTCTCTCTCTCTCTGCCTCCCAGTGACAAATCATCTAATGAATACTTCTTTGTATTATAGTTTGATATCTCGTCCTGCTAGGCTCCCTCCTTTCCAACTTTTTTTCCCTTGCTTCCCTTAGTTTTTTTTTTTAATTTTTGGTTCCTTAAGATGATTTTCATTATTGTTTTTTCTAGCTCCATAAAATAAACCTTTGGTAATTTAATTTGTCTAATGGAAAATAAATAAATTGTTTTAGGCAATATTGTCATTTTTTATTATATTGGTATGATTTACCCATGAACAATTACTACTTCCCCAGTTACTTAGGTCTGCCAGTGTTTTGTATTTGGATTCATATAGTTCTTGGGTGGATTGTGGCAAATAGACTCCTGAGTATTTTATATACTTTGTAGGCATTTAAAATGAAATTTCTCTTCTTGCTAGATATTGTTGGAAATATACAGGAATCATGATGATTTCTGAGGATTTATTTGATATCCTACAACTTGGCTGAAGATATTAATTGTGTCAATTAATTTTTGGTTGATACTTTAGGATTCCCTAAGTAAGTCATCATATCACCTGCAAAAAGTGATCATTTTGTTTGCTCTTTGCCTGTGCTAATTATTCCCTTGATTTCTCTTTCTTGTTTTATTGCTACAACTAGCATGTCTAGTACTATGTTAAATAGGGGTGATGGGCTCCTTGCTTTACCCAGTCTTATTGGAAAGACCTCTGATTTTTTCTCCATTATGTTTAATGGTTGGTTTTAATTTTAGATAGATATTATTTACTATATTCAGAAAAACACCTGTTCATTTACTCCTATCTTTCTAATGTTTTTAACAGAAACCAGTGTTGAATTTTGTCAAGTCTTTTCAGCATCTATTGTCATAATCATGTAGTTTTTATTATTTATGTTATTAATATTAATATCTTTTCCCATTTCCAGCTCCCTTTCTACGTAGTATTTCCTCCCATTAGAATGTAAGTCCCATGAGAGTAGGGACTGTCTTTTTGTTTGCTTTTGTGTCCCCAGCACTTAGTATAGTGCCTGGAACATAAAAAGCACATACTAAAAATTTTATCTAGTAGTACTCATAGTCAACCCCCCCCCACACACACACACACATGCTCTTTCAGGGGCCTAGCATTGGTCAAATCTACATTTGCTGTGCCCTCTGCAAAGGCCTGCTCTCCCAATTGGGTCTCAAGGGCAACCCATTCACCCACTTGTCACCCCCTTGCCTCCTGCAGTGGAGCCAGGAACCCATCTGTTCCATTAGCCAAGATTGATGGTTTGAGAAGCCTGGCTCCTTTGATCAGACTCTCCTGCATCTGCTCTGTGTGCAGAGGCACACATGGCCATGCCCCAACAGGCTGCTGGATGAAGGCCCTAGGCCTTGGGCCATGTACAGACCAGCATGCCAGCCGTAGTCCTGATAACCTTGGGACTGAAGAAAGAGCCAGTGGATGAAACAAGGAGACCTGACCCTGGAGGATGGCCTATAACCTCTCAGCCAAAACACAGTGGGATTTCCCCATGAACAAGGCTGAGAGCTTGGAAGCTTGTCTCCATTGGCCTTGCTTGCTATTAGATTTTGGTCCTTGTGTGCCTCAGGCTTGAGCTTCTGCTGAACATTCTGTCAAGACGGCAGCATGTAACTTACTTTGCAGCCATCCCACAAGACTGGTAGAGCAACTATTACTATCTCCATTTAACAAATGAAGAAATCAACACTTAAGAGACATTGTCAAATCCCAGAATTCAAGGATATTTCACAAGATGTTCAAGTTCATCTAGTTGCAACCCTTTATTTGTAATGTTCTTCCCACTCTGCTTGGCTGTGATGTGGCTTGGCCTCAGCTTTCTTCTCTGTTAGCTCTTACGGGCTAGGTAATGTCTAAGGCTCTTTCCAGTTCTAACTTCCTATGTGGGAGATGATCTGATATAGGTCTATGTAAGGCTTCTATACAATGGCAGGGCTGAACAGAACCTTCAAGATCATCTCAACTGGGAATTCTGAACCTTTCTGGTGTCAGAGACCCCTCTGACAGTCTGGGAAAGATCATGGACTCTTCTCCAAATGTTTTTAAATCCACAAAATAAAATACAGAGGATTACAAAGGAAACCAGTTATACTGAAATACAGTTATCAAAATGTGAAAAAAAAAAACAAGTTCACAGACCTCAGGTTAAGGACTCCTGATTCTGGTCCAAGCCCCTCATTTTATAAAGGAGGAAACTGAGTCTGAGAGTTGAGTACCTTGTCCAAGATCACACAAGAAATTCTTGGCAAAGCAAGTACTTTTAATCCCAGCCCAGAAGGTGTTCTACTATGCTATGATGGATGCTTAGCAATGACCTCAGTCTGCATCCAAAGTCCCAAGAATACTGAGGAGGGTCTAGGCAACTCTCAGCTGTGCCTGAAACTTTACTGGCACAACTACACCTTTTGGCTCTCAACCTTCTTGGAATTGACCCCAGCCAGTCCCTAGATAATGTGGCTGAGTTGACAAGACCCTACAGCTGATCCAGGTAATATGACCTGAGGGCCAGTTTGTCTCCCTGCCTCCAGGCCCTCCTCTCTCCAATCTATCCTCCACACAGCTGCCAAAATGACATTGGTTAAGCCAGGTTCTGACTAGGTCCATTGCTTGCTCAAGAAGCCTAGGCAGAGGTTCTTAAACCAGAGTCCACAGAGTGAACTTCCTCCCAAAGAGATCCATGGATAGACTTCAGGGGATCCATGAACCTGGACAGGAGAAAATGATGTCTTTATTTTCACTAGCCTCTAATTGAACTTCAGCAATTCCTTCCATTATGAAGATAGACTACAAACATGATTCTGAAAAGAGTCCATTGGTTTCTCCAAGCTACAAAAGGGCTCCAGGACCCCAAAAAAGTCAAGAACCCCTGGTCTAGCAGCTCCCTATTACCTCTAGGAGAAACTCCTCCATTTGGCATTTAAAACTCTTTACAATCTGACTCCAATCCATCTTTCCCAAGCTTATTGTATATCACTCCCCTTCATGAATTCTATGGTTTAGCCACTGGCCTTCTTGCTCTTCTCAAAGATGCAAGCCTTTCTGCCAATTCTGTACCTTTGCACAGGCCTGTCTCTGTACCTATAAGGTACTCCATACCACTTCCAGCCTTTTAGAATCCCTGGCTTCCTAAAACTTCAAAGCCGATCTTTTTATTGTTTTGTTTTGGTTTGGTTTTGCCTTTTTGGTGAGGCAATCAGGGTTAAGTAACTTGCCCAGCTAGTAAGTGTCATGTGTCTGAGGCCAGATTTGAACTCAGGTCCTCCTGACTCCAAGGCTGGAGCTCTATCCACTGCGCCACCTAGCTGCCCCCTCAAAGCCAATCTTGATTGCTACAGTTGCTAATACCCTCCCTGACGACAGTACTTTGTATTTTTTGTATGTATTTTGTATTTACTCATCTGCATGCAATAGAATGTAAGCTCTTAGAGAGCAGGGACTATTTCATTTTTGTCTTTGTACCCTGTTGCCTGACATATAGTCTTTACTTAACAAATGCCTCTTGAATGAATGAGCCAGGAAGCATCAGTAACGTGCAATATGCCACCACTGACAGATGAATTTTCCCTAAGGTGGCATGAAGGAAACAAGGAATTAGAGAGAGTGGGGACTTCTCCATTCTGAGAATACAGCATGAAATGCTGGTAAGTATATAGGAGTAAGACTAAGAAGACTGAGAAGTCCAGGTCCAAAGTCTGCCATGAATTAACCATGTGACCTTGAACAAGTCATGTCCCCTTCTCTGGGCCTTTTTCTTTATGTGTAAAATGAGTAGGACAGCTAAGTGGTGCTGCAGGGGATGGGGCACCAGGCCTAAAATCAAGAAGACCTGAGTTCAAATCTGGCTTCAAACACTTCCTAGCTGTGTGACTATGGGCAAGTCACTTAACCTTGTTGACCTCAGTTTCCTCACCTGTAAAAGGAGAAGGAAATAGCAAACTACTCCAGTATATTTGCCAAGAGAACCCCAAATAGGGTCACAAAGAATCGGACACAACTGAAAAACAAATGAATGACAAGCACAAAATGAGTAGGCTGGAGGGTCTCCAAGGTGTCTTCCAGCTCTAGTATTCTATGTACCACTTCCTCAAGTCTCTTCTAGCTTGGACATTCTGCTTTAAGAACCTTTTTGGTTCTAACAGTCTTTCATTTGCTGGATCCTTCCAGCTCTGCCGTTCTATGGTCCTATTCCATTAAGGCCCCAGTAAGGTAGCAAGCCACTGGGTCTCTCTCACTCCTCAGAGCCATTCCCACAAAAGCAATCTGAGGAGGAGTCTAGATAAGGACTACAGGTCCATACCATGGTTAGGTGATATGGACTCTGCAATATTCTCTTGGCTTCCACTTCTATCTAGAGCTGAACTAATGGAATGACCTGGCCTGTCAGAGCCAACTCCAGCTTAGCATGGCTCCCTATACTTAGAAGGTCCCTGCTTTCAAGGTTATGACCTCAAAAAGCCAGACTGGCTGGTGGGCAAAGTGTTCCACTTGTTAAACTTAACTGGAATCTAACTAATCCTACTGTGTTGTTCTCTATCCAAGGGAACAAAAGGGTTCAGTAGAAGGAGCACTAGATTTCTAGAGAAAGGCCCTAGGTTTGAATTCCAGCCCTGTTACTCCTGGTGTAATTTTGGGCAAGGCCTTTTCTTGGATCTGTGCCTCAGTTTCCTCATTGGTAATGCTATAGGGATGGATTAGAGCAGTGAAGTCAAACTCAAATAGAAACAGGAGCACTAGGGTCCCTGCTGGTGCATATTGATTTAGAAAGTGACCCATGAACATTATTTTTTTTTCATGATCTATGATCTATTTTTATTTTTATTTATTTTGTTAAGTATTTCCCAATTATATTTCAATCTGGTTCCAGCTGCACCACAATGTGGCTTGTAGGCTACTTTTGGATTAGAAGACCTTTAAGGGACATTATAACTCTAATGTTCTATGGGCTATGATACCTCCAGCTCTAACACTCAAGGATTTTGTAATCCATAGCTGGGAGAACCCAGCTCCTTCACACAGACTTTACATGGATGGAACTGTACAAGCCTTCAAACTTGCCTTTCAGCCTCTAAATTCTCCCTTTCCTGAAGCCCTTCCCTCTCCTCCCCCAGCCAAACCATCCGATATGTAATACCAGCCTTGTTACAAGAGGTATTGGATTCGATTGAATTGGATTACAAGAGGTATTAGGGCAATGCCCTGAGAGAAGATAAATTCTCTGAGAGAGAGAGAGAGTAGAGAGGAGAAGAGAGCCCAGGATTGAGTCTTGAAGAATACCCTTAGTTGGAGAACAAGAGGGGAACAGGGCTTTGTTTAAGCAAGAATGACTGATGGATGTTCCAAAGACCATGTCACAGAGGGTGCAGGGGGACCTGCCTAGTCTAGGAGGTTATTGAAATAATTCTGCCCCCAGAAAGGGAGGTCTAGTCAAAGTGGATGATATCGATTATAGAAGACATAGATGAGACTTTTCAAAGGAAAAGTCAATAACACTTGGAATTGATTGGCTATGGAAGATGAAGGAGGGAGACGAGTCACAATGCCATGAAGATTTTAAGCCTGAGGGGAGGAGTGGCACTATGGAAAGGTGTGGGAAGTTGGCTTATGTTAGGGCTGAGCCTACAATATAGCTGTAGTACTGAATGTCCCCTCTCTCCCCTCTGCCCCCCAACATGTCCTTAGATGCCCAACCATCCCCAGTCATGCTGACTTTTGTCTTGCCAATGGACTTCAATGACTCTGGAGGAGAGAGCGAGGCTGATGCCTTTGTGCAACTCTGCCTCACTTAAATCCAATTTGTATTTGAGTTAAGATATCACCCCAGCATGTCTTTGGTCCTCTTCAGAAACAAAGTGTGCACAACTAAACCAACCAAGATCTCCATGGCTAGAGATATTTGAAAAGACTGAAAACCCCATGCATTTACTGCACCTTATGTCATACACTTAGTCTGTAACCTTGGATCCACTCCACTCTCTCTTAGCAAAGTCTGCTCACATGCAAGACCAGATGACTTGTACCTTGAGCTGCTTTAGGTAAGAATGGAATGGGGAGAGGAAGTGGAGAGAAAACTGAGGTTTCCAAGCACAATCTGGGGTTTCTGTCAAGGGTACTCAGAGAATTCAGTTGAGGTGGCTCCCTGCCGCTGTCATCCATACCTCTAACATTTCCTGGAGTAAAGATGTATCCTCCCTCAGTTTCCCAACAATGGTTCTGTCCTAGCAGTATAGGGATATGTGGGCAGAATCAGGAAAAAATGCCATGTTAGTCAGCACATCACTGTCAAAGGGAGTGATTCAAGGAGTATGGGGGACCTCGGAATATGATGAAAGGGGGCTTGTGAAAGCTGGGGCTCCCGAGGTTGCTGTCTCTGCTCCAATTTTTGGTCACCTTGTATTTTGGAGGCCTCTCAAAATGTGGCCAGAATTTGGAATCAAAAGCAGAGAAGGTCATCATAGCAACAGATGCTCTGGTAATGCACAATCCCCAGATGGCATCTTAATAAATACTATTAGATGATAATGCCTTGGTTTATTTAATGTCTTGCTTCAGAGAGCTTTACCCTGTTACATAGCATATCCTTGCAATGCCCAAAAATGTTGGATGACTCGTCCAAGGTTATACAACATGCAGTCACCAGAGGCAGGAGGCAACCCCGAATCCTCTCCCCATTCCCAGTGCCCAAGTCATCAGAACTCACCACTTGTTGCTGTGGCTCATGTGAGTGGATAGCATTGACTGTGGAACATAAGATGTCGGGGCTGGAGGAGACTTTAAAACACAGGAGGTCAGTGAAGGTTAGAAGAGAATTCCCTGTCAGAATTGGGAGAGACCTTAAGTCATAGAAGATCAGAGCTGGTGGGGCACAGAACATAGAATGTCAGAGCTAAAATGGACCTCCCAACATAGAATGTCAGAGTTGGAAAGAGACTTTAGTCCACAGAATGTTCCCACTGTGAGGGACCTGATGACATGGAGTGCCAGAGTTGGAAGGCAATGTAGAATGTCAAGGTTGAATGGGACTTTAGTGGTCATGTAGTCTGACGTATGGGAAAATTGAAACCTAGAAAAATCAAGTGATTTGCCCATGGTTACGGAGCATGTTAGTACCAAGGGCACTACTGGAACCCAGGTCTTCTGATTCCAAGTATTCCTATGTCCAGAGCTCTTTTCACTGCGTGTCTCATTTTTAAAAAGGATTTAATGATTTCCTCTCTTAAGCTTGCCATACCAACCCAACCGAATTTCCCAGCAGCAGTGATCAGCTTCACTTACACTTCTTCAAGTACACAGTCCAGACTTGATCCATTGACTGGTGGATGGAAACGAGGGGAAATGCCCCCTCTCTGCTGATAGGGGGCCTCTCTCAGGAAAGGCAGCCTAGAGTAAAGGGCAGAGGCCTGGACTAGAAGTCGGAAAGGCCAAGCTCCAGCTCCAACTTAGCCACTAATGAGCTGGAGGACCTCAGGGAAGTGACTTCTCCTTTTAGGTCCTTTTCTAGAAACTGAGGGAATTAGAGCATAGAATGTAAAGACTGGAGGGACTTCAGCATCTATTTTAAATTCCAAAGGTCCTTACTGTTTTGCCCATCTATGGCTCAGAAAAGAACACTAGCTCTGGAGTTAGAAGACATGGATTCAGATCCTTGACCTTGGGCAAATCCCTTCCCCTCTCTGGGCCTCAGTTTCCTCCTCTGTAAAATGAGGGGGTTGGATTAGGTGGCTTCTGAGATCTCTTCCTGCTCTAAATCTAGAAAGCCATGCTTCTTTTTCCTGTCTTCGGCCTTTAGGGGTCTTCATCACCCAGGGCTATTCACGTGGCTTAGCCATTCTCTTCTCTCTGCTCCCTCCCACCCCTCTTCATTTCACTTCACTTCTGAGCCCTTTCATTTTTAAGCAGAGAACCTGGCAAAGAATTGCTATAGCAACCAACAGCCTGGCTCTGATTAGCCAGAGTGAGTCATCCTGCAGAGCCGGGGGAGAAGATCTAGGGAGGGAGCAGAGCTAGGGAGGGAGAGAGACAGACCTAAGGAGGGGGGGCAGAGCTAGGAAGGGGAGGCAGAGCTAGTGAGGGGACAGAGCTAGGGAGGGGGCAGAGCCAGGGAGGGAGGCAGAGCTAGGGAGGGGGGGCAGAGCTAGGAAGCGGGGCAGAGCTAGGGAGGGGGGCAGAGCTAGGGAGGGGGCAGAGCTAGGGAAGAGGAGCAGAGCTGGTGAGGGGGCAGAGCTAGAGAGGGGAGCAGAGCTAGGAAAGGGGCAGAGCTAAGGAGGGGAGCAGAGCTAGGGAAGGGGCAGAGCTAGGGAGGAGGCAGAGCTAGGGAGGGGGCACAGCTAGGGAGGGAGCAGAGCTAGGGAGGGGGAGAAGAGTTAGGGAGGGGGCAGAGTTTGGGAGGGGGACTGAGCTAGGAAGAGAGCAAAGCTAGGGAGGCACAGGGCTAGGGAAGGAGCAGAGTAGGAAGGGAGCACATCTAGGGAGGGGGCAGAGCTAGAGAGGGAGTAGAACCAGGGAGGGGGGCAGGGCTAGGGAAAGAGCAAAGCTAGGGAGGGGAGCAGGGCTAGGGAGGGGAGTAGAGCTGGGGGGCAGAGCTAGGGAGGGAGACAGAGAGTTAGGGAAAGGGGCCAAGATGGTGAGGGGGCAGAAGCAAGGAGTGAGGCAAAAATAGGGAAGGAGAAGAGCTAGGGAGGAAGCAGAGCTAGGGAAGAGAAGAGCTAAAGAGGGAGTAGAGCTAGGGAGGGGAACAGAATTAGTAAGGGAGCAGAGTTAAGGAGGGGAGCAGAGATGGAGAAGGGGCAGAAGTAGGGAGTGGGGCAAAGATAGGAAGGGAGCAGAGCTAGGGAGAGGAGTGGAGAGAGTGCTACAGGAGCAGATCTAGGGAGATGGGTAGAGCAAAGGAGGGAAGCTGAGAGAGTGCAAGGGGACCAGACAGTGGAGGGAGGCAGAGATAAGGGAGGGGAGGGGTTAGAAGGGAGGCCAGTTATCAGGTTCAGATTTCCAAGAGGAGGGAGAAGGCAAGGCATTCCAATTGTCTGCCCCAGAGACAAAGCACCTCTCAACAGAAGCACAGAGAGCTCAGGGAGGCCCACAACGCCTGCACATGTGCACACACACACATGCACATATTCACATGCAATAAGCTGAGCTCTCAGGACCCTTCCATTTTGGGTTTGGTGGATGATACTGTTAGCAAGCCAACTCCCTTGACTAGTACAGGTGAGGCCCTGGTTTGCAGCATAGTCAGAGAGTTCCTTAGGGGCAGTCAGAAGATCAGTAATTTGCCCACAGTTAAACCACCCACACGTGTTAGAGCCAGACCTGGAACCCAGGTCTTAGGCCATGCCATCTCATAGAGCACAGGACTGGGAGGGACTTTAGAAATCATCTCATCTTCCTCCTATTGGTTCTAATTCTTAGTTACAACATCACTAATGCGAAAATATGTTTAATAGGAATGTATATGTATAGCCTATATGAGATTGCATGCCATCTTGGGGAGGAAAGTGGGGAGGGAGGGGGAGAAAAATGTGAAACTCAAAAGCTTATGGAAGTGATGGTTGATAAATCAAAATAAATTCATTTCAAAAAAAAAGAAAAGAAGAATAAAAACAAACAAACAAACAAACAAACAAAATCATCTCATCTAACCCATTTCCCAGTGTAAAAAGAAGGGAACTGAGGCCAGCACAGCCTCTTCCTCCTGACTTACTCCCTTGTTCATCCTCCCTTCTCCCTCTCATGATCTGTTTTCTTTACCACTCATTCTAGTGAAACAGTTTTCTCTAAGGCTTCCCATGACTTCCCCATAGACAAATCCAACAGGCTTTTTCTCAATCTTCATCCTCCCAAAGCTATGTCTCTGCAGGATTTCTAAGTGCTCTGTGAACCTCCAAATTCTCTCTGAAGGGGAGCTGTCCTTAATAGCAGTACTGGAGAAAGCTGTCTCTGTGACCTTTCTCATTCCCTCTCCTTTGGCTTTGAGGACATCACATGCTTTTGGTTCACTAGCTTTTCTTCCTCTTCCCACCCCATGAATGATATTATTGGTCCTCTCTTTTCCTCTCCCTGCACATTCTGACTTCTCTCCACACTCATTGATCTCAGCCACTACTGTGGCTTCAGTTCTAGATAGAAGCTCTGGCCCCACATCTCCACCTGGATGGCCCATCAGTATCTCCAATTTAACATGGCCAAAAAAGCTCCTTCCCTAAACCTGAATTTCCTCTGCCCTTCACTAGTTTTATTAACGGCAGGCATCTATCTCTATCTCTATATCCCCAGTCACCCAGACTAAAGGTCTCAGGCACCCAACAGGGGACACTCCTCATTGGTAGGAAGTATTAAGCCTAAATTTGCCATTTGGCAACTTCCACTCACCACTGCCCGATCTGCCCTTTTGTATCAAAGAAGAAGCCTCTCCCTGGCAACGCCCTTTCAAATATGAGAAGTCAGACATCCGGCTTTGATGTTCCAAGCTAAACATCCCCATTTTCTCCAAATGACCATGGAGCAGAATGACCTCCAGTCCTCTCATAATCCTGGCGGCTCTTCCTCTGGACATTCTCCAATGTGTTAACATCCTCCCTAAAATGAGGCCCCCAGAACTGAGCCCAGCATTCCATGCCTGGGGTCTGACCAGGGTAGACCACAATGGGACACTCACCTCCTTCAGTCCTGGACACTGCACTCCTCTCTCTTGCAGCTCTAGCATTCTGTGTTCCAAGATCCTTTTCAGCTCTAATATACATGGCCATAGGATCATAAATACAGAGCCCCATTGTTTTACAGAGGAGGAAACCAAGGACCAGAGAAGTCGCACAGGCTCGTATATGTAGAGCTGGAAGGGACCTTGAAGACCACCACATCCATCATTTTCTGGAGGGGGAATCCGAGACTCAGGAAGGCAAATTGACCTGGCCAGAGAGGAAATTGGAACCCCTGCCCTCTGACTCCAGAGCCAGGGCTTTTGTAGTTTGCATGTGTGTGTGTGTGTGTGTGTGTGTGTGTGTGTGTGTGTGTGTGTGTGTGTGTGTGTATGCATGCACTGTGCATGTGTATATGTGTCTATGGGTGGCATTGTGTTACATGTATATGTGTATTGTGTGTGCATATGTGTATGTGTGTGCACGTGTGTATTTTGTACATCTGTGCATGCTTGCCTCTTGGATTCAGTGTGGAATGAGCCCTTGTCTGCCACTTAGATCCCCTTTCCTCTCCTCCATGCCCCAACTCCAGGTATCCCTGGGGAAAAAAACCCTCAGTAGATCAATGAAGACAGAGGGATGGGGTGGAAGGAAGGCCTCCCTTAGTGCTAATAGAGCTTCTACAGGTGTTATTACCTTCATCTATTTTCCAACAGAAAATTGTCCAGATGAGGCTGAATTACAGTGATTATACATGTCTGCATGCCCTGGTAAGAGGTCCTGGGGGGAGGTATCACAGCTAGCTAGTGGGGACTGGAAAGCCATGACTTGAAAGAAAGAATGAGTTTTCTGGGAAATGCTTAAAAACTGCCTGCCTGTGTCAGGGGCCCATGGTGACAGGCAACTGTGATGATAGGCAGCCATGGTGATGAAGGCAGTCCATCTCTCTGAGGAAATCAAACAGAGCATCCATCCCATCTCATCACTAATGCTGAAGTACCCTTGGGGGAATCCAGTGGACCAGGTGGGGCATGCCCAGAGACCTGAGGTAGGGGAGGGAACAGCTACAGTCCGAGTCCAGAGCCCAGAGACACTGAGCCAGGGGGGAGGGGGTGGTGCACATGGAAATCTGCCCTCCTTGGGGGTGTTCAAGTCAGTCTGAGGACAGCCTGTCTCATCCTGAGCATATACATAAGTGCAGACAGGTTATCTTCCAACAACCACGCATACAGATGTACGGATTTATTTTCTTCTATATATTTACAGGTACCTGGAGATATGTTTGCTTTAAACACTCATTTGCTCAGCAAACATTTGTTAAATACTGTGCTGGGTGCTGGGGAAGCTGAGATATTGGCTTACCCCCTGCAAGCTCCATGAACCCCAGAATCCTAGAGCTAGAAGGAACCCCAAAGGTAAAGATTGGGTCCAAGTCCAGTGAAGGGAACTGAGGGCCGGGAAGGGGAAGTGACTTGTCTAAGGTCATGCAGAAGATCATAGATCTCCAGCTGGAAGGGACCAGAAGGAACACAATCAGCCCCCTACCATCCTTCAGAGGAGGCCCTCAGGATGTTATAAATGGGCTTTGGGGTCAGAGGACTTGGATTCAAATTCTACCTCTCTCACTCCTTCTGACCTTGAGCAAGTTAACTTTTCCTCCCCAGGCCTCAGTTTCCTCCTCTGTCAAATGGGAGTGTTAGTTTGGATAGCCTCAGTCCCTCCCAGCTCTAGCTGTAGAATCCTGGAGGTCATGGATCTTACAAGGGTGAAAAAAAAAACTGAGATGATGAGCTATGGTAATAAGCTGAATTAATAAGCAATACAACCTGACAAGTGCATTGGAAAGAAACAAAACAAAGCATTCTCTGTAGACCCAACATGGGGATCAGGGCAGACTTCCTAGAAGAGATGGCATTGGAGGTGAGTCACCTGAAAACAAAGAGCACCCTAGTTTGCCTGCCATGCCTGTAAACACCCTTGCATTTGAAAGGTAGTCTTCCAGCAACTACCAGGATCACGTTAACAAGCAATATTATGTGAGAAATGCATCCAAAACTTCATCCACTAGGGCAAGCACATGACTTGGGGGGCAGGCAGCATGGCATAACACAGAAGACGTTTAACGTGTAGCCAGAAAGTCCCAGGTTCAAATCCTGCTGCAGTCATTTACTATGTGACCCTGGGCAAGTCACTAAATCTCTCTATTCCTCATTTTCCTTTTCTACAAAATTAGAGAGCTGGAATTGAGGGCCTTTAAGGTTCCTTTTAGCTCAAAATCTGAGATCCTTTGGGTACAAATAAACATGAGCAAACATGTATGCAGAGACAACTCTTCTTCCAAAGCCAGGCATGTGAATGATCACATAAAGAGAGACTCACTGTCTCTGACACCTATGGACCTGGAGCACATACATGCACACACACATGCATGTGGTCATGCTTTCTTCCCAATATACTGGCAGGATGGGATAGTGGTTGGAGAAGCTAGGAAGCCTCTGATACATACAGACTGCCTTACCCTAAATAAGTCACTTAACTTCACAGTGCCCCTGGGCAGCTCTCAAAGACTAGAAGCTTCAGAAAAAGTACTAATCTTCATTGGTGAAGGGAGTTTCCTCATTCAGGAGTCTCCTTCTTCTATGAAGGCTTCAGTCGCATCCTTACCCCTATCCTGGCACATCAGTGAGCCATGTTTCAGTTCAACACCTGTGTTTCTGGAAGTGCTTGACTCGTGACCTCCTTTTCCCAGATGTAGCTAGATAGATCACTGTGCCTGGAGTCAGGAAGATCTGAGATCAAATCTGGCCTCAAACATTTACTAGCTGTGTGACCCTGGGTAAGTCACTTGATCGCTGTCTGCCTCAGTTTCCTCAACTGTGAAATGGGGGATAATAACAGCTCCCGCTTCACAGGGTAGGAGGATCAAATGAGATGATATCTGTAAAGTACTTGGAACAGTGCCAGGCACATGGTAGGTGGTTTACAAATGTTTAATCCCCTCCCCTTCCCTGGAGATTGAAAGTAGGCAGCCCACTGCTGGGACCTCTTGGGCCTGTGTTACCATGCCTGGGGAATGGTGCCATCAATACCCTGCTCTGTTTGCTGATTTCTTTAGAGGCAGAGGAAGTCAATGCCATGTCCTCTCTGTCAAACCGCTCTCACCTCACACATGACCTCTCCTTCTTTCAGACAAGCCAGAGCTCATCTCATTAGAGTTTGAAGGGCCCTTAGAAGAACATTGACACATCTACTACTTTTACAGAGGGGGAAACTGAGCCCCAGAGAGGGGAAAGGACTGATGTCAGAGCTGAGAACTCAAAGCCAAGTCTCCTGGCTTTCCTCACCCTTTGCAGCAGAAGGGTCCATCTTTATGTTGTCCCAGACTAATCTCTGATGCATTGGGACCACCATTGGTATACAGATTTACCGTTTTGTCTTTCCCTGGGTCAGGTTCGGTAGTCAAAGACTAGGGAGGAAGGTGAGTAAAACCCTCCCAAACCTGACCACCTGGTGTGTATTAGCATCAAAGACTCTCCTCAGTCTGTTACCACCTTACCTTTTCAACCATATTTACCACTGCTCCTTTACCACTGTAATCCAGCCAAAATGTATGTCTCCTCATTCCCCAAACATGTGTGGACTTGCCTGCCCCTATTCCATCCCACAACTCCAAACCATCATGGATCTAAAGTTGGAAGGAAACTTAGAGATTGGAAGAGGTCTTAGAGTCCAACCCCACTCTGGTTTTACATAGAAATTGAAGTCTAGACTAGTAACTTGCCAAGGGTCACACAGAAGATCCTAGATCTATTTGACTCATAAGGGGCCTCAGGGGCCATCTAGTTCCCCTCCTTCATTGGACAAAGGAAGAAACTGGTGCCTGTGAAGGAGGAATAACTTCCCAAAGTTACCCCAATGATATACAGCTGAGCTGGTATTTGAATCCAGTTACTTTGAGACCATCCATCAAGGCCCAGCTTCAGGGTCTTGCATCTCTCCCAGAAAGCCTAGCTTGCTACCCTCTTCTGGAAGTGCCCTCTACCCCTCATTATTCTCCTAGCATTTTCTATTCCTCCTGTTCCCTTTGCCATGTTCTCCTTTGTAACATTATATGTATTTGCTGATGTGCCTTATCTCTTCTATGCAGCTGTGAGCTCCTTGAAGGAAAAGTTGGTGACTTAGACTAGAAATTCCCATGTATAGAACTTGAAAGTTCAGAGAAGAGCTCTTCCCACAATTATTCTATGGAGGGTGCATATTGGTGTGCCCAGTGTACAGATTTTGCTTGGATGAGAAATATCCTGACCCTCCAGGTGGTGGCAGCAGAAAGTTATCTAACTTGTGATCCCAAAGCCATTGAGTTGGTGGTAGCACTGAGAACTCAATTGACTAAAAGACAGTGTGATAAAATGGAAAACACTGAGAGGTAGGGAATCAAAGGGCCTGGGATTAAATATCAGCTCCCTCACTGACAAGCTGTGTGAGCTCAGCTAGTTCTCTGTTCCCTCTCTGGGCTTTGATTTACATCTCTATCGAATAATAGGGCTCGATATCCTGAAGTCACTTCTAGTTCCAAATCTTATGTTTGTTCACAGGAGACACTACGTGACCCACAATCACTATCTCATATGTCATCTCAAGACACAACCTCTATACCTTTCAAATTTTTATTGATGCTTTTTCAAATTTTTACACAACTTTCCCAATCTAGCCTCCTCTGACGGCCTATAATATTAGAAGATAATGCAATAAATAATAATAATAATAATAATTAAGCAAAACCAAGTAACACATCCATCATTTCTTATAGCATATACATCATTCCACATCTGTAGCCCTCCTCCCCCATGGTTCTACTTAAAGAGGCATCAAGATACAGTGGAAAGAGTCCTGGCTGAAGAGGCAGAGGACCTGAATTCAAAGTCCCTTGCAGATGCTTACTATGTATGTAATGTTAAGCAGGTCATTTAAACTCCCAAGGGCTCAGTTTCCTCAAACACAAAATGAAGGAGCTAGATTAAGTGGCGTCTGAGCTAGCTCTACATCTATGATCTGAAGTAGATTTCATCAACTATTTCAAGGAGCCAAGGTTGGTCATTTTAATTAATGAAAAAGCAGCTGCCTTTCAGAGTTGTTTCATTCACCTTATGTTATTATCTCTATTTTTTTTTATCAAATCATATGTTGTCTTGTTTTTCTCCATATGTTTTCTACTATTCATCATTTCTTGCAGTGCAGTAATATTCTTCTATGTGCATGGACCATAACTGATTCAGCCAGCTCCAATCTATGAGTACACCTATTTTGTTTTCAATTTTTTGTTACCACAAAACTTGTTGCTTTAAATATTAGAACTATCTCAAAGGTAGAGAATAGGCTGCTGAGGGAGGTTGCTGGTTCTCCTTTACTAGGAAGTTCAGGAAAAAAAATTGGGTGACCACTTGTTGGCTATTTTGGAAAAAGAATTCCTATGATTAGAAGACTGGTGAGTGGGACATTAAACTCTTCCCAAAGCCTTCCTGTATAGAGGGCTTGGAACTTTCAGAACTTTCCAGGTAACTCTCCACTTTCCATCAGCAGTTTTGCTTGGTTTAGACTCCATGGAACATCATCCCCTGCACCCACTATCCCCTGGTGACCCCTCTTTCCATTTTCCTTTTGTGTGTTGTCTTGCTAGATGGTAAGTCCCGTGAGGGCAGGGATTGGCTTTCTTTTTCTTAGTTCTATCCCCAGCTATTAGTACAGTGCCTGGTATATAGTAGGCACTTCATAAATGTTAACTAAACTGAATTGAGTTGAATACAATGGCTATGGGATGGCCACTAAGCTCTCTTCCAACTCTCAGATTCTGTGGGAACATTCTGTCTTTCTGTGACGTCCTTGAAGTATATGCCTCCCACTGGGAGAGCTTTGGGCCAAAAGGTGTGGACACTATTCCCTTTCTTAGCATAATCCCAAATTGGTTTCTAGAATGATTAGACCTATTTGCAGCTTCACCAACAATGCATTCGGTTCATATCCACGCAAAGACAGTTTTCTCACATGATAGAGTGTGTCTATACAGTCTTCCCAAATGTTCAAATGTATTCCTAGCCCATAAAATCGTTAATCTCTTGGGGAATAAAGGGGAACTTGGCCTTTATTTATGTAGGGTGTTAGCAAAAGAAGGGACCTTAGTAATCAGAAAGTCTGACACTCTATTCTGGAAAGAAAGGAACTGAGACCGTCAAAAGATACTGCTTGCCCAAGATTACATAGTTAGTAAGTAGCAGATCCAGTATGTAAACTCAGGTCCTCTGACTCCCAACCCAGGGCTCTTTCCACTGTACCCTGCTCACTAGCCCCCATAGTAAACTTTAGTCACCAAATCTAAGGCACAAAAGAACACAACAAACGGAAGGGTAATCTTTCTGCCCATAGGTCATAGAACTGTAAGGGATCTTAGTCTGACCTCCTCATTTTACAGATGAGGAAACTGAGATCCATAGAAGTTAAATGGCTTGCCCAAGGCCACAAATGTATCAGAGCAAGAGCCAGAATTTGAACTCAAGGACCTCTTATTTGAAATCCAGTGCTCTATCCATCCTACCACAATGACTCTCCCTGTTGAATTACTTTCTATTATTTTGTATTTATTTCTCAGAGCTGTGCCCAGGGATTACGGATATTTTGGTTGAGAGTATTTCCTTGACCCAGCCAAGAAAAGATGGGTAGAGGCAGAGACAGTTGACTGGAAAACTTCCCAGAAAAGTGGAAATGTAGACTGTGGTTTAGCACAGAGGTGTCAAACACACAGCCCACAGACAACATGTGGCCCACAACACTCCCACAGCCTGAACCAGATTAAAATGTCATTGGGAAATATTTAACAAAATAAATAAAAATACAATAAAATGTAGTGACTACACTTTAAAACTAAGTCAATATGAGGCCCCTAGGATCCTTACAGATTGTTGTTGTTGTTATTCAGTCATTTCTGTCATGCCCAACTTTTCATGACCCCATGTGGGGTTTTCTTGGCAGAGATGCTGGAGTGGTTTGCCATTTCCTTCTCCAGGTCATTTTACAGATGAGGAAATGGAGGCAAACATGGTGAAGTGACTTGTCCAGGGTCATACAACTAGTATGTGTCTGAGGCCAGATTTGAACTCAGGTCTTTCTGACTCTAGACCTGGCACTCTATCTACTGCACCACCTAGCTGCCTATATACAGATGAGTGACACCCATTTCTATTTGAGTTCGACACCACTAAACTAGACTCCCCCAACTTGTAATTGTACTCATTAATGAAATCCCCAGAGGGATGATGGCTACCTTCAGTTCTAGAGGGTGTGGCTACTCCTACTAGTGTGGCTCTTGAGCCCCCACAGGTGTGGGCCCCCCATAAACAAACACACAGTGTCCATGGCAAGAGTAGACTCAAATTTAAAATATAGTGGTAGTGGAGATACATATCTGAAGTGTTTCCTACACAGTGTGTAGTGTACATATCTCAAAAAGGGTCACTCCCAACTCCTGGTACTTCAGGGCCTGGAAGACTTTCTTCTCCTCATAGGGTCCTCATGAGGATTCCTTTGGAGCTTCCTCCTCTCTGCTGAGAAGGCTATTCACGTAGGACCCCAAAATCTGTTTTTTTCTTGAGTCGACAAGACACATTCTTTTCAGGTGCGAGAGATCACACACCTTGAAACTGTCTCTTCCCTTGAGTGACTTTCTTTCTGTATTTGTATCTATCCTTGAATGCATATCACACAGCTTTAAGTATCAAGGAAGGGATCCTAAATGGATGCATCATCTCCTACCTGTCCAGTAGCATTGTCGACATGACCAGTGGCAGCAGGGGACGGGAAGGGAGGAAGAAAAGAAAATCACTTTTCCTCACCTAGCTACTTTCTGATACAGATACCAAGATTTCCTTCCACAACTACTCTTCTGAAACTCAAACCCAAACTCCTCATCTGTTGAATTGCTTGCTCTTTTCACATTTAGGTCCAAGGAGCATAACTGATTCTCTTAGCCAATTACATTACTTTATATTTCGACTCATAAAGAGAGGAACAATTGTTTACACATTAAAACCTAATCCTGCCTGACTTTATTGTGGTGAGGTTGTAGGAAAATTCCTTGGTTTCTACTTTACACTTTTTGATTACATTTTGGACATTTTGTGATTACATTCATGAGAGGTAGGAAGGAAAACTACCCTCCCTTATGCAAGAATTCCTTATTGCTCAGCCTTCTTATCTGTCAAATGGACTTAAATGATACCCAGCAGGGTACGGTGGAGAGAAGGAGAGTTGGAGTCAGCAGAATTGCCCAACTACTTGTCATGTGTCTATTAATTACTACCTGCATAACCTTGCAAAGTTGCTTCTACTCTCTGGGCCTCATTTTCCTCATTTGCGAAAAAGAGGGAGGTTGGTCCTTCCCATCTCTAAATCCTAAAATAACCTCATTCTGACTTAGTTATTGGCAAGAATTCTTTGTGGGCCATGATTTGGAACAGGAATTTTTGGAAGGGGAAGGGGCAGGAGTTCAATTAAATTCATTTCAACAAGACTTTTATTCAGCACATGCTATAATGCCAGGCACTGTCCTAGGTGCTAGAGATGCAACACCGAAACAAAGCAAAGTCAGGTATCTGCCCTCAAGGCATTTGCTTTCTACAAGAGAATACAAGAAATACACAGATAAGAATATCCTATTTATGTTGTCGCTGGGTTGGGGGGAAGGTGGAATAGGTGTAATCTCTGTGTCAACAAGTAGATGGCTTAAAGTTCTAATCACTCCAAATTCTGAGCTGTGCACCCCATCTTCAGTTCCTTTGATGTGAAATTTACCTGTATTCCCAGACCTTCCATCTTCTCTGTTAATGTCCAAGCCTCATTCAACTTAGTCTAAGGGGCAGAACTACATTTGCAATAAAATGTGATGGAGGGTGGGAAGGGATTGGCCCAAGGTTAGACAGCTAAGAAGTATCAGGGGCAGGACTTGAACCCAGGTCTCTTGACTCCAAATTCTGAGTACTTGCCACTCTCTCAATCTTCCTCCTAAGTAATAACAATAAGATTTGACAGAGGAGAAATCTGAGACTCAAAAAGAGGTAAAGTACCTGCCCAAGACATCGATGCATCCGTCTCTGTAAATGTCAATGATAGGACTGCAGCCCAGTTCTACCTAACTCCAAGGACAGTGTTCTTTCCATTCCACATGTCATGATTAATCCCAGGCTGCCTGCCACTAGCCATCTCCCCCAATTCCCTTCAATGAGCCTGTGATCATTGACTCACTTTCCCATGAACCAAGTGTAATTCGTGATATTAATAAGGGGCCAAAAAAAATTTGTCATCTATTACCAAGCCAAGTCCTAATGATTTTATATTAACTCTCATTTAACTAAATAAATAAAACTTACCACCCCACCCCCAGCTGACACAAATAACAGAGTAGACTCTAGAGGTCTTGACTTGAGCCTTCCTGCTTTCCTGAGGGTGGGTCACAGTGCTGCTCTAACACTAAGTGTCCTCAGAACTTGAACAGCAGAAGAGTTCAGCCTAGTCACTCCTGATGTGACCCCTACCTTGCCTGAGACCTTCCTAGAGACTAGGGAATCATAGGATTTTAGATCTGGAGCTGAAAGGGATTTTGGAGATCACTGAGTCCCATATCTTCATTTTACTGATGAGGAAACTGAGTACTAGAGAGGTTAAATGATTTGCCCAGCATCACACAGAGTGTCTAAGACATGATTGGAACCCAGCTTTCCAACTCCAACTCCAGCACCCTGACCATAGCATTATCAAGAAACTCCCTGAGGAGCCTCCCCCCCAACCCCCTGCCCCAGCCAAAGCCATCCCTTCATGGTGAAGGTAATTGATGATGGGATTGACCCATTTGCATCATCAGCTGGTGCTCACGATGAACATTTCAGGGCAACTTGGGATCTGCTCTGGCTCTGTGGTGAAGTCCTGGCAAACACTCCAGCCTTTGGGATGGCCAACTCCACTTCCTTCAACATATTCAACTCAACAAAGATGTCAAAAGCCCATATTAAGTATAAGAAATACAAATAACAGTAAAAAAGGACTTTGCCCTCCTGGTACTTACAATCTACTGAGGAGGAATGATCTGGATGCAAAAAGGCTGAGGGTGAAGTAACAAAGGAGACAAGGAGACCAAGTGTTAGAGGGACATTTCAGGACCTGGAGGGTGTAGAGATAACTTCTGGCTCTGTGTGACAGTGGGCAAGTCACTTGTCTTCTGGGGGCCCCTTTCTCCCTATCTGTAAAATCAGACGGCTGGCCTAGATGATTCCAAAGGTGCTGGTCAGCTCCAAATCTTACAATCTGTGATAATTTGAAGGTTGGGGGAATGATAGAAGGCTTTAGCAAGGGGAGAGCACCTCAGTAGGACCTTGGGTGACCTATCAATGAGGATTGCCTTCAGGGCACAGGGAGCAGTGAAGAGAGGACAGAGACAAACTCAGATGGCTTAGAGCTGGAAAGGACCTTCCAGGTCATCTAGTCTGACCTCTTCTTTTATAGACAAATAAAAAGGCCTAGATTAGGGGGAGAGGACCTTAGACTATAGAGTATAGACTTCAATACTCTACAGTCAAATGTGCCTTACAGCTCTGATATTCTCTGTTTTAATGTCCTTGCTAGCTCTGGTATTTTATATTCCAAGGCTCCACCCTATGATTATAAAAAGATCTAATACACATCGAGTGGCCATCCCACAGAATTCCTGAGGGCCAATGTGCAAACAACCTCTGCAACACTGAAAACTTCTCCAGGGAGAAGTTGGAAGATGAATAACAAACGCTCACAATTCAATTCCTCCCGGAGGCAACTCCTTCATTGAGTCTGAGCCAACCTGTTTCTGAGAATGAGCCCAGTTTTACTTTTTTTTTTCATTGATAAATTTTATTGAGACTTCCATTGACAGATCCATCCAAATATACCAATAGGAATTAAAGAAAGATAATGAAAGCATAATCTGAAAAACAACGAAAACAAAATAACAGATTCACAAAGAAAACCAGAGAATAAGGAAAACAAAATTTTCCCTCCTCCCCAAACTACCCATAAGCAATTAAGCAAAACACAAATAAATGGCTGTAGATGAGTACAGCTGTGTTCTGTAGTTAGTTGCCAACTGAGGAAAGAAACCATAGCGGTACACTCACATCTTCTAAAATTGTGTTTAATGTTTCATTTTCAACATCACAATCACTCCCCAGTAGTTTCCCCAAAGGTCCCACCCTTATTAAAACAAAGTTTAAAAGTTAAGACAAACTGACCGATACAGTAACTGCAACTGACAGGCTATGTAGCATTCTACAACTGTAGACTATCACCTCTGAACTGAGGAGAAGGATGCAAGTTCTCAGAACCAGGACTGAGTATTCAGGAGAATTAACTTGAACAAACTAGCGTCACCCTTGTCCATTTATTGTGCTAGGAGTGGCTCTGTCTGGGGCTGATTTTCCTTTGCATTTAGAAATGTGTAAAGTCAATACTTGTTCTCTCTCTTTCTCTCTTTCTCTCTCTTTCTTATCTCTCTCTCCATCCTTCTCCTGCCTCTTTCTCCCTCTTTTCTCTCTCTCTCTCTTACTCTCTCCCCCTCTCTTTTTTTCTCTATTTTCTTCTGTCTTTTTTACTCCATGTCACTTCATGAGTCTTCCTATGTTCCTTCGTTATTCTCAAAGTTTGTTTTATCATTCCTTACAGCATAATAATATTCCATTGTGTTCGTGTTGTTGTTCACTCATTTTTCAGTTGTACTGGGCTCTATGTGACTCTTTTTGGGGTTTTCTTGGCAAAGATACTAGAATGGTTTGCCATTTCTTTCTCCAGTTTGTTTTATAGATGAGGAAACTGAGGCAAATAGGGTACTGTGACTTGCCCAGAATCACACAGCTAGTAAGGGTCTGAGGCCAGATTGGAACTCAGGTCTTCCTAACGCCAGGCCCAGCACTCTATCCACCAAGCTGCCCTATGTTTGATTTAGCCTTTTGCCAGTTGATGACCACAGTCTGCTTCTAACTTCTCGTTCTGACAAATAGCCCTCCTGGTAATCTTTTTGTACAGATGAACTCTTTTATTTTGTCACAACTATAAACTGAGAAGTAGGGTTTCAAGGTCAAACTTTGAGAATACAAAGAAATGTAGGAACACTTATGAAGTGACATGGAGTAAAAAAGACAGAAGAAAACAGAGGAAAAAAGAAAGAGAGAGAGAGAATAAGAGGGAGAGAGAGAGAACATTTTGGTAACTTCTTTTTTGTATGATTTCATATTGCTTTCCCAAATGGCCAAATCCAATTCTAGGATAATTAGCTGTGAATTAACCATGAGCCTGGGTTGCTACCACTCAACCCTGGTGGAAGTGGAATATGACCAAAGAGAAGATCTAAAGATGGCCATGGGGCAGAAAAGAGGGAGAGATCACTGCATATGAGCAGTATCTTGGAAGGCTTCCTGGATGAAGAAATGGTAAAATGGAGGAAGAGTGTATTGCCAGAGGGCTGTATTGCCAATATCCAAACTCGAGTCTGCATTAGCCCAATGCTTCTTGTTTACCAGAAAAGGACAAATATCCTGACAGAGCTTCTATATTCTCTGTAACTTTCCATGGAAAGAATGCTGGCTTTGGAGTGAGAATATAATAAAAAAAAAATAGCCAGCATTTCTATAGTTCTATCAAGTTTGCCCAGTGTTTTACATGTTATCTCATTTGACCCTCACAACGACTAGGGAGGTAGGTGCTATTATCACCCCCATTTTACAGTTAAAGAAACAGAGGCAAAGTGACTTGCCCAAAGTCTCACAGCTACTAAGTGTCTGAAGCCAGATTTGAACTGAGGTCTTTCTCTTCTGTTTGTTTTTAATTAATTTATTTATTTTTAGTGTTCAACATCCACTTCCATGAGATTTTGAGTTCCAAATTTTCTTCTCCTCCTCCCTCCCCTCCCTCCACCCCAAGACAGCATGCAATCTGATATAGGCTCTATATATACATTCATATTAAACATATTTTTACATTAGTCATGCTGTAAAGAAGAATTAGAACCAATGGGAGGAACCACGAGAAAGAAGAAACAAAACAAAACAAAAAAGCAAATAGTATGCTTCGATCTGCATTCAGACTCCATGATTCCTTTTATGGATGTGGATAATATTTTCCATCAGGAATCTTTTGGAATTGTCTTAGATCCTTACATTGCTAAGAAGAGGTAAGTCTATCAAAGTTAGTCATCACACAATGTTGCTGTTACTGTGTACAACGTTCTCCTGGTTCTGCTCACTTCACTTAGCATCAGTTCATATAAGTCTTTCCAGGTTTTTCTGAAGTCTGACTGTTCATCATTTCTTATGGAACAATAGTATTCCATTACCTTCATATACCACAACTTGGTCAGCCATTCCCCAGTTGATGGACATCCCTTCAATTTCCAATTCTTTACTACCACAAACAAGAGCTGCTATGAATGTTTTTGTACATGTGGGTCCTTTTTTATGATCTCTTTGGGATACAGACTTAGCAGTGCTATTGCTGGATCAAAGGGTATGCACAGTTTTATAGCCCTTTGCACATAGTTCCAAATTGTTTTCTGGAATGGTTGGATCGAACTGAGATCTTTCTAACTCCAGGTCACTCTACCCATTGAAGCCAAGCTGCCTTTCAAATCCCTGCTCTGTCACTAACTAGCTATGTGACCTAAGGCAAGTCACTTTCTCTCCCTGGCCTTCAGTTTCCTCCTCTATAAAGTATATGGTTTGGACTGGGGGACTTCTTTAGAAAGTCCCAGCTCCAAATCTGTGAATCAATGAAGCAGCCCCAAAGTCTGTCCTGAGGACTGGGTTCAGCTTTGAGCACTGGCCCCAATTCCTGCCTGGACTAGTCCTTTGCATTAGGCCTTAGGGGATACAGAGAATTTTGACAGGTGGGGATGGAGGAGGGCATTCCAAATAACAACAATTCATACTTACATAGTGTTATTCTGAACAACAATCCTATTAAAAGGGTAGTGTTAGGTATTAATGATCCCATCTTATAGATGAAGAAACTGAAGTACAGAGATAAGGAGTGACTTGTCCAAGGTCACACAGCTGGTAAGCATCAGAAATGGAATTCCAACCCAGGTCACTCTCCATATGGGAAGAATAACTTGGGCTAACCTAATGGGAGCTGGCTGAATGGAGAGTCTATCTACAGATATTTCAGGCATCATACAGAGGTTGCCCTCCAAAGTCCCTTATAATTCTGTGGTTCTAGGACTCTATGATCCTACAGCCAGGAACCCAGAGCACTTCTTTTCCTTTTTGGAATTGGGTCCAAAGGTGGGAGAGCCATGAGCACAGTGCCAGTGCCAATGCCCTACCCTGCCATTCTTACAACAAACTGGCCATTTTGCCCTCTGAAGGAATTATGGGCCAATATGGTCTGCTACTCATAATCAAGAGCTTTAGCCTCCCCTCCAGGCTGGTGAACTCCAAGCAGCCAGGACCCAATCAACCCTCAGGGAGCTCACAGAGGAGACATTTCCAAAGGAGGTTGCTTGGCCTTGGTTTTCAGTAGTTTGAAATATTTAGAAAAAGGGAGCAACTCCAGACTACTCCAGGTGAGTTGTCTCCTGGGCAAGTTATTCCGTCTTTATGAGCCTCAATTTCCTCAGCTACAGTATAATAACCCCCATTTCTAGAGTACTTTAGAGTTCACAAAGGGCTTTCCTTATTGCCCTGCTATGAGGTAAGAAAAACAGCATTACAGTCTCTAATCTACAAATAAGAAAATTGAGGCCCAGACAGGTTAAGTAACTTGCCCAGGGTCACACAGCTGAGTGTCAACCCCATTCCATTATCCACGTTCTAAGGTCTTTTCCAGAACATTTTTAAATTCTACACTCTAAGGGCCACCATGGTTCAACCATTTTCTGTTCCAAAGTCCCTTCTAGCTCTGATGACCTACATTCTAGGTTTCTGTTTGGTTGTAACAATATCTGTTGAATAGTCTGAAGCCCCTTTTGTCTCTGACATGCCATGCTCTCTGTTCTGTCTCTTTCTCATGCTAACACTCCATACTCTGAGGTTCCTTCCATTCCTGAAATTTTATGTTCTACATTCAGAGCTGCCCAGCTCTGAACTTGCTGAAACCATGTATCTATGTCTTGACACCAGCCATTTTCCCATCATGCCCCCATTGGGCCACTCAGGACCATGAAGCCTCATCTTTTCTATTTCTGCCCTATGTTGAGCCTCCCTCCTCCTCCGTTTCTCCATCATTCTCTGAGAACTATAATCAAAATCAGCATTACTGCTGCTTCTAGAAGGAGTGGTCAATAGACTGCTCTATTCTTGCACTCATTACCTCCATGAGTCCCCAAACCAAAAACACCCCTCTCTGGCCAGCAATCCCCTCTGTGTGTTTTCTCCCCCTATTATAATGTAAGCTTCCTGAGAACAAGGACTGTCACATTTTTATATTTTATCCCCACTACCTAACACACTGTTTGGCACATAGTAAGTGCTAAATAAATGCACACACACACCCCTAAGTTGACGTAGTCACAGAAGGCACCAACTTCACAGGGTTTTTGTGAGGATTAAATGAGATAATATTTATATTAACACTTAACGCAGTGTCTGGTACTTAGTAGGCTTTTAATAAATATTTGTTCCCTTCCTTTCCTAATCCAGTGCCCATATAAGGAGGGAAGGAGGAGAGACAGAGAGAGAGAAAGAGAGAGAGAGAGAGAGAGAGAGAGAGAGAGAGAGAGAGAGAGAGAGAGAGAGAGAGAGAGAGAGGTGGGGAGCAAAGAAAGCTCCCTCTCATTGTTTTTGGATGGGTCAGGAAGGAAAGACTTGGCTTCGATTGGACGAGTAAGTGAGATTGTGGTAGGGCCCTTTGGCTGGAGAGGCAAGACAGGAGAGAAAGAAGAAAAGGATGGAAGGGAAGAAGGATGGAGCAATTGGTGCAGACTTTGTCATGCAGGTGCTATAGCTCTAAAAGCTGCCCAGAAGTCTTGATATATGTGTGGAAGGGCATGCCTCTAAGACTCTTTCAGCTGGCTGTATCTGGATCTTAAAAGGCCAGAAACAGTTAGACACATAAAAGCTGCAATAATCTTGCCTTCTGGGCCTGATCCAGAGCCTTTTCTTCATCCACTCATCTCTACTGGAAAACAGAAGACTAGGGAACTCAGAGCCCTAGAGCTATTTGGTAGTTCTTTTGGCAAATAACCAGGGCCCGATATATGGTCAACATTTCATAGATTAAAATTGGCTGGTGGATGGGATGCTCTCCATTGAGTTAGTGAGGTCTCTGACAGACAGACCAATGCTTCCTGCCCAGGAAGAGGATTCCCAAACATAGACTAAATCTGAGAGCACTGGCCAAGTGGGCTGAGCCTACTCTGTTCGGGTGAGCTTGGCCCCAGTGTCTGTGAATCTCCTGCTCTGGACTTTAGAAGCCAAGACTTGGAAGGAACAAGAGAAGAGAGCCTAAAAGAGGGAAGACTTTTTGAAGGTCCCCAACAAAGGTTTCTGCCCTTTTGGAGGAGTAGAAAAACCCAAGAAGGCAGAGCCAAGGGTTGCAGCAAAATCAGGAGCTGAAGCCTGCAGAGGCTACGTCAGGCTGAGCAGCATCTAGCAGGGTGTCTGGTGGAGGCATGGACCCAGCTAAGCAATAATCGAAGTTGCCCAAGAGACCAGTGGGGAGCAGCCCCAGGGGCTCAGTGCAGTGGCATCATTGGAACAACCTGCCTCCCCTCTCCCCTTCCCCCAGCATCTGAGGTGAGGAAAGTTGCCCCTCCATACGTGTTCCTTGGCCATGATTCCTCTCCTAGTGAGGCTCCTCCATGCAAGCTCCCTTGCCCCACATGTTCCCTGTCTACACCCCTCCATGTGTGCCCCAGTTAGGGGTCTTCTCTACTTGTGTGCCTCTCCACATATATTGCCTCCCTGTATCCACCCCTCCCACTGATGTGTGTACTTGTGGGAGAGTACAGGATGATGGGAAGAAATGCCTTCTTGCCATAATGTTCTTATGCCAGAAAGGACTATGCCCCCACCCCGCCGCATCCCACTGAATCTACATCTTTTCTTCCCTACCGAACCCACTCATTGCAACCAGTAGCCGCTCAGAAATATTTTCCTTTCCATAGAACCCATCTCAAGAGGGATATCCTAGCCCAGAGGACAGTGTGGGCCAGTTGGAGAGAGCATAAACTCAGGTCCAAGTCTCAAACCTGCCATTAACTAGCTGGGTGGCCTTGGACAAGGAATTTCCCCTCTCTAGACCTCAGTTTCCTTCTAATAAGAAGATTGTGCTGACAGGTCTCTCAGATCCCTCCCAGCCTTAATATACTTTAGTCTCGGTTCAAAGGTCCTCAAAGCCTATATATCTCCATCCCAGAATAAGCTGGACTAGGGCCAGAGTTCACTCGCTATATGGTCATTCTGACTCTCTTTACAGAGGCTGGAGAGGAGAAATTCTGGTAAGAGGAGTGCCTGTGGTGTGCATGTGTGTGTGTGCCTGTTTACAAATGCATCAATTATATATTATATGTACTCATGTGGTCTTATTGGGGTGTATATATGGTTAGGTATATTTAATAGCTGTGTATCCATGGAAACGTGCATCTGGAAGTGTGCATGCCATGGGCAACTGCATATGAGCATATATATATATATGTATGTATATATATGTGTGTGTTCATATGTATATGCAAGTAATAATAATAAGTAATAAAATAATAATAAATAATAAATTTAGCTAACAAAGTATTGTCCTCCACAAATCCCTGTGAAGTAGAGAGTAAGAATATTATTATCTTCACTTTACCAAAGAGTAAGGCTCTGAGGGCGTAATGGGATCGTTGGATTTTTTGTTTTGGTTTTGTTTTTAGATATTTGGGATTAAGTGACTTGCCCAGGGTCACACAGCTAGTAAGTGTCAAGTGTTTGGTCTGAGGTCAGATTTGAATTCAGGTCCTCCTGACTTCAGGGCTGGTGCCCTGTCCACTGTGCCACCTAGCTGCCCTGGGATCATTGGATTTTGAGCTGAAAGTGTCCTTAGAAATCATCTTGACCAGTGATCTCCAAACATTTTTTATCTCATACACCCCAAGTATAAAATTTCTGAGCATTTACCTCAAATACGTGTATATTTTCTTATTAACAAATTATATGCAAAATAGTAATAGTTAACATTGATATAGTGCTTTCTGGGTTGCATATACACTTTACATGTAATCATGAGTTTGATCCTGACAACAACCCTGTTAGATAGGTACTATAATTATCTCCATTTTACAAATGAGGAAACTTAGGCTGAAAGAGTGACTTGCTCAGGATAACACAGCAAAAAAGCATCTGAGGCAGGATTTGAATTTTGGTCTTCCTGACTCTTGATCTTACTATTTGTCCATTATGCCATGTGTGATTTTTACTAATAATTATTTATGTTATAAAACTCACAAAAATAGATACTTTAAACGGATGAGATAAACATGAAATAAAATTTTATCTTACAGATAATAGGGAACCACTGGAATTTGTTAAGTAAGAGAGTGATCCAGCCAGACTTGAGCTTTTGGAAAATCGCTTTAGCAGCTGTATGGTGGATGAATTGGAGGAGGAAGAGATGTGAGACCGGGAGTGTAATTAAAAAGTGATCGCGATAGTCCAGGTGAGAGGTGATGAGAGTCTGAACTAAGGGAGCGATTGTGTGAGTAGAGAGAAGGAGATGGCTGAGGGAGATGCTGTGGAGGTAGAAAGGATGCGATGCGACAAGTGACTGGAGAAGTAGGGAGAGGGAGTGCGGAAAGGAAGCTACCTCTGAGGTTGGGAGCCTGGCTGACATGAAGGGTGCTTGAATTCTCAACAGTAATAGGGAAGTTTGGAAAAGAGAGGATTTTGCTAAGCAGATTGAGACCCATCTATGTATGTGCTTCCAGTGAGGCTCACTGTCCTAACGAAAAAGGGGGCGGCAGGGGGCTTCATTACCCTTGAAAGCCCAGCCTGCCCTCCTGGGGCACCTGCACAGTTCCAGGGGATCTGGAAAGCTGGGGATGGTAGGGGTGGGGATGAAGAAGAGGGCCAGGATCGTGGGGTGGGGGGAAAGGGAAAGGATTTTCCCAGTAGCTGTTGCTGTGGGTGACCAGGGAGTGGTTAGGTTATAACTGCATTGCTAGGCGGAGGCTGGGCTCAGAAAAAAAGGGTGGGGGGAAGGCAGGAACTAGCACAGCGGAAGGAGGGGGTAAAGTAGGGGATTGTTGGAAGATATGGGTAGGTGTGGTTGGGTTGGAGACAAGCCTCATGATTGGCTATTGTAGGCAGGGTGGGCTACGACCCCTCATTCCACCCTCTGATTGGTTGATCACTCCCCTATATACACACACACACACACACACACACACACACACACACACACACACACACACACCCACCCTCTCATTTTTCAGAGAAGGAACTGAGGACCACAGAATTGGAATGACTTGCTCAGGGTCCCACACCTAGTAAAGTGTCAGATGGAGTCTTTGGATTCATCATCCAGAGCCTTTCTCACACACACACACACACACACACACACACACACACACACACACACCGTTGGCTATGCAAAAGAAGTTTCCAGAACCCTTGCTCTAGGCTGATCACCCAGAGCCAGCTATGCTCACGTATAATTCACATACCGGTGATGTAGTGCTTGTGAGGAGTAAGCCAGGTGTGGATGGAAGGGGGGGGGGGAGGCAGCCACAGCCTTGGCCCTGGCCCAGAGGGCCACTCAGGAGTTGACAGCAATTTTAGAGCTCTAGACTGGCTCTGCCCTCCTGCAGTAATTACCCTGGCTGGAGATGAAGTGAGTGGCTTGTACTGGCCCCTGGTAAGAAGGTCCCCTCAACATCCTTCCCCTGTAAGGCTTCTCATCCTCCATAGGCAATCACAGAAACTCAGAGTTGAATTGACCTCAGAGGGTAGCTAGTGAAATCCCTACCGGAGCAAGAATTCCCTTTGCAACTGCTCCCAACAAGTGAAGGACTAGATTAAATGGAAAGAGCATTGGGCATAAAGTCAGAAACATGGGTTCAAGCCCCAAGTCTGTCACAAATTCATGTTGTAAGTTGCTTTTCCTCTTTGGTCTTCAGTTTCTTCTTCTGTAAAATGTGGGGTGGGGGTTGACTAGGTGATGTCCCTGTCAGGTCTGACAATTCTTTTTTCAGTCATCCAACCTGTTGAAAAGTGTATTTCACTTTATATACAGTTCAATTGTCTTGGCAGATTATATTTATGTAAGTCATGGCCCAGACTGGGTCCAGTGTTGTTTTGTTATTGTTGTTCTTGAATCATTTCAGTCATATCCCACTTTTTGTGATCCCATTTGGGATTTTCCTGGCAAAGATATGGAGTGGTTTGCCACTTCCTTCTCTGGCTCATTTTAGAGATGAGGAAACTGAGGCAAACAGGGTTAAGTGGCTTACCCAGGGTCACAGCTAGGAAGGGTCTGAAGCCAGATTTGAACTCACAAAGACAAATCTTCCTGACTTCGTGCCCCATTCTATCCATTTTGATATCTAACTGCTTCCTATGTTGTGGGCAGCCCATTGGGCAGTGGATAGAGTGTTGGCCCTGGAGTCAAGAAGACTCAATTTCCTTCATTCAAAGCTAGCCTCAAATACTTCTTAGCTGTGTGATTCTGGGCAAGTTACTTAAACCTGCTTGCCTCAGTTTCCTCATCTGTAAAATGAGCTGGAGAAGGAAATGGCAAAACCACTCCAGTATCTGCCAAGAAAACCCCAAATGGGGTCACAAAGAGTCAGACATGACCGCAATAACTGTGGGCAGCCCTGAAAACACACATATTCTCTTTGGCTCATGCCCCCCACTGGCCTCTGGGAAATCTTGGAATGCTGCTCAAATATGACTTGCATCTAGGTCTCCACAGATGTGAGTAAAAGGGTCCCCACCTCAAGGTATCAGTGTATATCAGCTATAAGACAGCTTTTATTCCACCCAATAGAAAATAATAAAACCCATAAATCAACTTCCCACACTGACTCCGAGCCAACATCCCCCAACCCCTAGCTCAGCCAAGCAGAGAGGAAGTCTGATCCTTCCATGTGGCCGTGGGTCAGCTCTTTGTTGGATCCCACCTGACTCTGGATCCCCTAATTATAAGCGCACATCTTGGTGGACCTAAACAGCCTCCTCAGAGGACTTGGCAGATCCCAAGATTGTAGAGTCTGAGCTGCAAGGGATTTTAGAGGCCAGCCTCCCCATTTGAAAGATGAGAAAAAGGAGGCCCAGAAAAGTAAAGCGATCTGCCCAAGGTTGCACAGTAGCAGAACAGGATCTGGACTCAGGTCTACTGAGTCCAAATG
Source organism: Phascolarctos cinereus (assembly GCF_003287225.1). Taxonomy (NCBI): domain Eukaryota; kingdom Metazoa; phylum Chordata; class Mammalia; order Diprotodontia; family Phascolarctidae; genus Phascolarctos; species Phascolarctos cinereus. The sequence goes on along the minus strand of NW_027556291.1, from coordinate 70,440,272 downwards.
CAAAGCTCAGTGCCCTAATCTATGTTGCCTCATGAGAAAAGGAGCTAAGCATAGATTCAAAGCCAGGTTGCCTGACTCCCAAACCAGTTTTCTTTCCTTTCCACTCCGTTATCCCTCCCTCCCCTTCGCCCCCGAACAGAATCCAAGAGTCCCTGGAGCGAGTGGGGAGGGATGAGGAGGTACAGCGGAAGGGGGAGTGGAGAGGGGGCTGCTCAGCTTCTTTGTGAAGGGATGGAGAGGGGAGGGGGGATGTGCGAGAGCCTCCTTGTTATTCTGTTCCCACCTCCTTTGCTCCGCAGGCTTTAGAGCCCATCATGAATATAAGAGAACATTTTGACGTCAGCAGTGAGCTTTATCAGCAGACCCAATAGGGTAAGAATATTAAGTGCGAGTCAATACCATAGCTTTATTAGCAGCCTTCACCACGGAGTAGGGCTTCAGATCCGGAGACTGGTCAGAGGAAGAGGAAGGAGCAGCAGTCTTCAAAGGCTCCGCTGAGCCTTGATCGCTGGGACCGGACCAGCCGGTCAAGCCGGCCCAAGTAAGAGATGGGTGTTGCATGACTCCAGACTGGGCGCGGGTCGGAATGGGCAGGGGCAGAGGGCGGCAGGGAATGGAAAAATCAGGGGCAATGGAATGGAGGGCAAGGGGCGTGGGAGGCAGTGGTTGGGCATCGGGGAATGTTGGGTCTGGGATGAGTAGGGGAGCCTCTGTCCATGGTCCCGATCGGGGCTGGACGGAGGCTGAGGCTGGGGCTGGGGCTGGGATTGGGAGGAACAGTGGAGGGCACGTCCTTTTTTCCCCCAAGGAACAGCTATGGGTGGCTGCAGAGCATTTGCCTCCTCCGCGAGCCCTGAGGCACCTTAGCCGCAGGTTGCCACCGAGCTAAGGGCACAGCGCTGGGGGCAGGCTGGGCTGAGGTCCCAGGGATCGCTAGAGAGGAGAAGGGAGCCTAGCTTGGCTCCGCGCAGAGCGCAGCGCCCAGGCTGGGTGTCTTTGCAGCGGCTGCAGCGGTGTCCAGGGAAATGTTGCACCAAACACACACGGGCGCGCGCGCGCCACACACACACACACACACACACACACACACACACACACACCGCCGCCAACATCACCACCACCACCAAAACCCCTAAAACCAAAGTGATCTACTGAGTCCGGACTTTTCCCTCAAGCACGTATTTGAGGGGCGGCTCTCAGCGGGGAAGCTAGCCTTCAGGGTGTTCAGGAGGCAGAAACCAAGAATTCAGACAGAAAGACCCCCTCGGGGTTCTGAAACTAGGGGCGGGGGTGGAGGAGGGGTCCAAAAACAATTGTGGGGTCAAACACACCCACACACATAGAGGATGAAGACAGATGTAAAAAGGGCTGATTCTCACCTAGGGACTTAGGAAATTGACAGAAAGACACCCTGATGCACTGAGGAGGGCGAGAAAGACACAAGCCCTGGGACATTAGATTGGGGTGGATAGACAGAAGGACACTCTGGGGCCTTAGAGAGGTAGACAGAAAGCACCCGAAGGCACAGAGAGACCTCGAGGAAGAACAGACAGAAAGACAACCTGAGGCTTAGAAAGAACAGGAAGTGCAGTATTGTGAGGCTTAGAGACACTGGCAGACAGTCCCCCTGGATCTTCAAAACATCGACCACCAGACAAACACAGAGAGATTGGTTCATCTCCGACTCTGCCAAACCGTGGCGCCCCCGAGAGTCATGGGTGGGGCGGTCAGCTTCGGGGCCCTTCTATCTCCCCCCACCCCAAATTCCCAGAGTCCAGAGGTTGCATTGCTTTCCCCCTGCTCTTGTTCCTTTCCCGCTCTTCTTGCCCCGCCCCTCAGCTCCAGCCCCTGATCCCACTTTTTCCTTTCTGCCTTCCTTTCCACAGAAATGGTCCCCCCACCGACGCAGTCGCCTCTCGAGTCGCCCCTCGACCTCTTGCTCCATACCTCAGCCTCCACCGGCTCCAGCCCTAGCCCAGGCACCAGTCCCAGCACCGCCACGGATGCCTCACCTCCCCCACCGCCAGATGGCAGTCCCTGGCCCCCCAACGGCTCCTGGCCGATGGGCCGTGGCAGGGGTCTGGGAGGTGGCGAGGGGGTGAGCCCGTGGGACATCGCACTGTGCGCAGCAGGCACAGTCATGGCCTGCGAGAACGCCCTGGTGCTGGCCGTGCTCTGTTGCACTCCCAGCCTTCGGGCTCCCACTTTTATGCTTATAGGTAGCCTCGCCCTGGCCGACCTGCTCGCTGGCGTGGGCCTGGTGGCCAACTTCGTTGTCAGATGCGTGATGGATCCGGTGAGCGACGCTGTAGCCCTGTGTTTGGCCGGCTTGCTGCTGTCCGCCTTTTCGGCCTCTGCTTGTAGTCTGCTGGCCATCACGGTGGATCGATACCTGTCCCTGTACAACGCTCTCACCTACCAGGCCGAACGCACTCTGCCCTTCACCTGTGGTCTCCTGGCGGCTCTCTGGCTCACCTGTCTCGGCATTGGTGCTCTTCCCGCTATGGGTTGGCATTGCCTGGACACCCCTGACAACTGCAGCGTTCTGAGCCCCCTGACCAAGGATCAGGCGGCCGGGCTGTCTGTCTCCTATCTGTTCCTCTTTTCCTTTATCCTGCATCTCTACCTGCAGATCTGCCGGGTCGCCTTCCGCCACGCGCAGCAGATCGCTGTCCAGCGCCACATTGTCAACAATGCTGGCTCTCCCATGCCGTCCGCCTTCTGCCTGATGTCCAGCACTCGCAAGGGCGTGTCCACTCTCTCGCTGATCCTGGCCACCTTCGCCTTCTGCTGGGTGCCCTTGGCCGTCTACGCGATGGTGGCTGACCCTACCTATCCGCAGGTCTACACCTACTACCTGGCGCTGCCAGCCGCCTGCCACTCGGCCATTAACCCGGTGGTCTACGGCTTTCGCAACCCTGAGATTCAGAGGTCTCTGTCGGTTGCCTACACCACCTATTTGCGCTCCCTCTTCTCCCGACCTCGCGCTGCCTCCAGCAACGTCTGAGGCTCTGGGCGAGGGAGTGGGGCGAGGGTCCGGGAGGAGAGGTTGAGGAGTGTCGAGGTGGGGGCTGAGGAATGAGTGGAGTGGACGAGCCCAGGGCTTCTCGGCTGAGAGGTCCTGGGCCAGAGGAGGGGCAGGGAACACCGAAGGGGAAGGGTCCGTGTGAGGACAGAGCAAAATGGGGAAAGTTGGAGTGGGAGGCCCCTTCCGGGGTAGAATTGCCCCCTCGTGATGGAATCAGCCTCTGGCCTTTCGCCCCCTGACCTTGCTGCCTCCCTCCCGGGGTGCAAGGCTTCCCCCCCAATTCAGCTCCATGCTTATCCGCTCCAACTCGGAAGCGGTTTCACGCTGGCTGCTCTGTGCGCATTTGTGCGTGTTTGTACGTGTTTGTGCCTATGTGCTGGTGGAAGCAGAAGCACTATCCCAAAAATTCTTCAATTCGAGGCGGGGGCTTGGGGAGATGTCCCCTCAGCCTTCCAAGGAACCCTAGGCTTGGAAGAGGGAAAGAACAGGATCTCCTGGGGGAAGGTGAGGGTTGGGTTCCTCAACTGGAAATGAGGGAGGCTTCTCCCTTGACGTGCCCCGCTCTCTCCCTCCCCCCCCAGACCCTATTGCCTACTTCCCTTCCCCAATCCAAGATGGGCATTCTGCCCCCAAGCACCTCTGGAGCGCTGTGTTTCAGCACCAGCAAGCATGGAGAGCTCCCGGCTGGGAGAAGTCTTGAGTTCTACAAAGCAAGTCACCTGGGGAGGCTGCAGGCTTGCTTCCTCCCTCTCAGGAAGAGTGTGGAGTCTCTGGAGGACTCGAAATGGGAGGAAAAAAAAAAAGACCTTTGCGTCGTTGTCACTTTGGCTTTAAATTGTCATTCCAGAGGTGGCTGACTCCCCTACTCCCAATCTTTGTAGAGTTTGCAATGCACTTTGGAAGACCCTCTCCTTCCTGGCAAAGGGAATCGAGTGACCATTAGAGAAGCACAAGTCTTGTCCCACCTCCCAGGTTCAGAGGGAGCTACCTCCCCACTGTCCCTGCCCATGAAAGTATCAGACTCTCGTTGGGGGGGTGGGAATTTAAGTGTCTACAGACAGTAGATGTGGGAGCCAGGAAGGGACAGAGGAGGGTTCAAGAATGGATGTTCAGAACTCAGTCGGCCCTTCCCCTGCTATTTCCACCTGTGTATCTCGCAATGTGTCTATAGTAAATTCTTAAGGGGACTGGGGTTGCTTGCTCTCCCATCTTGTGCTGGGTTGTGGTGCAAAATAAAAAGTCTTACCTGCAAATCAATTCTATTTGTTGTATGTGTTGTTTTTTTTTCTCGCGGCAAGGGCAGGCTGGGTGGATGATGGTCATTCATTCCCACTAGGAAGCAGGGAGGGAGAGGGGTGAGGGAAGGTCTTGCCAGATTGGGGAATGAAAAATAAAACAAACCACGAATGACCGAACAAGGGCAGCATGCCCAAAGTGTCCAGGAAGCCTATGAACCCCTTCTCTCCCCTTGGGGGGAAAAAAAAACACCAAAGCCACTCTTTCTAACATCCCAACCACTCCCCCCAAGCCTATCAAAGTCCCTAGCAGGCTAGACAGTGAGAGTTCAAGCCTTGGGCCTGAAGGTGCCCCACTTCCCTCACCAGAGATACACAATGTGTTGAGCTTCCTGTAGTAGCTGCTATGACCTTTGGACCAAGTTATTGGTCTGAGTCTGAATCTAGGCACAGCAGCATTGACCTCTAGAAGCATAAGCCTCTTGCCAGCTAGCTGTGACCTTTGAGCTACTGAATAGTTATCCATGGTACATGCTTAGCCCTGAATTGTTATCAGGCTTCTAAAGTATCTGTCTTTACCCACATTTAACTCCAATCGAGTACAAATCCTGAGCCACCACGACCCTCAGTGGCTGGCCTAAGTCAGATCCTAAAGCTCCTGGAATGGGGGGGGGGAGATCTGGCCTCAAGCTGCAGCTCCTAGGCCATGACCAACTGCCCACCAGCCACCTGCGAAGAAGCAGCCAGAGTTTGGCTGAAGCAACTCAGGGACCACTGGATGGGTCCTTGCAATTTAGTGTAATAAAAAAGCCATCTGGGGGAGATGGCTGGGGTGGGCACATAGGTGGGACGTGACTACTTCACAGCTCCTTCCCCTAAGGTGCATCAGCTGTAAGGTTGAGATGGGATTGGGAGGTCTAAGTATGAGGGTAAGGACTCCCCCTCATAAAATAGGGTTGACCTACCCACCCACCCATCAGATTTTCCCTTTCTTCCAGTGTCTCTGGCCTTCCTGTTGTCCAGAAAGGGTGGGTGGAATGAAGTCCCACTGATCAGACAAGCTTTAGACCAAAATCATTTTGGCAACTGAGGATGGATTTAGAGTGGTGGGAAACTTGAGACAAGAACACCAGTTTAAAGGCTGTTGAAATAGGATAGGCAGGAGGTGATAAGGGCCTGGACTAGGATTGCGGCTGCCTGAGTGGAGAGGAGATAGATATCAGAGAGATGTTTCGGAAGTAGAAGTGATGAGATTTGGCAACTGTTTGGAGATCTGGGTAAGGGAGAATGATTCAAAGATAACACAGAGACTAAGTCTGGGTGACTGGAAGGATGGTGCTGCCCCCAACAGTAATTGGGAAGTTCCAAAGTGGGGAGCATTCAGGGAAAAGAGAAAGAGTTCTATTTTGGAAATATTGAATTTGAGATGCCTAAAGGATATCCAGTTCTAGACATCCAAGAAGCAATTAGAGATGTGTGGCTGAAGCTCAACAGATAGATGGGTGCTAGAGCTATAGATTTAGCATCTACAGAAATGATCATTGAATATGTGGTAGCTGGTGAGATTGCCAACTAAAATAATATAAAATGAAAAGAAAAGGGGGCCAGTTTAGAGCCTTGTGGGGGATACTCATGGTTGCCAAGCATGACATTGATAAAGAATCAGCAAAGAAGACTGAGAAGTGGTCAGAAAGGAGAAGAAGCAGGAGAGAGAAGCATCACAAAAACCCAGAGAGAAGAGACTATCCAGGACAGCGTCAAAAGCATCAGGGAGGTCAAGAAGAATCAGGATTGAGAAAAAGATGCTTAATCGGGTAATTAAGAGATCACTGACAATGTTGCAGAGGGCAGATTCAGTTGAGTGATGAGGTTGGAAGCCATACTAAACACTTAGAAGACAGTGAGAGGAAAGGAAGTAAAGGGAGCAAATGTAGATGGCTTTCTCAAGGAGTTTAGCCACAAAGAAAATGAAAGATATAGGTTGAAAAGTAGTAGGGATGGTAAGATTTTTGAGAATGAGAGAGATAGGGTCTCATTTGAGGGAGAAGGTTTTGGCAAATGAATCCACAGGCATATCAAACCTCATTTTCCTTTTTTTTTTTTTAATTTCCAGTTCCAAATTCTCTTCCTTCCTCCACTCCCTCTTCCACGAATTGAGAAGGCAAGTAATATGATACTCATTATACATATGATGTCATATAAGACATATTTCCAAATCAGCCTTGTTGTGAGAAAAAAGCAAGAAAAATAAATATGCACACACGCACACACACACACACACACACACACACACACACAAGCTTCAATCTGCACTCAGAGTTCATCAGTTCTCTAACTGGAGGAGGATACCATTTTTAATCACGAGTCCTTTGAAACTGTTGTGGATTGCTGTATTGATCAGAATTGCTAAGTCTTTCACAGTTGATTGTTTAGGATATTGCTGTTTCTGTGTACATTGTTTACCTGGTTCTTCTCACTTCACTTTCCATTAGTTCATATAAGTCTGAAACAATCCCCTTCATCATTTCCTTCATCAGTTCTTACAGCACAATAGTATTCCATCAAGTTAATATACCACATCTTATTTAGACATTCTCCAACTAATGGGTATCCCCTCAATTTCCAATTCTTTGCCACTACAAAGAAAGCTGCTATAAATATTTTTGTATATATGGGCCCTTTTCCTTTTTCTTTGATCTCTTTGGGATATGGCTCAAAATGGTATTGCTGGTCAAAGGGTATAAACAGTTTTATAGCCCTTTGGGCATAGCTCCAAATGGTTCTCCAGAGGTGTTGAACCAGTCTACAACTCCACCAACAGTGTATTAGAGTTTCAGTTTTTCCACATCCCCTCCAGAATTTGTCATTTTCCTGTTCTGTCATTATTAGCCATCCTGACAGGTGTGAGGTGGTACCTCAGAGTTGTTTTAATTTGCATTTCTCTAATCAATAGTGATATATAACAACTTTTTGTATGACTATAACTTTGATTTCTTCTTCTGAAAACTTCCTGTTCATATCCTTTGAACATTTATCAATTGAGGAATGGCTCTTATTTGGCTCCTTATATGTTTGAGAAATAAGACCTTTATCAGAGAAACTTGCTATAAACCCCACCCCCCGTTTCCTGTTTTTCTTCTAATTTTCTCTGTATTTGGCTAACTTGTTTTTTTTTGGGGGGGCGGTTAAATGTAATTGAATGTCATCAAAATTATCGATTTTATCTTCCATAATCCTTTCTATCTCCTGTTTGGTCATGAACTCTTCTCTTGTCCATAAATCTTCAGGTATTTTTCTCCATGTTTCCCTAATTTAATTATATCACCTTTTATGTTTAAATCATACACCCATTTCGAGCTTTTCTTGGTATATGACATGAGATGTTTATCTATGTCTAGTTTCTGCCAGAATACTTTCCAGTTTTCAACAGACAGTGAATTCTTGCCCCAATAACTGAGATCTTCGGTTTTATCAAATACTAAGTTACTGTGCTCATTTGCTTCTGAATATAATGTACCTAATCTATTGCACTGACCAAAACACTCTATTTCCTATAAAGGAAATTATTTTGATTATTACCACTTGATTATATAAAGTATTTTGACTATTGCCACTTTTGTTTGAGATCTAGTACTGGTAGGCTGTCTTCCTTTGCTTTTTATTTTCATTGATTCCCTTGATATTCTTGACCTTTTGATTCTCCAGATGAATTTTGTTATTATTTTTTTCTAGCTCTATGAAGTAATTACTTGGTAGTTTGATTAGTACCACATTGAATGAGTAAATTAATTTCAGTCATATTCTCATTTTTATTACATTGGCTCAGCCTACCCATGAACAGTTGATATTTCTAGAATTCTTTAGATCTGTCTTTATTTGCATGAAGAGTGCTTTGTAATTGTATTTATGTACTTCTTGTGTGAGTCTTGGCAGGTAAGCTCCCAAGTCTTTTGTCTTATCTGCAGTTGTTTTAAGTGGAACTTCTTTTTCTATCTCTTCCTAGTGGACTTTGTTGGTAATATATAGAAATGCTGATGATTTATTTTATATCCTGCAACTTTGCTGAAGTTGTTAATTGTCTCAACTAATTTTTTAGCTCTTTCTCTAGCATTCTCTAAGTAAACCATCATATAATCATCTGCAAAAAGTGGTAATTTTGTTTCTTCATTGCCCATTCTAATTTCATTTTTTTCTTGTCTTATTACTATAGCTAGCATTTCAAATACATTATTGAATAATAATGGTGATAATGAATATCCTTGCTTCACCCCTGATCTTATGGGGGAGGCATCTAGTTTATTTCCATTATAGATAATGCTTGCTCTTAAGAAAGACTAAATTTATTTTTATGATTTCTAGTGTTTTTCATAGGAATGGCTGTTATACTTTGTTCAAAAGCGTTTTTCATGACATAATCATGTTGTCTTTGTGTTGTGTTGCTTTTGTTATTGATATGGTCAATTATGCTTATAGTTTTCCTAATCTTGAGCCAGCCTCGCATTCCTGGTATAAATCCCATCTGGTCATAGTATATGATCTTTGTAGTATATTGCTGTGAGCCCCTTTCTAGTATTTTGTTTTCATTTTTTAATTGATATTCATCAGGGAAATTAGTCTGTAGTGTTCGTTCTCTGTTTTTCTTTTTCTCCCTCATTTAGATTTTAAAACCATATTTGTGTCATAAAAAGAATTTGGTAATACTCCTTTACCTGTTTTTTTTTTCAAACAGTTCATATAGTGTTGGAATTAGTTGTTCTTTAAATGTTTATAAATCCATCTGGGCCTGTGCTTTTTAGGGAACTCATATATTACTTGTTTGATTTTTTTTCTAAGATAGGGAACAGATTTGGAAAATTCTGTGAGCTCTTTCAAAGACACAATCTCATATTATCCTCACCTGTCCTCTCCCAATGCTTCCTCAACCCTCAGTTCTTTAATAAAAGTTATTGAGATATCAAGCCTTCTGGTGACCCTAATATCAAGGCATGTAACCTGTTTAAGAAAAAAAAACATAAAAGGCACTTTAAAAATTCATTCCCATCCCCCATTCAAGCCTAGGATATTGGGAAATTCCTGGGGATACCTGGAAGCATTTCCAGTCAGGGTTGGCAATAAGAACTACGTACAGGTGCTGATATGGGCTATCATACAGATTGCTGAGAACCTTCCCCCTCTGAGACCTCAGGAAGACAGAGGTCTGGGCTGAAAACTGGGAGCTTCAAGGACCCTAGCTCTGCCCCCAATTTCTATATGTCCTCATGATCAAGTAATTTTTAAAAAGTTGGGGTGTAGGGATGGGAAGCCTCTTGTACAGTCTCACCAGCACACACACACACACACACACACACACACACACACACACACACACACACAGAGTCCCTGGAAGAGGGGATTAGGACTAGATTAATCAACAAAATAAATTCTCTGGGTGGAGTTAGGGGGGAAGCCATAATTTGATTACAAGGTTTCTGAATTGTGCTTTCCAAAGCCAGAGTCAAACACACTACCAGGTCACTCAGGCTCTGCTCTTTCCCTTTGCACCTTTTTCTAGGTCTCTCTTGAAATCACACCAAGTCAAGCATCACCTGCAGGTCCTCAAGAAATGGCCAGGGGGAAGCAGGTAACAAGACTGACAGGAAACAGAACTGTAGCTTTCCTGCCTCTTCCTTGCTTGGGTTTCATATATCTCCTAGGAGGATAACTCTTCAAGCCTGTCCTCAGTTTGGCCCAGTAGACAACCTGGCTATTGAAAATGCCAGATCCATCTGAGACCAAAAGTTCACATAATTGTGGCTCACCTGCAGTGTTTTATCCCTGGGCTACACTTCTGAGAGAGCAAAGAAGTTCATCCTATTAGAGCTGGAATGGACCTTGGAGATAATATAGTCCAAATGCTCTCATTTTACAATTAGGAAATATATCCGGAAAAGAAAATATTTGTGATCCTAACTCCATCATTCAGGATTTTCTTTCTCTCCTAACTTCATGTCACCTGCCAATTTGATAAGCATGTCATCCACGCCTTTTTGCAAGAGATTGACAACAATGTTAAACAGGATAGGCTCTAGGTCTCTAACCCTGAGGCATTCCCAGAAAGACCACTTCTCATGTTGATATTGGGCCATTAATGTTCACTTTTTGTGTCTATTTATTCAACCAGTTTCAAATTCACCTGGTTATACTATCATCTTGACCACATCTCTCCATCTTATCCACAAGGAAAATAATCATGACAGACTCGGGGGAATCGTCTGCTAAAATTTAGAGGCAACTATGTGGTGCAGTGGATAGAGCATTGGACCTAGGATCAGGATGACCTGAGTTCAAATCCAACCTTAGATACTTTCTTGCTATATTACTCTGAGCAAATCACCTAACCTCTATCTCCATCAGTTTCCTCATTTGTCAAATGGAGACAATAATAACATCTATCTCCCAGGCTTGCTAGGAAGATATAATGAGATCATTAAAGAAGGAAATAGCAAGCCACTCCAGTATCCTTGCCAAGAAAACCCAATGAACAGTATGGTGTGCTATGGTCCATAGAGTCACAAAGAGTCAGATATGACTAAATGATTGAATGACAACAAATGAGATCATATTTGTGTGATTTGCAAACCTTAAAGGGCTATAGTCAATAAACATTTATTAAGTGCCTACTATGTGCCAGGCATTGTGCTAAGTGCCTGGGATACAAAGAAAGGCAAAAGACAGTAAAGACAATCCCCTCTCAAGAGGTTCTCAAAAAGCTCACAGTCTGATGGGGGAGACAACATGAAAGCAAATATGTACAAACAAGCTATATTTGGGATAAACTGGAGATAATCAATAGAAAGAAGGCACTAGCATAAAGGACATCAGGAACGACTTCTTATAGAAGGTGGTAGAAAGCAAGGGAAGCCAGGAAGAAAAGATAAGGAGGGAGAGCATTCTAGGCATGGGGGACAGAAAATGAAAATGCCATGAGTCAGGTGACAGAGGGTCTTGTGTGAGGAACAACAAGGATTCCAGTGTCTCTGAATTACAGAGTACATGGAGATAAGTAAGGTCTAAGGCTACTGAAAAGGAATGCGGGGTGGGGGGAGTGGAAGGAAGCAAATAATGAATGGTCTTGAATACCAAACAGAAGGCTTTAAATCTGATCCTGGAGGTTAGAGGGAGCCACTGGAGTTTATTAAGTAGGAGGGTGATGTGGTCAGATCCACACTTTAGGGTGATCACTTTGTAGAAACTTGAGGCAGAGAGACAGGGAGCTATTGTAACAATCCAGGCATGAAGTGATAAGCTCCTGAACCATGCTGGTAGTAGTGTCAGAGGAGAAAAGGGAACATATAGAGAGGTATTATGAAGGGAAATTCAACAGGCTTTGGCAACAGATTGGATATGGGGGTAGGTGAGGAGAGTAGGGAGTCAAGTATGATACTGAAGCTGCAAGTCTAGGTGACTGAGAGGATGGTGGTGCCATCAACAGCAACAGCATAGCTAGGAAGAGGGGAGGATTGGGCTGGGGTGGGGGGAGAAGATAATGAGGCCCGTTTTAGATAAGTTGAGTTTAAGATGTCTAAAAGGCATCCAGTTCTTTTTTTCATTTTTGTTTTTTTTTGGGCAATTGGGGTTAAGTGACTTGCCCAGGGTCACACAGCTAGTAAGTTTCAAGTGTTTGGTCTGAGGTTGGATTTGAATTCAGATCCTCCTGACTTCAGTGCCAGTGTTCTATCCACTGCACCACCTAGCTGCCCCAAAGGCATCAAGTTCTAAATGTCCACTAGGCCGTTTGAAATATGAGTCAGGAGGTCATCAGAGAAATTAGGGTTGGATAAACAGATCTGAGAATTATCTTCATGGGGATGGTAATTTTGTCTGTCAGAGTTGATAAGATCCCCAAGTGAAATACTACAGAAGGAGAAGAGAAGATATACCAGGATAAGAGAGAAGGGTCAGGGTGTCCTTTGGGGGGGGTGGCTGACCTGGACGAAGATCCAGTAAAGTAGACTAAGGGGTGGTCAGATAGAAGGAAAACCAGGATAGAGAGTAGTGCCAGGAAACCCTAGACACAGGAGAGTTTCAAGGAGATGAGGGTTATTGACAATTGTTAAAGGCTGCAGGGCAGTCAAGAAGGATAAGAATTGAGAAAAGGTCGTTAGATTTGGCAATTAAGAAATCATTGAGAGGTAGTTAAATTCTAGCTATTAATAATAATAATAAAAATATGTTATTCCTACAATGTTCCTCAGTTCTCCCCATCTAGTTCTCTTCTCCAAAAAAGAAATGGTTAGCCCAGCAATGTTCTCAGTTCTCAATGAACTCATACTGGATTTCTGTGATCACTGATTTTCTATGGGATTACATTTTCAATTTAATCTGTTCTAGAATTTTGCCAGGAGCTGAGGTCAAATTCATTGATGTATGGTTGGTAAGGGGCAGCCAAGTGGTGCAGTAGATAGAGTTTCATATCTGCAGTCAGGCCCTGAGTACAAATCTGACTTCAGACACTTACCAGCTATGTGACCCTGGGCAAGTCACTTAATCCTGTTTGCTTGCTTCCTTATCTATAACAATGAGCTGGAGAAAGAAATGGCAAATCACTTCAGTATCTTTGCCAAGAAAATCCCAGATGCGGTCATGAAGAGTTGGTCACCACTGAAAGGACTAACCAACAACACAGTTTGCAAACAATATTATCTTCTCATTTTAAAAAATGAGAACCTTTGTCCTTTTCCAGTCTTCTTCCATTATCTATGATCTTTCAAATATCAGTAAGAGTGGATCAAGAATCTCAGCTTCTAATTCTTTCAGTACTGTAGAATACCACTTCTCTAAGCCTAGTGATTTGAACTCATTGAAGACAGTGTAGATGCTTTCTTATTATTTCATTTATTGGAGCATCTATTTGTCTGCTAAACATTTTAAATCTCAGTCCAAACTTCATTTCCCTTGGAAAAAGAAAACAGAAATAAGACAAGAGTTACATGGTTCACCCTTCTCACCATCTTCCATTTTCAACATCTTACCCAATCCTGACACGATTCTTACAGGACTCTATTCTATGGTATTCCTATTCAGTTATATGTTTTTGCTAAATGTGTTTTAAAAACCTGATTTGTAAAAGAGTTCCTTATACAGTCACATTTTTCTTTTAGATAGCTTACCTTTTCTTCCATACTGAAATTCATTCTGCTTCTTTCTCCAAGATTTCATTCTTTAGAGCTTCCCATGGTTCTCAGAGGAACTTCCCACGAAACATGTTAGATGACTAGATTTGACTTATGCTATTTCTGTACCTGAAATTGGTGGAAAGAACTCCTAATGTTGAAGTTCCCTCCCCTGATGCATATCAGCAACTTATATGTAACTTAGAGTCTTAGAGAATTTTCTGGGCCAATGCTAGATTAAGTGACTTTGTCATGGTCACACAACTAATATGTATTAGAATAGGATATGAACCCAGGTCTTCCTGACTAGTCTTCTAACCATTAAGCCACATTGGCTAATAACTAATTACTTACAGGAAAAATTAGCTTAATTGCAAAAATAACTAGATACTGAAACAATTCTTGTAGGTAACTTCAACATGCCTCTTTCAGACTCTGACAAGTTGTACTCATAGAGAAACAAGAAGGAGCAGACTGTGATAGCACTTTAGTGATTTACTGATTTACTAATGAGAATCTTAAGGAAGACAGTTTTTAGAATTACATGGCATCTTTATGAAATTTCATGGCTAGGGTCTAACTAACTTACAAATAAATGCAGAAATATATTATGTTTATTATTTATTATACATAAATTTTATATTAAATATTTACATATTAAATAAATCCTTTTTATACTGTAACATAATTAAGACTGTAATTTAAAAAGCAAATGTGAACAAAAGAAAACCTTACATATCAAAATTTGTGGGTAGTACATAGAGGAGACGTATATCCCTGAACGTTTATATGAACAACAAGGAAAAAAGGAGTAATAAAGTAAGCATGCAATATAAAAACTAGAAAATCAACAAGCACTTATTGAGCACCTACTATGTGCTAGGCACTGTGCAAAGTGTTGGAGATACCAATAGCAAAAAGAAATAGTCCTTGCACAAGATTAAGTATATGCACAACACATACAAAATAAAGAAAAAGTAAATTGGAGGGGTAGAGTACTAGTCTGTGAAAAGATCATAAAAGGTGTCTTGTAGAAGGTGGCAAATCAGAGGAATTTTGAAGGAAACAAGGCATTCTAAGAAGTGGAGATGAGGAGGAAGTGCATTCCAAACATGGGGAACAATGAGTACAAAGGTACAAGAGATGTGAAATAATACATAAGAAGTTTGGAAAGTAGGGTGGAATGAGTGAGAAATCAAAAGGTACTAAGCAACGTTAAACTTTTTCTATCTCTGTGTGGAAAGATGATATGTATAACTCCTCAGAATTGAACATCACCAGCGCTTTTAGAGGGAATCTACTTAGACAGAAGGCATGAGTACAAGTCTATTATGTTGGGATGATGTCAAAAGAACAGACAGGTGAAAAAGAAGGATACACTAGGAGAAGGGGGGAGGGAAGGAGAAAATGGGGCACACAAGGAAGAGATTATACAATGGAGGTGGGGAGCAGGTAACACTTGAACCTCACTCTCATCCAAACTCATTCAAGGAGGGAAGAATACACATACAGATACAGTTAGGTATAGAAATTCATCTTACTCAACAGGGAAGTAGTAGGGAAAGGGAATAAGAGAAAGAGGGAGGAGAAAAATAGGAGGAAGGGTAGATTAAGGAAGGCAGTGGTCAGAAGCAAAAGAGACTATTGAGGAGGAGACAGAATAAAAAAGAGAAGGATAAGTATAAGAGAATAGAATGGAGAAAAATACACAGTTAGCAATCATAACTATGAATTGGAATGGCATGAACTCATCCACAAAGCAGAAGTAGAAAGCAGAATTAATTAGAAACCAGAATCTAACAGTATCCACAAGAAATGCACTTGAAGCAGAAAGATACACATAGAATTAAATATGTGGCTAGAGCAAAATCTATTATGCTTCAGCAGAAATAAAAAAGGCAGGAATAGTGATCATGATCTCAGACAAATCAAAAGCAAAAAGGGATCTAATTAAAAGAGATAATCAAGGTAACTCTATTTTGTCAAAAAGGTACTATAAGCAATGAAATAATATCACTACTGAACACAAATGCATTAAAATGGCACAGTATTCAAATTCTTGAAAAGAAAATGAAATGACTCGCAGGAGAAAATAGAGAGCAAAACCATACTACTGGGGGACCTCAGTTTACTTCCTCTCAGACCTAAATAAATCTAACCAAAAAGTAAACAAGAAAAAAACTTAAGGAGATGAATAGAATTTTAGTAAAGTGAGATAAAATAGACATCTGGAGAAAAGTGAATGAGAACAGAAAGGAATTTATCTATTTTTCAGCTGCATGTGCCTGGCATTCTCACAAAAATCGAGCATATATTAGGGCATAAAACCTCATAAACAAAAGCAGAAATGCAGGAATATTAAATGTATGTTTTTCTGACCCCATTGCAATGAAAACTCTATTCAATAAAAAGCTGTGGACATATAGATTAAAAATGAAGTGAAAACTAAATAACCTAAAGAAAGAGTGGATCAAGAACAAAGAATAGAAGCAATCAGTAATTTCATTAAAGATAACAAAGACGATGAGACAACATACCGAAATTTATGGGGTGCAGCTAAAGCAATATTTAAGGGAAAATTATATTTCTAAATCTTTACACCAATAAAAGAGAAGAAAAAGTAGGTCAGCAAATTGGGCATGCAACTAAAAAACCCGGAGAAACAACAAATTAAAACCTCCAATTAAACACTTAAATAGAAATCCTGAAAGTCAAAGTTGAGATGAATAAAATTAAAAGTTTAAAAAATTGAACTAAGAAGTAAAACTATGTGCTGGTTGCTTGGAATAACAACAACAATAATGACAATAAAATAGATAAAGCATTGGACAATTTGATTTTGAAAAAGAAAGGAAAAAACCAAATTACCAGTATCAAAAATGAAAAGGGTGAATTCACAACCAATTAAGATGAAATTAAAGCAATTATTAGGAGCTATTTTGCTCAATTATATGCCAATAAATGAAACTGACAATCTAAATTAAATGGATGAATATTTACAAAACTATAAATTGCCCAGATTAGCAGAACAGAAAATAGAATGCTTAAATAACTTGGTCTTAGAAAAAGAAATTGAACAAGCTATAAATGAGATCCCTGAGGGGGAAAAAAGCCCATGATCAAGACCAAGCAAATTTTACCAAACATTTAAAGAACCATTAATTCCAATACTACATAAAATGAAAAACTGGGCAAAGAATGAGGCCAACAAACTTCCTTCTATGATATCAATATGATTTTGATATCTAAAGCAGAGAGAGCAAAAACAGAGAAAAAAAACTATAGACCACCTTTCTTAATGAATATTGATGCAAAAAGAAAAATACTAGCAAGAAGATGACAGCAATATATCAAAAAGATCATACAATATGACCAGGTTGGATTTATGCAAGGAATGCAGGACTGGTTCAATATTAGAAAAATTACTAGCATAACTGATCATATCAATAACCAGAGCAATAAAAATCATGATTAAATAACAGAGGCAGAAAAAACTTTTGACAAAATACAATATCCATTTCTATTTAAAAATGCCAGAAAGCATAGGAATAAACAGAACTTTTCTTAAAATAAGTAGTATCTATCTAAAACCAAGAGCAAGCATTGTATCTACTGAGGATGATCTAGAAGTTTTTCTTATATGATAAATATGCATATTGATTCTCCCTCAAATACCCTAACCATTCAGTTCCTGAACCTTCTTGCCTCCCATGAGCAACTCCTCCACTCAACCTCAGCCACACACATAGAGGATCATACCTTTGCTCTTGCCATCACCCACAAATATACCACCTCTATGTTCAAGAATTCTGAAATTCAGAAATGGAACCAAGATGATGGAGTAGAAGAGGCACTTCAGCTGAGATCTCCCAACATTTCCCTCCAAGGAACTTTGAAATAACTGCTCAAATCAAATCCTGGAGCAACAGAACCAGTAAAAGGTTGGGGTGAGACATTTTCCAGGCAAAAACAACTTAGAAAGTCAGTAGGGGATGTCTGTGACAGTGGGATAGGAGTTGGTGTGGACCACACTCGGTGGCAACATCAGGTGTGGGCTTTGGAGGTGGCAGTGACAGTAGCAACAGTACTTCAGGAGCTCTTATCTCAGAAATGGTAAGAGGATTAGGCAACTTGTCAGAAAGAGATTTCAGGAACCCATGGTTTAATACTGTGCACCAGCCAGGGTGCTGTTTGGCAATTCCATTGCCCACATCCACTTCCAAGTCACAGTTCCAGGGTAGAGAGGAGTGCTTTTGGTCAAAAAGAAATAGAGGCCCTGAGGAACAATAGCATTTTGCAGACCAGGAGAGCAATGACCACACCTCTCTCTAGGTCACAACATCCTAGAAGCCTCAAAAACTTCCAAACCCATAGAACTAGCTCTGAAAAGAGGAATGCAAAAAAAAAAGTCTGAAGCTTGGGACAGTACGTCACCACATCTCATCTCCCACACCCCCAGATGAGCACAGCCCAACTCTAACATAGAGTTCAAAGTCAAGAAACAGGCAGAAATAATGAGTAAACCACAACAAAAGAACCTAATGCTAAAAAGCTACTATGTGACAGGGAAGATGAAGATACAAACTCAGAAGAAGACAACAATGTCAAAAGAGCTACAAGTAAAGTCTTAAAGGAAAAAATGTAAGTTGGACACAAACCCAACAAAAATTTCTATGAGCGCTTTAAAAATTTATTTTAAAAATCAAATAATAGTGGGACAGAGCCAAGATGGCAGAGTAAAAGCAGTGACTTGCTTGAGGTCTCCCGCAAACCTCTCCAAATACCTGTAGAAAAAGGCCCTAGACAAATTCTAGAGTATCAGAACCCACAAAAAGACAGAGTGAAACAAATTTCCAGCCCAAGACAACCTGGATGGTTGATCAGAAAGGTATATTGTGCCCAGCTGGGAGAAGAACACAGTTTGGCTTGGGCGCACAGGCAAAACAGGCCTCAGCAAACATGGAGCAGGTCTCAAAGGACTGAATCACAGGCAGCTACGGTGGTTTCCAGACTTCTCAACCCACAAACACCAAAGACAACTTAGAAGGTCAGTAGGAAAAGTCTGTGACTACCATGAGAGAGAAGCACAGTCCCAGCCCCAGTCCTCGTGGCCCCAGGGTGGCAGCTGCTTCCAGAGCTTCTGGTCATAAGAACGAGGGGGGAATCAAGTGGCTGATCAGAGGGGGATTGCAGGGATCTTTTGATGGTGCTGAGGCAGGGTTCTCTTGCTTTGCCTGTGCTTGGATCTGGGTCACAGTTCTGGGAAGCAGTCCTGAGGCGAGAAGGAGTGCTGGCGTGGTGCCTCATAGTGTCTGTACAGAGTGAATCCTCCTCCCAGTTCCAAGGCAGAAAAGAGTGCTTGTGGTCACTCAGAGACCAGAGCAAAGGCCAGGAAAGGAGTAAACACCTTGCCCTTGATCATACCATC
Organism: Phascolarctos cinereus; assembly: GCF_003287225.1. NCBI lineage: Eukaryota > Metazoa > Chordata > Mammalia > Diprotodontia > Phascolarctidae > Phascolarctos > Phascolarctos cinereus. The sequence goes on along the minus strand of NW_027556291.1, from coordinate 70,421,429 downwards.
TAGGGAGAACTGAAAATGTGTAGGTCTTTAGAAAACAACTGCACAAAACCCCTGAAGCTTGGGACAGTATATTCTCCACACTGGCAGCAGACCCCTACCTTAACAAAGAGTTTATAACTCAAGCAATTGGCTGGGATCATGAGCAAACAAAGGGCCAAAAAAAAGTCAGACCATACATACAACCAGAAGGAGACAACAAAGCCAAAGCTCCTACATCCAAAGCCTCCAAGACAAACATGAATCAGTCACAGGTCATGGAAGAGCTCAAAAAGCATTTTGACAAGCAAGAGAAGTAGAGGAAAAACTGGGGAGAGATATGAGAGTGATGCAAGAAAATCATCAAAAACTAGTCAACAGCTTGCTAAAGGAGACCAAAAAAAAAAAAGCTGAAGAAAATAACACCTTAAAAAATAGCCTAACCCAAATGGCAAAAGAGGTCCAAAAAGCCAATGAGGAGAAGAATGCCCTAAAAAGAAAATGTGGCCAAATGGAAAAGGAAGTCCAAAAGATTACTGAAGAAAATACTTCCTTAAAAATTAGAATGGAGCAATTGGAATCTAGTGACTTTACGAGAAATCAAGACACTGTAAAACAAAACCAAAAGAATGAAAAAATAGAAAACAATGTGAAATATCTCATTGGAAAAACAACTGACCTGGAAAATAGATCCAGGAGAGATAATTTAAAAATTATTGGACTATCTGAAAGCCATGATCAAAAAAAGAGCCTAGACATCATCTTTCAAGAAATTATCAAGGAAAACTGCCCTGATATTTTAGAAACAGAGGGCAAAATAGAAATTGAAAGAATCCACCAATCACCTCCTGAAAGAGATCCCCAAAGGAAAACTCCTAGGAATATTGTAGCCAAATTCCAGAGTTCCCAGGTCAAGGAGAAAATACTACAAGCAGCCAGAAAGAAACAATTCAAATTTTATGGAAATACATCAGTGTAACACAGGATTTAGCAACTTCTACATTAAGGAATCTCAGGGTTTGAAATATGATATTTTGGAGGGCAAAGGAGATAGAATTACAGCCAAGAATAACCTACCTAGCAAAACTGAGCATAGTCTTTCAGGGGGAAAATGGATTTTCAGTGAAATAGAGGACCTTCAAGCATTTTTGATGAAAAGACCAGAGCTGAACAGAAAATTTGACTTTCAAATACAAGACTCAAGGGAGAAACATGAAGAGGTAAACAGGAAAGAGAAATCATAAGGGACTTATTAAGGTTGAGCTGTTTACATTCTTGCATGGAAAGATGATATTTGTAACTCATGAGACCTTTGTCAGTATTAAGGTAGTTGGAGGGAAAAACTATTTGTATGTAGATAGATAGATAGATAGATAGATAGATAGATGGCACAGGGTGAGTTAAAGATGAAGGGGTGATATCTGGAAAATAAAATTAAGGGGTGAGAGAGGATTATACTGGGAGGAGAAAGGGAGAGGTAGAATGGGGTAAATTATCTCACATAAAACAGACAAGAAAAGGCTTTTACAGTGGAGGGGAAATGGGGAGAAGGTAAGAGGGAATGAGTGAATCTTATTCTCATCAGATTCGGCTTAAGGACGGAATAACATACACACTCAATTGGGTATGGAAATCTATCTTACCCTACAGGAAAATGGGGGGTGGGGGAAGTAGACAAGAGTGCAGGAGGATGATAGAGAGGAGGGCAGATTGGGAAAGGGGATAATCAGAAGCAAATTCTTCTGAGGAGGGACAGGGTCAAAAGAGAGAATAGAATAAATAGGGAGTGGGATAGGATGAAGGGAAATATAGTAAGTTTTCCACAGAATGACTACTATGGAAGTGTTTTGCATGACTACACAGGTATAACCTGTATTGAATTTCTTGCCTTCTCAATAAGGGTAATTGGGGAGGGAGAAAGGGAGAAAATTTGGAATGCAAAGTTTTTAAAACAAATGTTAAAAAAAATTGTTTTCTCATGCAACTTGGAAATAAAGTATACAGGCAATGGAGTATAGGAATCCATCCTGCCCTGCAGGAAAATTGAAAGGAAAGGGGATAAGAGAAGGGGGCGGGGCAGAGATAAAAGTGAGGGCAGATTAGGGGAAAGGGTATTCAAGAATGCATGCAATTTTGGGGTGGGGGAGGGATGAGATGGCGAGAAAATTTGGAACTCAAAATATTGTGGAAGTGAATGTTGAAAACTAAAAGTAAATAAATAAATATTTTTAAAAATCAAATAATAGTGTTAGAAAAAAAATTGGGAAAAAACACAAGCAATGCAAGAAAACTATGGAAAGACCATTAACAGCTTGGTTAAAATAAAAAGAGGCACAAAACATACTGAAGAAAGCTCAAGGAAGAAAATAATTCCTTAAAAATTAGAATTGGACAAGTGGAAGCTAATGACTCTGTGAGATATCAAAAAAAAAGTTAAAAGAATGAAAAAAAAAAAGAAAAATCTCATTGGAAAAACAATCAACAATCAAGAGATGGAGAAAATAGAATTTCAGAATTATTGGACTACCCAAAAGTCATGACTAAAAAAAAGAGCATAGACCTCATATTTCAAAAGTATAAAGAAAAACTGCCCCAATATCTTTGAACCTGAGGATAGAATAGAAATTGAAAGATTCCACCAATCATTTCCTGAAAGAAATTCCAAAATGAAAACTCTCAGGAATATTGTAGCCAAATTTCAAAGTTTCTGGGTAAAAGAGGAAATCTGGCAAGCAGCTGGAAAGAAACCATTCAAATGCCATAGAGGCACAGTCAAGATCACACAAAATTTAACAGCTACCACATTAAAGGAGTGGAGGGCTTGGGATATGATGTTCCAGTAGGCAAAGGAAGTAAGATTACAACCAAAAATAACCTACCCAGCAAAACTGAGTAAAACTCTTCAGGGGAAAATGGACATTTAATGAAATTGAGAACTTGTAAGCATTTCTGATGAAAACAAAAACAGATGAATAAAAAATTTTGACTTTTAAATGCAAAATTCGAGAGAAGCAGAAAAAGATAAACATGAAAGAGAAATCATAAGGGATTCAATAAAATTAAGCTGTTTGCATTCCTATATGGGAAAATGGTACATTTAATGCCTAAGAACTTTATCAATATTAGGGCAGCTAGAAGAAGTCTATATAGACAGGGGGCATGAGTGTAAGTCAATTATGTTGGGATGATCTCAAAAAAATGAATGGGTGAAAAAGATGGATGAACTGAAAGAAGAGGAAACAGAGAAGAAGAATGGAGGAAATATCTCACACAAAAGAGGCACACCAAGAAGAAGTTTCACAGTGGAAAGAGAAATAGTTATGAGGAGAGAAAAAGGCAATGCTTGGGTGATGCTAATTCTTTTCTAAACTGGTTCAAAGAGGAAATAATATATGCATATATGTGTGTGTGTGTATGCATACACACACTCAGTTGGGTATAGAAATCTATGTTACCCAATGGAGAAGTAGGAATGGAAGAAGATAAAAGAAAGGGGGGATGATGAGAAGGAGGGACAATTAAGGGAGGCAGTGGTCAAAAGCAAAATAGACTTTTGAGAAGGAATGAGAATAGGCAACAAGGAAACAAAAACTAGAACCAGTTAAAAAAACTAATTGAAAAAATTAATAATTTCAACAAAGTTGCAGAATATAAAACAAACCCACATAAAGCATCAATATTTCTGTGTGATATCAACGAAGTCCAACAGGAAGAGATGGAGAAATTCCATTTAAAATAATTAGAGACAATATAAAATATTTGGGAGTCTATCTGTCAAGACACACACACGAACTATACAAACACAATTAGAAAACACTTTTCACACAAATAAATTTACAAAACTAAGAGCTATTCCCTGATTGATAAATGATCAAAGGATATGAACCAACAGCCTTCAGAAGAAATCAAAGCTATCTATAGTCATATAAAATGCTCTAAATCACTAAAAATTGGAGAAATGAAATGAAAATTGGTGTTCATCTTTCATTTTCAAAGAGGACAATGGCATGGGTGATGTCTTGATTCACCTGTGAATTGCACTTAAGGCAGAATTGCACAAAATTGTCATCCTCACTCAGTCGCTTCCTGACTCATCAAAGTCCAGTAGCAAGACAAAAGTCGAAACAACTGGCAATGGCTTGAGATACAGTGGATGACCTTGCCATCTTGAATGTCTGACTAAGCTCTAAGCTCTCTGCATCAGCTGCTTAAGCCACCTTCATGGCCCTTGGAGCAAATTGTTCTCATCTGCCCATTTTGCCAGAGGAGGTCTTCACACGTTTGGAGTAGACATCCGCAAACTCGCTGATGGGTTTGAGGTTACTGTCAATCTGATTTAGCCTGTCTACTGAGACAGTTTTTACCAGAGTATGGGCACTGTACATGCTACATCTTTTTAGAACCACAGGTGAGAGTTGTGTGAAGGTGGACACCAAAGGTGGATGAGTAGCCCTGAGGGCTCAGCAAGCCCTCACACCAAAGGTGCTAGTATTTCCTGAACACCCCATATGCTGCAGAGAAAATCAAATTAAAACAACACTGAGGTACCACCTTACAACTATCAGATTAGCTAATGTGACATAAAAAGAAATGATAAGATGCTAGAGGGGATGTGGAAAAGTTGGAACACCAGTGCATTCTTGGTGGAGTTGTAAACTAGTTCAGCCATTCTGGAGAACAATTTGGAATTATGTCCAACGGGCAATAAAACTGTGTGTACCCTTTGACCCAACCATGTTACTACAAGGTCTGTGTCCGAAAGAGACCAAAGGGAAAGAAAAAGGACTTATATGTACAAAAATATTTATAGCAGCTTCTTTTTGTGATGTCAAAGAATTGGAAATTGAGGGATGCTCATCAATTGGGGAATGGCTGAACAAGTTGTGACATATGTTTGTGATGGAGTACTATTGTGCAGGGTGATGAGCAGGATGCTTTCAGAAAACCTAAGAAGACTTATAGGAACTAATGAAAAGTGAAATGAGCAGAACTTGGAGAACTTTGTACACAGGAAATATTGTAACTATGATTAATTGTGAAATATTTTTACTCTAATCACTACAAATGACCCATGATGAAAAATGCTATCCATTCCCAGAAAGAAAACTGATGAATTCCAAATAGAAATTGAAACATACTCTTCCCATTATTTTTCTTGATTTTTTTGTAATGTGGTTAATATGGAAATGTGTTTTGCCTAACTTCATGTGTATAATTGATATATTTATTGCTTGCCTTCTCAATGGGTGGGGGACAGGCTAGAAGGAGGGAGAGAATTTGGAACTTAAAATATAAAAAAGGCTGTTAAAAATAAATAAAGAAAAAAAATACAAAAAAGAAAAGAGGAAAATGAATTCTAAAATTCCCTTATCTTCCCATAATCTATTGGTTTTTCACCTCTCTCTGACTTTCATCACACAACTCTATTCTTCATCCACACTGTGACCTCCAAGCCCTTGACTTTCCCAAGCTATCTCCCCTGCACTAGCCACTCTCTCCTCTTCTCCCCATCTTGCCTCCTTGGTGAACCAATGCAACTCTACACTTGTCCTCCTCTCTTGAATCCCTTGTCCTCTAATCATATCGCTGATTATACCAAGCCAAGTCTCGGCCTTGGATCACTCCCACCATTTGTCATCCTTGTGCCTACACACGTGCTACTGAATGAAAATGGAAAAAATCACTCAACCATTTTGACTGGGTCCACTACAAATTTATGTCACACAAGCTCAACTGGGCCCTCACTGCTGCTAGGCAATCCTACTGTGTCTCCCTTATCAACTCAGTCTCCTACTCTCCACAGTGGCTCTTCCAAACCTTTTCTTCCCTCCTCAAACCTCCCAGGACTTCCCTTGCCCTCACTCTCTCACCTGAGAAACTTGCCTCATTAAATTGAAGCTATTTAGCCATAGTTCTCTCTTCTTCCCTTCTCCTCATCTCCTATGACTCCTGCCATTCTCTCCTCTATCCCTGTCTCATGTGAAAAGGTGTGGCCGTATTCCTTACCAAAGCCAACCCTTCTACTTGTTCAAGTGATCCAATTCCATCCTGTCGCCTTCAACAGATTGTCCCCTCTGTCATCACCACTCTGTCATTTATTCTCTCTCTCCCTCTCTGTTGGTTTATTTCCTACTGCTAACAAACATACCCATTTCTCCCTTACCCTGAAAAAAACCCTCACTTCCTCCCATCCCTGCTAACTATTATCCTATATCTCTTCTGCCCTTTGTAGCTAAACTCCTCAAAAAACTCCTCACAATAGGTGCCTATGTTTTCTTTCCTCTCCCTCTCTTCCTAACCCTTTACAATATGACTTCAGATCTTATCATTCCACCAAAAGTGCTTTCTCTAAAGTTATGATCTCTCAGTTGTCCAATCCAATGGCCTTTTCTTAATCCTCATTCTCCTTGACCTCTCCGAAGTCTCTGACACTGTTGATCACCCTCTTTTCTTGGATCCTCTCTTTTCTCTAGGTTTACAGGACATCTTCTGGCTGTCCTCCTGCCTACCTGACTGCTCCTTCTCTGGCTCCTTTGCTAGATCTTTCTCAGGATCAAACCTTCTAAGTGTAAGTGTTCCTCAGGGTTCTGTCATGGGTCCTGAGCTCATCAAGATCCCAAGGATTTAGTTGCCATATATATGATGATGATTCTCATATCTACCTCACCTATTCCAATCTCTCTGCTGACCTCTAATCTCACATCTCCAACTGCCTTTCAAAAGACATATCAAAGTGAAAGTCCAGTAGATATCTTAAAGTCAATATGTTTAATATAGAACTCATTATAATTCCCTCAAAACCCTCCCCAACTCTGACCTTCCCTATTACTGTAGAGGGAAATGCCATCCTCCCAGTACCTCAAGCTCACAGCTGAGGAGTCATCCTGGGTTTCTCACTACTCTTACACCATATCTGACCTGTTGCCAAGGCCTGCTGACTTCACTTCTGAAACACCTCTCAAATATTTCCCCTTCTCTCTTCTGACACTGCCACCACGCTGGTGCATACCCTCATCCCCTCGCACCCGGATTGTTTCAATAACCTGTTAATGGTCTCTCCTCGCTCTACTCCATCCTCCATTCAGTTGCTAAAGTGATTTTCTTAAAGTGTAGATATGATCATGTCACTCCTCTACTCAATAAACTCCAGTGACTCCCTATTGCCTCAAGGATCAAATACAAAATGCTCTGTTTGGTATTCAAAGCACCTCATCACCTAGCCCCCTCCTATCTTTCCAGTCTTTTTACACATTACTTCCCAAAACATACTCTTCAATCCAGCAACACTGGCCTCCTGGCTGTTCCACAAATAAGAGACTCTATCTCTTGGCTCCAGGAATTCTTTTGCTGTGCCCCACAACTGGAATTCTCTCTTTCCTCTGTTGTGATTACTGACCTCCTTGGCTTCCTGCAAATTCTAATTAAAATCCCACATTCCACAAAAAGCCTTCCCCAACCCCTGTTAATCCCAATGCCTTTCCTCTGTTACGTATTTCTATTTTATCTTATATATAACTTGCTTTGTATTAATTTGCTTGCTTTTAAGCAAGCATTTAAGCTCCTTGAGGACAGGGACTGCCTTTTGTCTCTTTTTGTATCCTTAGTATTTACTACAGTAGCTGACCCATAGTAGTTGCTTAATAAATGTTTGTTAATTGGTTAATCAAGGATGAAGCAAGGATTCCAGTATCACCATTATTATTCAATACTGTATTTAAAATGCTAGCTATAGCAATAAGACAAGCAAAAGAAATTGAAGGAGTTAAGTATAGGTAATGAAGAAACAAAACTATCACCTCTTGCAGCTGATATGATGGTATACTTAGAGAACCCTAGAGAGTCAGCTAAAAAACTAGTCAAAATAATTACCAATATTAACAAAGTTGCAGGACAGAAAATGAACTCACACAAATCATCAGCATTTCTATACATTACTAACAAAACCAAGCAAAAAGAGGTAGGAAAAGAAATTTTTCCACTTAAAATAACTGCAGACATTATAAAATACGTGAGTCTGCTTGCCATGTCATCCATAGGAACTATATGAACACAATTACAAAACATTCTTTACACAAAGACAGATCTAAATAATTTGGAGAAATATTAGTTGCTCATGGGTAGGTTGAGCCATTATAGTAAAAATGACAACATCACCTAAATTAATTTACTTATCAGTGCCATTCCAATAAAACTGCCAAAGAATTACTTTATAGAGCTAGAAAAAAAAAACAGTAAGAAAATTCAGCTGGAGGATCAAAAGGTCAAGAATATCAAGGGAATCAATAAAAAAAGTGAAAAATGGGTGCCTAGCAGCATCACATCTCAAACTATACTACAAAGCTGTACTGTTAAAAACAATTTGGCACAGGATAAGAGATAGAATGGTTGATCAATGGAATAGATTAGGCACACAATATGCAGAAACAAAAGACCACAGTAACCTAGTGTTAGATAAACCCAAAGTCCCAACCTATTGGGGAGACAATTCACTATTTAATAAAAAACATTGGGAAAACTGAAAAGTATTCTGGTAGAAACTAGCCACAGATCAGCATCTCACACCACATATGAAGATAAGCTCAAAATGGGTACTTGATTTAGACATAAAGGGTGATATTGTAAGCAACTTAGGGGAGCATGGAAAAATTACTTGTCAGATATATGGATAAGGGAAGAGTTCATGACCAAACAAGAGATAGAGAGGTTCATGGGAGAAGAAATGGATAATTTTAATTACCTTAAATGAAAAAGGGTTTGCTCACACAAAATCAATACAGCCAAAATTAAAAGAAAAGCAGAAAACTGGGGGGGGGGTTGGAGAGAATTTTTGGCAATTTTCTCTGATAAAAGTCTCATTTCTCAAATAGATAGGGAACTGAGCCAAATTTGTAAAAATAAGAGCTATTTCCCAATATTCAATGGGTATGAACAAACAGTTTTCTGAGGAAGAAATTCAAGCTTTTAATAGTCATATAAAAATGTTCTAAATCACTAATAATTAAAAAAAATACAAATTAAAACTCATAACTATCACATCAGCAAAGATGACAGAAAAGGAAGATGGCAAATGCTGGAGAGGACATGGGAAAATAGGCACAGTAATGCATTATTAGTGAAGATGTGAACTACTCCAATCATTCTGGAAAGCAATTTGGAACTATACCCAAAGGGCTATAAAATTGTGCATATCCTTTGACCCAGCAATAGTTCTATTAGGTCTATACTTCAAAGAGGGGGGTGTCTGGAGGTGTGGTGTGAGGGCTTCACAAGCCTTTTCAGGGCTGCTCATCCACCTCTGGTGTCCACCTGTCACCCTCACCTGGGACTCCAGGAAGCTATAGTATGTTCAGCAATCACACTCTGGTAAAACCATCTCTGCAGATGGACTAAAGCAGACTGAGAGTAACCAAAAAGCTTCAAACCCATCGGTGAGTTAGGAGGATGTCTACTCCAAGCATATGAAGACTTACCCTGGCAGACTGGGCAGATGAGAACAATTTGTTCCAAGGGCCATGAAGGTGTCTAAAGCACTTAGAGCTTGATCAGACATCTAAGATGCTAAGATCAACCACTGTATCTTTGGCCACTGCTAGCTGTCCTGACTTTTGACTTACCACTGGATTTCAATGACTCTGGAAGACAGAGTAAGGCTGATGACTTTTGTGCAACTCTGCCTCACTTAAATCCACTTCATGCCAAGTCAAGACATCACCTATCATCCACTATTTTACTATTTTACCCCAACATCATGATGTCATTGATCCTCTTCAAAAATGAACGATGAACAAGAATCCCAAAAATATCAAAGGGAAAGGAAAAAGACCTCCACATGTACAAAAATATTTATAGCAACTTTTTTGTGGCGGCAAATAATTGGAAATTGAAGGGGTATCCCTCAATTGGGAAATAGTTAAACAAATTATGGTATATTATTGCGATGAAATACTATTGTGTCATGAGAAATGATGAAAGAGATGTTTTCAGAAACACCTGGGAAGACTTATATGCACTGATACAAAATGAAGTGAGTTCAACTAGGGGAATAATTTACATGATAACAGCAATACTATAAAGACAATCATCTGTGAAAGATGTAATAACTAATCAACACAACGATCCACCACAATTCCAATGGACTCAGGATAAAAAATATTATTCACCTCCTGACAGAGAACTAATGGACTCAGAGTGTAGAGTGATGCATATTTTTTTTCTTTCTCTTTCTTTTATTATTTCACCAGAAGTTGGCTAATGTGGAAATTTGTTTCATGTGACTTCATATTTGTAATGGGTTTTGTATTTTCACCTCAGTGGATTGGGAAGGGGATGAGGGAGAAAGAGAATCTGGAACTGAAAATAAAATAAAATTGAATGAAAAAAAAAAGAAAGGTGGAGGGGAGCCAGGTGAGAAAAAGCTCTAAAAGCCAAAAAGAGTTTATATTTGATCCTAGATGCAATTGAGCTTTTTGAGCAAGGGAGTGACATGGTCAGACCTGCACTTTTGGGAAATCACTTCGGCAGCTGTGTAGAAGATGTTTTGTAGAAGGGAGACACTTGAAGACCAATTAGGAGGTTGTTTCAATACCCAAGGCAAGAGGTAATGAGGGCCTAAACTAGAGTGGGAAGGATATGAGACATGTTGTGAAGGTAAAACCAACATGATTTGGCAACTAATTGGATGTGTAAAGTGAGAGAGGCAGAAGCATCAAGGATGACATTGTTGGGGTGCTTGGGTGTTTATGCTTAGGTGCTTATGTTTGGGTGCTTGTACTCAGACCCCAATTTCTCCTTAGCCTCAGAAACACTGTCCCTTGATAATCATTTAAGATCAATTGAGCCCCAATAAGGGCCAAAAACCTAAATTAATCCTTTTCTCTCTGAATGAACTAAAAACACCCCTTCCTGTGTCAGCAAATTCCAGGACCAGATAGAACTGATCAGTATTTTTCCTGTTTGTTATCACTGGGCCCAGTATGCCAGATACTCTCTTGAATAATGGGATTTTTCTTATCTTGAATTTCAATTGAGAACTGATCACTCCTTAACCACTCCCTAATCCCGCCCTGAATCACCTAGTTAGCATATTTGACACATGTTTTATTGCATTTTATCCTATATAAACTTTACCTGTACCTCTCTAAGATTGCAGGATCCTTAAGAATCCTTGCCCACTGAAAAGCGTTAACAATAAACTTTGCCACCTTGGCTTAAGATTGCTTGAGTTTGTGAATTCATTCCAGACAACCTGTTTTGTACTTTGGTTTTTTTGAGGGGTCCCCACCTCTCAACCCTCATCGACATAAGGTTGAGAACCTGGGAGACTGCAAGGATGGTGGTGCCTTAGACAGACATAGGGATGTTAGGAGGAAGAGTGTGGCTGGGAGAAAAAAAAATGCATTCTCTTTTGCAAACACTGAGTTAGAGATGCCCACAGAACATCCAAGTTTACATATTGAGGTGAAAATGTTGGCTCAGCCCAGAAGAAGAAGGGGAGCAATCCCCCAGAAGCCTCTTCAGAGGCAAAGATTTGATATACCAAGTAGGTGATGGCGCAGGACAATTCTTGGTATATACCATGTCACTAGGACAGATTGTATGCAAGAAGGTAACAGTCTCTTTGATGGGGTTGGGATCTGGACCCCAGAAAGGAAAAACCCTGTACTTTCCCACTTGGCCAAATCTCTGGCATTCTTCTGAGGTTATAATACTGGCCTTTCATTGTGGCTACACCCAATCTCCCCTCCATTGTCTTACCTCCCTATGGCCCCTGGCCATTTCCCACCCTTAATCCTAGCTAGGCTCCATTCTCCCTTGGCCATGTGCCCCAAGAGTTCTTTCACCCCAGCTTACTGGCCACTCCCATCCAGATCCACTCCTAGATCCCTCCCACAGTCTATCTGTATATAAGGTCTACCTTGTCTCCATTAAAATGCTCAGATTCTTATAATCTAGCCATGGCTCTGATTCTTAAAATCTAGCCAATAAATAGCTCAGTAACATTCAGACTCCTTAAGAGTCTGCCCAATATGACGGATGTTCTAATAAACCATGTCTTTGGCTGAAAGAGGGCTTGGGTCGAATCCTTTCAGACAGGACCCGTGTGTTGTGATTTGGGGGTCCCAGGACCCCTGAACCCCTTAACTGCATCATCTTCACTACCTTCTTATAGATCATCCCTTCTTAGCCACAGTTTAAGAAGTGCTGAAGGGGTCTTGAGTGGAAAAAGTTTGATGACGCTGACCCATGATGCTATAGTCCTAATGTTCCTAGTACTGTTTCTGCTCATAGCCACATCTGTTCATCAGGAGACCCAAGTGAACTGCAAAGATCTGAGGTCATCCCCCCACATGGATTGGATTGTTTAGACCCAAGTCTTGGTCCTTCCAAAGGGAGCACATGAAACCTTGGATTTGTTGTGGTCTTCCACTTCCCACTCTTCTAGGGGGCCATTACATTACTTGTTGTCTTTTGTCTTCTTTTTACTCTTTTTCCAGTTTAGTTTAGCTCCCCTCCAGTGCTTCTCCCACCCCCAAGTTCAAGGCTGTCCAATAACAACAACAACAAAACCAGAATGCAATGTAATTGCAATGCTCCCTTGCCTTCCAGATCTAAAGTCCATCTGGCCTTTCCATCTGCCCTCTTTTATGTGCTGTCTCACCTAATTAGAATGTGAGCTCCTTGAGGGCAGGGGTTATCTCACTTTTCTTTGTATCTCTCAAGTACTTAGAAAGCTTGGCACTTAGCAAGTACTTAATAAATGCTTTTCCATTCCATTGAGATTTCTAGTCGATTGTTCTTTCGGTATTGTCTTGAAGGCACTCTCATAAAGGGGACCAATGGGACCATCAAGAATTGAAATGCAGGTTAAGTGGGGATAATGGATTTAGAAGAAGTGGAGGGCAGAAAAAAGAAGGATAATGAAGAGCAAGGAAATAAAGGCATCACCAGCCAAACCACATCTGACCTTGCTTTTAATCAATCAGCTTCTGCCCATAACAGAACTTCCTCTTTTTTCTTGTTTGTTTGCTTTTGGTTTTTGGTAGATGCCAATTCAAATGAAGTCCTAGTCCTCTTGAGTAGTTTCTGCTTTTTTCTGTTTCCTGAGGAACAGCTACCTATACAATTCTTGGGTAATTCGTGGCAGTGAAAGATGGAGGAAGAGAAGCCCTGAGGAGAAGAAGCTCTGCAAAGGGTCAGAGCCCTGAAGCTATAAGAAGAAATGTAATATTGTTTTCTCTTGGCCAGTGAAGGGATGAATAATGGGTGGAAGAGTTTAAACAATGTTTTCTCACTTGCTATGGGATACTGGACTATATGAGTAGTGCTCTGTGTTACTAAAAGAGGGATCTAGGGCCAGGAGTGGGGAACCTGTGGCCCTCTAGGTTCTTGGGTGTGGCCTTTTTTGACTGAGTCCAAGTTTTACAGAAAAAATCCTTTTATTAAGGGGATTTGTTCTGTGAAGTTTGGATTTAGTCAAAGGGCCACCACACTTGGGGACCTAGAGGAGATTTGTTCTGTGAAGTTTGGATTCAGTTAGAGGGCCACACTTGAGGACCTAGAGGGGATTTGTTCTGTGAATTTTGGATTCAGTTAGAGGGCCACACTTGAGGGCCTAGAGGGGATTTGTTCTGTGAAGTTCAGATTCAGTCAAAGGGCTGCACTTGAGGACCTAGAGAATAAAACCATTCAGGTGACTTGAGGGATTTAAATTTGGAGGTCAGAGATTGAATTTGGGGAGGAGAGATCTGGAGAAATTTGGGAAAAAGTGAGAGACAGTTGAACAACATTTTCCAGGCCCAGACACTAGTCCAAAATCGACTTCCAGGTTGTAAGAGGCACAGGATTAAGAGCAAGCTAAGAGACTGTTTTTATGTTTTCCTTATTAAGGAGGCTTAAGGAGTATCTTGGAGGATTAGATAGCAAAACTAGAAGAGGTTTATTCAAGGATAAGAAGAAAATAGTTGGCAGGACTGAATAAAGGAAAAAGAAAGGCTAAGTGTAACAATTAGAGGGTTAAGCAAATTGATCCAGTGGATTGGTTAGTGAGATAAAGCTTTGGAGATCTTTTCAATTCCAGTCCATGCTGTTGAGTCAAATCCCCCAGAAGGAGGCTACTTCTCTACCTTTGCTTCTAGGGATTTCCCTGAGGGGTTGAAGGTTTCTTTTCTCTTTTTATTGGCTCCCACCATTTACCAAAATGGATTACCCACTGTGATGATCCACATGGGCACAAAGAACATTACCAGAAGAGATTTTGAAAGTATTGCCAATGATCATGAAATCTGGGGTGGGGGGGAGGGAACTGGAGATCACAGGAGCATAGATTGTGTTTTTCCTCACTGCTGCCCTTTAAAAGCAAAGAATGAAAAGAGAAAAATGAATTTGGGAAGTGAATACCTGGCTTAGAAAATGGTATCTGAGAATAGGATTTGGATTTCTGGCCCACAACTTACAACATAGAATTGATAAATTCCTTGCCAGACAAAGAGCGTTACAAAAGCTGGCCATTAATGGATTGGTTAGGTGTCTTGTAGGTGTTATCAAAAGAACTTCAAACTAAAACAGGATTAGGGAAGAAGACTGTTTACCTATAACCCAAAATGAGATATTATTGAGAGAAGTCACAAAAAAAAGGAAGACCAGGGGGTAATGATAACAATACTTAGCATTTATGTAGCACTTTAAGAGTTGTGTTGGTCATAAGAACAAACCCCAAAATCGAAAATAGTTTAAGAAAGAAATTTATTAGGTCATTTGGTAGAGGAAAGTGAGCCAGAAAAGAGGGTGTGGCTCCCTCCCATCCAGACTTTAGAAGGTTTACATTATATAGGATTTTTTTACCCCCCAAAAAAATTTTTTATTTATTTTTAAACATTCACTTTCATAAGATTTTGAGTTTTAAATTTTCTCCCCTTCCCTCTCCTTTCCCTTCCCCAAGACAGCATGCAATCTGATATAGGCTCTACTTATACATTCATATTAAGCATTAAAATATGCTATCATGATGTAAAGAAGAATTAGAACTGATGAGAAACCAATAAAACAATAAAAGAAAAGGAGAGCAAATAGTATGCTTCCATCTGCATTCAGATTCCATAGTTCTTTCTCTGGATATAGATATCGCATTTTCCATCATGAGTCTTTGAAGTTGTCTTAGGTCCTTGCATTGCTGAGGAGAGAGATAAGTCTATCAAAGACAGTCATCGCACAATGTTGCTGTTACTGTGTACAGTGCTCTCCTGGTTTTGCTCACTTCACTCAGCATCAGTTCATACAAGTCTTTCCAGGTTTTTCTGAAGTCTGCCTGCTCATCATGTCTTATAGCACAAGAGTATTCCATTACATTCATATACCACAACTTGTTCAGCCATTCCCCAATTGACGGGGCCAATTCTTGGCCACCACAAAAAGAGCTGCTATAAATATTGTTGTACATGTAGGTGCTTTTCCTGTTTTTATGATCTCTTTGGGACATAGACCTAGAAGTGCTGTTGCTGGGTCAAAGGGCATTATACAGGATTTTGACAAAGGCTTCTGCACACATGAATCACACAAAGGGAACACAAAACACAAACTTGGGTGGACCCAAAAGAAGACCTGGGTGTGGGAACCAACAAGAATGCTTTGGGTGCATTCAGGACCTGGGGGAATCCAGAATTCCCCGTAATCATCTCTAGCAGTCCTAGAGAGTTACTGGGGTCAGTATGACATTCTGACATTCTGGGTGTAGGCCCTAGTTAGATTTAATAATAGATACAATAATAAGTTTTCCAAACAATATAATAAAGCATTACAAACGTTCTCTCATTTTATCCTCACAGCCACCCTGGGAGGTAGGTGCTGCTACTAATAGCTCCATTTTACAGATGAAGAAACTGAGGCAAATAGAGGTGAAATGACTTGCCCAGAATCACACATCTAGCAAGTGTCTGAGGCTGGTTTTGAACTTAGGTCTTCCTGACTCCTGGCCCTGCACTCTCTCCACCTAGCCATCTTTAACAAACACTCAGAGAGGTACAGTGATGCCACTTAGAATTCAGGGCATCCAGCATGATGATTACATATGGGGTGGAATTGTATACTAAGAAAATATACTCACATGAGGAAATCCAGGAACCAGAAAGGAGAAGCATGACTGAGAATATTTGAATGAAGATCAGAGGAAGAAATCAAAGTGATTTTCTGATTAGATTATGCTACAGTCTACTTGTAGATTTAGCAATGATGGAAGACTTCAATTATCCAAACATTTTTAGAGCTCTGCCACAGCAGAGAAATTAACAACTTCCTGACTTAGCTTAGAGATCATTTCATCCTGCAAAATGAGGAAATTCTATTCTAGATCTGACTCTCACTAACAGGAAGGAATTGTTTGCTAGAGCAGGAATGATGGGAACCTTAGAAAAAAGTGACCACTCCATCTTAGAGTTTGTGATTAGAAGAGGAGAAATATAGATATAATCTGATGTGCTGTAATTCTAAGGAAACAAATTCCAATGGGTTCAGAGGAAACATAGGTAGAATCTCAAGGGCTAAAATGTTCCAGGAGAAGTCAGCTCAGGAGGGATAGGTGGAATGAAATTCTAATGAGGATCAGAAAGGGAATTTGTCTTAAGAGACAGATGTGGACGCACAGGGCTCTCACCAATCAAGTTAGATTTTGAAAAGAAAATGTAGAGAAAATGGAAGCAAAGTCAGGTCTGCTAAGTGGTATAGGGAGACACCCTATGCCCAGTTATCAGGATGGCACAGATGTTGATCTGGCACAAGCCAGGGGTTTTTAGAGAATAGTTTAGGGGGCAGCTAGGTGGCGCAGTGGATCGAGCACCGTCCTTGGAGTCAGGAGGACCTGAGTTCAAATCTGGTTTCAGACACATAACACTCACTAGCTGTGTGACTCTGGGCAAGTTACTTAACCCCAATTGCCTCACCCCCCAAAAAAATAGTTTATAAGGATACAGGTGCTTAATACAGAGCAAGGATATGTATATTTTTAGGCAATTGGGGTTAAGTGAATTGCCCAGGGTCACACAGCTAGTAAATGTGAAGTGTTTGGTCTGAGGCCAGATTTGAACTCAGGTCCTCCTGACTTCAGGGCTGGTGCTCTATCCACTGTGCCACCTAGCTGCCCCAAGGGTATATTTTCTTAGTTCTGGTTTGGGTTCAGTTGAATTCCAAGACTTCTCTTTGTCTCCCTTCTCCCCACAAAGACAATACTCAAGCCACACAGCAGTGGCTGATGGTGGTAAAGGGCTGCATGGTGTAAAAGAATGGACCTATCTGAAGAAACGCTGGAGCCCATGCAATGTGCAGTTTATGTCTGGCTGGGGGTGGGTTCCAGATACCACATTGCCAGGGCAAAGCCTTAAGTTATGCATGAAACAAAGCAACCTTTTTGCTCTAATGGCCTATATGGGAGGAAGCTACTGTCTGTAAGTATCTCCTAATTCTCAGTACCTTGTAATCCCATCTGCTCCATAGACTAGGGACTTCCTCTGGGAAATTTTATACATATTGCAACCTAGGAGCTTGCACTTAAAATTCTGGCTGCTCCCATGGACCTATTTCCTTTCTTGTACTATGTATGAGGCTAGCCATAGCCTACCACTACCCACCCATCCCAGTCATTCTTAGTAACACAAGACCCAGACCTCTTTTCTAGGTGGAGGCACCAGGCACTGTCTTAGTTTCAGGGAGCAAAATTCTGAGCAATATCACCAAAAACAAACTACAACTTAGTACTAAAAGTATTACTACTGCCTCAGAGAACTAGGAGCCCCAAACTGGTCTGTCATCTCAAACCAGGGCTCTCCCATGCATGCCCCATGCTGGATCTTGGGGAAGGTCCATCTTGGCTCTTTCCATCCATGTAAGGGTGTCGCTGATATTAACAGCAGAGTGCAGCATTCACTGAGCATGCTCCCCTGACTTCTGCAGGGTGGATGCCAATCAGTTTTGTTTCTCCCAGTCCCTCAGTAGTCATGCTAAAGAAGGAGTCTCGTTTCTGAAAGGCGTCAGGTCCAGGCTCAAATTCATGATAGTTAAATAGATGACTGACTGAGCCATGATCCTCTTCAAGAACGAAGGGCAGCTAGGTGGTGCAGTGGATAGAGCACCGGCCCTGAATTCAGGAGGACCTGAGTTCAAATCCGGCCTCAGACACATAACACTAAATAGCTGTGTGACCCTGGGCAAGTCACTTCACCCCATTGCTTTGAGGGAAAAAAAACAACAGCAATGACCAATACATCCAGGAGAAAAGCAAACCAAATCAGAAGCAGTAATTTGCTTGCAGAGAGAGCCCAGGGCTCAAACATTATAGATTCTTCCCTAGTTTGTTGGAAGGGAGGGTATTACAAATATTACTTCATTTGGCCCTCACAAATCACAATGTGATCTTCACATTTAATCCCACCCTGAAAGGCAGGTGTTATTATGATCCTTATTTTATAGTAAAGAAAACTGAGTCAGAATTCCAAAGGACTATGATAAAAAATGCTATTCACATTTAGAGAAAGAACTGATGGAATCTGAATGTACATCGAAGCACACTATTTTTAATTTCTTTATTTTTTTAATTTTTTTTATCTGTTTCTTCTTTTACAATATGACTTATATGGAAATATGTTTTACATGATTGCACATATATAACCTGTATCAAGTTGTTTACTATTTTAGGAAGGGAGTACATGGAAAAGGGGAGAAAATTTGGAACTCAAACTTTTAAGAAAATGAATGTTAAAACTTGCTTTACATGTGATTGGAAAAATAAATACTATGACAAAGAACAAAAAGAAAAGAAAGAAAAAAGAAAACTAAGTCGGGGCAGCTAGGTGGCACAGTGGATAGAGCACTAGCCCTGGAGTCAGGATGACCTCAGTTCAAATGTGACCCCAGACACTTAATACTAGCTGTGTGACCCTGGACAGGTCACCTAACCCCAACTGCTTTGTCAAAAAAATTTTTTTTTTAAATAAACTTAAGTTTTGGTTCAAATCCAGCCTTGACACTTACTAGCTGTGTGACCCTGGGCAAATCACTTAGCCCCAGTTGCCTCACTGAAAAGCAAAAATAGGAAAACTGAGTCAGACGAAGGTTAAGTGACTTGCCCTGGCTAACAAATGTCTGAGGCTAGATTTGAACTCAGGTCTTTCTGATTCACGATTCCTTGCTCTACACACTGTGCCACTAGTTGCCTCTAAGGGGGAAATACTTATTACCTCATACATACCTACCAAGGTGTGGCAGCCAGTCACTGGGTATTAGTAATGCTAGACCGCTTCCTTCCTGCTTGGGACACTAGCAAGTCAAATTCCTTATCTCCCAAAATGTACCAAAATGAAAAAAAGAAGAGTGTGATAATTAAAATTTTTTCCATATACAGTCCTTCCTCAATTACATATATGTATGTATATAGTATTACGCACATATATGTATATGTATACACATATATGTATATGTATACACATATATATGTATAGTCATCTAGGCCTTCTTCTAACATTTCCACCCCACCATCCCAGAGGCCATCAGTGGCTTGGTGTTCCCTTGCCTTTAGTCATTTTCTAAGGTTCAGGGTAGATACTAGGACTATCTCATTGAATGAAGGGTCCTAATAGGTTTCACTCACATGGGATTGGCAGTGTCTCCAAATAAGTCCACAAAATAAGATCTAAGAATCTATAAATTAACAGAAGCAGAACTATAAATAGCAGGATTTTCCGCCCCCACAGCCCCATCATCAAGGACTCAGGGACACCTGAAAATAGCAGTAAAGGTCACCATAAAAACAACTGAAGTTTTCTTGCTATGGTCAGAATAACTTGTTATGTCAGGAAGAGAGTCACCCTTTTTTAACAGTTTCAAAATTGTTCGTAGAGGCCTGGTCCTGAGTCACAGACTGACCTATCATAGTTATAATGGGACAAAACTCCCCTCAAGCAAATTGTCACAGGTGCCTTTTGGAACGGACAATTCATGAATTAGAACTCCACATATTCAAGGGATTTTGTAACCAGGCCTGTCATCTTAGAAGGGGAACAACACTGTGGGGAAACCAAGTCAAGAAGCCCCTGCCATGACCTTCACAAGATTATCTTCTCAACTTTCTCGGCAATCTCTATGCATCCAGCTAACTAATATTTGGAGCTGCAAAGAAGTTTTCCCTGTGGGCAGCTTTTGGCATCCTTCATTGTATAGTGTATTATTGATTCAGCAGCCACATAAACATTTTCACTGGGATTAAAATTCAAATCAAATCAAAATTACAATCCCCAGAGGTTCTACCTCACCACTGCTTGCAAAGCAAGTAGTTAAGGGAGAGTACAATTGTTTCTCAAGTTAACAGCGGTAGAAGCAAGCCCACAGTCTAAGCATAATATATGTCACTGAAAAGTGACCCAGCTTTTGTACCCATTAAGTATTCCCCAAAACCAAGTTCTTTCCTTCTCTTCCCAATTTAACATATTCTGATGCAAACACCCATCATCACCACTTAATAAACTAACCACATTCTAGGATTTTAGACAACAACTAAATACATGATTGTTCACTCAGACCCAGAAAGGCACTGCTTACATTTAGCCTGTGTCTTAATGGCTGTCCATCAATCCCAAGAGCAAAAGGATTTTGAAACTATGGTCTGTGGATCTAAGCTCAGGCAGCAAGGCTTAGGGCCTGGAGTCTCTGGTTGGGGCCTTTCCTTGACAGGTTTCCAGAATGTCTCTCTCCTTGATGAACTAAAACAGAGTCTGGGCCTGGGAATATAATCCTTTACATATGACATCAGATTCTCACAGCAACTGACAAACTCTGTATTCAAAGACGTAAAGTTAATCTAGTGTTTCAGGATTTCACCCAAGATGTTAACCTTAGCATACAGGGCAGTCAGAAACTCTGGGGTACAATAATCAATTTGCAATTTGTTCAGTTATTTCCTGCAGATTTCATAATCTTCAATAGGCAGAAAAATCGCCATATAAATCATTCCTATACTGTGTAAGCAACATTTTGAGGCCATTCTCTGAACAAACTCTCATAGAAATAACATTCTCCCAGCTGGCTGGGGTGGGGCGGGAGGGCTGGAGGCTGACAGGTGGCAGGAGGTTGGGAGCCTTAGAACTTCTGTGGAAGCCAATATCCTAATTAGTCTCAGATCAGAATTCAGGAGGCTGTCACACACACACACACACACACACACACACACACACACACACACACACACACATACACCCACACACACACACACATACACACTCTCTCTCTCTCTCTCTCTCCTCTCCTCTCTCTCTCTCTCTCTCTCTCTCTCTCTTCTGTGGCTTCTCTCACACAGTTGATAAGGTTTTGTGATCTCTCCATGGCTGAAAATTTAAAGGGATTGGTATTCTTTCACAACACTGGTGTGTGTGTGTGTGTGTGTGTGTGTGTGTGTGTGCGTGTGTGTGTGCATGCATTAAATTTTAGCATGAGAGGTGACTATGAGCTCAGAGACCAAATTCCACATTGTAAATCACCTCCTTCCCCTAACACTAAAGCAATAGAAATCTCACTCTCCCCACGGGAAGAGGAGAGGGGAGACAAAGACAGACAGAGAGAATGTGCATTCTGGGTGCATTCATTTGTTTACAAAGTCTTTCAAATCTCTACTTTTTGACAATAATAGACAACATTTATATAGCACTTTAAGGTTACAAAGCACTTTACTTACATAAACTATCTCATTTGATCTTCATAATAACCCTGTGAGATAGGTGCTATTATGATCCCCATTTTCCAGATTAGGAAATTTAGGCAAACAGAGTTTAAGTGATTTGTCCCAGTTCACATAGCTAGCTAGTGTCTTGAGACAGGATTAACTCAGGCCTGTGCAGGTTCCAGAGCCAACATTGTACACACAATGCCACCTAGTGGCGTAGTGAGGTGCACCCAAAAAATCCTCACTAGGCTATTTCTGCATATAAAAAGAGCTAAACCTCACTCCCATGATAATTTGGAAGTCTGTATTTTTTTTTAATTATGCCTGAGTCAAAAGAATTAATATTTCTTTAGTTTCCAATGCCATAAATTTATGAAGATTGGGGGAAGACAATTTTTCCATCTTTCTTCTCTCTCCCTTCCATACTGGCCTTTGTAAGACGTAGAAAGAACACTAACATGTAAAAGCTTTGAAATTGTCACCTGTTTTCAGCCCTCTCTGTTCCCACTCATTCTCTTTTGGCTGATCAGGCCATAGGACGAAAAAATGCTGTCCATGTAACCAGGACACAGAATATACACAAACATTACTGACAGAATATACTTATACTACATCTCTCTCTCTCTCTCTCTCTCTCTCTCTCTCTCTCTCTCTCTCTCTCTCTCTCTCTCTCTCTCTCACACACACACACACACACACACACACACAAACACAAGAACTACTCTCTCTTCCCAGAAATGTGGGGCAGCCATTTGAGTTTCCCCTATGGCCAAAGGTGTTAAACTCTGGGGCAGAGGACTGGCAGGTTTTTCTCTGACCTTCAGGCCCTGATGCCTCTCTTTGCCACCATTTTTCCTTCCATATCCACCATACCACTCCCTGAGGGTTGAAGAGTGCCTCATCTTATTCCACTAGTGGGACTTCTCGAAAACCACCCACAGCTCTTTGCCATTAGGTGCTGGGAGGTAGTATCAGCAATTCCCCCTACTCCCCAAATTTCATAGACTTATAGAAAAGGGATCAAATCTTTACTCTCTTTCTCCCATTTCTTGAACCCAGTAATCATTTTCACCATCATAGCAGTGGCTCTAAAAGTGCTTGGAAGCTTCAGCATATTTCCTAAATACAAGTATGAGGATAGCATAAATTACTGACTCTACACAAGCAAGGGGATTATGGAAAGAAGAAAGGAAGGAAGGAAGGAAGGAAGGAAGGAAGGAAGGAAGGAAGGAAGGAAGGAAGGAAGGAAGGAAGGAAGAAGGGAAGGAAGGAAGGAAGGAAGGAAGGAAGGAAGGAAGGAAGGAAGGAAGGAAGGAAGGAAGGAAGGAAGGAAGGAAGGAAGGAAAGGAAGGAAGGGAGGGAGGAAAGGAAGGAAGGGAGGGAGGGAGGAAGAAAGAAAGAAAGAAAGAAAGAAAAGAAAGAAAGAAAGAAAGAAAGAAAGAAAGAAAGAAAGAAAGAAAGGAGGAAGGAAGGAAAGAAAGGAAGAAAAAAGAAGAAAAGAAGGAAAGAAAGAAGGAAAGGAGGAAGAAAATAAGTATTTATTAAGCACCTACTATGTGCCAGTCACTGTACTAAGCATTACCTCTTTTTATCACTATTTTATCACTGTATCACTTTTTATCACTAGTATCTCATTTGTTCCTCACAACAACCCTTGGAGGTAGGTATTGTTATCCCCATTTTACAGTGAGGGAAACTGAGGCAGACAGTTTAACTGGCTTGCCCAGGATAAGTAAGTATCTGAGGCCAGATTCGAGCTCAAGTCTTTCTGACTCCTGGCTCAGTGCTCTACTTACTGTACCACCAGCTGCTTTATGACATGCCTTATTCAAGACTGGGTTTGCTTAGCTTATAAGGATACAGATGTCAAATACAAATTAGGGCTATATATTAGTAGTCCTGATGCTGGTGCTGGTTCAGTTAAATGTCCAAACTTTTCCGTGTCTGTTTTCCCCCAATGGAGATGAGGCTCATAATGGTGTGGAAGGCCTGACATGGCACCAAGCTTCATGCCCTGGGTGATTTTCTATGTCCCAGAGGCTAACAGCTACAATGTCATCAGTAAAAAGACATGATTTATGCATAAAACAAAGCAATCTTCATGCTCTATCTATCTGCATGGGTGGAGTGGGGTGGATATTATCCATCAGCATCCCTTAATTCTCAGCGACTATTCCAGCTGTCTACAGACTAGGATCTTCCCTCTTGAAAATCAGGCTGCTCCCTTTGACCTGCTTCCTCCTTTTAGATTGTGTGTTTGTCTGGCCATAGCCTACCACAGCATATGACCATAGGAGTATGTCACAGTCCTGAAAAAAGAAAGTGTCAGGAATGTTAAGGCTCAGAATTAGCTGAGGCTGGCAAGGCAAGCTAAGGACAACAAAAAAGGGGAGGAGGTTGAGCTATATTGAGGGAAAAAGGATTATCAAAGGAGACCTATCCTTAGGACACATGGGATGACTGTAGCTACAAGAGGGAAATGGCCGATCTGGTCAATTCCTGGTTTGCTTCTGTTTTCTCTACAGAGCAGAATGGTCATTTCACTGGAAAAGACAGAACCAAAAGGACTAATGGGGATACCCAAGATAAGTAAGGAGATAGTAAGAGGTGCTATTGAATTCAAGTCACTGGATCCTAGCAACTCCATCATCGGATCTTAAAAGAATTTGCAGATGTGATTACTGAGAAATTGTCAGTGATGTTTCAAAGATCTCAATAAATGAGAGAAGTACCACAGGATAGGCATAGTGTGAGTGTCATCCCAATTTTCGAAAGAGAAGAGAAAAAAGTCTGCAAAATATAGGCCAGTGATATTGACTTCAGTTCTTGGCTGTGTCAGTAAGGAGAAGATTGGTGAATGTTTAGCAAAGGAAGCAATAATCCCAAACAGCCAGCTTGACCATCAAAAAACAGGGCATGGACTCAGATTCTTACAATCTGTCCACTGCTCAGACTCTTACAATCTAGCCAATAGCTCACTAATGTTAAGACTCCTTAAGAGTCTGTCCAATATGGCGGATGTTCTAATAAACCTTGTCTTTGACTGAAAAAAAAAAAACCAGGGCATGCCAGACTAATCTCATTCCTATTTTGATAGAATTATTAAATTGGTAGATGAGGACAATACTTGCAGACACAATTTACCTAGGTTTTAGAAAAGCCTTTGATCAACTATCTTGTATTTTCTTGTGGAGCAGATGGAGAGATGTGAACTAGAAGCTAACACAATCCAATGGACTAAAAACTGGTCAGATGGCCAGACTCAAAAAGTAGTTGGTGGAGCAGTGGATAGGGTGCCAGTTCTAGTGTTAGGAAGATGCATCTTTGTGAGTTCAAATCTCAGACACTAGCTGTGTGACCCTAGGCAAGTTACTTAACCCAATTTATCTCAGTTTCCTTATCTGTAAAATGAGCTAGAGAAGGAAATGGCAAGCTACTCCAGTATCTTTGCCAACAAAACCCCAAATGGGGTCATTTAAGAGTCATACATGACTGAAACAACTAAACAGCAACGACAAAATAGTTCAATATCAACATGGCAGGAAGTCTAGTACAGTGCCCCAGAGATCTGTGTTTGGGCCTTGGTTATTTCACATTTTTAGCAGTAGCTTGGACATCTGTCAAATTTATAAAGAACACAAAAGTTGGTAAAGGTAGCTAGCCAGTAGGTGAAAGTCAGGATCCAAAGGAATTGTGACAGGAGAGAGCATGGAACTGAATCTAATCAGAAGAAAGTCAGTAAGAATGAATGAAAAGTCTTGCACTCGGCCACAAAAAGCCAACTGGACAAATACAAATTGGGGAGGAATGATTGAGGTGAAGCTAAGATGACAGAGTAGCAGGACAAAGTACAGACAAGCTTTCCCCAATAACTCATCCACAAATGTCTTAAAAATGCACCAGGCCATGTTCTGACTAATAAAGAAAAGGAAAAAAAAACACAGGGATTCATTTTCTGGTCCAAGTTGGCAAAAGGGCAAACAGAGATCCACAGATGCTGGGGATGGAGTCTAGCCAAAAATAGCCATACATGGAGCATTCCAGAATAAAAACTAAAAGAGGACTGAGACTGTGCAATAAGGAAAGAAGAGGTCCCAGATCTACATGGAAGGGTGTGACCTTGTACAGTGTGCTGAAACAAGTGCCATTTGGCAGCTCGGTTACTCACTACCCAGTTCCAAGTCACAAGTCCAAGGCAACCTGAGAAGCCTTGCACCTCACCTAAAGGGTGGTGTCCAGGGTGAAGAGTGGTAATGGACCCTAGGCTGTGTACTGATCAAGGAATAAGATCAGAAGAAAGCAGCAGTCATGTGACTCTAATCCCAGGAGTTGAGTGAACCAGCCTATAGCCCAGTCTTAAGCCTGCAGTGGAATGACAAGGGCAGGAATCCCAGACTAAATGGGAGCCAGTAGTTCTGAAACTATGAATCTGCAGAGCTTTCCAACTGGCTGATAGTGGCTGAGGCCAGCAGCTGTCTACAGGAACCCCAAACAGGGGCAAGCTCACAGGAGTCTTACACAGAACCAAGTCCAGGTAAAGAACTTGCAGATGTCAGATCAGGATGGCAATGACCAGACTTTACCCTTGATCAGACCACTTTGGGAGCACTGAAAGCTTGCAAATCCCAAAGCTCAAGCTGTCTCTGAGATCCTGGAATAACTCAACACTCAGAACCTCAAGAAAGCAGCAGCATGACCCAAGAGAATGCAAACTTAGCCCTGACCTTCTTCCCAGAAGTGCAATGAATCCAGACGTGACATTGAGTCCAAAGTCAGGAAAAATGAGCAAACAAAAAAATAATCCTACCATGAAGTACTATTATAGTGATAGGAACACTCAAGACAGACCTAGAAGAAAAGAATGACCCCAAAACATCTATAAGCAAAATTTCAAAGAAAAACAAATTTGAGGAGGATAGAGCCAAAATGGCAGAAAGAAGCCAAGAAGTTGCCCGAGCTCTCTCCAGTTTCCCTCAGAAATAGAGGACAGAGTGAAACAATTCTCCAGTTTAAGATTAACTTAGAAAGACTTCAGGAAAGGTCTGCCTCACTTGAGTAAAAGGAGAACACAGCCCAGAGCAGGTGGTGTCTGGGAAATTCAGTGGGAGGCTCTTAGCCACAGCACAGATCAGCACCCAAGGACCCTCATTCCTGGCTCATCAGGCCAGTGGCACAGCAGACCAGCTGTGAGGTCTCCAGCCGCAGCAAAGAAGGCAAATTGCCAGCACCGGAAACCAGGCAACAAGAGGCACAACTAGGCTGGGCCACCCCATAACAGTAAGCAAGCCACCAGTACCTGAGGGCCCAGTGGACAAGGCCAGTGACCAGGCCCCTGACCCCCACCACAAGAAGCTTAGGACAGTGCCCCCTGTGCCCCAGGAGCAGAGCTCAACTTTAAAATCCACAAAATAGGCAAAAAACATGAACAAGAAGCAAAAAAAGAACCTTGACCATAGACAACCTCTATGGTGACAGGAAAGATCAAAACACAAACTCAGAAGAGGACAACCACAATGCTTACGTGTGAAACCTCAAAGGGGAATATGAATTGGTCTCAAGCTCAAAAAGTCTTCTTGGAAGAGAGCTCAAATTTTTTTTAAAAAAAATAATATAAGAAGAAAAATAGAAGAAAAATTAGGAAGAGAAATGGGAGGCATGCAACAGCGAGTCAACAGCTGGGAAAAAGGACAAAAATGGACTCAAGAAAACAATTCCTTAAAAAAATACAATTGGCCAAATGGGAAAAAAAAATCCACTGAAGGAAACAACTCCTTAAAAAGTAGAATTGGCCAAATGAAAAAGGAGGTACAAAAGGTAACTGAAGAAAATAATTCCTTAAAAATTAGAATTGGGCAAATGGAAGCTAATGACTGTATGAGACATCACGAATCAATCAAACAAAATCAAAAGAAAGAAAAAACAGAAGAAAATATAAACTACCTCATTGGAAAAACAACTGACCTGGAAAATAGATCCGGGAGAGATAATTTAAGAATTACTGGACTACCTGAAAGCCATAATCAAAAAAAGAGCCTGGACAGCATCTTTCAAGAAATTATCAAAGAAAACTGCTCTGATATCCTAGAAGGAGAGGGCAAAATAGTCATTGAAAGAATCCACTGTTCACCTCCTGAAAGAGATACCAAAATGAAAACTCTAAGGAACATTATAAATTTCAGAACTATCAGGACAAGTAGAAAATACTGCAAGTAGCCAGAAAAAAAAATTCACATATCATGGAACCACAGTTAAGATTACACAGGACCTTGCAGCTTCTACATTAAAAGATCTGAGGTCTTAGAATATGATGTTCCATACGGCAAAGGAGTTTGGATTATAACCAAGGACCAACTACCAGTAAACTTGAGCATAATCTTTCAGGGGAGGAGATGGACATTCAATGAAATAGGGGACTTCCAGACTTTCCTGATGAAAAGACCAGAGCTCAACAGAAAATTCAATCTTCAATACAAGACTGAAGAGAAGCACAAAAAAGGTAACCAGGACAGAAAGAAAAAAAGCCTTGATATTCAATATAGTTAAATGGTTTACATCCCTACATGGGAAGATGATACCTGTAACTCTTGAGAACTGTATCTTTATTAGGGCAGTTAGAAGAGGTATACATAGATAGAAGGTGTGGTATAAGTTGATTCTGATGTGATGATACGAAAAAAATTAAGGGGTGAAAAAAGGATTGTACTAGGAGAAGAGGAAAGGGGATGCAAAACAGAAAAAATTACATCACATGCAGAAGTACAAAAGACCTATTACAGTAGAGGGAAAGAAATTGAACAAGCCATCAATGGACTCCTTAAGAAAAAAATCTCCTGAGCCAGATGGATTTACAAGTGAATTCTATTAAACATTTGAAAAACAATTAATTCCAATACTATATAAACTCTTCAGAAAAATAGGTGAAGAAGTCCTATCAAATTCTTTTTATGATACTAACATGGTGCTGATACCTAAACCTGGAAGAGCCAAAACAGAGAAAGAAAATTATAGACCAATTTCCCTAATGAATATTGATGCAAACATTTTAAACAAAGTATTAGCAGAGATCACAGTAACTTAGCAAAAGGATAATCCATTATGACCAGGTAGGATTTATACCAGGAATGCAGAGTTGGTTCAATATTAGGAAAACTATCAGCATAATTGACCATAACAACAAAACTAAAGTAAATCCTATGATTATCTCAATACATGCAGAAAAAGCTTTCGACAAAATACAACACCCATTCCTATTAAAAACACTAGAGAGCATAGGAATAAATGGAGTCTTCCTTAAAATGATAAGTAACATCTATCTAAAGCCATCACCAAGTATTATATGTAATGGGGATGAGCTAGAAGCATTCCAAAAAGATAGGGGATGAAACAAGGATGTCCATTATCATCATTGCTATTCAATATTGTACTAGAAATGTTAGCTTTAGCAATGAGAGAATTAAAAAAAAATGAATTAGAATAGGCAATGAGGAAACAAAATTATCACTCTTTGCAGATGATATGATGGTATACTTAGAGAATCCTAGAGAATCAACTAAAAAACTCCTTGAAATAATTAACAACTTTATCAAAATTGCAGGATATAAAATAAACTCACATAAATCATTGTCATTTCTATACATTACAAATAAAGCCCAAAAACAAGAGATAGAAAGAGAAATTCCATTTAAAATAACTGTAGATCATACAAAATATTTGAGAGTCTACCTGTCAAGACAAACCCAGGAACTATATGAACACAGTTACAAAACACTTTTCACACAAATAAAGCCAGCTTTAAGTAATTGGAAAAATATCACTTGCTCAAGGGGCAGCTAGGTGGCACAGTGGATAGAGCACTAGCCCTGAAGTTAGGAAGATGTAAGTTCAAATCTGGCCTCAGACCAAACACTTGACACTTACTAGCTGTGTGTGACCATGGGCAAGTCACTTAACCCCAATTGCCTAAAAAAAAAAAAAATATATATATTATATATATATATATATATATATATATATATGTATATATGTATACACACACACACACATATATATATATACATATATATACATATATATACATATATATACATATATATACATATATATACATATATATACGTTATATATATATATATATATCACTTGCTCATGGGTAAGCTGAGCTAATATCTTAAAAATGATAATTCTACTTAAATTAATTTACTTTTTCAGTGCCATACCAATCAAACTACCAAAAATTATTTTATAGAGCTAGAAAAAAATAATAACAAAATTCATCTGGAAGAACAAAAGGTCAAGAATATCAAAGGAGTCAAAGAAAAGAAATGCAAGGGAAGGTAGGCTAGTTGTAGAAGATCTAAAACTGCACTATAAAGCAGCAAACATCAACACTATTTGGTATTGGCTAAGAAATGGAGTGGTGGATCAGTGGAATAGGTTAGGTACACAAGACACAGTAGTCAATGACTATAGTAATCTACTGTTTGAAAAACCCAAAGACCCCAGCTTCTGGGATAAGAACTCACTATTTGACAAAAAAAACTGCTGAGAAAACTGAAAAATAGTATGGCAGAAACTCGGCATAAATCAACATCTCAAACCCTACATCAAGAGAAGGTTGAAATTGGTATACAATTCAGACATAAAGCCATGTCATAAGCCAATTAGGAGAGGAAGGAATAGTTTATCTGTCAGATCTATGGAGAATGGAAGAATTTATGACCAAACAAGAGATAGAGAACATTATGAAATGGGAAATGGATAATTTTGATTACATTAAATTGAAGAGTTTTTGCAAAAAGAAAACCAAATGCAACCAAGATTAGAATGAAGGCAGAAAGCTGGGAAACAATTTTTACAGCCAGTGTCTCTGATAAAGGCTTCATTTCTAAAATATGTTGAGAATTGAGTCAAATTTCTAAGAATAAAATGGTCAAAGGATATGAACAGGCAGTTTTCAGATGAAGAAATTAAAGCTATCTTATGGAAAAAACGCTCTAAATCACTATTGATTAGAGAAATGCAAATCAAAACAACTCTGAGGTACCACATCGCACCTATCAGACTGACTAATATGACAGAAAAGGGAAATGATAAATGTTGGAGAAGATGTGGGAAAATTGGGACACTAATGCATTGTTGGTGGAGTTGTGAATTGATCTAACCATTCTGGAGAGCAATTTGGACCTATGCCCAAAGGGCTATAAAACTGTGCATACCTTTTGATCTAGCAATACCACTAATAGGTCTGTATCCCCAAGAGATCATAAAAATGGGAAAGGATCCACATGTACAAAAATATTTATAGCAGTTCTTTTTGTGGTGACCAAGAATTGGAAATTGAGGGGATGCCCATTGACTGGGGAATGGCTGAACAAATTGTGGTATATGAATGTAATGGAATACTATTGTTGCATAAGAAATGATGAGCAATGAGACTTCAGAAAAACCTGGAAAGTTACATGAACTGATACTGAGTGAAGTGAGCAGAACCAGGAGAATATTGTACACAGTAACAGCAACATTCTGTGATGATCAACTTTGATAGACTTAGCTCTTCTCAGCAATACAATGGTCTAAGATAATTCGAAAAGACTCATGGTGGAAAATGCTATCCACATCCAGAGAACGAACTATGGAGTCTGAATGCAGATCAAAGCATGCTATTTTCTCTTTTTTTTCTTATGCTTTTTCCCTTTTGTTCTGATTCTTCTTTCACAACATGACTAAAGTGGAAATATGTTTAATATGATTGTACATGGATAGCCTATATCAGATTGCATGCCATCTTGGGGAGAGGGGAGGGGAGGGACTCAAAATCTTATAAAAGTGAATGTTGAAAACTATCTTTACATGTAATTAGAAAAATAAAATATTATTAAGTGGGAAAAAATAAAATAAAAATAAATATTTTTGTAATATGGGTCCTTTTCCTGTTTCTTTAATTTGGGGGGGGGGTATAAACCTAATAGTGGCATTGCTGAATGAAAGGGTATGTACAGTTTTATAGCCCTTTGTGCATAGTTCTAAATTGTTCTCCAGAATTGTTGGACTAGTTCACATCTTCACCAGCACTGCTTTAGTGTCCCAATTTTCCCACATCCCCTACAACATTTGTCATTTTCCTCTTCTGTCTTCTTAGCCAATCTGTTGGGTGTGCGGTGTTTAATGTGCATTTCTCTAATTATTATTGATTTAGAACAATTTTTCAAACGGCTATTGATAGTTTCAATTTCTCACTCTGGAAACTGAAATAAGGCAATTTTCAAAAGAAGAAATCCAAACTAATAAGATCCAAATACTTAAAATGCTCCAAATCTTTTTTTATTAGACAAAATGCAAATTAAAAGAACTTCCATTTCATACCCATTAGATTAGCAAGAATGATCAAAAAGTAATGTAAACGACAAGTGTTTGGAAGGGCTGTGGGAAAATAGGCACATTGATACCCTGTTGGTAAAGACTTTTTGGAAAATAATTTGTCACTATATCCCAAAAGTCATTAAATGACCTGACCCTGACCCAGAAATACTTTTACATGGACCATATGCTCAAAGAATTCATAGAAAGGAGAAAAGGGGCAAATACACATAAAATATTTATAGTAGCTTTTTCTGTAGTGGCAAGGAAATAGAAACTGAGGAATCACTGTGCAAATTAGGGCATATGAACTAATGGAATAGTATTGCACCCTAATACATGACAAAAGTGATAGGTGCAGAGAAATCTGGGAAGATTTGTATGAACTGATGTGGAATGAAGTGAAGATAACCAGAACAATATTTCAAAATAAATGTTTATTGTTATTTTATGTTTCTTATATCATCATAGTTATCCTAAGTACCCCTGCTTCTCTCCCTCCCAGAGCCATTTTATATGACAAAAGTCAGCACAACTGATCAATACACTGAGAAAGTCTGAATCACGTGCAACGTGTAACACTTGTAGACCTCCCACCTCCACCAAGGGGTAGGCTTGATGTATGTTCTCATATCTCTTTATTCAAATCCTGTTTGATCTTTATAATTTTCTTACATTTATTTTCTATTTTTTGGTGGGTCATCGATCTTTCCATTTACACTGTTGTAGTTACTGTGTACTTTCTTTTCTTGGTTCTGCTTACTTCACTCTGCATCAGTTCATGTAGATCTTTCCATACTTCTCTATATTCATCACACACATAATTTCTTACAGCACATTAATATTCTATTACATTTATGTATCACAATTTGTAAAGTCATTTCCCAATTGATGGGCATCAACTACGTTTCCACTTTTTAGCTATTACAAAAAGTGCCCCTAGTTTCTGCATCAAGGGACTGGAGGGCATGGAATATAACATTCCAGAGGACAAAGGAGATAGGATTACAACCAGGAATCACCTACCCAGCAAAACTGAGTATAATCCTTCAGGGGGGAAATGGTCATTCAGTGAAATAGAGGACTTTCGAGCATTCTTGATGAAAAGACCGGAGCTGAACAGAAAATTCGACTTTCATATACAAGACTCAAGTGGAACATGAAGAGGTAAACAGGAAAGAGAAATCATAAGAGACTTATCAAGGTTGAACTGTTTACATTCCTACATGGAAAGATGATATTTACAACTCATGAGACCTTTGTCAGTATTAGGGCAGTTGGAGGGAAAAAATTATATGTATGTATGTATGTAGATATAGAGATAGAGATAGATAGATAGATAGATAGATAGATAGATAGACAGACAGACAGACAGAAGAAAGAAAGAAAGAAAGAAAGAAAGAAAGAAAGAAAGAAAGAAAGAAAGAAAGAAAGAAAGAAAGAAAGAAAGTTAGACAGAGGGCACAAGGTGAGTTGAAGTTTAAGGGGTCGTATTTGGAGAATAAAATTAAGGGGTGAGAGAGGATTATACTGGGAGAAGGAGAAAGGGAGAAGTAGAATGGGGTAAATCATCTCACAAAAAAAAAAACAGAAAAGAAAAGGCTTTTACAGTGGAGAAGAAACAGGGGAAGATGAGAGGAAATGAGTGAATCTTATTCTCGTAGGATTTGGCTTAAGGAGGGAATAACATGCACACTCAATTGGGTATGGAAATCTGTCTTAACCTACAGGAAAATAGGGGGAGAAGGGGACAAGAGAGCAGGGGGATGATAGAGAGGAGGGCAGATTGGGAAAGGGGATAATCAGAAGCAAACACTTCTGAGGAGGGACAGGGTCAAAAGAAAGAATAGAATAAATGGGGGGGGCTGGATAGGATTAGGGGAAATAGAGTTAGTTTTTCACAACATGACTACTATGGAAGTGTCCAGCATAACTGTACATGTATAACCTATTTTAAGTTGCTTGCCTTTTCAATGAGGGTGAGTGGGGAGGGAGGAAGGGAGAAAAATTGGAACCCAAAATTTTAAAGACACGTGTTTAAAAAAAAATGTTTTCACATGCAGCTGGGAAATAAGAAATACAGGAAATGGAGTACAGAAATCTACGCTGCCCTACAGGAAAATAGAAGGGGAAGGGGATAAGAGAAGGGAGAGGGGAGAGATAGAAAGGAGGGCAGACTAGGGGAAGGGATATTCAGAATGCATTCCATCTTGGAGTGGAGGAAGGGGTGAGATGGTGAAAATTTGGAACTCAAAATCTTGCTGAGGTAAATGTTGAAAACTAAAAATAAATAGATAATGGGAAAAAAACCAAAAAGTGCTGCTACAAATATTTTGGTGTATATGGGGCTTTCTTCTTATCTATGGCTTCCTTGGGGTATAAGGCCAGTAATGGATAGTCTCTGGTTCAAAGGGTATAAACATCTTACTCACTTCATTCTTATAATTCCAAATGGCTTTCAAAAATGGATGTGTCATTTCCCAGCTCTACCAAAAATGTGTTAGTGTGCTTACCATTCCACAACCCCTCCAACATTGAACATTTTAATTTTTATCATTTTTGCCAATTTTGGAGGTATGAGGTGAAACCTTATAATTCTTTTGAATTACATTTCTTTTATCATTTGTGATTTGAAGCATTCTTTCATGTGGCTGTGAATACTTTGCAATTCTTTTGAAAACTGTTTGTTCATAGCCTTTGACCATTATCTATTAGGGAATGACTATTAGTTATATATTTTTATTAATTATTTATATATCTTAGATACCAAATCCTTTTCAGAGAAATTTGATGCAAATATTTTCCCCATTCTACCATTTCCCTTCTTATTATATATGCATTTATTTTATCTGCAGAAACTTTTCAGTTTCAAATAATGAAGCTAATCTGTACTATCTTTTGTAATTGCCTCTATCTGTTGTTTGGTTAAGAATAGTTGTGAACGTATATGATCTGTTGCTCTTCTAATTATTTTTATAGTGTAATTTTTAATATTAAGGTCACACATCCATTTAGAATGTATTGTGGAGTGTGGTGTAAGGTGTTGGTCTGAGCTTAATTTCTATCAGACTGCTATCCAATTTTCAAAGTAGTTTTTATAAAATATGGAGTTATGTTTTCCACTTTATCAAACACTGGGTTATTGAATTCAACTGAATCTCCTTTGCCTAATCTGTTCCATTGATTTATTGCTTTGTTTTCTTTAACCAGTTCCAGGATAATTCTGATGATTGCTGTTTTATAATATAGTTTTGAAATCTGAAAGATCTATTCCCCTTAGACATGAGCATTGAGTTAATTATTTAGATTGTTCTTCATTTCTTTGTAATTTAATCTATACAAGTCTTTTTGTGCTTTGCTAGGTCAATCCCCAAATATTTTATGCATTTTATAGTTATTTGGAACGGGATTTCCTTTTCTATGATTGCTTCTTGTGTTTGGTTATTATCGTATAGAAACACCATTGCTTTTTTTGTTATTATTTCTTTCTCACTTAATAGCTTTCTTTTTTTAAATTTTGTCTTATTAATTTATTTTGATTTATCAATAATCACTTCCATGCACTTTTAAGTTTAAAATTTTTCTCCCCCTTCCTGCCCACCATCCTCCCCAAGACAGTGCACAATCTGATATAGGCTATACATTTACATTCCTATTAAACATATTTTCATTTTAGTGATGTTGTAAGTAAAAATTAAAACCAATAGGAGGAACCATCAGAAAGATGAAACAAAACTCAACAGAAGAGAAAAAAAAAATAGCAGTTCAACTTCCATAGTTCTTTCTTTGGATGTGGATAGCATTTTCCATCACAAGGCCTCTGGAGATGTCTTAGATCCTTGTATTGCTGGGAAGGGTTAAGTTTATCAATGTTAGTCATCGCACAACATGGCTGTTATTGTGTACAATGTTCTCTTGGTTCTGCTCACTTCACTCAGCATCAGACCATACAAGTCTTTCCAGGTTTTTCTGAAGTCAGCCTGTTCATCATTTCTTATAGCACAATAGTATTCCATTACATTCATATACCACAATTTGTTCAGCCATTCCCCAATTGATGGGCATCCTCTGAATTTCCAATTCTTTGCCACCACAAAAAGAACTGCTATGAATATTTTTGTACACGTGGGTCCTTTTCCCATTTGTATGATCTCTTTGGGATATAGCCCTACAAGTGCCATTGCTGGGTCAAAGGGTATGCATATTTTTATAGCCCTTTGGGCATAGTTCCAAATTGTTCTCCAAAATGGTTGAATCATTTCACAACTCCACCAACAATGCATTAGTGTTCCAATTTTCCCACATCTTCTCCAACATTTATCATTTTCCTGTTTTGTCATGTTGGCCAATCTGATAGGTGTGATGTGGTACCTCAGAGTTGTTTTTGATTTGCACTTCTCTAATCAATAACAATTTAGAGCATTTTGTCATATGACTATAGATGGCTTTAATTTCTTCATCTGAGAACTGTCTGTTCATATCCTTTGACCATTTATCAATTGGGGAATGGCTTGTGTTCTTATAAATTTGTCTTAATTCTCTATATATTTTAGAAATGAGGCCCTCATCAGAGAGAGTGGTTGTAAAAATTCTTTCCCAATTTTTTACCTTCCTTCTAATTTTGGTTGCATTGGTTTTGTTTGTGTAAAAACTTTTCAATTTAATGTAATCAAAATTATCCATTTTGCTTTTCATAATGTTCTCTATCTCTTGTTTGGTCATGAATTCTTCTGTTCTTGATAGATCTGATAGGTAAATTATTCCTTGCTCTCCCAGTTTGCTTATAGTACCAGACTTTATATCTAAATCATGAACCCATTTTGACTTTATTTTGGTATATGGTGTGAGATTTTGGTCTATGCCTGATTTCTGCCATACTCTTTTCCAGTTTTCCCAGCAGTTTTTTTTTCAAAGAGTGGGTTTTTGTCCCAGAAGCCGGGTCTTTGGGTTTGTCAAATAATAGATTACTATAGTCATTGGCTACTGTGTCTTGCATATTTAACCTGTTCCACTGATCCACCACTCTATTTCTTAACCAGTACAAAGCAGTTTTGATGATTGCTGCTTTATAATACAATTTAAGATCAGGAATGGGTAGACCACCTTCCCCTACATTTCTTTTCATTAGTTCCCTTGATATTCTGGACCTTTTGTTCTTCCAAATGAATCTTGTTATTATTTTTTCTAACTCTATAAAATGATTTTTTGGTAGTGAAACACCATTGCTTTTTGAAGGTTTATTTTGTAACCTAAAACTTTGCTGAAGCTATTGTGTCAATCAGTATCTTTGCATATTCCCTAGCATTTTCCAAGTATACCATCATAACATCAGCAAACATCCTCTGTGCCTATCTTGGTTTATGTATAAGGACTATGTTTATCCATAAAAGGATTCTTTCTCAATTTTCAAAAACAATTTGTAAAGTACAGATACTAATTGTTCTTTAGAAGTTTGATAGAATTC
The DNA here is from genome assembly GCF_003287225.1 of Phascolarctos cinereus. Lineage (NCBI taxonomy): Eukaryota > Metazoa > Chordata > Mammalia > Diprotodontia > Phascolarctidae > Phascolarctos > Phascolarctos cinereus. Next base: position 70,383,939 of record NW_027556291.1, on the reverse strand, counting down.
ACCTGTAAATCCATCAGGCACAGGAGATTTTGTCTTTTATAGTTCCTTTACAGCTACTATTTCTTTTTCTGAGATTGGGTTATTTCTGATCTCTATCTCTTCTCCTGGTAGTTTGAGTATTTCATGTTTTTCAAGGTATTCCTCTATTTCTTTTGTGTTTTTGTTTTGTTATCATATTGCTGTGCATAATATGGTCTGATTATTATTTTTTTTTTACTTCTGGTTTTGTTGTGATTTCATCATGCTCATTTACTATTTTATGGATTTGGTTTTCTGCTTTCTTTTATCACTTAGCTAAAGGTTTATCAATTTTATTAGACTTTTCCAAGAATCAGCTTTTAGCTTTATTTATCATTTCTATGGAAATTTTTTTGTTTCCAATTTTTCTATTTCCCTTCTAATTTCTGGTATCTCTTTTGTGTTTATTTTAGATTTGTTTATTTATTATTGGCTTTCTAATTTTTAAAAAGACATATTCAGCTCATTAATCTTCTTTTTCTGTTTTGTTAATGTATATTTGTAGGGATATAATTTTCCTCTTGAGGACTGCTATAGATGCATCCCTGAAATTTGAGTATGTTATTTCATCATTATCATTTTTATACAGTTATTAATTGTTTCTATGATTTGTTTCTTGACCACTTATTATTTAGGACTTCATCATTAAATCTCCATTTGGGTATGTATCTTTTGTTTGTAGTCCCTGAACCAATTACTATTTTTATTGTGTTGTGGTCTATAAAAGATATATTAACTATTTTGGCTTTTTTGCATTTATTTGCAATATCTCTGTGTCCTAATACATGATCAGCTTTTGTAAAAGTTCCATTTAGTGGTTAGAAATCTGTATATTCTTTTGCCATTCAGTTCAGAAAATGCTATAAGTCTTTTAACTCTAGTTCCTCCAGCTATTTGTTTGGTTCCATCTTTTCCCTTTTATCTTTCTGTTAGACTTATCCAAAGCTGAGAGAGAGAGAGAGATTGAAGTTTCCTGTCACTATTGTGTTACTCTCTCTATCTTGTTGTTCAGATAGCATTTCCTTTATGAATTAACTTGCTAAGGTATTTGGAGAGCATAAATTTAATGTTGATGTTGGCTTGTTGTTTATGGTTCTTTTTTTTTATTTTCACATTGGTCGTGTTGTAAAGAAGAATTAGAGCCAATGAAAGAAATCATGAGAAGGAAGAAACAAAAAAAGAGAGAGAGACAGAGAGAGAGAGACAGAGAGAGCAAATAGTATGCTTTGATCTGCATTCAGACTCCATAGTTCTTTGGATGTAAATAGCATTTTCCATCATGAGTCTTTTGGAGTTGTCTTAGATTCTTGAATTCCTAAGAAGAGGTAAGTCTATCAAAGTTAGTCATCACACAATGTAGCTGTTACTGCGTACAATGTTCTCCTGGTTCTGCTCACTTCATTCAATATCAGTTCATGTAAGTCTTTCCAGGTTTTTTCTGAAGTGTGCCTGCTCATCATATCTTATGGAACAACAGTATTCCATTACATTCATATACCACAGTTTGTTCAGCCATTCCCCAGTCAATGGGCATCCCCTCAATTTCCAATTCTTGGCCACCACAAAAAGAGCTGCTATAAATATTTTTGTACATGTGGGTCCTTTTCCCATTTTTATGATCTCTTTGGGACACAGACTTAGTAGTGGTATTGCTGGGTCAAAGAGTATATATAGTTTTATAGCCCTTTGGGCACGGTTCCAAATTGCTCTCCAGAATTGTTGGATCAGTTTACAACTCCACTAACAATGCAGTAGTGTCCCAATTTTCCCACATCTTTTCTAATATTTATTATTTTCCTGTTTTGTCATGTTAGCCAATCTCATAGGTGTGATGTGGTACCTCAAAGTTGTTTTCATTTGCATTTCTCTGATCAATAGTGATTTAGAGCATTTTTGTATGATTATATAAATAGCTTTAATTTCTTCATCTGAAAACTACGTATTTATATCCTTTGACCATTTATCAATTAGGGAATGACTTGTATTCTTATAAATTTAACTCAATTCTCTATATATTTTAGAAATGAGGCTTTTATCAGAGATACTAGTTGTAAAAATTTTTTCTCAGCTTTCTGCTTCCCATCTAATCTTGGTTGCATTTGGCTTTGTGTGTGCAAAAACTTTTCAATTTAATGAAATCAAAATTATCCATTTTGCGTTTCATAATGTTCTCTATTTCTTGTTTGGTCATAAAAATCCTTCCATTCTCCGTAAATCTGACAGGTAAATGATTCTTTGCTCTCCTAGTTTGCTTATAGTCTCAGCCTTTATATCTAAATAGTGTACCCATTTTGACTTTATTTTGGTATATGGTGTAAGATGTTGGTCTATGCTTACTTTCTACCATACTATTTTCTAGTTTTCCGAGGAGTTTTTGTCAAATAGTGAGTTCTCATCCCAGAAGCTAGAGTTTTGGGGTTTATCAAACAGTAGATTACTATGGTCATTGACTACTGTGTCTTGTGTACCTAACCTATTCCACTCATCCACCACTCTATTTCTTAGCCAGTACCAAGTAGTTTTGATGATTGGTGCTTTATAGTACAATTTTAGATAAGCTATGGCTAGGCCACCTTCCCTCAAATTTCTTTTCTTTGACTCCTATGGTATTCTTGACCTTTTGTTTTTCCAGATGAATTTTGTTACTGTTTTTTCTAGCTCTATAAAATAATTTTGGTAGTTTGATTGGTATGGCACTGAACAAGTAAATTAATTTAAGTCGAATTATCATTTTTATTATATTAGCTCGGCTTACCCATGAGCAGCTGACATTTTTTCAGTTATTTAAATTTGAATTTATTTGTGTGAAAACTGTTTTGTAATTGTGTTCATATAGTTCCTGGGTTTGTCTTGGCAGGTAGACACTCAAATATTTTATGATGTCTACAGTAACTTTAAATGGAATTTCTCTTTCTATCTCTTGCTGTTGGGCTTTGTTAGTAATGTATAGAAATGCCAATGATTTATGTGGGCTTATTTTGTGTCCTGCAATTTTGCTAAAGTTGTTAATTATTTCAAGGAGTTTTTTTTAGTTGATTCTCTAGGATTCTCTAAGTATTCCATCATATCATCTGCAAAGAATGATAGCTTTGTTTTTCTTTGCTTATTCTAGTTTCTTCATTTTTTGATTCTCTCATTGCTAAAGCTGACATTTCTAGTACAATATTGAATAGCAGTGGTGATAATGGATACTCTTGTTTCATCCCCTATCTTTTTGGAAATGCTTCTAGCTTATTCCCATTGCATATACTGCTTGCTGGTGGTTTTAGATAGATACTACTTATCATTTTAAGGAAGATTCCATTTATTCTGATGCCCTCTAGTGTTTTTAATGGGAATAGTTGTTGTATTTTATCAAAAGCTTTTTCTGGATCTATTGAGATAATCATATGATTTACGTTAATTTTGTTGTTGATATGGTCAGTTTTGCTGATAGTTTTCCTAATATTGAACCAACCTTGCATTCCTGGTATAAATCCTACCTGGTCATAATGGATTATCCTTGTGATAAGTTGCTAATATTTTATTTAAAATGTTTGCATCAATATTCATTAGGGAAATTGGTCTATAATTTTCTTTCTCTGTTTTGGCTCTTCCCAGTTTAGATATCAACATCATATTAGTATCATAAAAAAGATTTTGGTAGGACTCTTTCTTTGCCTATTTTCCCAAAGAGTTTATATAGAATTGGAATTAATTATTCTTCAAATGTTTAATAGAATTCACTTGTAAATCCTTCTGGCCCTAGAGATTTTTTCTTAGGAAGTTCATTGATGGCTTATTCAATTTCTTTTTTTTTGAAATGGGGTTATTTAGGTATTTTCTTTTGTTTTCTGTTAATCTGAGCAATTTATATTTTTGTAAATATTCACCCATTTCACTTAGACTGTCAGATTTAGTGGCATATAGTCAGGCATAATAGCTTCTAATTATTGTTTTAATTTTCTCTTTGTTGGTGGTGAATTCACCCTTTTCATTTTTGATGCTGGTAATTTGGTTTCATTCTTTCTTTTTTAAAATCAAATTAAGTAAAGGTTAGTCTACTTTATTTTTTTTTATAAAACCAGCTCTTAGTTTTATTTATTAGTTCAGTAGTTTTCTTACTTTCAGTTCTTTTAATCTCTCCTTTGGTTTTCAGAATTTCTAATTTGGTATTTAATTGGGGATTTTTAGTTTGTTCTTTTTCTAGCTTTTTTAGTTGCATGCCAATTCATTGATCTCCTCTTTCTCCATTTTATTCATGTAAACATTTAGAGATTTAAAATTTCTCCCAAGAACTGCTTTTGCCACATCCCATAACTTTTGGTATGTTGCCTCATTATTGTCAGTCTCTTGGATGAAATTATTAATTTTTTCTATGATTTGTTCTTTGACCCAGTCATTCTTTAGGGTTAGATTATTTAGTTTCCAATTAATTTTTAGTCTGTCTTTTCATGGCCCTTTATTACATGTAATTTTTACTGCATCACTATCTGAAAGGGAGGCATATAAAATTTTTGCCTTTTTGCATTGGATTGTGAAGTTTTTATGCCCTAATACATGGTCAATTTTTGTGTAGGCACCACATACCACCAAGAAAAAGGAATATTCCTTTCTACACCCACTCAATTTTCTCCAGAGACTACCATATCTAACTTTTCTAAAATTCTATTCACCTTCTTAAGTTCTTTCTTGTTTATTTTGTAGTTACATTTATCTGGTTCTGAGAGGGGAAGGTTAAGGTCCCCTACTAGTATAATTTTGCTGTCTATTTTTTCCTGTAACTCACTTAACTTCTCCTCTAAGAATTTGGATGCTATACCATTTGGTGCATATGTTTTTAGTAATGATATTGCTTCATTGTCTGTGGTACCTTTTAGCAAGATGTACTTTCCTTCCTTATTCCTTTTAATTTGATCTGCTTTTGCTTTTGCTTTGCCTGAGATCATTATTGCTACTCCCGCTTTTTTTTACTTCAACTCAAGCATAATATATTCTACTCCAGCCTTTTGTCTCTGCTCTGTGTGTACCCTACTGCTTCATATATGTTTCTTGTAAACAACATGTTGTAGGATTATGGTTTTTAATACATTGTGCTAACCGATTCCATTTTATGGAAGAGCTCATCCCATTCACATTCAGTTATGATTACTAACTGTGTCTTTCTATTTATCTTAATTTCCCCCCTGTTTATGCTTTTCTCTCTCCTTTCTTCCTTTCCCTCCTCACTAGTGTTTTGCTTCTGACCATCACCTCCCTCAATCTGCCCTTCCTTCTATCAGCCCCCTTCCTTTTCTTTCCTTTTTCCCCTACTACTTCTTCCCTCCCTTCTATCCACCTCCTCCCTTTTCTTTCCCCTTCCCCCTCCTACTTCCTACAGAATAAGCTAAATTTCTATACCTGAGTAAGTTATTCCTTCTTTGAGCCAAATCCTTTGAGACTAAAATTCAAACAATGCTAATCTCCCTCTCTTCTTTCCCTCTACTGTAATAGGTCTTTGTGCCTCTTCATGCAATGTAGTTTGCCCTTCTCTGCCTCCTCCTTCTCCCAGTACAGTCCCTGTTCACCTCTTATATAGATTTTTTACCATCACGTCAAAGTTAACTTATACCCATGCCCTCTGTCTATGTATCCTCCTTCTAAATGTTGTAATAAAGATACAGTTCTCAAGAGTTACAAGAGTCATCTTCCCATGTAAGGATGTAAACAATTTGCCCTTATTGAATAATATGTTTTTTCTTTCCTGTTTATCTTGTTATGCTTCTCTTGAGTCTTGTATTTAAAGATCAAATTTTCTGTTGAGCTCTGATATTTTCATCAGGAAAGTCTGTAAGTCCCCTATTTCATTGAGTATCCATCTCCTCCCTTGAAATATTATGCTCAATTTTGCTGGTAGTTGGTCCTTGGTTGTAATACAAGCTTCTTTGCCTTACGGAATATCTATTCCAAGACCTCTGATCTTTCAATGGAGAATCTGGAGGGTCCTGTGTAATCCTGACTGTGGTTCCATAATATTTAAATTGTTTCTTTTTGGCTGCTTGCGGTATTTTCTTTTTGACCTGATAATTCTGGAATTTGGCTACAATATTCCTTGGTGTTTTCATTTTGGGATCTCTTTCAGGAGGTGATTGGTGGATTCTTTCTATGATTATTTTACCTCTGGTTCTAGGACCTCAGGACAGTTTTCCTTGATAATGTCTTGAAAGATACTTTCCAGCCTCTTTTTTTTGACCATGGCTTTCAGGTAGACCAATATTCCAGGTCAGTTGTTTTTTCCAATGAGGTATTTTACGTTTTCTTCTATTTTTTTGTTCTTTTGATTTTGTTTGACTGATTTTTGTTGTTTCATAGAGTCATTAGCTTCCACTTGTCCAGTTCTAATATTTAACAAATTGTTTTCTTCAGTCAGCTTATGTACCTCCTTTTCCATTTGACCAATTCTACTTTTTAAGGAGTTCTCTTCAGTGAGTTTTTGTGCCTCCTTTTCCTTTTGACCAATTCTGCTTTGTAAGGAGTTGTTTCCTTCAGTGTACTTTTTTTCCATTTGGTCAATTGTATTTTTAAGGAATTGTTTTCTAAAACCTGGAAAGACTTATATGGTCTGATGCTGAGTGAAGTGAGCAGAACCAAGAGGACTTTGTACACAATAACAGCCACGTTATGCGATGACTAATATTGTTAAACTGAACCCTTCTCAGCATTACAAGGATCTAAGACATCTCCAGAGGCCTCAGGATGGAAAATGCTGTCCACATCCAAAGAAAGAATTATGAAAGTCAAATCACTATCACTTATTTTTACCTTCTGTTGAGTTTTGTTTCATCTTTCTGATGGTTCCTCCTATTGGTTTTAATTTTTACTTACAACTTCACTAATGTGAAAATATGTTTAATAGGAATGTAAATGTAAAGCCTATATCAGATTGTGCACCATCTTGGGGAGGGTGGGGGGGAGAAAGGGGGAGAAAAATTTTCAACTCAAAAGCATATGGAAGTGATTGTTGATAAATCAAAATAAATCAATAAATTTTTTAAAAAAAAGGAATTGTTTTCTACAGCCAATTTTTGGCCTTCCTTTTCTAAGTTGTTGACTCTCTCTTGCATACCTCTCATTTCTTTTCCCAATTTTTCCTCTGCCTTTCTTATTTGACTTTTAAAATCCTTCTTGAGCTCTTCCAGGAAGGCTTTTTTGGGCTTGAGACCAGTTCATGTTCCACTTTGAGGTTTTAGATGTTGGTATATTGACAGTGTTGCCCTTCTCTGAATTTGTGCCTTGATCTTCCCCGTTCCCCTAACAAGAATCTATGGGCATTGTCCATTTCTGCTTTTCATTCATGATGTTTGCCTATTTTGTAGCTTTCAAAGTTAAGCTCTCCTGCTGGAGAACAGGGGGCACTGTCCTAAGCTTCTTCTGCTGGGGGCCTGGTCACTTTGTGTGCTGGGGCCTCAGGTGCTGGCAGCTGGAGGCTGTAGGGGTCTGGCAGCTTAGCTGGTGCTGAGCTGGTATGTGCTGAGGCCAGATAGGGTTTTTCTGCATTTCCCTGGGGCTATGATGAAGTTCTGAAGGCTCCTGGAAGACACCTGCTCACCAAGGCTGCACTGAAGCACAGGCAGGTTCATCTACTGGAGGATGCCTGCCCACTGGCACACATGGTGGTTCTCTTAGCTGGAGTCTGCCAGTTATCCTGGCTGTGCCATGGCACACAGGGGGTTCTGGTGTTGGTGCTTATCTGCTCCAACACCCTGGGGGCCAGGCTCTGCCACTAGTTTGCTGAGGTGAGGCTTGCCACTAACTTGCCAGGACACCTACCATCCTATACAGCTCCCCTTCCACCAGAGGGAGAGGGAACTTTCCTATTAATCCCCCAAGCCTCCCAAGCTAATAGACTGTTCCACCCCATCTTCCTGCTGGCTCTGCTGGTCCAGGATTTTTCCTGGGGTGATATTTTCTGGGTTTTTAGAGGTCAATAAGAGAGAGTGAGAGTGACTTACTACTCACTCTGCCACCTTGGCTCCTGGGAATCAAATTCTTATGGTTCTTTTCAGCATAATGTGGTCTCCTTGATTGTCCCTTTTTACTTTTTGGATGTTTGTTTTTATTTTGTCAAGTAGCATGATAACAACTCCTGTGGTTTTTTGTTTGTTTTTGGGGTTTTTTTTATTCTCTTGATGCATAGTAAGTTTTTAGATTCTCTTTGATGCATAGTAAGAACCAAAACAGGGGCAGAGCCAAAATGGCAGAGTGAAAGCAGTGACTTGCTTAAGCTGTCCCCCAAACCCCTCCAAATACTCATAAAAAATGGCTCTAAACTAATTCTGAAGCAGCAGAACCCACAAAAAGACAGAGTGAAACAAATTTCCAGCCCAAGACAACCTGGATGATTGATCAGAAAGGTGTATCGTGACGGGCTGGGAGCACAGCACAGCGTGGTGTGGGAGCGCAGGCCACAGGGAACCTGGAGCAGGCCTCAGAGGACTGAATCTTGGCCAGCTGTGGAGGTTTCCAGACTCCTCAACCCACTAATGCCAAAGACAACTTAGAAGGTCAGTGGGAAAAGTCTGTTTCTGTCGGTGATGAGAAAGGAAGGCAGGGTCTCAGCTTCATTCCACAAGAGTATGATCTGGGGGGAAGGGGCAGCTGCTTCCCAAGCTTCTGGCCCACAGACTGAGGGGGAATCCAGTGGCTGATCAGACAGGGATTGCAGGGATCTCTTTGCCAGTGCAGAGGCAGGAATCTCTTGCTTTGCCCGTGTTTGGATCTGGGTTACAGTTCCGGGTGGCGGTGCTGGGGTGAGGAGGAGCACTGGCTTGGTGGAGCTTGTAGTAGCTGTGGAGAGGAACCCCTCCTCACAGTTACAGGACTGAAAGGAATACTTGTGGTCATAGGCCAGGAAAGGAGTAAACACCTCGCCCCTTGTCATACCACCTTGGAAGAACTGAAAATTTACAGGTCCCTACAAGTATCTCTGAAAACAGCTGTACAAACCCCTGAAGCTTGGGACAGTACATTCTCCACATTGGAAGTAGATTCTTACCTTAACAAAGAGTTTGCAACTCAAGTAATCAGCTGGGATCATGAGCAAGCAGCGCAAAAAGAGTCAGACTATATTATCTTACTTTGGTGACAAAGAAGATCAAAATATACAACCAGAAGAAGACAACAAAGTCTTCCAAAGACATCCAAAGCCTCCAAGAAAAATATGAATCAGTCCCAGGCCTTGGAAGAGCTCAAAAAGCATTTTGAGAAGCAAGAGAAGTACAGGAAAACTGGAAAGATAAATGAGAGTGATGTAAGAAAATCATGAAAAACAAGTCAACAGCTTGCTAAAGGAGACCCAAAAAAATACTGAAGAAATTAACACCTTAAAAAATAGCCTAACCCAAATGGCAAAAGAGGTCCAAAAACCCAATGAGGACAAGAATGCCCTAAAAAGAAAAAGTGGCCAAATGGAAAAAGAAGTCCAAAAGACTACTGAAGAAAATACTTCCTTAAAAATTAGAATAGAGCAATTGGAAGCTAGTGACTTTATGAGAAATCAAGACACTGTAAAACAAATCCAAAAGAATGAAAAATTAGAAAACAATGTGAAATATCTCATTGGAAAAACAACTGACCTGGACAATAGATTCAGGAGAGAGAATTTAAAAAGTATTGGACTATCTGAAAGCCATGATCAACAAAAGAGCCTAGACATCATCTTTCAAGAAATTACCAAGGAAAACTGCCCTGGTATGTTAGAACCAGAGGGCAAAATAGAAATTGAAAGAATCCACAGATCTCCTCCTGAAAGAGATCCCCAAAGGAAAACTCCTAGGAATAATAGCCAAATTCCAGAGTTCCCAGGTCAAGGAGAAAATATTACAAGCTGCCAGAAGGAAACAATTCAAGTATTGTGGAAACACAATCAGAATAACACAATATTTAGCAGCTTCTACATTAAAGGACCAGAGGGCATGGAATATAATATTCTGGAGGGCAAAGGAGATAGGATTACAACAAGAATCACCTACCAGCAAAACTGAGTATAACCCTTCAGGGGGAAAAATGGTCATTCAGTGAAATAGAGGACTTTCAAGCATTCCTGATGAAAAGACCAGAGCTGAATAGAAAATTTGACTTTCAAATACAGGACTCAGTGGAACATGAAGAGGTAAACAGGAAAGAGAAATCACAAGAGACTTATTGAGAATTAATTATTTACATTCCTGCCTGGAAAGATGATATTTATAACTCATGAGACCTTTGTCAGTGTTAGGATAGCTGGAGGGAAAATATATATGTAGATAGATAGATAGATAGATAGACAGATAATAGATAGATAGATAGATAGAAGGCACAGGGTGAGTTGAAGATTAAGGGGTCATATCTGGAGAATAAAATTAAGGGATGAGGAGGATTATACTCAGAGAAGAAGAAAGGGAGAGGTAGAATGGGGTAAATTATCTCACAAAAAAAAACAGAAAAGAAAGTCTCTTACAGTGGAGGAGAAGCAGGGGAAGGTGAGAGGGAATGAGTGAATCTTATTCTCATAGGATTTGGCTTAAGGAGGGAATAACATACACATTCAATTGGGTATGGAAGTTTGTCTTACCCTACAAGAAAATAGGGGGAGAAGGGGACAAGAGAGCAGGGGATGATAGAGAGGAGGCAGATTGGAAAAGGGTAATCAGAAGTAAATACTTCTGAGGAGGAACAGGGTCAAAAGAAAGAATAGAATAAATGGGAGGGCAGGATAGGATTAAGGGAAATAGAGTTAGTTTTTCACAACATGTCTACTATGGAAGTGTTTTGCATAACTGCACATGTACAACCTATATTGAGTTGCTTGCCTTCTCAATAAGGGTGGGTGGGGAGGGAGGAAGAGAGAAAATTTGAAACCTAAAGTTTTAAAAATATATGTTTAAAAAAAAAGTTTTCACATGCAACTGGGAAATAAGAAATACAGGAAATGGGGTACAGAAGCCTATCCTGCTCTACAGGGAAATAGAAGGGGAAGAGGATAAGAGAAGGGGGGAGAGAAAGAAAAGAGGACAGACTAGGGGAAGGGATATTCAGAATGCATGCCATCTTGGGGTGGGGGGAGGGTGAGATGGGGTGAAAATTTGAAACTCAAAAACTTGTGGAAATGAATGTTGAAAACTACAAATAAATAAATATATATTTTTTAAAAAAAGAACCAAAACAAAGTATTATAACAGTGACATTGGAAAGACAACTTGAAAAGATTTAAGAACTCTTGTCCATGTAGTGACCAATCAGGATTCCAAAGGATTGATGATGAAGCCTGAACCAACATTTAACATTGGCTAAGGCCAATGAAGAGGGAGATTTCTTTTGATTGTTGATGTATATTTGTTACAAGGTTTTCTTTTTAAGAAAATAAATAAAATTTTAAATAGGAAAGAAAGTCAGAAAAGAATGCTACTTAAGCTAAAAGCACAGGGCATAGTAGTAGAAGAGTAGCCTTTGAACAACACATGTATTCTAATGGAGCATGGGAAGAGTCAAAAGATACATAAATGAATGATAAAAATAGACAAACAAATAAAAAAGAAAATTAAGAATTTAATTTAAATTCAATGAACCTAAAGTAGGGCAGATGAACGAGAGGGGGAATAACAGAGTCTATGAAAATAGACTAACTTCAAAATAGCAAAACTCATTGTGGGAACAAAGCATTCACCTAAATTGGGAGAAATAAAAGGCAACTCTTACAATCATACCCTTGAACATGAATGAATGAAGTAATTCAATAAAATGAAATACGCAAAGGAATGGATAAGAAAAACTTTTTGCTGCATGCCAGGAACACATAAAAATAAAGATAAACACAGTAAAAAGTTAGAGCACAGTACATTTACTATAACATATTAGGTGATTCCAGAAATCAAAAGTTATGATCACCCTATCAGACAAAGCAAAAGTTGGGAAAGCACTCTATGCTTAAAGGAAATACTGACAATGAACTAATGCCAACATTGATCATATGTGCACCAAATAATATAGGATCTAGATTCTTAAAGGAAAAGTTAAGTGAATTGCTAGGAGACTGAGATGCTAATACAATAATTTAAGGATTATGTAATATTCCTCTCTCAGAGATGGATAAATCTATCAGAGAGATAAGCACAAAGGAAAATGCAACAGTGAGCAGAATGATTGAGATTAAATTTCAAAGACTTGGAATCTTCCTTGTATAAATATTTAAGAATAAACATACTTGGCAGAGCTAAGATGGCAGAGAAAAGGCAGGAAATTGTTTGGGCTGTCCCCAGTTTCCCTCAAAACAACTTCAAATCATGCCTCAAAATGAATTCTGGAATGACAGAACCCACAAAAGTAAGGAATGAAACAATTTTCTAGCCTAAGAAAACTTAGAAGGACTGCAGGAAAGGTCTGTCTCACTTGGGTGAAAGGGAAATGCAGCCCATCACAGGCAATGTCCAGGAAAGCCAGTGAGAGGCCCTAACCCCAGCACAGATCAGAAGTCAAGGTCTCTTGGTCCCTGCTCAACAGGTCAGTGGCACAGTGGGACAGCTGCGAAACCTCCAGCCCCAACACAGCGGGCTAGTGGGCAGCCCTGGCAGGCCCGGAGGCCCCAGTGCAGCCAACTAAACTAGGCCAGGCAACTCCAGCACAGCAGGTGAGCTGCCAGCCCTGGAAGTCTCAGCACAGGAAGCCAGTGATCTTGGCCCTGGTGCAAGAAACTTGGGACAGTGTCCCCTGTATCCCAGAAGCAGAACCTAACTTTAAAAGTCATGAAACAGGGTGGAAAATAAGCAGGAAAAAAAGAGCTCTGACCATAGAAAGCTACTATGGCAACAGGAAAATTCAAAACACAAACCCAGAAGAGGACAGCAATGTTAAAAATACCTATATGCAAAGCCTCAAAGAGAAATATGAATTGGTCTCAGCCCCAAAAAGTCTTCCTGGAAGAACTCATAAAGGATTTTAAAAATCAAAAATAAGAGAGGTTGAAGAAAAATTTGGAAAAGTAATGAGAGTTATGCAAGAGAATCATGAAAAAAGAGTAAACAGCTTGGAAAAAGAAAACAACTCCTTAAAAGGTAGAATTGGACAAATGAAAAAAAGAGGTACAAAAATCCACAAAGAAATTGACTCCTTAATAAGCAGAATTTGCCAAAGGGAAAAGGAGGTACAAAAGTTCACTGAAGAAAATAATTTCTTAAAAATTAGAATTGGGCAAGTAGAAGCTAATGACTCTGAGATATCAAGAATCACTCAAACAAAATCAAAAGAATGAAAAAAATAAAAGATGTAAATTATGTCTTTGGTAAAACAACTGATCTGGAAAACATACCCAGGAGAGATAATTTAAGAATTTTTGGACTACTTGAAAGCCATAATAAAAAAATAAAGAGCCTGGATAGCACCTTTCAAAAAATTAACTACCCTGATATCCTAGAAGCAGAGGGCAAAACAGTAATTGAAAGCATTCGCCAATCACCTCCTGAAAGAGATCTCAAAATGAAAACTCCCAGGAATATTACAGTCAAATTCCAGAACTTTCTGGTCAAGGAGAAAATACTGCAAGCAGCCAGAAAGAAACAATTCAAATATTAATGAGTCATAGTCAGGATTACACAGGATTTAGAAGCTTCTACATTAAAGAATCAGAGGGCTTGGAATATGATATTCCAGAAGGCAAAGAAGCTTGTATTACAACCAAGAATCAAATACCCAGCAAAAGTGAGCATAATCTTTCAGGGGGAAATGGGCATTCAATGAAATAGGGGACTGTCAAAAATTCCTGATGAAAAGACCAGAGCTAGACAGAAAACTCATTTTTCAAATACAAGTCTCAAGAAAATCACAAAAAGGTAAACAAGAAAAAAAAAACATAAATTATTCAATAAGGTTAAACTGTTTACATCCCTTCACAGGAAGATGGTACTTGTAACTCTTAAAAATTGTATCTTTATGAGGGCAGTTATAAAGAGTATACATAGACATAGGGTATGGGTATAAGTTGACTTTGATGAGATGATATAAAAAATATTAAGAGGTGAGAAAGAGGATTGAATTGAGAGAAGAGGGAAGGTAAAGGCAAAATGGGGTAAATTATATGATTAAATTAAATTTCATGAAGAGGCACGAAAGGCCTATTACAGTGGAGGGGGAAAAGGGAGGGGGGGTGAGCAGAATACTGTTTGAACCTTATTCTCACAGGATTTGGCTCAAACAGGGAATAACACACACATTTAGTTGGGTATAGAAATCTATCTTATCCTACAGGGGAGAAGAGGGGGAGTAGGACAAGAAAAGGAGTGGGACTAATAGAAGGGAGGGCAGATTGAGGGAGGAGGTGGTCGAGAAGCAAAACACTGGTGAGGAGAGACAGGGTCAAAGGAGAGAGGAATAAAAGTATGAACAGGCAGAAAAATGGGATGGAAGGAAATATGTGGTGTATGAATGAACTCACCCATAAAATTGAAGTGGATAGCAGAGTGGACTAAAAACCAGAACCCTATAATATGGTGTTTACAAGAATCACATTTTAATCCGAGAGATATACGTAGAGTAAAGGTAAAAGGCTGGAGCAGAATATATTATGTTTTAGCTAAATTAAAAGAGACAAGGAAGGAAACTACATCTTGCTAAAAAGGTACCACAGGCAATGAAGTAATATCAGTATTAAACATATATGCACCAAAATGGTATAGCATCCAAATTTCTAAAGGAGAAGTTAAATTAGTTACAGGAGGAAATAGACAGTAAAACTATACTAGTGGGAGACCTCAACTTTTCCCTCTCAGAATTAGATAAATCTGACCACAAAATAAACAAGAAAGAAGTTAAAGGAGTGAATAGAATTTTAGAAAAATCTAGTCCTAAAGAATTTCAAACAACAAATCATAGAAACAATCAATAATTTCATCAAAGAGAATGACAACAACACGACAATATTCCAAAAGCGGAAATTTTGTACCTCTAAATGTTTATATCAACAAAATAGAGACAGAGCAAATCAGTGAATGGGGCAAACAACTAAAAAATCTAGAAAAAAACAAATTCAAAACCCCCAATTAAATACCAAATTGGAAATCCTGAAAATCAAAGGAGAGATTATTAAAATTGAAAGTAAAAAAAATCATCGAATTAATAAATAAACCTAAGTACTGTTTTTATTTTAAAAAAAAACTATAAATAGATAAACCATTGGTTAATTTGATTTTAAAAAAAAGAAAGAAGAAAACCAAATTACCAGTATCAAAAGTGAAAAGGGTGAATTCACCACCAATGCAGAGGAAATTAAAACAATAATGAGGAGCTATTTTGCCCAACTATATGCCAGTAAATCTAACAATCTAAGTGAAATGGATGACTATTTACAAAAACATAAATTGCCCAGATTAAGAGAAGAGGAAATAGAATACCTAAATAATCCCATTTTAGAAAAAGAAATTGAACAAGCTGCCAATGAATTCCCTAATAAAAATCCCCGGGCCAGATGGATTCACAAGTGAATTCTACCAAACATTTAAAAAAACAATTAATTCTAATACTATATAAACTATTTGGAAAAATAAGCAAAGGAGTCCCCTTATGACACAAATATGGTGCTACCTAAACTAGGAAGAGCCAAAATAGAGAAAGAAAACTATAGACCAATTTCCCTAATGAATTTTATGCAAAAATTTAAAACAAAGTCCTATCAAGGGCATTGCAGCAATATATCTCCAGGATCACACACTATGACCAGGTGGGAATGCAGAGTTGGTACAATGTTAGGAAAACTATCAGCATAATTGACCATATAAACAACAAAACCAACAGAAATCATATGATTATCTCAATAGGAGCAGAAAAAGCTTTTGACAAAATACAGCACCCATTCCTATTAAAAAACACTAGAGAGCATAGGAATAAATGGAGTTTTCCTTAAAATAAGTAATATCTATATTGAACCATTAGCGAGCATTTTTTGTAATGAAGATAAGCTAGAGGACTTCCCAGTAAAATCAGGGGTGAAGCAAGGATGCCCATTATTACCACTATTACTCAATATTGTACTAGAAATGTCAGCTATAGCAATAAGAGAAGAAAAAGAAATTGAAGGAATTAGAATAGGCAATGAAGAAACAAAGCTATCACTTTGCAGATGATATAATGGTATACTGAGAGAATCTTATAGAATCAACTTAAAAGCTACTTGAAATAATTAGCAATTTTAGCAAAGTTGCAGGATATAAAATAAAACAATATAAATCATTAGCATTTCTATATATAATAACCAACAAAGCCCAGCAGCAAGAGAAAGAAATTCCATTTAAAATAACTGTAGACAATATAAAATACCTACCAAACCTAGGATCTACCTACCAAAACAAACCTAGGAACTATATGAACACAATTATAAACATATTTCACATAAATGAAGTCAGAGCTAAACAATTGAAAAAATATCAATTGCTCATGAGTAGGCTGAGCCAATATAAGAAAAATGATGATTCTACCTAAATTAATTCACCTATTCAGTGTCACACCAATCAAACTACCAAAAAACTACTTTATAGAGCTAGAAAAAATAATAAAATTCATATGTAAGAACAAAAGGTCATGAAGGGAATTAATTGAAGAAACAAAATGCAACCAAGGTTAGAAGGAAAACAGAAAGCTAGTAAACAATTTTTTTACAGTAACTGTCTCTGATAAAGGCCTCATTTATGAAATATATAGAGAATTGAGCCAAATTTATAAGAATACAAGTCATTCCCCAATTGATAAATAGTTAAAGGATATAAAGAGGCAGATTTCAAGCAAAGTAATCAAACTATCTATAGTCATATGAAAAATGCCCTAAATCATTATTGATTAAAGAAATGCAAATTAAAACAACTCTGAAGTACCACATCACACGTATCAGATTGGTTAATAAGACAAAAAAGGAAAATGATAAATGCCAAAGATGATGTGGGAAAATTGGGACACTAATGCACTGTTGGTGGAGTTGTGAAATGATCCAACCGTTTTGGAGAACAATTTGGAACTATGCCCAAAGGGGAATCAAACTGGGTCTGTATCCTAAAGAAATTTTTTTTCAAAAGATAAAAGAACCTATTTGTACAAAAAAGATCTCTAGCAGCTCTTTTTTGTGGTGGCAAAGATTGGAAATAGAGGAGATGCCCATCAATTGTGGAATGGCTAAACAAGTTGTGGCATATGAATGCAATGGGATACTATTATGTTATAAGAAATGATGAGCAGGGAAGAGATTCTGGGAAGATGGTGGAGTAAGTCAGAAAATTCCAACCTCTCCAGATTTCCCCCACAAACAAGATAAAATAGTGCCTCAGGGCAAATGGCAATAAAAATAAATAGGAGTAGGGGCAGAATAGTGGTCCTTCTGGGACCATCAGAGAAGATCTGAAGAAAAATCCCAGGACAAGATTTGGTCCCTGTGGAGAGGAAACATCTCCAGGTTAGGTCAGATTAAACAACAAGCAGCAAGCCCTGGGACTAGCTGAGTTGGGAGGCTGCCTCAGCCCCAGCCATAGGAACTTTAACCTCAGTCTAGTGAGGGGAGTTGGGTGTCTGAGCTGGGGAAGATTCAGGAAAGCTCTGCTGACAAAGAATGCCAGAACCCAGCTGTGTTACAGAGATGCAACTCTGGGCAAGAAGGAACCACCACGTGCCTGGGGAGTGCAGAAGCAGTGGAGTGGGGTGGTGCTGGCTGTGGACATTTACTGGAGGCTGGGGGTCTTGGTTTTGGTTCCCAGCCAGAGAGAAGAATTAAAAGAGGATGTGAGGCCAGAGGTACCATCCTCCATACCCCAGGGCTAGAAGTGATTACAAAAAATGTGCTGCTACAAATTAAAAAATGCACAGACAAAATAGAAAGAATTCAACCATAGAAAGTTACTATGGGAATAGAGAAGACTGGGGTTCATCTTCAGAAGGGGATACTGAAGCAAAGAAATCCTCTTCCACCCCAAAGAATAATGTCAAATGGTCACCTGCCCAAAAAGAATCCATACAAGGACTTTAAAATAACTTTAAAAGTCAAATGAGAGAGGTTGAGGAAAAATGAAAAAAAAAGAACAATGCAAGAAAAACAAGAAGATTATGAAAAGAAAGTCGACCAATTAGAAATGGGAATCCAGAATCTTAAGGAAGAGAACAACTCCTTGAAAATCAGAATTGGGCAAGGGGAAGCCAGAAAAGTCATATGAGACCAAGAAATAATAAAACAAAATAGAAAGAATGAAAAAATAGAAAAGAATGTGAAACATCTCATAAAAAAAAAACGATTGACCTACAGAGCAGAACAAAAAGAGTAAATATAAGAATAATCATACTACCTGAAAGCTATGATCAAAAAAAGAATCTTGATACAATGATACAAGAAATAATTAAAGAAAATTGTCCTGAAGCATTAGAATAAGAGGGGAAAGTAGAAATAGAGAAAATCCACTGATCACCACCTGAAAGAGATTCTATGAGGAAAACCTACAGGAATATAATGGTCAAATTCCAAAACCCTCAGCTTAAGGTTAAAATATTACAAGCAACAAAGAAAAAAAAATTTAAATATGGTGGTACCACAATTAGAATCACACAAGACCTAGCAGCAGTGACACTAAAAGACCACAGGTCTTGGAACACTGTTTATTGAAGAGCAAAAGAACTGGGGTTCTGGCCAAAAAAATATCATACCCAGCAAAGCTAAGTATAATCCCGAATGGAAAAAAAAAGACATTTAATGAATTGTCAGACTTTCAGGATTTTATTTAAAAAAAAACTGAACTTAATAGATGATTTGACAGAGAAGAGCCAAGGGAAATATAAGTTCCATGCCAAAGACTAATTACAAGGGACTCAATAAAGACAGTTTACCTTTTTTATGAGGAAATGTAAAATGTATGTCTAAGACTGTTATAAGTAATTGGGTAGTTCATAAGAAAGATTAGAGTAGAATTGACTATGATATGATTTTTAAAAGTAAACCCGTTTAGGAACAGCTAAAAAGAGTAAAACATTAAGGGGATAGGGAGGGCATGAGAGGATGAAAAAGGGATCTTTAGAGAGGAGGGTGAGGGAAGAGGTTAAAGGGGGATATTGAAGGGCATTTAGAATAATAGGAATGGGAGGATAAGGGAGGGATCCTTGGAGGGGAGTTTGGTAGATTAATAAGAGGGTAAGGTAACAGTCAGAAGGGATAGGAAATAAGAGATATGCACAACCATAAAATAAAGATCAGGAGTAGAATTTGTTAGGGAAAAAGGAACAGAGGTGGTAATCATGATCTCAACAAAGGCTAAAATAGATCTAATCAGAAGAGAAAAATAGGGAAACTACATTATGTGTCAGCCATATTCATCAATGTTGTTTCAGACTATTTAAAACAACTAGACAGTATAAGGTGGGAATATTGCTGTGGTGTAGAAAAGGATAAGTCGGTGGACTTGGAAAAAATAGAAAGACTTGGACTTAGGAAGGAAGAGGTTATTCACTCTCAGAGAAACAGAGGACAAATAAGTATAGCATGGTCTTACATAGATGCATGTGAATATATACGTCTACATATGAGTATGATTATAGATGCCTAAGTATATGTATGTGTAAGTATGTATGTACAGGCACATGTATGAATATGTACATATGTATGTCTTTGTGTATATGTGTGTGTATGTATGTATGCATATGTATGTATATGTGTATGTATATATCTCTGTATAAATATATCCATGCTTAATTGTAGCCTTCTGGGGGGGAAAGGGGGAAAAAGAACAAAGTAAAAAGTGCACAGCAGAGAACAAAAGAAAGCTTATAAGGACGCAAAGAAAAGATGGGCAGCCCTCAACACAATGCATAGTATTTATTATATAGGCTTTCTTGAAATGGAAATTTGTTACTGTATATTTTGAATCCTCTCTCACATTCTGCTGTGCACATGGCAATGCTTTTTTTTTCTTTTCTTATTTTGTATTATTTTAGTTTTACTATTTAAGTTTATTCCTCTTTTATTTTCTTATTTTGTATTTAAGTATAAAATTTAAAAATTACAAAAAAATGTTTGTTGACTCGCTGAAAGAAAGAAAGAAATGGCGGGCAGGTGGATTTCAGAAAAACCTGGAAAGACTTACTTGAACTGATGCAAAGTGAAGTGAGCAGAACCAGGAGAATAGTGTACACAGTAACAGCAACATTGTGTAATGACCAATTATGAATAACTTAGCTCTTCTCAGCAATACAACAATCCAAGACAATTCCAAAGGACTCATGATGGAAAATGTTATCTACATCCAGAGTAAGAACTGATGAAGTCTGAATGCAGATCAAACCATACTATTTTTCACTTTATTTTTTTGTGGGTTTTTTTTGGTCTGTTTCTTCTCTCACAATATGACTAATATGGAAATATGTTTTACATGATTGCACACATATAACCTATGTCAAAATGCTTACTATTTTAAGGAAGAAGGAGAGGAGGGAGGGAGAGAGAGAAAAAAAATTGGAACTCAAATCAAAAAAAAATTAACGTTAAACTTCTCTTTATATGTAATGGAAAAAATAAAATAATATTTAAAAAAGAATTAAAAATATACATACTCTCAGCATGACATATTACCTTTACAAAAATAGGGAATGTTCTAGGACTAAGAGAAATTATAATAAAATGTATAAAATCACAAATGCCTTCTCTACATACCATAATTTGCTAAAAAAAAAAAGTTTATAAAAAGAACATGAACACACAGACTTAAATGGAGAATTAGTAATGGCATCCTTAAAATAAGAAGATCAAAGAAAAAAGTCATATTAATAATGATTAACTATGGTCAAAAGCATATGAGGCAACACACCAACGTTTTCGAGCTAAGGTTTCACATCCTATTCCAGTCCTCCCACACCATCTTTTATTTTTCCTACACCTGCTGCCCCTCTTCTTCTCCTCAGTGGACCTCCAAAAGCCATGGAAGTGCACCTGCTAATTATTAGGTCTCCTGACCTAAGACTCTTGCTTGGTGACCTAGTGAGTGCAAACTTACCTGGGACCCACTGTATCAAGGCTGATCCAGAAACCAGACCATGCTTCATATTCCACCTAGCCATCCAGCCAGGCCATCTTCTCATCTGTCATACTGCCATATGAATACCCTCCCTCACTTTCCACCCTTGCTCTTGGCATGGTAATACAATCAACAGAGCAATTGCTTCTGGAAAATATGGGTAGAGGAATGGTCAACAGAGGAAAGAGGTTAAAGCTAGGATGATAGGATGAAGTTCAGTGAGCTCTTCTCCATGCACTCCTCCTAAGAGATCTAGAAAATGCGCCAGATTGAATCCTGATATGGAAATCCAGAAAAAGTCAAGTGAGTCCTTTGTCCAATCCAGCTTGGGGTGGACAGAGAAATCTGCTGACATCGAGGACAAGTTGGGTAGGAGCACTCAGAATAGAGCACTGCAGTATCCATGGAGAGGTAATTGGAGGTTTCAGACCCACCATAACAGGGCACCCTCAGACTTATACAGGGGTCACTGTGATAGGGACAAGTGCCAACTAACAGCTTTGTTACCTGTTTTCCAATCTCAGGTCTCAGATCCAGGGAAGAGTGAGAAGAGAGACTGCCCATGGGCAATGGCCTTCTTAGGTAGGAGGACCTGGTCAGTGTGTAGAGAAATGAGGAAGTTCAAAAGCTAGCAGCAGCAGCAACGTACCCCAGATCTCAGGAGCAAAGCAGGATCTCACTTTTGACATCTATCCCAGCCTGAAGAGGAGTAATCAGATGGAATTCCAGACTAAAGGGGAGCCTACAGTTCTGCCACTCTGTGGCAACAGAACTTTCTAGATGACTGATAGGGGTGAAATCCAACAGCAGACTACTCTTGCTTAGATCCAAACCTAGGTCAGGAACTTTCACAGCTCAGACCAGAAGGACAGAAATCAGGCTTTGCCCTGGATCAGATCACTCTGTGAGCACTGAAATTTCACAGGTTGCCAGTCTGTCCCTGGCATCCTGGAATAATACTACATCACTACCCCCAAGAAAGTAGCAACAGGACCAGCCCAAACCTTCTATTCAGAAGTACCATAGAGCCCAGCCCTAACTTCAAGTCCAAAGTCAGAAAATAGGCTGGAAAAAATGGGCAAACAAAAATAGAAACCTTCCATAATGGGATGAAGAGAAGCTTAAAAAGGTAAACATGAATGAACACTGATAAAGAACTAAATAAGGATAAACTGCTTACATTCTAATATAGTAAGACGATACATGTGTACATGTGTCTCCTTTGAACCCTATCATCATCCAGGTCCATAGAGGGAGTCCAATTAGACAAGGCCTGGAGGTGGTTTTGTTATGTCTTGATGATCTTAAGAAAAGAATAGAAAGAGCGGGGAAGAGGAATACATGAGGGAGAGGAGGAGGAGGAAAGGAAAAGGAAAGTTAGGGAATAATGAGGGTGCACATGTAGACATCTATACAAACAAGGAGAAGGGAGTGAGGGGGAGTGGCTGCATGTGAACCTCACTCTCATCTGAACTGGTCAGAAGAAGGAAGAATACACATACATACACACACACACACACACACACACACAAAGTTGGGCACAAAAATACATTTCACCCAACAGAGAAAATGGAGGGAAAGGGAAGAAAGGGAAGAAAGAGGAATTGGAGGGAGGGTAGCTTAAGAGAGGAATTATTCCTGAACAAAATAAATTTTAAAGATTTATAGCTCTTTTTGAAATAGCAAAGAAATCTGAGGGAAATCTGAAGGGATGCTCATAAATTAGGGAATGGAGGAATAAGTTATGGTATATAAATATGACGGAATACTACCGTGCCAAACTTTTATCAGTCATTATATGGCCAGCCAGTATTCCAGAGTACTTATGATGAAACTTGCTATCCACCTCCTGACAGTGAGGTGAAGGCTAGGTAAGAAATGAGGCAAAAGATGGCCTAATTTGCCCACTCAAAAAAAAAAAAATCTGGGAGGGAAAGACCCTGAGGGTCTCTGGCTAGTTCAAAAACCGTTGCTATTTACGCTCACTCTGAGCCATCAAAACTCAAACAATGACCAAGTGAGGTTTGGGTTGTGACCTATTATTGGCCAATCATTGAAAGCCAGAGTGATTTGTGTTTAAGGCATGGTCAAGTAACTCTATTTGAATTCCAATGGGCTTTATCAAAGCCCTTTTATCCAGAGATCTATTTCAAGAAATCATAAATGAAACTACATGAGACAAAAGACTTAATTGTCCTAGTTTTTTAAAAAAATGATAGAATAAATAATTAGGGAAGAGAAAAAAAATCTAGCCCCCCAAATCCCAAGATGTCTTCTGAGACTTAAGCGAACTGGGCAGAGCACCCACATGCAAGGGTATGATTCCTCATGTGGACAGAGGGAAAGGGGGAAGAAAGAAAAGGAAGGAAGGAAGGAAGGAAGGAAGGAAGGAAGGAAGGAAGGAAGGAAGGAAGGAAGGAAAGAGGAAATCACTGAATGGGTGCTCCCTCAGACAAACTGAGACCTGAGAAAGACCTTACCTTAAAAAGCCAAGGTCTCCCGCTGCATCTGGGGCCATTTCCAGCTGTCTCAACCTATGTCTTGCACTAGACTCCAATGACTCTGGAGGAGAGAGTGAAGATGATGATGTTGCAAAACCCTGCCTCACTTAAACCTAATTCACTTGCAAGTCAAGATATCACCCTCTTGATATCATTGGTCCTCTTCCAGAATGAAGGAGAAACAACAATCTGTGAGTAGTAGTAGCTGCCCAACTGGAAGACCCAACTGGCCAGTTGTAGTTGGGCAATGCTCCTTCCTTCCTTCCAATTTAAAAATGGTACTTTTTTTCAAAGCCCTCTTCAGCAGAGGCTTTCATTTGCTTGCATTGTCCCCATAAGCCTATGTGAGAGGAAGCCAAGCTAGTGAAAATCAGACAGGGGCAGCATTAAAAACAGATAGTCATAGAACACATAAACTTACCCAGATAGAATTTACTTACCGGTAAAAGAGAGAGTCAGATCATAGTCAGAGTCCTAATAAATCCAGGGAGACATGTACATATATTCAAATATATATTTATGTGTTTTAAGAAACTATATGTACATATATATATATATTTGAATACAGATGATATATCTTGTTTGTACATAATTGTTTGCATGGTGTCTCCCCCATTAGACTGTGAGCTCCTTGGGGCAAGGGACTAATTTTATATCCCCAATGCTTTTCACAGTGCTTGGCATATAATAATAGTTTGATACATGCTTGTTTTGGGGGGTTTTTTTCTGAGGCAATTGGGGTTAAGTGACTTGTTAATCGGGGTTAAGTCACACTAGTAAGTGTGACCCTAGCTAGTAAGTGTCATGTGTCTGAGGTTGGATTTGAACTCAGGTCCTCCTGACTCCAGGGTCGGTGCTCTATCCCCTGCCCCACCTAGCTGCCCCTAATATATACTTGTTGACTTGATTTGTGATTACATCAACCAGTCTGGGGAAAATCAATGAATCAGGGATTTCCTGATGAACTCTACCTTCTTCTCCCTCCTGTCTCCCCCCCATATGACCCGCCTCACACACATAATACACTAGAAAATTAGAGTGAGATCAAGAATCATCTAATTCAAATTCCCATTTAACAGGTGAGGAGACTGAGGTCCAGAGAGAAAGATTTGGTCAAGGTCACACATATAGTGACCTCAAGGCAGAATTCAGGAAGTTTGCCCTCATATCCAGCCTAACTTCATCTCCTTTCTCTTTCTACACATGGCTTTCAGCTCTGCCCTCTGGGGGGCAAATGGGTAAAGTCTAATGCCTCTTACACATGATAGCCCTTCAGATATTTGAAAACAGCTTTCTTTTTTTTATTTTTTAATATCAATTTATTTATTTTTAGCTTTCAACATTTACTCCCACAAGTTTTTGAATTCCAAATTTATACCCCATCTCCCCCCTCCCCCACCCCAAGATGGCATGCATTCTGAATATCCCTTCCCCTAGTCTGGCCTCTCTTCTATCTCTCTCCCCTTCTCTTATCCCCTTCCCCTTCTATTTCCCTGTAGGGCAGGATAGGCTTCTGTACCCCATTTCCTGTATTTCTTATTTCCCAGTTGCATGTGAAAATATTTTTTTTAAACATATGCTTTTAAAACTTTAGGTTTCAAATTTTCTCTCTTCCTCCCTCCCCACCCACTCTCATTGAAAAGGCAAGCAACTCAATATAGGTTGTACATGTGCAGTTATGCAAAACACGTCCATAGTAGACATGTTGTGAAAAACTAACTCTATTTCCCTTAATCCTATCCTGCCCTCCCATTTATTCTATTCTTTCTTTTGACCCTGTCCCACCTCAGAATTATTTACTTCTGATTACTCCCTTTCCCAATCTGCCTTCCTCTCTATCATCCCCCTGCTCTCTTGTCCCCTTCTTCCTCTATTTTCCTGTAGGGTAAGACAGATTTCCATACCCAATTGAATGTGTTTGTTATTCCCTCCTTAAGCCAAATCCTATGAGAATAAGATTCACTCATTCTCTCTCACCTTCCCCCATTTCCCCTCCACTGTGAGAGATTTTCTTTTCTGTTTTTTTTTCTGAGATAATTTACCCCATTCTACCTCTCCCTTTCTTCTTCTCCGAGTATAATCCTCTCTCATCCTTTAACTTTATTCTCCAGATATGACCCCCTTAATCTTCAACTCACCCAGTGCCCTGTATCTGTCTACATATACATCATCTTTCCATGCAGGAATGTAAACAGTTCAATCTTAATAAGTCTCTTATGATGAAAACAGCTTTCATGCCATGTTGAGTCATCTCTTTCTCAATCTCTTCAACTAATCCTCACATGGCATGAAGTCATGGCGCTTCCCCATCCTGACTGCCCTCCTTGGGTGTTCTCCAGCTTATCAGTGACTTTCCTAAACTGTGGCGACCGAGACAGAACACAATATTCTAGTTATGACCTGTCTCAGATAGAGTACAGAGGAACAATCATCTCCTTATTCAATTCATCAATCAACAACGTTGGGTGCTGGGAGTACAAAGATAAAAAAGAAACATATATAACTTCCTGGAGGCCAAGGACTCTCCGGGAGATGTGCATATATTCAAAATGAATATAAGATAGGTAGTTTGGTGAAGAGGAGAGCAAAAGCTGGGGGATCAGGAAAGGCTTCTTCTAGAAGGTGGTACTTGATATAACTCTGGAAGAAACCAAGGAATGATCATTATTCCTGGAAGCTAATAATAAGAGCACTTATTTATATTGCACTTTAAGGACTGCAAAGACCTTCACATATGGTATCTTATCTGATCCTCCCAATAACCCAGGGAAGTTGTTATCTCCATTTAACAGATGAAGAAACTGAGGCTGAGAGACATGAAGTATCTGAGGCCAGATTTAAATCTAGGCCCTCTCCACTATACTACCTAAGCTTGGCTGCTCTTAATGAAACCCAAGAGCCCATTTACTTTTTCAGTGGCTATATTGAATGGTTGACTCATAGTGAGCTCACAAAGAAAAAAAAAACCCAGATCTTTTTTCAGCCTAGCAGATTGATCAAGGAAGTATCCTGATCAACTTGGTCAAAGTCACAGCTTTTATCCAGGCCTTTCCTTCTGTCTTCCCATGAGAAGTATGACTATGCCTAGAAATGCCTGAGGGCAGATGGGTCTCAGTGGTTGGGGATGATTCGGTGGGATCAGTCAGTAAGTGCCTACTCTGTGCCAGGCACTGGAGATACAAAGACATGCCTTAGAGGAGCTCCCAATCTAATAGGGGAGAGAACATAGAGATGATAAGTACAAATAAGCTATATAATAAATGCAGGATAAATAGGAAGAAATCAGTAGAGGGAAAGTACCAGACTGGACAGGGATTGGGGAAGGCTTCCTGTAGACAGTGGGTCTCAGTGGTGTTTGGAGGAAGCCAGGGAAGCTAGGAGGTAGCAGTGAGGAGGAGGAGCATTGCAGGGCTGGGAGGACAGCCAGAGAGAAGGTCTGGAGTAACCGAGAAAA
Source organism: Phascolarctos cinereus (assembly GCF_003287225.1). Taxonomy (NCBI): domain Eukaryota; kingdom Metazoa; phylum Chordata; class Mammalia; order Diprotodontia; family Phascolarctidae; genus Phascolarctos; species Phascolarctos cinereus. Next base: position 70,356,952 of record NW_027556291.1, on the reverse strand, counting down.
GCTTCCTGCACAAGGCAGCTCACATTATTTGGGGGAAACCTATTCCGTTATGTTCGACCTGTAAAAGGGAGTCTTCATGGAAGACTTTTGTGACTCCGCCTTTTCTGAGTACTTGCCAGAAACCCATGCCCTGAGAAAAGACTTTGATCCCTCAGGGGCACCTGTACGATGGCATGTCAACCCTAAAAGGTAAGTTTGAGACACACACACACACACACATATACATATTACACACATATATACATATCACACACACACACACACTATATATATATATACATATACATATATATGTATATATATATATATATATATACATATACATATATATGTATGTCTGTATTTAGACATGACCAATGTGGGCATTTGCTTTGTTTTAATATACTAACTTATTACCAAAGAAGGCTTTTTTGGAGGGAAGAAGAGGGATGTGGGGGAGTGATAACACCCTCCCCCCAAAAAAACAAAAGAAGAAAAGAAAGGAAAAAGAATCACTGACGTATTTTTTAAAGATATTTCAGAAGGAGATGCAGAGAAGGAGGACAACGTTGGCATTAACAAATGATTTACTACGGGATGTCCTAAAACCTTAGCTTTTAGTTATTGACACTAAAAGTTTCCTAAGACTTTTGGAACATCTTGTATATACTGAAGGCCATAAGCATTTATCAGGCATTTACTATGTGTCAGGATAGTAAGTAAGGATACAAATAAAATGAAACATCTCCCTAGGAGATAACTTGATGGGAAAAAGACAACCTTCAAAAAGAAATTGAAAAGAGGAGGGATGAGAAGGGAGGCAGGAAGGGGAGGAAATAAGGGTGAGATAAAGGTAGCTGATATGGAGGCATGGTTTTGAAATCCAAGAAGTCAGGAATCAGGGTGGGAAAGAAAGAAATGAAGAAGATCTGAAAAGAAAAACAATAAGCTATTCATAAGATTCATATTTTCACACGCAAGCTTCTTTTTTGCTCTCTGGCTAAGAAAAGGTTCATATTTGTGGACCTTTGTCATGTTGATAATAATAAAAAAAGAAAATCTGAAGAAAAGTCTAGATGTGAACTGGACCATTAATGGGGAGGCTTTGGGGGCTCTGCATGACCACAGCTCTGACTCTTTACCTTAGGGTTGTGGCCAAGTGGAGACTCAATCTAACTTTTAAAAGTCTAATTTCTTGCAAGAAAGATATCCTGACCTTTGATGGGAGCAGTTATTCCTTAAGGGTCCCATGGAGTAGGGGAAGAAATATGACTCTTGATGGGAAATGAGGCATGAACTGTATTTTTATATATTTTAGGTTTTTTTTTTTGAGGAATTCTGGGTGGGAAAACAAGGAGTCAATTTTGTGATAAATTTATGGACTAGCGTGTAGGATGGTTTTGCACTTTAAAGACTAGACCGAGCCAAGGGGAACCTAGGACAAGGTGTATATGTTTGGGAGGGGCCATAAAGAAAGGCTTCTTTCTGTCTTTTAGGAAATTCCTGAAACCCTCTGCAGTTACAGTGTCACTCAAAGCCTTGCCCATGGATAACGAGGGAGGCTTCTCGGAGGAGGAGGCACATAAACAATCACTTTATTCTCTAGGTGAGGAAGTTACCCATTAGGGCACCCCTCCTATGGTACAGGTGCCAGGTACCCCACCCTGCATGTGGAGACCCAATCCTCATTGCATCAACAAAGGCATAATGGTGAGTCGGCCTATTTCTTGTTGGTAAATCAGAAAAATGTAGGACTCATGGAGGTGAGAATATCAGTTGATGCTAGAAAGGGATATGACGAGGACCTGGAATTTCAATTTCCCAACCAACAGGTAAAGAGAGCAGAGAATTTAAGACTAAAAAAAAAAAAAAAAGCCTCTGTGTTGCCTCTTTTGGCCACAAGATGGCAGCATTGCCACACAACAGATCATTTACTTCAGCTCTTTGGAAGGAGGGGAAAATCCACTGTATTCATTACCGCCTTTCTGGAGAGCTTTGCTCCCTGTTCCTTCCAACGACCCTGAGAGCCAGGAAGAGATGATGCTCTACAGTCCCATCTCCTCAACAGCCTTGCCAGTCACCTTGCCACCTGGACCAGAAGCCATGCCCTGGAGACATTAACCCTTTGGAACTCTGGCCTCACTCTCCTAATTCAAGGCTGCTCCACTCAGTCCACTAGTTCAGGGAGGTCCCAGACTTGCCTTCCTCCACTTTTTCCTCCCTAAGCATCTTCTGAAGAGCCTTCCCAATAGCCTCGAGGTCACATGTATACTATAATCTCTTCCTCATCCCCTCCGATTCTGGAACCATGATCACAACAGCTCTGCCATTGTTTTTGGGAGGAGTGTGTCCATCCACTCCCCAGGGCCCTACCACCATCCTCGTAGCCTTCTAGACCATGGAGTGTTCTCCCCTGGCCACTACACCCCATATCAGCCCTGTGTTCTCTCCTCCTTTGAGAATGGAAGCACCTTAGGGTGGTGCAGTGGATAGAGCACTGGCCCTGAAGTCAGGAGGACCTGAGTTCAAATCTAGTCTCAGACCAAACACTTGACACTTACTAGCTGTGTGACCCTGGGCAAGTCATTTAACCCCAATGGCCTAAAAAAAAAAATCCAACAGAGAATGGAAGTACCTTGGAGGCAGGAGTGATCTTTGCTCTTGTATTTGTATCCCTCCTGCCTAGCATAGGGCCTGGCAAGTAGTAAGTGCTTAAAAAAATGCTTTTTCATTCATTCAAACAAACAATGAATCAACAAATATCTATTAAGTGAATACTCATCCCTATAGATGACAGCAGGTAGAGAATGTAATGTTTTGGAAGCCCAGTTCCCTGGGCTGTAAGTGTCTGGCCCCAGCCTTGGAAAGGCAGTTGTAGAGTCTGATGTAGTGAACATGCTTTGGCCCCCCTATCTCAGTACCAGGCTGCATCTGCCCCTTCATGGTTTGGGGGCTAACTTGAAGGATTTGAATGTATTTCTTTGCTAATACCATGAGCTTGCGCTCTCATCAACAGTATTCCTCTCTTTATTGCCAAGTGAGTAGTACCCCAATTTTATCTAACCACTTAACATCGATTAGCTTTTACAAAGGTATGTTTCCTTTGCAGATATAACAAAAACAATAAGATTTCCCACCCCACCCACCCCAGGAGCACGTTCTACCCTATACTACTTCATTCTCTTGGAAGAGTGGGATTAAACTAAACTCAGTTCCTATATAATATTGGTCCAGATAAGTCCTGACCAGATGCAATTTGACTGCTGAATGAGTCCTTGTCTCACCTACCTCTCATCTGGGTCGCAAAGATCATTCCTGAATGTCACTCCTTGCTCCTCAATGCATTAATGCTGAGCTTTCTACAGAACCCTGCTGCTGGGGTACTCAAGTACCAGGGCACCAGTGTTCACTCTCCTAACCATTAGAAATTTACAAATTAAGAGTATCAAATCCTTGTACGTAGAATAGAAAAAAACAACTGTAGAGGCCAAGGACTCAGGTCTCTTTCATGGGGCCACATGTTGGCCTCAGTGGGGAGAGCCCAAGGTTTTCTCCTCTTTCAGAATTTCCTCTCACTGGATACTGATGGCAAAGGACTCAAAGAAAGGGCAGAGCAGCTAAGAAGAAAATGGCCAAGACTCTAATCATTAGTACTTTCTGAATGCCTCTACAGCCAATCAAAGAACCCCTATTCCCCATATAGTTAGATACCTAGAACCAGTTAAAGGATGTCACCAAGATCTCTCCCAGGCGCTTCTAATACATATCATCACCACTCATTTGGGGGCCATCTCCCATCATCCTGATCGATATCTGGCCACTGGACCCAGATGGCTCTGGAGTAGAGAGTGAGGTTGGTGACTTTGCCCAGCCCTACCTCACTTAAATTCAATTCACTCGCAAGTCATGGCATCATCTTCCTGATATCACGGTCCTCTTCGAGAACAAAGGACAGGGGCAGCTAGGTGGCACAGTGGATAGAGCACCGGCCCTGAAGTCAGGAGGACCTGAGTTCAAATCCGGCCTCAGACCAAACACTTGACACTTACTAGTTCTGTGACCCTGGGCAAGTCACTGAATCCTGTTTGCCTCAGTTTCCTCATCTGGAAAATGAGCTGGAGGAGGAAATGGCAAACCACTCCAAGTGGGGTCACAAAGAGTCAGACACAATTGAACAAGAGATGGAGTGGTGGCCTACAGGTGAGCTAAGGAGAGTTTCTACATTTTAAATGCAATAAAATGTAAAAATCATTTTTATATCCCAGGCAATTAAAACAGACAATGGGCTGGATTTGGCCTTTGGGCTTGTCCACCCTGTGAGTCCAAACCATTATCGAGGAAGAATGTCAGCGCAGATTGGGTTCAGTCCTTTGGAAGCCTGGTCTCTGAGTCCAGATTTTTTTTTTTTTTGCAATCGGGGTTAAGTGACTTGCCCAGGGTCACACAGTGAGTCCACTTCTTTCTCTCATACATTATGACTCTACCCCAGGTTTGTCTTATGTCTACATTTTCCCCAAAGTGCAAAGTAGATCAATTATCAGATAGTAGAGATTCTTAAAAACAACCCAAACAGAGCTAAGTGTACTTATAGATTTCCACACAAAGCAAGAACTTAGAAATTCTATTACACTCTTCAAGCAAGATCTTATTTTAAAAAGTAGCCCTGCACCAAGGTCTCCCTCCAGATCCCTCTTCTGGTGAGCCAGGCCAGGGACCGAGCTTATCCTCCTATCAGTGTGGGCCTATGTCTCCGAAACCACTGAAATGGCTATAGGTGAAGTGCAGATGGCATTGAATGAATGAGGGACCCAGGAACTCCTGTCCCTATTTTCAGAGAAGGAAACATAGAAGGGCTACCAAGAGAGCCCAGGCCCAAGATCAGGTTCATTAGGGCAACACATGTATCACAGGCTGCAATAACTTGGGGTGAGGGGAAGGAGGAAGAGGATGTGGTTCTCTCTCTTCCCAGGGGAAGTCAGAGAGTTACATGTTACATAAAGTCAAAGAAAAGAAAGTGACAGATTGGATTCAGTCCTTTCAAGGTCAACTTGTAGGCAGCTTTTCCTGCCCTGATGCATCATGGAGGCCAAGGGGTTGTTCTCTCATCAAAAATTACCATCTTTCATCCCTTAGCCCACATATGGGGTTCACAATAAGGCTCACCCAAAGCCTCACACGAGGACTAAGACAAATACATGGGCGGGCCACCTCCAAGGACTTGGAAGACCAGAAGCTACAGGCATTCTCCATGAGAGTTAGGGGAAGGAGGTAGAAAGGGGAAAAGTGCTGCATGTAGCCAGAGCCAATGGGGAACAGGAAGGCATGCCTCCTCATTACACCCATTATGATATCATGCTCTTAACAAGTGCCAATGGGAAAGAGTGGCAGCCACCTTCACCTGTTTTGGTATCTGCTGCATTGAAACTGTATATTTGGCAGTCACAATCTTGGTACCCACCCCATCTGAGGCCAGAAGCTACCATCAACTGGACTTGCCAGAGCTCAGGACAAGCAAGCAAAGCACCTAAAGGAGAGATAGAGTTGGAAAATGGAGGTTAAGGATCCAAGTTCCAGTGGGGGGAGAAGAAGAAGGGCCAGGGTACAGATGGCATGGTTTGCAAATGGTCAGGAAGTAGTATGGTGGACAGCCTGGTTCTAGGCACAATAAGTTTACCTGCCAGATTCCAGGTTCCAGGGACAGAGTCCAAAATCTGATGGTAGAAGGAGGGTCAGAACAAACACAAGAATACTTTGGGCTGAGAGCCCTTAAGTAAAACTCCTAGAGTGAATTACAAAATATATAAGTTAGAAAGGTCTTTGGTATCCATATAGTCTAATGAATACCTGGAAGGAACCTCCACTCTAACATGCCATGCAAGGGAAGAATTCCAAGGAAGGAGAGAAAGAACATATTAGTACTTGAGTCAGGTCAGCAAGTCAATTAGCATGTATTAAGTGCCTACCACATTCTAGGCATTCAAGGCAGTCCATTCCACTTTTGGACAGCTGTTAGGAAGTTGTTCCTAATATCAGGATTCAGAGCTGGTATAATCTGTATTCCACCTAACAGGCCTTGAAGACAGCCATCCTATGCCACATAAGCCTTCTCTTCTCCTGGCTAAACATCCCCAGTTCTTTCATCCTCATATGACATGGATTCAAGACCCTTCCCTATCCCAACTGACCTCCTGTGGACACTCTCTCGCTTCTCCGTGTCTTTAAACTGTGGTATCCAGAACTGACCATAATATCCCATAGGAGATCTGACAGTAACACTGGCATCTCCTTATTCTTGAAAGCTCTGCCTCTCCTAATGCTCCCCAAGATCCCATTTGCTTTTTTTGGCTGCCCCACAATGCTCTTGAATTTAAGGTCCATTAAAAAAGCTCAGATCTTTTTCAGAACAATGCCATAAATAGCATAAATTTTGAGCTGGAAAAAACCTTAGAGGTCATTGAGTCCAACCATTTCATTTTAGAAACAAGGAAACTGAGTTTCAGAGAGGTCAAATGACTTGCCCAAGGTTACACAGCCAATAAATGTTTGGGATGGGATTCAAACCCACAGATTCAGGAAAGCTCTAACTTCAGTACTCTATTAACTGTGCCAAGTTGCCTCCTCCATGTTTTCTTTACCAACTAGAGATTGGTTGTTGTTTTTAACCTAACTATAAGATTTTACTTTTATCCATATTGAATTTTAAATGGAATGCCATTCCATCACACCAGGACTCCTACTTTCCTTCCTTGGAAAGAGGAGAAATGCCATTCTATTGTTTACTAGCCTTTGGGGTAAAATGAATAAAAGCCATTCTATCATGCCAGGCTTCCCGCTTGGTCTCTTGACTTTGAAGGAAGGAGAGTAACACCAATTCCTTTAGCTCCCCTGGACTTATCCCCTCACATGAGCTGCCTAAGGCCCTTAGAGGACTCCAGCATATTTAGCATAGCTCCTAGAGCATGGTAGACATGTAATAAATGCTTATTGACTAACTATTACATTCAATAAAGTGCTCCAATCTGTCAAGAACTTTTTGGATTCTGTCATCCAATAAGCTCTCCCACTCTGCTTTGAATCATCTGCCAGTTTCATAAGCCTGCCATCTATGTCTTCATCTAAGTCATTGATCAAAATATGAAAAAGCCTAAGGCTAAGTAAGAACAGATCCCTGGGGCACTTCCTGCCACAGTGACCTTGAACTATTGACGTTACTGTTTGAGTCTGGGCATCCAATCAGTTCCAAACCCATAGTTTAAGATATTTTATCAAAAGGGTTTATAAAACCTGGGTAAATTGAGTCCATGGTAATCCCTATCTGGAAGGCAATGAGGGTAGCTTGGCATATGATGTTTGCTTGATGTAATCAGGCTGGCTCTCTGTGATCACCACTTCCCTTTCTAGAAGTTCACCAACCATCTCTTTAATAATCCACTTTGGAATTTCCCAGGAATCTAAGTCAAGCTCCCTGGCCTATAGTTTGGACCTCCCAGTTCTCCTCTCTTTTCGGAAGATCAGGCCATTTGCTTTTTTCCAACCATGAGCTATGTCTCCTATTTTCCACTGTCTTTCAAATCTTAAGGATAATGACTCAACGATCATTTCTGTTGGGACTTGTTGGACCCAGTGATGGAGTTCATCTGGGCCAAGTGGCTGGAATCCTCAAGGGCAGCTCAGTATCTCCTTACTCATGTGAAGCATCAATTAATTACGTGCTAGTCATTTGTATTCTATTATTCCCAGCATAAAGTTTATTCTACTTGGCAGAGAAACCAAAAACAAAATAAGGAGTGAGCAGTTCTGCCTTCTCTGTGTGGTCAGTTATCACGATGCCATCTACCTCTAAGCAAAAGTCTTGTCTCTTCTTTGAACCTCCCTTTTCTCACACTACTGCTAAAACATCTCCCCTTTCTCTCCCCTTTCTTTCCTCAACAGATTCAACTTGTCCTGAGTTTTATTTATTATATTTATTTTGTCCTGATGCTATTTTTTTTTCTTTACCCCTCACCTTTAGTGAGGCAATCAGGGTTAAGTGACTTACCTAGGGTCACACAGCTAGTGAGCATCATGCGTCTGAGGCCAGATTTGAACTCAGGTCCTCCTGACTCCAGGGCCAGTGTTCTATCCACTGCACCACCCAGCTGCCCTTCCTGAAACTTTTTTAAAGGATCATGCTATACACTCTTATATTCATCTTCTGACATCTGGCCTTGCTTCCACTTTCCATGTATTTAATTTTTTGGTAAATATTCATCTATTTCACTTATTTTTTTAAATTAATTAATTTTCCCCAGTTACATATAAAAATAACCTTAACATTCATTCATAAAACTTTGAGTTCTAAGACCCACATGTACAAAAATATTCACAGCAGCTCTTTTTGTGGTGGCAAAGAATTGGAAATTGAGAGGATGCCCATCAGTTTGGGGAATGGCTGAGCAAGTTGTGGTATATGAATATAATGGAATACTATTGTGCTATAAGAAATGATGAACAGGCTGACTTCAGAAAAACCTGGAAAGACTTGTATGGTCTGATGCTGAGTGAGGTGAGCAGAACCAAGAGAACATTGTACACAATAACAGCCACATTGTGCAATGACTTTGATAGACTTAGCTCTTCTCAGCAATGCAAGGATCTAAGACATCTCCAAAAGACGCATATGGAAAATGCTGTTCATATCCAGAGAAAGTCTGAATGCAGATGGAAGCATACTATTTGCTCTCTTTTTCTTTTGTTGTTTTGTTTTATTTCTTCTTTAGTTCTAATTCTTCTATACATCATGACTAATGTGAAAATATGCTTAATATGAAGTATAAGTAGAGCCTATATCAGATTGCATGCTGTCTTGGGGAGGGGGGAGGAGAAGGAGGAAGAGAAAATTTAAAACTCCAAATCTTATGGAAGTGGATGTTGAAAACTAAAAATAAATTAATTATTTAAAAAATATAAAACTTTGAGTTCCAAATTCTCTCCCTTGCTCCCTTCCCACTCCCCCTCATTGAGAAGACAAAGAACTTCAATATAGGTTATACATGTATAGTCATGCAAAACATAGCCATAATAGTCATGTTATAAAAGAAAACACAGACAAAAAAACTTAAGAAAAATAAAGACAGTAAAAAAAAATTATGTTTCAATCATATTCAGATACCAACAGTTCTTTCTCTGGGGATAGATAGCATTTTTCATCCTAAGTCCTTCAGAGTTGTCTTGGATACTTATGTTGCTGAGAATAGCTAAGTCATTCCCAGCTGATCATCTTACGATATTGCTGTTACTTTGCTCACAGTACATTTCACTTCATGCGTTTCATTTTTTTGAATTTTTTTTTTTTAGTGAGGCAATTGGGGTTAAGTGACTTGCCCAAGGTCACACGGCTAGTACATGTCAAGTGTCTGGTCTGAGGCCAGATTTGAACTCAGGTCCTCCTGACTTCAGGGCCAGTGCTCTATTCACTGAGCCACCTAGCTGCCCCTATTTCATTTTTTTTTTTAAATATAAGTCAGCCACAAATCCTGAGGACTCAAAATGAACATGCTACCCAGCTCCTGACCCAGAGGGGATGGACTCAGAGTGCAGATTGAGACATATTTTGTTGGACATGGCTAATAGAGGGATTTGTTTCACTTGACTACATATGCTCGTAACTGGATTTGTTTTTGCTCTGTCAGTAGGGCAAGGGGAGGAAAAGAGCATAGATCAGAAAACAAAATAGTACTTAAGGAAAAAAAATGTAATGATTCCATTCTTGAACATCTCCCATCTCTCCTGGGTGCCTTTTACTCCATGGGAGTCTACCTGTCTTTCATTTGAACTCTGAAATCTACTTTCCCAAAATCGAGATGTGTGTCCAGATTTCTTCTTCCCTATTACAAACTCTAGGAAGGAGTATTTATTTACCCCCAGGGTTTCCATCATTTCTATGCCAACAAGCAGGTTGTCTATGCTAGTAAGAATCAGGGCCAGAATATGTAGTATAACATTTACTATCCTGGCTCTTACTGCAGTCAGATTAGCTTTTACAAAGAATATTTATTTTGAACTGTAATCGCAAATATACAAACTTATTGCCTAAGAAGTGGGGCTTAATTCTCCCTTAGGTGCCATCTCAGTCTCTGGGGAGGGGAGAGGGATTAAGTTCAAAGCTTAGTTCAGTTTCTATAGTACACAGTCCTAAATTCCAAGTCCAAAGCTCCTCTTGGGTTTGACTCTCAAGCCCCCTGGCTTCTCTGTCAGGCTGGCGGGCTGCAACGTATTGCCTGGAATCCTGACTCCAAAGTCACTGCAGCTTTAACTCCAGGGACCAGAAGGGATTATTGCCTCCACAAAGAAACTGAAGACAAATAAAACAGAACAGTAACAAACAGCCCCTCAGACCCATTTCTCAGGGCCACAAGGCGTAAAAAGGGAGGAGGAGAAAAGAAGCCCTCCTTCCCCTTTACTGGCTCAGCTCATGGTGCCCACACTGTGCATCAAATGTGTGTGATCTCCACCCTCTGGATGCAACAGGAAAGAGAACCCAGAAAAGAGAGCAAGACTGTCCCAATCTAACAGTTTGAAAAATCCCATCCTATTCCAGCTTCATAGCCAATCATAATCATACCTACATACCAAGTTTTGCAGATTCAACAAAACAAGAAACATTTGAAAGTTTTCCAAGTATTTCTTCCTGCTCAGTCTTAGCCTTACAGGGTTTTTCTCAACCTACAAGCAAAAGAAAAGACCAAAGACAAAGAAAACTGGCCTGTTGTCTTAGTTAGAAACCTTGCCCACACTGAGCTTTCCAAACTTCATGGAGCTGGGCCCTGGGAGTTGGGTCCCGGCGTCAGCTAGGCATCACCCTTTTGTCAGGTGAGAAAATTGTCCTGGGTGGAAACTCTTCTGACTGTCTCAGCGAATAAGGCCATTGAACGGAAATCTGGACGAAAAGTAGCCCTTTCTACACAGGGTGCACCCATATTCTCAAAGAGTCCCTGAAGCATAGGTGCTCCCCATGGAGGTCCAGGTAATTTCTACTGGGTCCTTATTCCAAAGGGCACTCAAAATTCCCCCATGGATCCTTACCACTGCCAGGGTAAACCATATGAAACTGCAAAGTCACCCATCAGGACAAGAAGACAAGTAGGTTCAGTTAGAGAAGTGGCAAAGAATGTGGGCTATCTGAGGATTTTAGGCTGTCTCACCCTAAGAAGTTGTAGGGTATTTTTGCTTTTGCAAAAGGCAAGCAGTTTCAATCAGTTTAAATGCAAAAAAAAAAAAAAAAAAAAAAAAAAAAAAAAACAATCCAACCCAATATGAGCATTTCTACTACCATGGGCAATCTAGTGATTCCATAGTTCCTCGATTAAACTTAACATCGGGACTCTTTCAGGAATCAGTAATATAGCATATAATGTCAATATAGCAATACTATACAGGATTCAAAAATACAAAAATATCCATATTTAAATCGTCAAGCAATCAGCAATTGAAAAGTTTGCAAAATTATACCAGTGAAATTGACTTGTGAGGGAACACACACTAAAAAAAAAAAAATCGGCTGTACGATTACAGTCTAATTTATTTATTTATGGGGGAGGTTATTTCTAGAATCTCTCAGCCTAGGGTATCTAAAACAAAAATTGCAGGCAAAGAATCTCTCCGGGGTCAAAGGGTCCACTTTTATTGCAGACAAGGTCTCACATGTAACTCGGGCCACTCTGGCCCTCGGTGCCTGAAGGCTTGGAATGTCACATTCTCCTTTTCCTTCAGAGTTCTCAGGTATCCCTAAGGCAGTTTGGGGTATCTAGGCTCTCTCATTGGTTCCACCCCCATCCCACTGATGGTGTTCTCTAGGGATGTGTAGTCCCCTGAACCCTCAATCCATTTAGCCGCTAACAATCGGATTAGCTTTTACAAAGGAATATTCATTTCAAAGTATAATTGCAAATATTCAAATTTACTACCTGGCACGTGGGGCTTAATCCCTCCTCTATACCACCTCAGTCTCTGGGGAGGAAAAGGGGATTAGGTTCATAACGAAACTCAGTTCCTATAGCACACAATCCCAAACTCCAAGTCCAAACCCCTCCTTGGACTCCAGTGCCAGGTACTCTGGTTTTTAAACAGAGCTTCCTTAGGGTGTTGGCTGGCTGCAACATTCCTGGAATCCTGGCTCTAAGGTCACCATGGCTCTAACTCCAAGGTGCCATGGGGATTATTCCCTACACCTAGAAACTAAAGACAAATAGAACAGAAACAAACACCCCCTGACCCATTTCTCAGAGCAACAGGGCCTAAAAATGGGAAGGGGGAAAAAAAGTCTTCCCCACTTCCTGGTTCAGTTCATAGAACCCACACTGTTGGTGAACCATGTGTGATCTTCACCCTCTGGTCCCAGCAGGAAAAACAGTGAGCTTGTCCCAGTCTGGTGGTTTTAAAAACACATCCTACCTGGTTTCACAGCCAATTGAAGAATTCCCATCTATGTGGTAGGTAGGGCAATACAAAGCAGCAGAATGCGTCTGTGTCAGTCAAGCTGGGAATGTTCCAAAGGAACCCATTACAATAGGATGAAATTATCACTCAGGGAAGTCAAGGAGTTATTAACTGGTCTGCTTTTGACAGAGTAAGAGAGCTCTAGCCAATGCCTGGATAATTGAAGACCCCCATCAGTACTATATCATGCTTCTGCTCTGAGCTTGTGATCTATTTCCCAAACTCCTCATCACTCTCCCCATTTTTTCCTGGTGAACTGGATTATATTTCAATGACAAAATCCTCCTGTTTCTCCCTCCTTTGACCTCACGGAATTATGCCTTCTTAATATACAGTTCGATCCCACCTCATCCCCCTTTTCCTATCTTGATTCTTTTGAATAAAGTTAACCCATCCAGACCCATAGTCTAGTTATGGGTTTTCATCCCACAGGTTCTCAGTGAAACCTGTGTGGTCAAATTGACCACCTTGATTTAAGACATCTGGTTCCTCTCACTGGTTAAATGGGGGACAGTTGTTTATGGATATTCAAGGCTATGACTTTACTAGTGGCTCCTTTCTTTCATTCTGTCTCCTCTGAATTCCTGGGCACCTCAATCGCTATTCATCTTCCTTCATTACAGCTATCTCTGTGGTATCTAGCTTCAAGGACATGCAAAAGCAATCTTCTCCCTTACCCATCACTTCTAGTTTAAAGCCCCTTTGTTTATCTAGTACAATGGCTGGCTAGTCAACTACTCCACTGAGGATCCAGGGCTGGTAACCTGGCTCTTAGCCAATCATTGTGGTTTGCCTAGGTTCATTACTTGACTTCTCAATAGGGGCCATGAGTTCCCCAGTTCTAAAAATCCACTGGCTCCTTACCACCATCCTGGTTATGTTGGGGACAATCCCACTTTTGGCTCTAGTCTAGGGTTTCTCCTCAAAAAAGGGAACCAGTAAGAAGGTATCCACTGTGCAAACATGAGCCAGTTAGAGGACAAATCCTTTATTCTGGCTGCTAATTAGCCATTTTAAATTTCACCTCTACAGAGCACAGTCCGATCAAACATTGTCTTCTTTCTAATGACCCTTCTCTCTCCTAAGTTGACTCTTCCTAAAGGAGGCAAGAGATCAGGCTGGAGACACACGCAGCATGATATGAAAAGCATAGGCTATGATGGTCAGACGGGAGATCACATTGCATGATTCCTCTTCTTTCTGAGGACTGGAGATTGGGCAGGAAAGTGTATAGCAGGGGATGTGTATCAAAGCCGCACAGCAAAAGAAGAAAGCCCTGCTTCCCACTGTCTTTCCTATTCTGCTTCCCTCGAGTGCCAGGTGCAGCAGAAGATGGAAAGCTATCAGTCAGAGGAAGATCTGGCTCACTAGTCTTTTTAGGTGTGTTCCATCTCTGGCCAGAAATCTGTGAAACCTATATTGAAGCTATGGTTTAGAAATCCAAGTATCTTCCTCTGATATAACTTTTTTAGCCAGATACTCACTTTCTAAATTATATTTTTTTTCTTCTGCATCCCTTGCCTTCAATTGGCAACAAGGATGAAAATATAACCCGTGGTCCTATAGTCTTTAGTTTCTTCTGCAAGACTTGGTGATCACTGACAATATAATCAGTGAAACTGATAAATAAATCAAAAAAGGCTGAAAAGATAGGTGATGATTCACACTCCTGGACCTCCCACCTCTGCAAAATAGTGGGAAAAGAAAGTTTCTCCTCATATTTCTTTTGGGTGCCATTATCTTTCTTTGTAATTTTGTAACCTTAATTTTCAATTGTTTTGTAGCAGGGAGTCAAGGGACAGAATGTTAAAAAACCCCTGTTCTAGGGTATAACAATGAGACAACATAACCAAAATTTCTGGGCAATTAACAAAAGATAAGGATTTTGTTAGTGGGGAAAGTGGGAGAAAATTCACCAGCTGTTTTCCAGTCTTCTCCTTCCAGGCTACATCTTATAATTTGCAGAGAATAAGATAGGCATGGCAAAGCAATCTCTCCATCATCACAAGTCACCAATTCTTTTTCAGCAGAGACACTGGAGTGGTTTGCCATTTGCTTCTCCAGCTCATTTTACAGACAAGGAAGCTGAAACAAACAGGGTGAAGTGACTTGCCCAGAGTCACACAGCTAGTAAGTGTCTGAGGCTGTATTTGAACTCAGGAAGATGAATCCTCCTGACTTCAGGCCAATGCTCTATCTACTGCAGCACCAACTAGCTTTCTGTCAGGGTAGGTATACTCAGCTCCTTTGCAATTTGTTTAAAGCGGAGCACTGAGAATATTTGTTGGAACCAGGGGGTATGATTAGGAAGCAAGAAATGAAATAAGCAGTCATTTGAGTATATTCTATGTGCTAGATGTTTACAGTGTGCTATTTGCTGAGGATACAAAGATGAAAAAAAAAAAAAAGCAATCCCTGCTTTTAAGGAGCTATTAGAAGAGATACATCCAAGTTCTGCTATACTGTGTGTTTTGAAAGCATGCACTTATTCCAACGCGATTGATATATTAGGGAACATTTTGAAGATTACAAAATTTCAGCTTTGCTCACATGTGGTTCCTTCCACAAGAAACCATGCAGAACATAGAAAACTGCACAGCTTCAAAATAACTCACAACTTCTGATGCCCACTTCCACAAGCAAGATAAAGGTCTATCAAGGTAAAGTGCCTTAGTAGGAGCTGTGGGTGGAGGAGGGCTGGTCCACACCACCGCCAATCCTGCCCTCACCCCCTTCAGCCATGGCCTCTGGAGGCCAAGGCCCAAGGTTGTAACCTGCTCAATTTGCTTGTGCAGCCCAGGGTGCAGGCCAAGCAGCATCCAGAGCAGACTGTATCATTTATGTATTTTTTTATCAGTAAACATGAACAAAACTGTTACCAATTCTATTAAGTTATTTTTTTAATGTGTCACTGATAAAGTGTTTGAGCATTGTGCCCCTAATCCCATTTTCCCCATAAGTTTTTTTTGTTGTTGTTGTTTTATTGAGACATAGGAAGGAGGTAAAATGGCATTTATTAAGCACCTATGTGCCAGGTACTGGACTAAGCACTTTACCAGTGTTATCTCTTTTGACCCTCACAACAACCCTGGTAAGTAGGTGCTGTTATTATCCTCATTTTACAGATGAGGAAACTGAGGAAGACAGAGGTAAAGTGATTTGCCCAAGATCACACAGCGAATAAGTGCCTGCGATGGGATTTGAACTCAAGTCCTGACTTCAGGCCCAGCACTTTATCCACTGAGCCACCTAGCTGTCTCCAAGGTGGGTAACATTCCTCATTCTGGGTCCTCTGGAATCATTACTTTGATCAGAGTTCTTGAATCTTTCGAAATTATTTATTTCTACGCTGTTATTATGGTACAAATTGTTTTCCTGGTTCTCACTTCACTGCATAATTTCACACACGTCTTCCAGGTTTCTCTGAATCTTTCTTTTTTGATTTCTTACAACACAATAGTATTCCATTATATTCACATACCATAATCTGTTCAGTCATATTCCCATCGACAGGCACCACATTAGTTTCTAGTTCTTTGCCAATCCAAAAAGAGCTGTATCAATATTTTTGTACATATAAGACCTTTTCCGCATTCTTTGATCTCTTTAGAGCCTAGGCCTTATAGCAGTATTGCTGGGTCAAAGAGTATGCACAGATGAATAGCTTTTGGGATGTAGTTCCAAATTGCTTTCCAAATAAAAACAAACAAACAAACAGAAATAAAAGGGGCAGCTAGGTGGCTCAGTGGATAGAGCACCGGCCCTGGATTCAGGAGGATCTGAGTTCAAATCCAGCCTCAGATACATAAACACTTACTAGCTGTGTGACCCTGGGCAAGTCACTTAACCCCATTGCCTAGCAAAAACAAACCAAAAAAAAGTTGCTTTCCAGAATGGCCGGACCAGTTAGCAACTCCACCCATAGTACATTGTACTCCCTGACACCTGCTGCCCTCCTGATGACACGGTTTCCCTGACCACCCTTTTCCTCACTAGCTGTACTGTGACTCATTCCCCTTGCCTCACTGGTTGAGGCAGGGGAGTTGGAACACTCAGTGCTCCCCATGGCCACTCCCAGGCTCCCCTCTCCCACCATGGTTCCTTTGATGTTGGTTCGATCCATATTTAGCATCCAATTAAGATTCTAGTAGCTGTTATCTATAGATCTCTAGACTACATCCTTCCTCAGTGAGTTCAATACCTGGCTTACAGACTTTCCCTGCTCCCCAACTCCTGTCCTCATACAAGACGACTTCAGCATATTCAACACATACAGTGATACTCCCTCAAACACCTCAACCTCACAGTTCTTCGACTTACACATTGCCCGTGACCTCGTCCTCCTCTGCCCCACTACAGGCACATGCAGAGGTGGGCTTGGCCTTGATCACCTTCTGCCTTGCTACTCAAAACCCTGCTCTTCATCCTCATCAAGACCTCAATCCCTCCACCCTTCACTTCTTTTCCAGGTCATCATCCCTGCAATGGATACACTGTCTTCTTTTTCCTATCTTTGCTCCTTTGTGGAACCAGTTCAACTCTACATTGCCCTCTTCCCTTGCCCCCCGTATCATGTCAACAATCCTGCCCTTCCAATCTCCAGCTTGGTTTTCCTCTCCTCTTCTCTCCTCCTTGCTGGCTGCTGAACAAAGCTGGAGAAAATCGGGGAACTCTGCTGACTGGGTCCGCTTCAAGTTTGTGTTATAGAATCTCAACTGGGCTCTCATTGAAACAAGGCAATCCTTCCGTATCTCCCTAATCAATTCACTCTCCCATTCACCATAGTGGCTTTGCCAGATCTTTGCATCCCTCCTCAGTTCTCCCACAGCTCCTTCCATGTGTCCAGCCTTATGCTATGCATTGCAGCCCTCCAGATGTTTTCCCATAATCCTTCCCCCTTCACAGTCTTGACCCGCTAGCCAGCCAGTTCAACACGGATGTAGTCTTACTTCATGCAGCCTTTTACATATGCATTTGAAGGCCAATCCCTTACTCTGATGTAAGTCCCATTCCATCACATGAACATACACACAAGCACATGTTGGCGCACAAAAACATGGTATGTATGTACACACCCAAACACACAAAGTATGCATGCACATACAAGCAAGCACGTGCATATGCTCACACACGTACATGAGTGTGCATGCATAAATGCAGGTACTCACAATGCAACACCCCTATATACAATCATGCACACAGCACACAAATACACATGCAAATTCACAATATGCACACACTCATTTATCCATGCATACTCACACAAACATTCATTTGCATACTTGTTTATATATGTAAGCATACAAGTACATGCAAACACAAACATTCATGCATGTGTGCATTCCTACAGCAGCACATGCAAACACATATGAACATATTCTCACAAACAAGCACACATACACAGACATGCACTTACACACATGAACAGTCACACGAGATATATATACTCTCACATGTGCACAAGCACTCATACACATGCTTACACACCAATGTGCACACACTCACACCACAATGCACACTGACATAAATGCATACACACAAACACACACTTACACACAAACACACATACACTTGCACATGTACTCGAGCAAATTTGCATGAAAATACATGGACACACATGCACTCACACACTAATGCACGCATACGCATAAAGAGCACACTCACATGCACACATTCAAACAGTGCACAAATTCACACGTGCACATACTCACAAACAGAAACAGACACAAAACATGCACATACGTGTGAGCACACACTCACAAACACAAATGCACATGCATATGTACAAATGCACGTTTGTATACACAAATTTGGAACTCAAAATGTTAAAAATTAGTTTTACATGTAACTGGGGAAAAATTAAATCCTAAATTAAAAATAAGTAAAATAAAATCTCATCTTCTACAAAAAGCCTTTGCCAATCCCTCTTAATACTCATGTCCCTCTGAGATTCTCTCCAATTTATCCTATGTATAGCTTGCTTGTCCATAGATAGCCATTTGCATGTTGTTTCTCTCTTTTAGATCGTGAGTTCCTTGAAGGTAGGGACTGTCTTTGCCTTCTTTGTACTGTGCCTGGCACATAATAGGTGCTTAATAAATGATTATTGATTTGGCCTTAATTCTCTGGATCTCAGGGTTGTGGTTTTTTTTTTTTAATCAGTAATAAGAGCTCAAAATCCCTTTAGCTCTTACAGTCTGTGAATTTATGGATCTGTGTGGGTATATATACAGCAACCATGGGCCCCTAGAAAAGCTCTCCCTTGTCACATGACTCTCTAAGGTTCAAGATCTACTCTGAATGATCAGCCTCTGCTCTCGAGCCCCCATATACTCAGGAGACACTTTGATTTGAAGCCATTCAATCAAACTACACAGTAAATCACTCCTTGCTCACAAGTTATCCTGCCGCCAATGGGAAAGGGTACACACACAGAGAAAATAGAGGTCCAGAGAACACATAGGGAGGACGTACATATAGTCAACCCATTTGGCCAAGGAACATTGGTGTAGACCCAATCATTTCTTGTTCTCTTGTGCTTTCACTCCTAGAAGTTGCTGACATCTGCTTAATTATAACATTATAGGTAAGTGTTCCCCTGGGTCCAAACAGCACCCTGGCACCTGGGATATGAAATCTTCTCTGTCTCTCTTGCTTAGAAACTGGAATTCATGCCAAAATCTGCTGGCAGCTGAGTCACATGTGGCATCAGTAAGGCCTTCAGGAGCGGCCTGCTTGGCCCACCTTAATAAATGTTTGTTGACTTTTTGATTTGACTTGATGATCTGGAAAGAGGGAAGAATAAAATGATATTTGTGTTTCCCCCATTTAAGTGAATGCTTTGTTCCTACAATTCATTTTGCTTCCAATAAGTTTATTCCGCCCTGTTCCGCTTACCTTGGTTTTAGTTAAGTTGTCACTTTTTCTTTCTACCTTTTATCTGCCACCCTCTTTTGACCTTTCCTTCTCCACTGCCTAGAAGTGTGTCCTTCAAAATCTTCCCTTCCCTTCTATCTCTATAACTTTTTACTTAAATAATGTTCTTTCGTGACTCCTTTTTACAAAAAAAAAAGTTAATTTACTTTCTCTTCTCTTCTAGTTAATTCTCCCATTTATGCCTAAATATACTCTTACTTCATCCTTCCAATAGGAGAGAGAAACTTCAGGAGAATGAACTTCAGCTCCTTCTTGTATCCTATTTTTATTGTGGCTGCATTAATAGATTGCACATCATTTTCTCTACCATTTGTATATTTCTTTACTTATTATTTTGTTGGATTTTGGAGGAGTCTTCTGTAGAGTCTCAACCATAGAATATTTTATTCACAAAGAAGGAAGTGTGATGTGGTGCGAGTCGCTTTTCAACTTGAAGCCTGAGACCCCACCTCCTAGCCTTATCGTGATTACTCCTTGCCCTTAAGGCCAAGGTATTCTATCTTGGGATCTACATTTGCCTCCCCACCCCAGACATCCCTCCATTATACCTATCCCCAGGGACTCATCTATCCCCTCTCCTTGGGTAAGTCGTTGTCCTGGGAAGCACAACACTGACTCAGAGAAGGTGATTTCCTATTGTGCTCATTCTCCCCAGATGAAATCCATTATAATATCGCCACCTCTTTATACAACACCTGTCACCTCCCTCTCCCCCCCTCAGTCACCACCATGGATATTCTTTAATTGCATCCTTCATTTCCCTCATCCTTGTCCCTTCCCTTCATTGCTTTAATCCTATGCTCCCACAGCCATCTCTATTCTTATTGAGATTTACTATCCTTTCTCTGGCTATCTTTAGACCAGATAAGGGTACACTTTCACCTCTCCTCTGTCTCTTGCTCTCTCTCCCTCTCTCCCCTCTCCCGGCTCGGATGATTTTCCACTGTGTCATTTCTTATTCACTCCTTGCCCCCAAGATATCGATTTGCTTATAGGAGAGTGTGCAATTTATTCCATGGAATATTGATTGAGCTCTTCCTCCTTCCTCCTTATTCCATGGAATATTGATTGAGCTCTTCTTCCCTCCTCCCACAGCCAGACCTTGAGACACAAGCCTTCAAAGTTGCTTATTTCTGGCTGCAACTGGCCTAAGAGGTAAGGACAGATTAGGGAGAGTGAGTGGGAGCTTTAAGGATTTCCGTTCTCCATTGTTACTTTCTGAGATTTTCACCTTGTGCAGTGGTTGTACCTTATCTTGTGGATTCAGCTTTAGTTACTATAGATTTGGCACTCATTTCCTTCTTTTGAATTTATTTAGATTGGAAAGCTATGCAGAAAATAACTGCTTTCTCACCCAGGGGTCCACATTCTTTTGATTGATGAACGTGTTATATAATCTACTATATCCACCAAGCCCCAGCAACGCTCCAAATTTCAGCCTGACTGTTACCAGACTCTCTGCACAACCGGACCTTTCAAACTTTGGAGCACATTGCCCTAACTGGTGCTTCACTAGCCAATCCCAACCAGCCAAGCTTCTCTATCCTCACAATCTTCTTGCCATCTTCCTAGCCTTCATAGCTCCACCATTCACAAATTTGCTAAAAATCTACATCCACTTGAAAATGAATAACATTTGGAGATTCTGGTCCTCACTGTTTGTGGGTAGTAGTTGGTATTTTTTCTTGAATGTAGATCGATTATGGCTTCCAGCAGCATAGACACTTTTACCTGGATTTACACTGAGATCAAATCAAAATATTCAGCCCAAGAGAGTTACAGTAAGCTCCACTGCTGAAAATTTGAAGCAGGGTATAGTAGTTTCTCAAGTAAATATTACCACCAGCAAGTTACAGTAGTAACATAATACTTGACAATCATGAAAAAAAAGTATGCCTTTTGTACCCATTAAGCTAAAATTTCTAAGGGATTCTATCTCTTTTCTTTTCTTCCTTGTTTCTCAGATTCCTATGCAAACAACAATGATAAAACTTAAAAATCACAAAAATAAAATGGCCACAGTTTGGATTTTTATACAGCAAATTAATACATGAAAGTTTGCAAAGAAGTCATAGGGACTTAGTGAAAATCAGAAAGAAACCTCTTCAGATCAACTACTTTAAGGTTAAAAAGGAAACAGATCAACCTCTAAAGAGCAAAGGCTTTTTTTTTTTTTTGGTTTGGTTTGGTTTGGTTTGGTTTTAATCGGGGTTTGTGAGGGCTGGTTCAATATTAGGAAAACTATCGGCATAACTAACCATGTCAACAATAAAAACAACAAAAATCGTATAATTCTCTCAGTAGATACAGAAAAAGCTTTTGACAAAATACAACACTCATTCATATTAAAAAAAAAACCCACTAGAAAGCATAGGAACAAATAGAACTTTCCTTAAAAGGATAAGTAGTATCTATCTAAAACCAAGAGCAAGCGTTATCCATAATGGTGATAAACTAGAAGCCTTCACAATAAGATCACACAAGGATGCCTGTTATCACCATTGTTATTCAATGTTGGTCTAGAAATGCTAGCTATAGTGATAAGAATAAGAAACTGAAAAATAAGCATAGGCAAAGAGGAGACAAAATTACCACTTTTTGCAGATGATTCGAGGCTTTACAGAACTCTAGAGAGTCGATAAAAAAAAAAACCAGTCAAAACAATTAACAATTTCAGCAAAGTTGCAGGGTATAAAATAAACCCACACAAATCATCAGTATTTTTACATTCTCCCAACAAAATCCAGCAGAAAGAGATAGAAAGAGAAATTCCTTTTATAATAACTGCAGACAATACAAAATATTTGGGAGTCTGCTTGCCAAGACACACACCAGAACTCTATGAACACAACTGCAAAACACTCTTCACACAAATAAGGACAGATCTAAATAATTAGAGTAGGCTAAGCCAATGTAATAAAAATTACAATATTACCTAAATTAGGGACAGCTAGGTGGTACAGTGGATAGAGCACTGGGCTTGGAGTCAGAAAGATCTGAGTTCAAATCTGACCTCAGACACTTACTAGCTGGCAAGTCACTTAACTCCTATTTGCCTCAGTTCCTCATCTATAAAATGGAGACACATTGGTGAAGGAAACGGCAAACCACTCCAGTATCTTTGCCAAGAAAACCTCATGGATAAGAGTCCATGGGTTCACGTAGAATAGAACATGACTCAACAACATAAATTAATTTACTTATTCAGTGTCATAACAAAGCACTACTTTATGAGGCTAGGAATAAAATAATAAAATGTATCTGGAAAAACAAAAGGTCTTTCAAGAATGTCAAGGGAATCAATGAAAAAAAGAGAAGAAAGGGGACCTAGTAGTACCATATCTAAAACCTCTTATTTAACTCCATCCGGGTTTCCCTTCAGGGGGTGGGGCACCTGAAGCCTTGACGCCACATGTGGCCCTCTAGGTCCTCAAGTGAGGCCTTCCTCTGACTGAATCCAGCCCTCACAGAAAAAATCCCCTTCATAAAAGGATTTGTTCTGTCAAACTTGGACTCAGTCAAAAGACCGCACCCAAGGACCTAAGAAGAACATAGGTGGCCTTGAAGTTGTAGCTTCCCCACCCATTCTAGGTCCTAACATCCTAGCTTTTGCCCTCCTCTCTTCTCTTCTGCAGCAGAATGGTCCCATTAACATATCCATTCTCTTACTAATCTTTCATCTCTCCTTTCTGCCGACTCCTTTCTTACTGCCTACCAACATTTCACCTCCCCAGCCTCAAAAAAGTATCTATCCTGTATTTCTCCTTCCCTTCTTGTCATTCTTCTCTAAAGCCTATTGCTGTATGCCTTCCAATCTCATCACTTGAAAGAAACTGTTCTCTCTGGATTCCAATGATCTCTTTATTGCCAAATCCCCTCCGTAGCCTTGTCTCCATCCTCATCCTTCTTGACCTCTCTGCAGCCTTTGTTACTGTTGAACATCTTCTCTTTCTTTTCTAGGTTTGCATAACCCTACTTTTTCTTGAGCCTCTTCTACCTACCTAAGTGCTCCTTCTTGGTCTCCTTTGATGTACCCTTACCTGTATGCTAACTGTGGATGTCCCCCAGGGAGCTGTCCTGGGCCTGCCTCTCATCTGTCTCAACACTTTGTCACTTGATGATATCTTTAGCCAGGCCTGCACAACATATGGCCATTTGCAGCCCACCAAAGGCTTTCAGGCAGCCCTTGAAAAATGTAGAGGATATAAAAGAAAAAAAAGATGTAACGAGTGCTTTGTCTATGCCCCACTTAACCCACCTTCCACTAGTCACTATTGCGCCCATCACATAACTTGGCAGGTGGGTTGCCACTGTGCACTCTCTTCTGTTTGTCATGTGACACGTGGTGATCAACCCTTATCAGTCCTCTCTAGTCTGAGAGAAACGATTTCATGACAAATAAAAATGTTAAGTAATAAGTGTAATTAATTGATATTAATTAAAATTTCCCTTTTTTAAATATGGTTTATTTGCAAAGTAGTTTAATCATTAATTACACTTTTACTTGGAAAGCAAGTCACTGAAAGCCTGTCTGCGCCCTGAAGAAGTTTGGCCTATTTTAATTTTGGCCCCTACCTACTGCCAAGTTGTGCAGCTCCCCACAGATTCAATCATCACATCTATTCAGATAACTCTAGATCTATGCATAGAGATTCTGTCTTGCCTGAGCTCCAGGTGTCCAAGTCTACTGGATATTTTGAAGTGAACTTCTGGTAGCCATAGCAAATTCAACATGTCCAAAACAGAAGTCATTATTCTGCTCCCTGATACATTCCCTCTTCCCAACTTCCCTGTTAGTATCAATGGCACCACCATCTTCCCAGTCTCTCAGGTTCACAACCTTGGTGTCATCTTCACCTCCTCACTCTGACTCATTCTGTATAGCCAATCAGTTGCTAAATCTTGTCATTTAAACCCTCACAATATCTCTCATCTTTCTCCAGCTACCACCCTAATTCAGGCCCTCCTCACCTCACTCCTGGACTATTGCAACAGCCTTCTAATTGGTCTCCTTGCCCTAAATCTGCCCTCACTCCAATCCAGCTCCCACCAAGCTGTCAAAGCTTGGACAATTGAAAGATATGGACTAAGGAATACTGCAATCTGATGAATTCGGAACCAGTCGGGTGGCCAGACTCAGAGCAGACTTAAGAATTCTTAAAAGCTTTGGTCTAACCATGTCACCCTTCTGCCCTCTCACCCTTAATAAACTCAAGTGACTCCTTTTTGCCTCCAAGATTAAATAAAATTAAATATAAAGACTTCTGTTTGGGCCTTTTAGGCTCGTCTCAACCTGGTCCTTTCCCGCCTTTCTAGTCATTTCACACTTTACTCATCTCCACACACTCATCAGTACTGGCCTACCAGCTATTTCTTATCACATGACATCTCTTCCCCCTTCCACTGGCTGTCCCCACAACTTGGCAAAACTCAGCTCAGATCCCACCTGCTGCAGCAGCCCCCAGACGCTTGAGCCTTCTCCTTCAAGGGGATAATCCTTGTACTATATATCAAGTACCTAGAAAAATATATACAATATTAAATACATTAATAGAATATTCATAATACAATGAATATAATCATTAATGTTGTATGATTAATATATACAATACCTATATAAATGTATGCAGTATACAAATGTAAACAACACAAGGTACCTGTTGCCTCCCCTGTTAGAATATAAGCTCTTTGAAGGCAGGGCCAGTTAGCATGTTTTTCCCTTTCTTTTGCATCTCCAGCATTTATACAAGAAGAGCTCATTTTATTGCTCTTTGCTTTCTTGCTCTTCACAAATAGTGCATTTTTTTTTTTTACAAATTGAACATTTGTGGCAACATTGCATCAAGCAAGTCTATTGGCACCATTTTTCCAATAGCATGTGCTCACATCATGTCTCTGTGCCACATATTGATAATTCTTGTGATACTTCTTTTCTTAAAAAAAAAAAGGTTTTTTTTAAATTTTCGACAGCTGTTTTGCTTGTTTTGCTTGACTATGTGTGTATATATGTGTGTGTGTGTCTGTGTGTGTTTATACACACGTACATATGTATATACATGTGTGTATGTATGTATGTTCTGAATTTAATAAAACAAGCATTTCCATAACAAAGCAGAATTTTTAATAAGAGGATCACACATAAAACTGTAAATCTATTATGTACAACTTGCTATTCCTTTTAAATATATAATAAAATTATCATGTAACTTTTCCCCCTCCCTCTTCCTCCCCCCCCACAGCTACCATTAGATACAAATATGTGTGTATACATATGTATGTATACACACACACACACACACACACACATGATACAATGCATACTTCTATTTATCAGTTCTTTCTCTAGATGTAGATAGCATCTTCCTTCATAGGTCCTTGTAGCTAATTTGGGTATTTATAATAGTCAGAATGACTTGGTTACTCACAGTTGTTCTTAAAACAATACTGCTGTTACTGTATATGATGTTTTCTTGGTTCTTCTCATTTCGCTCTTCATTATTTCGTGCAAGTCTGTCCATTCTTTCCTAAGATCATTGAGCTCATAATTTCTTATAGCACAGTATTCCATCACAATCATTAGCCACAACTTGTTTAGCCGTTCCTCAGTTGATGGGCCTCCCCTCCAATACTTTGCCACCACAAAGAGAACCGTTATTAATATTTTAGAACACATAGGTCCTCTTCATTTTTCCCTAATCATTTTGGGAAATAGACCTAATAGTGCTATTGCTGAGTCAAAGGGTATATAGGCAGTTTAATAACTCTTTGGGCATAATTCCAGATCACTGTCCAAAATGGTTGGATTAGTTCACAGTTCCACCAATGGTCAATTAGTGTCCCAATTTTTCCATATACCCTCTAATATTTGTTGCTTTTCCCTTCTATCATTTCAGCCAATCTGATGAATGTGAGATGATATCTCAAGGTTATTTTAATTTGCATTTCTCTAATCAGTAATGATTTAAAGCATTTTTATATGACTATAAACTGTTTTGATTTTTTTTATCAGAAAACTGCCTATTAATATAACAGTAATGATTATATTTATTATTTTATTAATCATAACTTTTGACCATTTATCAGTTTTGGGAATGACTTGTATTCCTATGGGTTTTACAAAGTTCTTGATATATTTAAGATATGAGACCTTTGTCCGATAAACTGTCTATAAAAATATTTTCCCAGTTTTCTGTTCTCCTTCTGATCTTGGCTACATTTGTTTTATTTGTACAAAAACTTTTTAATTTAATGTAATCAAAATTATCCATTTTACGCTGAACTTTGCTCTCAATCTCTTGTTTATTCGTATATTGTTTGCCTATCCATAAGTCTGATAAGTAATATGTTCCATGTTCTTCAAATTTTCTTGTAATATCCCTCTCTGTATCTAGATCATGTTTCCATTTTGATCTTATCTGGGTAAATGGTAGAAGATATTGGTCCATGCCCAATTTCTGCCAGACTGCTTTCCAGCTTTCCCAACAATTTTTTTTTTACCAAATAATGAATTCTTGTCCCCAAAACTTAAGTCTTTATATTTGTCAAACACAGTTACTATAGTCTGTATAGTATAGCTTCTGTAAAATGTATGTCTACTCTGTTCCACTGATCTACCTTTCTATTTCTTAGCCAGTACCAGATGGTTTTGATAATTACTGCCTTATAATGTAGTTTAAGATCCGGTATTGCTAAATCTCTTTCCTTTACATTTTTTTTCACTAGTTCCTTTGATATTCTTGACCTTTCGTTCTTCCAAGTGAATTTTGTTAAATTGGCCCTGTTTACCCATGAACAATTAATATTTCTCCAATTATTTAAATCTGATTTTATTTGTATAAAAAGGTTTTTTTTTTTTAATATAATTGTGTTCATATAGTTCCTGGGTTTATTTTGGCAAGTGTACTCCCAGATATTTTATACTGCCTAGAATTATTTTAAATGGGGTAGTTCTTATTATCTCTTCTTGCAGAGTTTTGTTGGTGACATATAGGAATGCTAATGATTTATATGGGTTTACTTTATATGCTGCCACTTTGCTAAAATTATTAATTGTTTTTTGGATTCTAACTTTTAATCTATTCTGGATTAATTTAATTTAATTTAATTTTTAATTTTTAATCCATTTAATCCATCCATTTAATCCAATTACCCCATCATACTCAGTTCAGCCCCAACCTTTCTTTCAAGTTACCCAAGTAAGAATGACAGTCCTAAGAATACTAATAACATGTTCACATATGAGAAATAAAGTTTGACCTTATTGAGTCCATTGTAATTGGTCTTTAATGTTTACCTTATATTTCCCCCAGATCTTATATGTCAAATTTTCCATTGAGTTCTGTTCTTTTTGTTACAAATACCTGAAAATCTTTCAGTTTGTTAAATGTCCATTTTTTTTTTCATTCAGGATTATACTCAACTTTGCTGGGTAAGCTATTTTTGGTTACAACGCCAGTTCTTCTGTTCTTTGAAATATAATGTTCCAAGACCTACAGTTTTTTAGCATGGAAACTGCTAGATCTTACATGATTGTTGCTCCAGAGTATTTAAATTATTTTTTCTTGTTGCTTCCAGTATTTTCTCCTCTACCTGGGAGCTTTGAAACTTGGCTCTGTCAGTTTTCATCCTGGAAACTCCTTCAAGTGGTGATAGGTGAGTTTTATCTAATTTCTACTTTACCCTCTTGTTTTAGAACTTCCGGGCAATTTCCCTTAATAATCTCTTGTAATATTGGATTTGGAGATCCTGGTGTTTTCTGACCTACTCCGCCATCTTCCCAGAATCCTCCTCCAGTTCTAGCTATATTTCAAACTTTTTGATAATTATTATTATATATTATGTGAGCAGTGATCATAGTGATGTTAGTTCTAGCTATATTTCAAACTTTTTGATTATTATTATTATATATTATGTGAGCAGTGATCACAGTGATGTTAGTATTGTAATTGTTTTGGGGTACCACAAACCATGTTCATATAAGATGGAGAAATTAGTCAATGTTTTATGTGTTCTGACTGCCCCACTGACCAGCCATTCCTCATCTCTCTCCCTCTCCTCAGGCTTCCTTATTCCCTGAGACTCAATGATGTTGAAAGTAGTCCAACTGATAGCCCTATAATGGCCTCTAAGTATTCAAGTGAAAGAAAGAGTAAAATGATGCTGCAAAACTTCACATTGTTGTCTTATTTTAAGAAGTTGCCACAACCATCCCATCCTTCAGCTGCCACCACTCTGATTAGTCAGCAGCCATCAATATTGAAGCAAGTCCATTCACCAGCAAAAAGATTACGACTTGCTGAAGGCTCTCATGATAGTTAGCATTTTTTAGCAATAAAGTATTTTTAATTAAGGTATGTGCATTTTTTAGACATAATCCCATTGAACGCTTAATAGACTCCAGTGTAGTGTAAACATGACGTTTATATGCACTGAGAAACCAAAAAATTCATGTAGGACTCACTTTATCGCAATATTTGCTTTGCTGTAATGGTCTGGAAATGAACCTGCAATATCTCCGAAGTATGCCTGTATAGTAATTGGCCCGTAGTAGGTCCTTAATAAATTCTTGTTGGTTGTTAATTGTATAATCTCTACAAGGCCAAAAATTCAGTGGAACTTCTCACAGATAGCAAGACTTCCCAAAATCCAAACCCAAACAAAGTCTTTTTTGTTTGTTTGTTTTTGGCTAGGCAATGGGGTTAAGTGACTTGCCCAGGGTCACACCGCTAGGAAGTGTTATGTGTCTGAGGCTGGATTTGAACTCAGGTCCTCCTGCATCCAGGGCCAGTGCTCTATCCACTGCGCCACCTAGCTGCCCCCCAAATGAAGTCTTAACACACTTGGACTAGGACTATGACATCCATGGGATAATTGACATTCATTGCAAGATGGGAGGGGGCAGAAGGAGAAAGGCTATGAGTACCCATCTCTCTGCTAGGAATTGTCAGTACCCTTCCTCTCCCACACAATGTGACAATCCAGCACTTCTCACTGCTTATCTATCCATCAATAATCCAATTAGTATTTATTAAATGCTTACTAAGCTCCAGGCACTGTGTTAGGCTGTGAGTAAACAACTATGTGCTTTATTTTCAAGGAGATTACATTGCGATGGCAGAGATGAATACATATCTAAGTAAATATAGAATACATGCATAGTGAAGGAAGGAAGGCACTAGCCATTGTAGGGGGGGGGTCAAGGAAGGCTTCATGCATGATCATGGAAAATGGGAAAAGGACCTCAGAATCAGAAGAGGATAAGTGCTGTTCTGGAGAGAAAAGAGAAGAGGGTATAAACTATAAACCATAGACTTTGACTTCGATTCCTAGGGAAATTCTAAAATGGATCATTAAAGAGCTGGTGGGTGAATATCTTGAAAAGGAAGTTGATATTCAATTGTTGTTCAGTCATATCCGACTCTCTGTGACCCCATTTAGGGTTTTCTTGGTAAAGATACTGGATTGGTTTTGCCGTTTCCTTCTCCTGCTCATTTTACAGATGAGTAAACTGAGACAAATGGGGCAAAGTGACTTGCTCAAGGTCAAACAACTAGTAAGTGTCTGAGGCCAGATTTGAACTCAGGTCCTCTTGACTCCAGGGCTGGTACTCTCTCCACCGTGCCATCTAGCTGCCCCCTTTTTACTTTCTATTCTTGGGGGGGGGGAAACCTTTTAATTAGCAAGTATTTATGTTCACTCCCTGCCTTTCACTTTCCCCATTAAAACAAAACAAAAGCTCTTGTAATAAATATGCATAATGAAGCAAAACAAGCTTCCATATTTACCATGTACATAAATTCCTGTCTAATTCTGCATCTTATGTCAGCAGTCTTTTGAAAGCATGATTGGTCTCTGCATTGACAAGAGTTCTTAAGTCTTTCAAAAATCTTTTGTCTTTACAATGTTGGTGTTATTATATAAATTGTTCTCTTCATAAACTCTTCCCAGATTGCTCTGTCATTGTCATTTCTCACATAACATGTATTACATTACATTCCTATACAATAGCTCATTCCCCAATGGATAGGTACCCTCTGAGTTTCCAGTTCTTTGCCACCAGGAAAAGAGCTTTTTCTTCTTTGGAACATAGACCTAATAGTAGTATCACTGGGGCAAAGAGTATGCAAAGTTTAGTGATGATTGTAGCATAGCTCCAAATGACTTTGCAGAATGGCTGTCACAATTCACAGCTCCACCAACATGGAACCTGCTTTCTCCAAGCCCCACCAACATGTGTCATTTTTTTGTCAATGTTGCCAACTAAACTTTGTGAGATGCAGCCTCGAAGCTGCTTTAATTTTTTCATTTCTCTAATTATTAATGATTTGGAGTATTTTTCACATGGCTACTAATAGCTCAGATTTTATCCTTTGAAAATTGCCTGCTCGGGAGCAGCTTGGTGGTGCAGTGGATAGAGTACCAGCCCTGAAGTCAGGAGGACCTGACCTGGCCTCAGATCAAACACTTGACACTTACCAGCTGTGTGACCCTGGGCAAGTCACTTAACCCCAATTGCCTAAAAAAACAAACAAACAAATAAAAAAACCCCCGAAGATTACCTGCTCATATCCTTTGACCACTTATCAATTGGTGAATGGCCCTTGTTCTTATAAATTTGAGTCAGCTACTTAGATTTCTTGGAAATGAGATTTTTATTAGATAAACTCACTGCAAAGAATTTTTCCCCAGTTATTTGGTGCCCTTCTAATTTAAACCCCATTTGTTTTGCTTGTACAAACGCTCTTTAATTATATGTAATCAAATTGGCCATTTTGTATTCTGTAATCTTCTGTATTTCTTATTTGGTTATGAAATCTTACCCTTCCATAGAACACAAAGGTAATTTCGCCCTTGCTCCTCTAATCTCTTTATGATATGATCTTTTACATGTAAGTCATGTATCCATTTGGAATTTATCTTGGTTTATGGTAAGAAGTGTCAGTCTAAATCTAATTTCTACTAGACTGTTTTTCTAGTTTCCCAGCTATTTTTGGCGGAATTATAGGTCTGTGTTCCACTAGTTGGGTGGGGTCTTTAGATTGATCAAACATTAGGTAAATAGTCTGCATGTTGTGTACCTAATCTATTTTGCTTATTAACTTCTCTACTCTTTAACCAGTACCAAATAGCTTTGATGATTACTGCTTTGTAGTATAATTTGAAATCTGGCAATATTAGGTGTCCTTCCTTTCCACTTTTAAAAACTATTTCCTGTGGGCAGTTAGGTGACACAGTAGATAGAGCACCAGCCCTAGAGTCAGGAGGACCTGAGTTCACATCTGGCCTCAGACGCTTGACATTTACTAGCTGTGCGACCCTGGGCAAGTCACTTAACCCCAATTTCCTCACCCCCCCCCAAAAAAAATACTTCCCTTGAGATTCTTGATTTTTTTTTCTGATAGTCCATTGATTTTTTCCCCTCTATAGCCTACTTTTTTTTTTTTTGGTTAGGTTAAGTGATTTGCCCAGGGTCACACAACTAATAAGTGTCATGTGTTTGAGGCTGGATTTGAACTCAGGTCCTCCTGAATCCAGGGCTGGTACTCTATCCACTGCACCACCTAGCTGCCCCCCTCTCTCTCTATAGCCTATTTTTTCCAAGTCAGTTTTTAATATGGAATACTTTATATTTGCTTCTATTTTTTCCGGGATTTGACTTTGTTTTTAATTTTTTGTTGTCATATGGAGCTATTAACTTCTGTTTGGTTTATTCTGTTTTTCAGAGAGCTCTTTACTTATGTACCTCATGTATTATCATTAATTCTCCTTCCAAGCCTTTCCAAGTAGTCTCACTACTTTGCAATTCTTTGCTCTAGAGGGTCTCATTTTTTCTGAGGCCAGATTTGAACTCAGGTTCTCTTGACTCCAGAGCCGGTGCTCTATCCACTGCACCACCTAACTGCCCTGAGATGTACAATTTTGAGAAAACTCCTCACATCAGTCTTCTGATCTGACTGGGTTTCTGGTCAACATAACCGAGGTCATTGGCTAATGTTCTCTAAGTAGCAGGGAGAGGTGGCCCAGCTTCCCAACCAGGCAGGCCTGAGTTCAAACAGTACAATAAGATTTTCTCCCAATTCCCACAACTGAATAAAGTTTTCTCACCGGTCAGAAATTGGACTAACCCTATAACTGAATAGAACGGGAACTGAGTTAACTCCAGAACTGAGTCACAGTGGTTCAATTCCCACTACCACTTGCTGCTCCAATTCCCCTCACTTACCTCAGGTATAAGTAGATTCCCTTGAACTGCTCTGGTGATGACAGAGTTCTTAGGATTACATGTATGATCTTCCCATATAGGAATATCAACAGTTTAACCTCGCTTAGTCCCTTAAGATTTCTCACTGATGTTTACCTTCTTATTTCTCTTTGAGTCTTGTGTATGAATGTCAGATTTTTTTATTCACCTCTGGTCTTTTCATAAGGAATGTTTGAAAGGCCTCAGTTTCATTAACTATCCATTTCCCCCCCTCCTGCTGTGTGCTCTGCTCCTTACACAGATAGGACCCCTGCTCCCTAGCAGCCTCACCCACTCCTCTCTGCCCTGGAATTGTGAACCAGAACTGGGTAACAGGTGACAGAGCTGAAGAATGACACCCTAGCCTGCTAGTCTGGGGAGTCCTGGGATCTCTTAGTGAGATTTCAAACAGATAGTCTCATTGGCCCAATGAACTAAATCCTGACTGCAGGAGATTCTGCTGAGCAAACCAAGGGCAGACATCTAACAAGATTCATCTCTTGTCTGAAGGGAGAGAGTGATATCTATCTTCAAGTATCTGAAGGGGGATTCAATTTGTTCCTCACTCCAGAGGGTAGAACTGGGAGCAGTGGGCAGAAGTTACAGGTTGGTGGATTCCAAACCATGGAGGAAAACTTTCTAACAATTAGAGCTCCCTGACAAGGAATGGATGTAGTGAATTCCTGGTCAGTGTAAGCAGAGGTGGGATGGATGACCCCTCTGAGAAGCTGCAGATGAGAGACACCTCCAACTTGGAGACTCCACAATGGGTCTGGGTCCAGGACACGTGGGTTTAAATCCTGACTCTGCTTCTCACGCTCTCCCTGATACTGAGTTTCCTTTTTTTCTGGAGGGGGTGGGACTAGGGGGCTCCTAAGGTCCCTTCCAGCTCTAAGCCTGTGATTCTGGGAATGCCAATTCTGTGACCGAGTTCAGGTTGCAGCTTTGCCACAGACTATCCGTGTGACCTCGAGCAGGTTCCTTCCCTCCCTGTCCCCCCTCTCCCAAATGTAGGACTGAACAAGAGAGGCTAAGGGTCCTGACAGCTTTAAAGCCTGTCTAAACCTCTAAACCCTTGGCCATCTGGGGCCTCGGTTTCTCTCTCAGTAAAGGGAACGGGGTGGGAAGATCTCATTTCTAGGGGGCTTTTCGGGACAGCCCTAGATTCTAGGAGGGTGCAACCACAAGCAAGCACCTTCTCCTCTCAGAAGGTGGGGGCCGAGGGGGAGATCGGCCCTAGAGAGAGCCCACCCAGCTTGGGCACTGCAGCCTAGGATCTCTCTAGCCCGAAGAGGACGGGTGCAGCCAAGGGCTCCTCCTGCTGATGGAAAGCTTCCCGGGGCTGCTTGGCTCTGGGCGGGGAAGGAGAGAAATGGGGCAGGGGACGGGAACGGGGGCGGGGTGGGACGCTCTCCCTACACGTGCCGACTGAGGCAGCTGGCACCACACACACGCACACACACACGCGCGCACACACACACACACACACACACACACACACACGCACACACAGAGGCGCGCGCCCCGCGCGCGCGCATCCAAGGGCGTTATTTGGGCAACACTCGCCCTTTCTCTGGGACTCTCCTTTTCCCAAATGGGGGGTAGGGGGGCTGCACGTGAGGACCCCAAAATCCTGGACCTCCCTTCCTGCCCTTAGCTGGGCGCCCTTGGCCGAGTCTCTTCCCCCTTCTGGGGTCTAGTCTCCCTCTCGCTAAAATGATTTGCACGACTGTGTACGGGGGGGGGGGGGGGGGGCGGGGCGGCGTTGTCCTTGAGGACTCTTCCCTCCTACGGAGCTGCTGAGTAGCACTCCCCCGCCCCTCACCCCAGTGGGTTCTCCTCCGCTTCCAGAGTCCTGTTAAACCCTCTCCTATCGCTCCTGCCTCAGCGGGAGAAGTGGGCGAGTCCTTTCTCTTGAGCCCCAGCCAATGAGAAGGCGAGAATGGCAGGGGTGGGGGCAGGGGCAGGGTGGGCAGAGACCGGTGTAGGAAGAATAAGGTGAGAGCGGCAGGCGTGCGAATTCCCGTGACGTCACCAGATCCTACCAATGAAAAGGCGCACCCTGAGAGAGCGCGGACACTGCGATCTGTTGGTTCTGTGGTCCGGGAGCAGAAGCGACGATGGCTCAGCGCTGGACCGGGTTTGGGGATAGTGACAGAGATCGTCAAGGGGCGGTGGCTAGGAACAGGGAGTGGGAAGAGTTTTGGGGGGCAGAGGACGACTGGGGAGAACAGGAGAACGAGGACGAGGACGAGGACGAGGAAGAAGAGAGGGAGTACGCTGACGAAGACGAAGACCAGGGGGAGATAGAGGACGAAGACGAAGATGGGGAATGGAGGAACATGATCGGGGGCAACTGGGCAGAGGAGGAGGATTGGGAAGAGGAGGAGGATTGGAAGGTGGGGGAAGAGAAGCAGGATTGGAAGGTGGGGGAAGAGAAGCCTGAGGAAAATGTGGAGAGGAAGGAGAACGAAGAAGTGGAGGAGGAGGACGAGGAAGACGACTCCCGCCTCCCTCTGGAGGCTCTTCGGATACTGGACCGGTTGAAGGTGCGGCCACAGAGGGCAGGATCCGGCCAGGGTAGGGGATTTAGAGTGGCGGGGAGCCTCGTGGGGGTGGGGAGACGAGAGGGACTGCTATAGACGACAAAAGGGGAGGTGGAGGCCCAGGGAGGGGTGGGAGAAGGGTCGAGCGAGCAAACTGT
Organism: Phascolarctos cinereus; assembly: GCF_003287225.1. Taxonomy (NCBI): domain Eukaryota; kingdom Metazoa; phylum Chordata; class Mammalia; order Diprotodontia; family Phascolarctidae; genus Phascolarctos; species Phascolarctos cinereus. Next base: position 70,321,616 of record NW_027556291.1, on the reverse strand, counting down.
CTTTGAGGATCTCGTGCCCTCCAGGACTGCCCCCGCTGGGCTTGTGGCCCCTCTCATCCTCGATTTCCCCCTTCCCTCTCCCCTCCTCCTCCATTTATCCTTTCCTTTACTTCCTTTTCCCCTTCTCTTCATCCTCCTCGTCTCTCTTCCTTTCCTCTCCTCTCTTCTTCCTTCCCCCCTCTTCCTCTTTCCCTCTCCTTTCCCTTCCCCCCTCTTTCCTCGTTTTCTTTCCTTCCACACTTCTCCCTTCGCGTCTCCTTCCCTCCCCCTCCTCCTTGCTGTGTTTCCCTACCCTTCCCCCTCCTCCTCCTCCCCTCCCCCTCCTCTTCTTTCCGACCTCCCCCTTTCCATTCTACCTCTCTCCTCCTTCGCTTCCACTTTTTCTCCCTTCCCCCTTTCCCCCCTTCTTTCCTCCCCTAACCCTTTCTACCTCCTTCGCAACTTTCCCGTCTCTTTCTCCTTTTCTTCCCTTCTCCTCCTTTCTTTTCTCCTCCCCTTTCTTCCTCCTTCCCTCCCTCCTTCCATCTTTTTCCCTCTCCTTCTTCCATTCTTCTCCAAGGCCCCTCCCCTCTTGACCCCTGGCCCCAGGATTGGGCTCCCCACAAGCTTCTCCCAAGCCTCCCCACTTGACCACTTAACCTCACACAAATGTAGCAATATTTGTCTACCTCCTTTCCTTTACTCATACTGTACTCATACTCATACCCCCACCAGTAATACCAACTCCTACTTTTGGTTTTATAACACTTTGGGAATGCTTAAACATCCCTCTAAGGCTCTTTCCAGGAAGCGTCAGCTCACGGCAGCCATAAATGAACTCTTACTCCCCTAAACTTTTTTTCTTTCTATCATGTTTGGCCTTCTGTTAGAGTCACACATGTTCATATTTTATTTGTCTTGTGGTCAGGGATTGTTTTTAATTTTATCTTTTTACCCTCTGCTATATCTGATGTTATGCCTTGCAGGTAATATAAGTGTGCAATAAATGAGGTTAATTTAAGTTAAACATAAGTCTTTTAAATGCCTAGAATTATTGATCAGTGAGAATACATCATTGAAAGTGACCAAGTGGTCAACCAGCTATCATTTATTAAGAGTTTGCTAGGTTCCAGGCATTATGCTAAGTGCCAGAGATACAAATAAAAACAAAAACGTCCTTCCTCTTTAGGAACTCACCTTCTAATTCCAGACTATGTAAATAACTTGATAGAAACAAGATCTATACTGAAGAAATGGAAAATAATTTCACAGGGAACAGCACTAGCAGACAGAAAGTGGGAAACAGGAAAGGTTTCTGGTAGAAAGTTGAGCTGAGGCTTACAAGGAGCCAGGGAAGTGAAGGAAGAAGAGTATTCAGGTCATGGGGGCAACCACTGTGAAGGCACTGAGATGAGAGATGGAGTATTGTGTAAGAGGAACAGTAAGAAAGCCATCGTTGTTGTTGGGGGGGGGTAGCTAGGTGGCTCAATGGATAGAGCACCAGCCCTGAAGTCAGGAGGACCCAAGTTCAAATCCAGCCTCAGACCAAAAACTTGACACTAGCTGTGGGACCCCAGGCAAGTCACTTAACCTCAATTGCCTAAAAATAAAAAAATTTAAATTTAAAAAAAAAAAGCCATTGTTGCTAAAGCCTAGTGTATGTTTGTGGAGGGGTATAAAGTATAAGAAGCCTGGAAAGGTAGGAAGGGTGATTCAGGTTGTGGTTCAGTTGTTCTTTGTGATCCTGTGGACCATACTGTCCATATGGTTTTCTTGGTAAAGATACTGGAGTGGTTTGCCATTTCCTTCTCCATTGAATATGGTAAATTGAGGTAAAGTGACTTGCCCGAGGTCACACAGCTAGTAAGTGTCTGAGGCTGGGTTTGAACTCAGGTCTTCCTGACTACCACACCAGCGCTCTATCGACTGATCCATCTAGCCGCCCAACAAGATTTTTTATATATGATCTTTGTGGTATTTGGGAGCTACCGGAATTTACTGAGTGTGTGTTTGGGTTGGGGGGGGCAGGAGCCATGGTCAGACCTGCACATTAGGAAAATCATTTCAGTAGCTGAGTGAAGGGAGGGATTTTAGTGGGGGAGGTGTTTGAGGTACAGAAACCAAACAGAAAGATTGTTTCAATTATGCAGGCATGAAAGGCTGTGTGAGTAGGAAGGTGGGGATGTATATAGGCAGTACAATAGATTGGCTATTTGGAATGAATGCAAGTGATAAGTTCAAGATGACAATGAGATTGTGAGCCTCAGTGACTGAGAGGATGTCAGTATCCTTCATAGAAGAGATGGGGGGCAGCTAGGTGGTGCAGTGGATAAAGCACCAGCCCTGAAGTCAGGAGGACCTGAGTTCAAATGTGGCCGCAGACCAAACACTAGATACTTACTCCAAACACTAGACACTTACTAGCTGTGTGACGCTGGGCAAGTCACTTAACCCCAATTGCCTAAAAATTAAAAAAAAAAATTTAAAAGGTGGGAAGATGTGAGGGGAGAGATCATGAATTCTGTTTTGAGCATGTTGAGTTTAAAATGCCATCAGGACATCCAGTTTGAGATATCCAAAAGGTGATTGGCAGCTAGAAATCAGGACTAGGCCTGAATATATAGATCTGGGAATCATCTTCTTTTCAATGATAATTGAGGGAAACTGAGGTATGAGCTCACCAAGTAAGATGGTACAGAAGGCCAAGGCCAGACTTTGAGATATATAGCCACAGTTAGTGGCCATGGGGCAGTTAGGTGGCACAGTGGATAGAGCACTAGCCCTGGATTCAGGAGGACCTGAGTTCAAATCCGGCCTCAGACACATCATACTTACTAGTTGTGTGACTCTGGGCAAGTCACTTAACCCCACTGCCTAACAAAAAAAAAAAAGTTAAAAAAAAGCATCTAAGAGAGAAAAGGTATTGGCAGTGGCAGCAGTTGCAGAGAGCTCAAGGAGGATGAGGACTGAGACAAGGCCATTAGATTTGGTGATTGAGAAGGTATTGGTAGCCTTGGAGAGAACAGGTGCACTTGAATGATGAGGTCAGAAGCCAGGCTGCAAAGGATTTAGAAGCTGAATTTTCTTTTTTTTTTTTCTTTTCTTTTTTTTTTTTTAAGGCAATTGAGGTTAAGTGACTTGTCCAGGGTCACACAGCTAGTAAGTGTCAAGCGTTTGGTCTGAGGTTGGATTTGAACTCAGCTCCTCCTGACTGTAGGGCAGGTGCTTTATTCACTGTGCCACCTAGCTGCCCCTTAGAAGCTGAATTTTCCAAGGTGCTTAGCTGAGAACTAGCTAGAAGATGAGAGCTACCAGGGCTGGTTGAACCTGAATGACTGCTTGATGATATATTAAGGTTACTGTAAAAGGGCTTTGGCCTTAGATTTGGGGGGCGGGGGAGGGGGTTAGACTATTATTTCTTAAGACCTCTTGTAATCCTTAATACAGCTGATTTTTCTTTTTCCTCATTCAGGACATGGAATGCCCCTTCCTCAAGGGTTTTTATAAAAGTAAACTGAAGACAGCCAGACAGTTCCTGTGTACTCCCTCAGTTTACCGTTTGGATATTCTGGCATGGCTATTTACACGGTAATGCCCCTACTTTCTTCTCTGTGTCCCGAGCTGCTCTGCTCCTCAGACAGAGGTGTTCATCATGTTTTCATGCAGCTCTGGCCCTAGAAGGTGCCATGTTGTGCCCCAGATCAGTGGTAAGAAACCTGTGGCCTTCTAGGTCCTTGGGTGTGGCTTTTTGACTGAGTCCAAGTTTGACAGAACAAATCCTTTTATTTAAGGGGATTTGTTCTGTGAAGTTTGAATTTGGTCAAAGGGGCCGCACTTGAGCACCTAGAGGGCCACATGTGGCCTCAAGGCTGCAGGTTCCCCACCCCTGCCTCAGATCATCCTTACAAATAATCAGGGGCAGGGGGCAGGGGCAGGCACACAATGGGCACAGACCATATTGACAAGCCTTTGTTAAGGCCCCACAATGTGTCAAACACTGTTAAGTATCAGGGTTCCGGAGACAAAAAGACAAAACAGTCTCTGTCCTTGAAAAGCTTCTGTTCTATTGAAATTGAGAGCAAGTATCTAGAAAGATATATTCCAGATAAATAGGAGATACATTAGGAAGGCCAGGAACTAGCAAAGGAACAGTGACATGTAATGAGACTGAAAAGGTAGGAATGGGTCAAAGCGTGAAGAGCTTTAAAGACAGACTGCTTAGATTTAATCCTTCAGAGAGGCCCTCTAGGTCCTTGGGTGCGGCCTTTTGACTGAGTCCAAGTTGGACAGAACAAATCTTTTTACTAAGGAGATTTGTTCTGTGACGTTTGGATTCAGTCAAAGGGCCGCACTGGAGGACCTAGAGGGCGACATGTGGCCTTGGGGGCCGAAGGTTCCCCACCCCTGCTCCTGACAATAGGAAGTCACTGAAGTGTAGAGAGGGAAATGATGGGCTTAGACCTACATTTACAGAAAATCATTGTTTTTCTTCGAATTTTAGCTATATCGGTTTTGTTTATGCAAAAAAAAAAAAGTAATGTTATATAATTTAAATTGTCCATTTTCTTCTTTCCAATACTCCCTGACCATTGTTTGGTCATGACCACTTCCCCATCCCTCGTTTTGAAAGGTAGTTTCTTCCTCACTTGTTTCATTTGTTTATGACGTCACCTTTTATGTCTTTGTCATATAGCTGTTTGAAGTTTATCTTGCTACAGAGAATGAGATGTTGGTCAATACCCAATTTTGGATCGACCATTTCCTAGGTTCCCTAGCAGTTTTGTTTAAGGAGTCTCATACCCTGGTAGCTGTGGTCTTGAGGTTGATTTAACACTGTGCTACTATCTTCATTTTCTTCTACATGCTCTGTACTACTGCTTGTTTTATTCTTTTTTTTTTCTTTCATTTTAATGATTACTGCTTTGTAATACAGTTTGGAATCTAGTACTGTTTGACCGACTTCTTCTCCACACTTTTCATTGTTATTTGCCTCAAAATTTTTGACCTTTTGTTTCTCCAAATGAAGTACATGGCTCTCAGACTTTCCCCCCAACTCCTGCCTTCATACTAGGAGACTTCAGCACTCCCTCAAACACCCTCAACCTACTCACCTCCCATTAGGTGGTGAGCTTCTTTAGGGCAGGAATTGTCTTTTGCCTTTTTTTGTATCCCTAGTTCTTAGAACAGTGCCTGGCACGTAGTAAGTGCTTAATAAATACTTACTGACTGACTGACTAGGGCAGGGGTGGGGAACCTGAGGCCTCGAGGCCACATGTGACCCTCTAAGTCCTCAAGTTCGGCCCTTTGACTGAATCCAAACTTCACAGAACAAATCCCCTTCATAAAAGGATGTGTTCTGTACAACTTGGAGTCAGTCAAAAGGCCGCACACAAGGACCTAGAAGGCCATATATGGCTTCAAGGCCACAGGTTCCCCACCCCTGCCCTGGACTAGGGAATTGGGAAGTAATTAGTCAAGAGAGCCTTGAAGTCTTTTTACCAGAAGAAAGTGAGAGGTTAGGGTGGAGGTTTGGTTTTCTGTTGTTGTTTAGAGGGGAACTAGTATATTTGCCTAGCCCAGGCTGAAAATAGTACAGGTAGCAGGAAAAAATGTCTGCTGACCAGAAATCTGAAGCCTTGGCAAAATTTCAAAACCCCAAAACACCTCTTTCCAACCCCGATTTAAAAAAAAAATTACCAGCTTTTCCTGTTCTGGGTTGCACTGGTCTCTATAATACACATTAAAGGAAACTAAGGAAAGCCTTTGCTCTATTGGGTTGATGCTCTCTGGGAAGACACCTGATGGATGACCACTTGTCAGGATATTCTAGCGAGGATTCCTCTGGGTTTGGTTTGCCTAGGTGGCCATGGATTTCTCTGCCTACTCTCACATTCTGGGATATGGGGCAAGAAATACCCAGCACAAGGGGCAGCTAGGTGGTGCAATGGATAGAGCTCCAGCCTTGGTGTCAGGAGGACCTGAGGCCAAATCTGGCCTCAGACACTTGACACTTACTAGCTGTGTGACCCTGGGCAAGTCACTTAACCCCGATTGCCTCACCCCAAAAAAAAAAAATCCAGCATAAGGAGGTGGCCAAGTGGCAGGATCGTCCACAGTGGAGATGGTGTGGCTCTGTCAGAGTTTTCAACCAGGCTTTCACCATCTCCAAATGTAGGAAATAGGACATTTTTACAGGCAAACAAGTCTTACAAAATCCAGGAACATCTAAGGGCATTTGGTAATACATTTTGTTCTGTATAAAATGATACAAAATAAACTACATGTTGATAAAACTTTCCAGACTTTCAGGGTTTTAAAAACCTTTCTCCCCAACCCCCGGCTTCAAAACTCCCTGAAATTTTTATTGCCTGCCTGTCACAAAGTGCCCAGTGACCTAGTGTCTGTTTGGAGCATCATTGTGCAGTCCCAAAAGGGAACCCTTCCTCAGTTAGGCAGGTGGCTGGGGGACTTTCTGGAAGGGCAGCAGGCCTTGCCACAGGAAGCAGAAGCTCCTGGTTGGGATTATAAGCAAGGGCCATATGGATTCCCTTCACTCCTTGAGAGCCTTGCTCTCTTTTGAGACTTTGAGCAGTACCCGTCCAAAACACCAAATTTGGATTGTGTAGTTTCCCTAATAAGGCCATATGGATTTCTGCACACCATTCTAAAGTGTTGGAGTAGTTAATTTGTTTTTATACAATTTTAAAGATAGTGAGGCTATGTGTAATTCTCCATTATATTTGCGCCTTCTAATTGGGAATGTTTCCTTAGCAGCCAAGACTAAGTCACCAGTGTTCCCAGCTATTGAACAAGGCAGTGTTCATAACATTTTAAATAACACAGGCTGCCTTTCCCCACCCCCTCCCCCCTACTCAGGTTGAATGCTGGACAATTAAGTAACAAGTTGTACAACTGAGGCAGAGAAAATTGTACATTTAATTAATTACCTCTTTCAACCTGCCAGACTTTGGTGTACAGGGCTGTTCTTTTGTTTGTCTCAGGATCCATAAGTCATTTAGGCACACAGCCTCAGTTTGTGGAATTGAGTCACTTTGGCTTTTCCACATATCAGTTATTGATGAAGCAGAGGATTCAACAGTATAGCCTTTGACAAATCTCTTTCCGTCTCAGATCCTGTGTAAAAGGAGGGTTTGGCAACAACTCTAAAGACCCTTCTTGTCTGATGGCTTGTGATCTATGAACACCAAAGAAATTCAGTAGTATTCATGAAAAGGGGTTTAAGTGGCAACTCTATCCTCCTGACTCAACTATTTACAATCGTTCTTGAAGTTGAATCTTAACATTCTGGGTGTAAGGAAAGCCATGAAGCAAAGGGCTTAATTAAACTGGCTCTTTGTTTATGCTAATGCCTCGTTTTGGGGACACCCAGCAATAAGTCGATGTCAGTTACACTCGGGGGCATCCATTAATTGCAAATGGAGTACCAAGCAGTTGGTCCTGAGGGCAGTTGCCTGATGTACCCCTTGCTCAGATTGCATGGATTTGAGTTTGCAAGTATAGATGATCCCCACCCTGAAGATGCCATGGGTTACAAGAGGGAAAACGCAGACTGGCTAATTTGGTGACAGATGGTTGGGACCATTGGCAGAACCATAGCAGGAGTGAGTAAATAGGGGAGTAAATACAAAGGTATTTATCAGGCAATGTGAACCTCTCTAATTTTGGTGGCCCTTTCCACACCCCATTCTACCATTTGTGGCCCTTCCTCTTAAACTAGATAGCTTACCTTCAACATAGAGCAAAATGAGCATTGTTTCTTCCAAGTTATAATAGCATGTCACACTCATACTTTCTTCTTTCCGTTTAGACTGTATGTTCCACTTCGAGAGTCGTTTGATACTTGGCAGGATTCTAATACTGAAGAGAAAATAATAGGTACAACTTTATTATGTCAGTGGCTTTATTTGGTCTTTTGTCAACCCTTTCAAAATTATTTTGAATTGACAAACACCCATGAACATTTCCTTACACAAAGGAGAATAGAAAATGAGGTTGCTCATGAAATCATTCATCTCGATTACCTTGTTGAATTTCACTCAAGTAGATATTAAAATGAACCCAGCCATTCCCAGTGCTTTCCTACTTGCCTCTGACTCCTGAACTTCTTTCTGCTCTCATTAGTGTATTTTAGAAATGTTTCCTTGGCATTCTTTTCTTCTCTTGGGGTGGGGGAACATTATCATTAGCCCTCTCAAATTCTCCACATAACATTGCCCCTTTCACTCCCCGAAAAGCCCTCCCCTATAACAACAAACATGTTTTTTTTGTTGTTGTTGTTTTTGGCTAGGCAATGGGGTTAAGTGACTTGCCCAGGGTCACACAGCTAGTAAGTGTTATGTGTCTGAGGCCGGATTTGAACTCAGGCCCTCCTGAATCCAGGGCCAGTGCTCTATCCACTGATAACATAGTTAATGAGTACAGTTAAGCAAACCAGATCCACGCATTGGCCATGCCTAAAAACGTATGTCACATTCCACACCTAACTAGAGCCTGTCACCTCATTCCTGAGAGATAAGAAGTGTGCCTCACTGGCAGTCTTTAGGAGTCATGATCAAGCATTGCACTGCCAATAAAACTGGTAACTTCAGGAAAATAGAGAAATATTTACAAAAATATAAAACATCCACGTTAACGAGATAAGAACTAATGAATTTAACCCTATTCCTGAAAAAGAAACTGAACAAGCCATAAAGGAACTGTGAAGTTAAAAAGTACTAGAGTCCAAACTTCACAGAGCAAATCCCCTTAATAAAAGGATTTGTTCTGCAAAACTTGAACTCAGTCAAAGGGCCGCAGTTGAGGACCTAGAGGGCCACATGTGGCCTCAAGGCCTCAGGTTCCCCCCTCCTGCACCAGGACCAGACGGACTGATGAGTGAATTCTATCACATTCAAAGAACAATCGATTCTAGTAGTACATAATTGATTTGTAGTAAGGCCAGCCTCAGACATATAACACTTACTAGCTGTGTGACCCTGCGCAAGTCACTTAACCCCATTGCCTAACCAAAAAAAAAAAAAGGGGGGGTCCAATTACACATAAAGATAATTTTTAACACTCACTTAAAAAATTTTTTTGAGGTCAAAATTTTCTCCTCTCTGTCCCTCATCTCCCTCCTCCCTGAAACGGTAAACAATTTCATATAGATTATAAATGTACAATCATGTGAAACATTTCCATATTAGTCATGTTGTGAAAAAAAGACACAGATGGGGCAGCTAGGTGGTGCAGTGGATAGAGCACCAGCCCTGAAGTCAGGAGGATCTCAGTTCAAATCCGGCCTCAGACCAAACAGTTGACACTTACTAGCTGTGTGACCCTGGGCAAGTCACTTAACCCCAACTGCCAAAAAGAAAAAAATTTAAAAAGAAAAGAAAAAAGACACAGACCAAAAGAAAAAAAAAACTTGGGAAAAATGAAGAAAGTGAAAAATGGTATGCTTCAATCTACATTGAGACTCTATTAGTTCTTTCTCTGGAGGTAAATAGCATTTTTCATCATGAATCCTTTGGAATTGTCTTGGATTATTGTACTGATGAGAATAACTAAATCATTCATAGTCTATCATCATACAATATTGCAATTATTATATACGGTATTCTCCTGGTTCTGCTCATGTCACTTTGCATCAGTTTGTGAAAATCTTCCCGGATTTTTTGGAAATCAACCCCTACAACGATTTATAAAAATAATTATATACTAAAACCAGATTGGATTTAGATGAGGTATGTAGGGTTGGAAAATTGTAAATATAATACATGACATAAATAACAAAAACAATAAAATAAAAAATATATCACTAGATGAAGGAAAAGTGTTTCACAAAATACAACACCTCTTTTTCTTAAAACCCTTAAAGAGCTCAGGAAAAAAATAGACTGTTCCTTAACGTGGTAAACAGTACTGTCTAAATAAAAAAAAAAATTGGCATTATCAGTAATGGAAGGAACACTAAAGGCCTTTTCAGTAAAATCAGGGGTAAAGCAGGGAAATCCATCATCACCACTATTATTTGCTATAGTGCTCAAAATGCTAGCTATAGCAAAAAGACTACTTAAAAAGAAATTAAGGGAATAAACCTAGGGAAAGAAGACCAGGAATTATTGCTTCATTTGGCATTTCCCCTCGGAAAACTCCGAATTTAGCCAAAGCCTGCTTAACAAGCCGACTTATTTAATTGCTCCTCTTGGTAGCTATACTATATTTCCATCGGAGCAGCTCAAAAGTCTGCGAATGTTTATACAGCTTCTTAGAATTAGGCCTCGCATGAGAGGCTTGGAAAGGAGGACTGGCCAAAGCAGAGAATCCAAGAGGCAGACAAAGCTCACCTTCTTGGCTGGGCCAGAGTTAGAGACTTGGGGAGACTTTTTTCCTTGGTGTGGGTAGGTGAGAGTCAGTCATTATTTGTCTCTCCCTGAGTGCAGGCTGTGTGGGTGCGTGGTGAATAGGTACACTTGGGTCTGCATGCAGATGTTACATGTGGTGTTCCTGAGAAGCAGCACTGGAGTCAAGGTCTCACAGAGATTTCTCTATACCCTCCTGTTTGCATTCAGTTTTTGGCAGAAATTGTTCTTAACCCAGTTATGACCTTTAGGAAAATTTTAGCAAAGTCTCAGCCCCTTAAGACAGTGAATAACTTTTTCATTTCAAAATGGATTGGAGACTTAAGGCTGCATCTGAAACCAGATGGAGTTTAAGAAGGAAAATTGTGCTGTACCAAGTTTGGCCTTGGTCAGCGCCATGGCTAATGAAGCAGATTGGGGTGCTGACCCAGTCTCCTCAGGTTAACCCTCTTCACAACCAGGACCACGACAAAGTTGATGGTTAGAAAAGCAACATCCCTGGCCGAGGTGACCAAAAAGAGGGGGTCACCCATGCCCAGCTCTCTTTGTACACATGCCTCGTGTATGTACACAGAACTGGCTGTCATCTAAATGATGATTTAAGAGGGGGAGAACATGAATTAGTCGTTCCTTTTCACAAACGTCATCCCAGTTTGTCTTTGTGTTTGTAACTCAAAGCACAGAGCATTAACCAGAAGGGCCCTAAAAAGTCATCAGGTCCAACCCCTCCCCATGTTACAGAGGCAGGGATTGAAGGCCCAAGATAGGAACTGGGGCCGTGGTTTGGTGCCTAAAATCCCCTGCTCCCTAGAGGTTAGTGTGGCATCAAGCTTGGCCCTTATCAGTCTCTGATCCCTACTTTCTTGGCTCAGCAGCAAGGAAACTCTTTCCCCCTTCCTTGTTCTCTTCTCCATTTTGAAGAAAACCCAGAGAAGTGGGGCTCTTTTGCGTGAGTCTAAAGATCTGGGACCATAACAGCTGCTCCCTCCTTTGCCTCCCATTGCCCAGAGTAGGCATTCCATTGTATTGCCACCAGGGTTGCATGTCCCCTATTAACATCTACTCTCTCACTGTTGGGTTTGGAAACGTTAAGTGGTAGTGATTCTTCTTCTTTTTATTAGGTAGGCACGCTTCTGTTCCTCTCTCCCCCCACACCTCCATGACCAGTTACACAGAGAAGTGTTCCTGGCCATAGTCCTACATGCCCCAAGACTGGGGCTAGCCTGATTGATTGTTTCCAGGTGCCCTTCTCAGGCTGGATTCAAATCCCACTTCCCCATTCTTCTTTCTCCCCATTGTCGATTCACCTTGACATTAACGTTTGTGTGATGCACAGAGGCCCTGGCATTTAGGTCCATCCCTGGTGCCCCACCCCCACCCTCTAGAGAAGGCTAAGGCTTCTCCACGGGTTCGTTTCTTTCCAAACCTTGAACCCCTAGGTCTTCTGAACTCATATAGATAGTAGCCATGGGGGGCAGCTAGGTGGTACAGTGGATAGAGCACCGGCCCTGAAGTCAGGAGGACCCGAGTTCAAATCCGGCCTCAGACCAAATGCTTGACACTTACTAGCTGTGTGACCCTGGGCAAGTCACTTAATCCCAATTGCCAAAAAAAAAGAAAAAACAACCCACTCATATAGACAGCCAACCTGTCTTTACTTGGCATCACTGAATGTTTGTCTCCCAAGGGATCTTAGATTTAGATCTGGGAGAGCCCTCAGAAACTGGCTGATCCAAGTGTCTCATTCAAGTGTTGAGGCCCAAAGTGGGGAAGTGACTCGTCCGAGGTCCTACAGGTCATGTCAGAAGTGGGATTCAAACCGAGCTCTTCTGACTCAGAGAGCTGGGTTCTTTTTATGACATCACCCTGATCAAAGAGGTTGGGACCCTTGCAGGTCACGTACTCTTGCTGCTTCCTCCTCCAGATGAGGAGCCTTGGGCCCAGAGAGGCAAAGAGACTAGCTTGAGGTCACACAGCAAGTCTGAGGGTTAGTTAGGCGTGGGGCTAGGATTAGAACCCTGACCTTCCAAGCTGTCTTCACATCCTCTCTGGTTTCACCTCACTCCTCCCTAGGTTTTCTTCTTTGGGACCCAGGCCTAATTTTCTCTTGCTCATGCTTTTCCCTGGAGCTGCCTGAGCAACAGCTTGGCTGGCAGCTCTAATTCTGCTTCTGATCCCCCCCTCTCTGCCATCACAAATGGGGAGCCCCTTCCCTTGCATGGAACACAGCTGCGATTCTGTATGAAGGGGCAGGCCCTGAGAATGGCGGTGGGAAAGGGGCTGGTGGTCCACTTCCGAGCTAAGATTGGACATCGTGGGGATGGCACTGAGCTGTCTTCCCTTCCTAGTTCGTGTTTGCAATAACCAAGTCCTTATCATCTTGACAGAGCTGACCAGAATTGGCCATGAACTGCTGTTGTGTGGGCCAGATGATCAGGATCTCATTAAGGTAAGAGAGGGGACCCATTCATTCATATATTCCTTCCTTCCTTCATTCAGCCACCCTTTGTTAAGTCCCTGTTGTGCTCAGGGCTCTGTGCTTGGAGCCTGTGGAGATCACAGAGGTTAGATGAGGCAGAGGCCCCACCCTCAGGCAGCAGGAAGGCACCCCGGGGCATTCACACACCTCCCCCCTTTCAGGTCATTATTGTACCCCCAGGACACACCAAGTTCGTTAGGGAGGTGCAAAGCCCAATTCTCTGAGGTTAGAGGGGAGAAGGTTATTCCCCCAAAGGGGGATCAGTGAGGGCTTGATGGAGGAGGTGACCTGGGATTTGTCCTTTAGGGCATGACCTGAGAGGCTCTTGCTGGGATGTGGGTGAGTAGATGGTGAAACTGCTAAAAGAAAAAAAAAGTGTAAAAATAAAAAAGAAACTGCTGCCTTGTTCTGGGGGGGGGGTGGCATTGGAGACAGAGAGGAAGGGACAGGTGTGGGGGAATGTGCCTGAGGTAGGCTCACAGGAGCCGGTAACTGGGTAGGAAAGAAGGCAGAGAAGGAAGATGTTACTGTCCCACCCGCATCCCAAGCATGGAAACAGGGTAAATGATGCCTCCAGTGGTAGAACCAAGGGATAGAAGAGGAGCAGGTTGATTGAAAGAGTTAACGAGCTCATCTTTGCATATGTTGTGATCAGGAACTCATTTCTTATTGAGCCACCTTGGAGACACAACCAAACTTTTGGTTTTGTTCTGGGGGAGTGAAGCAGTTCATACACGTCAGCCATGTTTGTGACTTGTCTGCCTGCTTTCAGAGTTTGTACTTATTGCCCATTTGTTTTTTACCCACGTGAAAAGAACTCCAGAATCATCCATTTAGAGCTTGCAAAGAGGGACCTTACAGGTGATCTGGGCCAACCTCTTCATCTTACAGATGAGGAAACTGAGGCAGACAATTGAAATGATTTTTCCAAGTTCCCACAGGTGGCAGAGAATAGAGCTAGGATTCAATCTCAGGTCCTCTAACTCTAAATTCCACCTCACTTGGACATCCAGGGTGCTGCAACATATTGCAGGCTTTGGTTTCCCTGACTCACTTTGACTCACTGAAAGCCAGGTGGTTAATTGCTCTGATAGAATTCAGAGCTAATTGTTCACCTTTCCTCCAAGGCTGAACTTAGAATTCTAGTGGGCCTAAACCAGCAGATAGTAATCAGCCTGACTAAATATGCAGAGTTGGAAGACCTCTGGGAAGGGGGAACCTCCAGCCCCCTACAGCAGTGTGATTCATGTTTGATCAGTTCTTGTTGGTAAGACTTTTTTTCCTTAAGAAGACTAAGATATGATTCTTTGCAACTTTATACCCATCACTCTGAGTTCTCTGAGGGCTAAAAGAATAAAAATAAGCTTTGTCGTATGGGACAGCCCAGGGCTGGGGAACCTGTGGGCTTGAGGCCACATGTAGCCCTCTGGTTCCTCAAGTGCGGCCCTCTGACTAAATCCAAACTTCACAGAACAAATCCCCTCTAGGTCCTCAAGTGCAGCCCTCTGACTGAATCCAAACTTCACAGAACAAATCCTCTCTAGGTCCTCAAGTGGGGCCCTTTGACTGAATCCAAACTTCACAGAACAGATCCCCTCTAGGTCCTCAAGTGCAGCCCTCTGACTGAATCCAAACTTCACAGGACAAATCCTCTCTAGGTCCTCAAGTATGGCCCTCTGACTGAATTCAAACCTCATAGAACAAATTCCCTTAAAAAAAGGATTTGTTCTATAAAACTTGGGCTCAGGCAAAAGGCCGCACCAAAGGACCCAAAATGCCACATGCAGCCTCTGCTGCAGGTTCCCTACCCCTGGGACAGCCCATCAGACACTTGAAAATGACCCTCATGTTCCCCTTCATCCCTGTTCCATCTTTTCTCCATGCTCACCATTCTCTGTTCCTCACACAAGATGGTCTCAAGGCCCTTCCCTATGGCAGCCATTTACCTCTGTATGCTCTTCAGCAGGTCCTTAGGGAGGTGGGATGCCACCAACTGACTACATACTCCAGCTTGGCCCTTCCAAGGGCACAATGCAGAACTCTCTCCATCTCCTTGTTCCTGGCTGCCATGACTATATTATTACAGCCCCAGATCATTTAAACTGTGCTCCCAGATCACCTTCTTGATATATACTGAGCATATAACCACTACAGCCACCAGATGCTTAGTAGGTAGACTAATGTCTAACTATTCCTCCTCTGTCTGAGACTTGGGAGCTTGCTTTTTTGGAAATCACGTCAACTACAGGACTTTGCATTGAACCCAGTTAAATTTCGTCTTAGGGTCAAAGCTGAATTGAGTTTTAGATGCTGGAATGGCCTTCTAGTGAGAATGAGGATACTGTGTCTGGCTTTGTTTTTGCATCCTCCCATGAAGCCTAGCTGTACCACTTGTGGACACAGTCATCATATGACACTTTCCTATGTTTCCAACTTCCACTTTTCTCCATTAACTCTGTGGGTCAGGTGAGGCAGATATCCATATCCCCATTTGACAAAAGAGGAAACTGAGGGCCAAAGAGCTGATATGCCCAGGGTTTCACAAAGTTAATGGCAGTGCCAGGCCTAGACCTCAGGTCCTCTGACTCCTCATCTAGAATTCTTTCCAGCACACTACATAGCATGAAATGGCAGTGAAAGCTGGGCCTCTTTGTCTGATATTTGTTCAACAGAAGTTGCGTGTGCTTTTCTCATCACAGGGCTGTGCCCAGGAAAAACGGCAGCTCACTTTCATGAATGCATTAATCGATCTGATAGAAAGTCTGAGCAGTGAATTCGGTGACAATCTTCCCAGGTAAAAAGCCAGGGGGTGCTGTCATGGGGAGGGTCCCTTACTGAAAGGGAAATGGGTGGTAGAGATCCATTCTACACACTTTAGTTTGATTCTGTTCACTCAGACTCACATGTGTAGATTCTCACAGTTGGAAAGGATTATAGAGGTCATACAATAAAACTTCCCACCCAATGCAGGAATCCAGGCCTGACTTCAGAGGGCAACTCCCCTTCTGTCACATCAGGGCTCATAGGTGATCAAAATTGCTTGAATAAACAGATATCTATTGAACAACAACTGTGTGCCTAGCCCTTTGCTGTATGTTTTGGGGGAGACAGAATTTTGAGACATGGCCCCTGGTTTCAAAGAGTTAACCATCTCATTGTTAGAGACAAAACATATTAGAAAAATAGATTAGAAATCTGTCAGAGGGGCAGCTAGGTGGCGCAGTGGATAGAGCACCAGCCCTGGAGTCAGGAGGACCTGAGTTCAAATCCTGCCTCAGACCAGACACTTGACACTTACTAACTGTGTGACCCTGGGCAAGTCACTTAACCCTCAATTGCCTCACAAAAGCAAACAAAAGAAATATATTAGAAAAATTAAGCAACATTTTGGGAGGAGAAAAAAAAAGGTAGAAGAGGACATAACACTGGGCAGTCTGGGATTGATTGTTCTGTGAGTGGGCCAGCCAGGGAAGCCCTTGGGGCATGCGGGAAGGCTCTGTCACTGAGCCCAAATGGTCAGGATGCTCTGGGAACCAAGGGGAGCTGGATCTGAGATGTGGGTGAGTAGATGGGCAGGAAGAGGGCCAGGCCCCCAGGGGCCTCTGGTGAGCTGTGAATGAAGGCTTTTCTTCCATGAGGCCCAGGATTGTCCCTGGCACTCAGGTGAGGTTTAAGCCTGGTATGGGGAAGGGTGTGGCCCATGGTTACCCCACCTCTGACTCTAGGAAATTGCTTCTGAATTGGGTTGCCCTCATGGGACATTATCGTGACTCTGTTTGCAGTGAGAACCTGGAAATCCGTGAGTTGATAAAGAAAAAGAAGATGATGCTAACGAAATTCTGCAATCCAGATCCATCCCAGGAGACCTCAGACCCCAAGCCTAGCACTTCACTTCCAGCAAGAAAGCCCAGTTGTGAGAAAAAGGAAAACCGTCATGGAAAGTATGTGCTTGAGGGACTGGGAAAGGATCCACTATGACCAGAGCCCTAGAGTGGCTGCAGCTAAGTGATAGTGTTCTTCAGCTTCTCCTTGGCACAGCCTCTTCCTGGGGGATTGTAGAAAGAATGCTTGATCCTGGGGCAGCTAGGTACTGCAGTGGATAGAGTTCTGGCCCTGAAGTCAGGAGGACCTGAGTTCAAATCCAGCTTCAGACCAAACACTTGATACTTACTAGCTGTGTGACCCTGGGCAAGTCACTTAACCCCAATTGCTTTAAAAAAAAAAAAAGAATGCTTGATCCTTTATAGATGACTTTGGGGCACTGATTTAACTAAAAATTAAGACCACCTATCACAAGCTCCATCTCCTCCCCTTCCAGAAATAGCCCTGCCCTGTGAGGATATTTGCCCCTGTCAAGAAGGTCAACCCAAGTGGGCAGTACACTGGGTCGGGTTTAGGCTTTAGGCCACTGATGTATTCAGAATTAATGCCATGGTGCGTTTTGAATCCCTGGCAAGTTCCACGAGCTAAGATAGCATAGGTGAGGGTAGGCTGAGCAGGGGCCAGGGGCATAGTACAGAGCAGAGCTTTCCCTTCAGGGCTCTTGATAAAAATCCTGCCCAGCTCTTGGGTGATTGAGACACCTGGTACCTGCTCATCACCATTAGTGTGAGCTCCTGCCAAGGAGTCAGAGGTAGGCTGGGCCACTCTGCCAAGTGACAAGGTTTGATTTGCCTCTGGACCATCTTTGCCCTGTAGAAATGATCCACCATCATGTTGACAGTTGGCATGTTTCATGTATTAGGGTTTACAAAGCACATGCTCCTTTGATGTTTGGAAGTAGGATATGTGCGGATTATTTGCACTTTATAGATGAGGAAACTGAGGCTGAAACAGAAGAAGGGACCTGCTCAGAGTCACAGAGCCAGGCCTGGGCCCCCCAGTTCCTCTGATTCCAAATGACACACTCTTTTCACTATGTTCCAGCAATGATCCTGGGGACCATCTTGCTGGAGTCACTGCCCGGTCCCCAGCTTCCCCAGCTCCTTTAGCTAGCAATGCCGTGTTTCCAGAGCCTAGTGTGTAGGAAGTGTTTCACAGATACTTGTGGATTGAATGGATGGGCTCCTTCCACAACATTTGGGAGCCATCTCCCTGGGCCTTGTGCTTTAAGGGCCCTGCAGTGGGGACAGGTAGGCAGTGACTTTGACAGAGGGGCTAGGGATTGGGAGAAGGGAGGTGGTTCCCCCTTTCCAGAGCTCTAAGCCACCTCCACCCCCCCCCCCAGCCTGAGGCTTTCATCCCCACAGAGCATCTGTCAGCCCCAGCAAGCCTCCACCTTCACACAGGCAAAGCCCCTGTCTGTGGCACATCCTGCCCCAAGCTTCCCGTTGCCCTTTTGGAGAGGTGGGAAGGACCAGAAAGCTCTCTTGCTGCTCTCCCTCCCCCGTCCTCCAACACCTCTGGTTTTGTGACCTCTTTCTGTCCCCTGCTTGATCTTCATCTTAACCTGATTTCATTGGGAGACAAACATTTGGGAATAGCTGGGCATACGGTACGATCTGCTCCTCCTCCCTTCCTGGGAACCTTACTGCCTGCACCCTAGTACACGCCCGTGCTACCAAATGGTGATCCTCCGCCTACTCTGGAGAGCCCCTCAGAGAAGTGGGCCCTCCCAGCCCACTTTGTGTCCCATTGTTCCCACTCAGTATCCTGCTCCCCATCCCGTCCCGTCCCAAGGACGTTTCCCTCCCCACCCCTGTGGTCGCCCTCACCTGAGACGTCTGCCACATCCTCAGCCCCATCTGTTAGTCTGTGGTGAGGAGTGTGCTGAGGAAGCTGACGCTCGTTTCTCCTCAAAGGCCGCTGGAGGCAAAGAAGACAAAGGTGGAAGAGCTTTCCGAAAAACTGACTAAGCTCACTGAAATGCTGCAGGCGCATAAGGAAGAGGTGAGACGAGCAGGAGGAGAAGGAGACAGCTGGGGTGCTAAGAGCTCTGCCAAGTATTTCCCCCACCCTAGGAATGTGGGATGACAGGGCTGAATGGGGAGAAGATGAGGGACTGTAAGAAGAGAACTTACACTGCTGGGCTTTCCTTCTCCAGGTCCCCACTCGCCAGGACAGCGTCAGCAGACTGTTTCTACCAAATCGCGCCAGGCGCCCCGTTCAGGTGAGCAGACTGAGTCTGGGGGAGGCAAAGGGAGGATCCCACAGAAGCCAGCACAGGGTCAGTCTCTTTCTGATGTGCAATTTTCTTACTGTGAGAAATTTTAAGCGTTCTTTCATACGGTTGTTAATCATTTCTGATTCTTCTTTTGAGACCTTATTGTTCATATCTTTTCATCACTTATCTAATGGGGAGTGGTGGTGCAATAGATAGAGCTTTGGGTCTGGAGTTAAGAAGACCTGAGTTCAAATCCAGCCTCGGATATTTACCAGCTATATTACTTTGGGCAAGTCACTTAACCTCTGTTTACCTCATTTTGTAGACACATACACACATATGAGACATGGCCAAGGTGCTATATAGATATGCTTATATGTATATATTGCATACATATGTATGTGTGTACATATGCATATCCACCTCAGTGTATACTCTGAATCCATCACCTCAATAAAGTGAGTAGCATGCTTTATCATGAATCTTCTGAAACTGTGGTCGGCCATTGCATTTATCAGAGTTCCTAAGTCTTTCAAAGTTGCGTGTGCATAAACTTTTTAATTTTATGTAATCAATACTGTCCATTTTACCTCTTGTGAACTTCTCTGTCTCTTCTTTGGTCTTGAACTCCTTCTCTCTCTATCCATAAATCTGATAGTCAATTTCTTCCATGCTCCTCCAATATGTTTATGATATCATCCTTTATGTCTAAATCATGTACCCATTTGGAGCTTATCTTGATATATGGTGTGAGATGTTGATCTATACCCAATTTCTGCCGAACTGCTTGCTAGTTTTCCTTATAATTTTTGTTGACTAGTAGGTTCTTCACCAATGGTTGGGATCTTTGGGTTTCTCATACACTAAATTAGTATATTCATTTGCTTCAGCTTATTTCATATTTAATCTATTCCATTGATCAACCACTCTATTTCTTTCTTATACAGTACCAGATTATTTTTATGATTGTGTCTTTATAGTATAGTTTGAGATCCAGTACTGCTAGGCTCCCTACCTTCTCATTTTTTAAAATTAATTCCCTTGAACATTTGTTCCATCAGATAAGTTTTGTTGTTTTTGTCTACTTCTACAAAGTAAAGTAGGCTGTTGGTAGTTTCATTAGTATGGCATTGAACAAGTTAATTGATACATACTTTTAATGATGTTAGAAAAAGATCCATCTTTGTCTATACTTCCTAGGGTTTTTAGCATAAATGAGTGTTGTACTTTGTCAGAGGCTTTTCTTCTATCAGGATAATCATGTAGTTTGGGATGTTTTTGTTTTTAATGTGAATGTTGATTGTTTTCCTAATGTTACACTATCCTTGCATCCCTGATATAAATCCAACTTGGTCATAATGTGTGATTTCTTGGATTAACTTCTATTGTCCTATTTGACAAGATATTTTAAAATTTTGACATTTTTGAGAATAGTTATATAGTGTTGGTCCTTATTGTTCTTTTTTTCCCTTTTTAAAAATTTTATTAGTTTATTTTGATTTATCAACAATCACTTCCATATGCTTTTGAGTTTAAAATTTTTCTCCCCCTTCCTCCCCACCACCTTCTCCAAGGTGGCGCACAATTTGATATAGACTATACATTTAGATTCCTATTAAACATATTTTCACATTAGTGAAGTTGTAAGTAAAAATTAAAACCAATAGGGGGAACCATCAGAAAGATGAAACAAAACTCAATAGAAGAGGGAAAAAAATGATAGCAATTCAACTTCCATGGTTCTTTCTTTGGATGTGGACAGCATTTTCCATCATGAGGCCTCTGGAGATGTCTTAGATCCTTGTAATGCTGAGAAGCGTTAAGGTTATCAATATTAGTCTTCGCACAATGTGGCTGTTACTGTGTACAAAGTCCTCTTGGTTCTGCTCACTTCACTCAGCATCAGACCATATAAGTCTTTCCAGGTTTTTCTGAAGTCAGCCTGTTCATCATTTCTTATAGCACAATAGTATTCCATTACATTCATGTACCACAACTTGCTCAGCCATTCCCCAATGGATGGGCATCCTCTCAATTTCCAATTCTTTGCCACCACAAAAAGAGCTGCTATGAATATTTTTGTACATGTGGGTCCTTTTCCCATTTGTTTGATCTCTTTGGGATATAGCCCTAGAAGTGCTATTGCTGGATCAAAGGGTATGCACATTTTTATAGCCCTTTGGGCATAGTTCCAAATTGTTCTCCAAAATGGTTGGATCATTTCACAACTCCACCAACAATGCATTAGTGTTCCACTTATTGTTCTTTAAAAGTTTGATGGTATTGGGGGCAGCTAGGTGGCACAGTGGATAGAGCACCAGCCCTGAAGTCAGGAGGACCTGAGTTCAAATCTGGCCCCAGACACATAACACTTACTAGCTGTGTGACCCTGGGCAAGTCACTTAACCCCATTGCCTAGCAAAAAAAAAAAAAGTTTGATAGTATTGTCCTTTGATTTTAGAAGCTTGACAAAGGCTTCACACCTTCGACAAAATTGCACATTTGTGAGTTGTGCACCTTATTTCACATAATCATTCGTTTTTTTCTGTGATTTGTTCTTTGACTCACTTTATTTAATTATTTTTTTATTTTAAACTTAAATACTAAAACTTAGACTATAAGAAAAAGAAACATATTATAAACTTAAATATTAAAACTTAAATACAAAATAAGAAAAGAAAAAATCATTGCCATGTGCACCACAGAATGTAAGAGAGGATTCAAAATATACAACAATAAATTTCCGTTTCAGGAAAGCCTATATAACAAATCCTACGCATTGTGTTCAGAGCTGTCCATCTTTTCTTTGTTTTCTTGTAAGTTTTCTTTTGTTCTGCACTGTACACTTTTTACTTTGTTCTTTTTTCTCATTTCCTCCCCACCACCCCCTACAAGAAGGCTATGATTAAGCACAGATATATATATATATATTTTATATATATATATATATATATATACACACACACACATACACATATATACATATATACACACACACATATACATGCACACATATATGTATATATACACATATACACATACATACACCAACTTACATATGTACACATGAAGATATATACACATACATATACTTACATATACATGCATACACTTAATCTATAATCATACTCATATATAGACATACACATCCATAAGCATCTATGTAAGACTGTACCATCCTTATTCATCATCTGTTTCTCCAAGGGTGGATAACCTCTTCCTTCATAAGTCCAAGTCTTTCCATATTTTTCTAAGTCCATCAATTCATCATTTCCTGCACCACAGCAACCCTATACTATCTGGTTATTTTAAATAGTCTAAAATAGTATTGATTAATATGGCCGACATATAGTGTAGTTTCCCTGTTTTTCTCTTTTGATTAAATCTGTTTTCGCTTTAACTTTGTCTGAGATCATGATTACTACCCCTGCTTTTTTTCCCTAATAAATTCTACTCCTGATCTTTATTTTGTGTTTGTGCGTATTTCTTATTTTCTATCCTTCGTGACTCCTCTACTTCTACCCTCTACCTTGCTCTCCTATTACTTAACCCACCCCCCCTCAAAGGATACCTCCCTTATCCTCCCATTCCTCTTAATTAAAATGTCATTCTTCATTTGCCCTTTGGATCTGTGTCTTTTGTTTGTGCTCCCTGAACTGCTTATTGGTATCAATAAGTGGTATCAAACTCTAATAGAAACAAATACCTGTGGACCACATATCCACTTAGAAAACCACAAATTAACATTATCTTTGTTGTATTGTATTTTAATTTATTTTGTTAAATATTTCCTAATTACATTTTAATCTGCTTAAGGCTGTTCTGGGTTGTAGACTACTTGAAACCTGCAGGCTGTGAATTTGATACCTCTGCTGTAATCTATGAGAGTAAGAGCATCACAAAAGCTTAAGGAGAATATAGGGACCCTGGAGGGAGGGTGTGGAGGGAGGAGAATGTGGGGGTGTTGTGACACAATGCAGATATTTGGAGCTTCAGCAGGCACCCACAAGTAAGGGGGGGGTGCCCTTCTTTGGGCATTCTGGGACTGATGTGTGGCAGGCTTGGAGTAGAGGAACACCTGTGTGGTGTTAAGTGCCTAATCAGGGGTGATGACTTGGGATTTGTCCCAGTGGATGGGATGGGATGCAGTGCAGGGCACTTTCAGGATTAACATCCCAAAATGAATGACCTTGTTTATCTGCTTCCTCCACAGGCCGGGAAAGCTGTCGATGAAGTCAGGGATGTAAAGGCAAAACAGAAGGCCCATTTGAGTGGAGCCCACCGCATGGTGACCCTGGGTTCGCAGTCACAGAGTCGCCAAACCAGTGCTAAACCAAACTACACCGATTGGCATCCCCGGTTTGGAAAGTGAATTGGGGATTTCTCCATAATGGGCCATGACTCCACAATCTATCTGGCCCACCATCCATTTCTTAGCAGAAACAACAATAATAATAAAAATAATAATAGCTATCATTTATGTAGCACTTCAAGGTTTGCCAAGCACTTCGCCAACCTCATCTCACTCAGTTCTCTTAACGACTTTGCAAGGGTCAAACTGCTGGTTCCTGGGAGAGTTTCCTATCAGTTACACCAAGGAAAGGCTCTGGTGTTCACACCTCAAAATAAATAATAGTCAGTCCTCTAGACTATAAGTTCCATGAAAGGAGAACTCATACTCTAAGTGTTCCTTTCCCATAGAACCTAGCACTCTATAGATATGCTTATTTTTATAAATTTGGCTCAGTTCCCTATATGTTTAAGAAATGACATCTTTATCAGATAAACTTACTGTGAAAAAAATTTCCCCCAGTTTCTTACTTTCCTTCTAGTTATGGTTTATTTATGCAAAAAACTTTTTAATGTCATGCAGTCAAAATTATAAGTTTTACCTCCAGTGATCCTCTCTATCTTTTACTTCAACACAAACTCTTCCCTTATCCATTGATTGAATAGATAAATTTTTCCATGCTCCTCTAATTGGCTTATGATGCACCCTCTACATCAGAATTGAGTATCAGTTTGATTTTTGTCTTGGTATCATAGTGTGAGATGTTGGTCTTTGCCTAGTTTCTACCAAACCATTTTCTAGTTTGTGCTGGTGTTTTTTGTCAAATATTAAGTTCTTGCCTCAATAGCTTGGATCTTTGGTTTTATCATATATTAGGTTGCAATGCATTTACTATTGAGTGTTGTTTACCTAATCTGATCTACTGATCTACCATGGTATTTCTTAGGTAGCACCAACTTGTTTTTGATTCTGGCTTTGTAATAAAGTTTGAAATCTGGTACTGCTAGGCTGCCTTCCTTTTTTCGTTGATTTTTAAATTTTTTTTTCATAGATTCCTTTGGTATTCTTAACCTTTTTTTCTTCCAGGTGAATTTTGTTATTAAGTTTTCTAGCTCTATAAAATAATTCCTTGGTAGTCTGATAGGTGTGAAAATGCATAAGCAAATCAAGTTAGGAAGCACTGTGATTTTTATTGTATTGGCGAGAGGAGTTTCCCAAGAATCATATACTCATGCAACTTCTTGGCTTTTTTCTTTCTTTCCTTCTTTCTTCTCCCTACCACTGGTTGGAAAAATGAAAGCATTAGTACGGAAATATGAGCACTTCCAAGACAGTCCTTGGACACCTCTTGAATGTATGGGCGAAAGCTAAGTGTCTACTCCCTGGTTCCCCAGCTCCTCAGGACTTGGCTGCCACTGGTGTTTGGGAAATGAGGGGGAAGACTTTGGTCATGAGACAAGTTTCTGTTTGTTTTTTTTTAAACTAATTTTTGTTTTTTGTTAATATGAACTTGAGAAGCATCAACAAGGTCCACACAGAAAAAAGAGGATTGTACATGAAACCGCAAATCAAATTGTGTACACCTTATTTTTAAGAAGCATTTAACGAAATCGCCACCTTAGTTTCAAAATGATCTTGTGTATCTTTGTCTCTTTCTGAACTGTCTTCTGTTCTCTTCTGCATACTTTAAATGCTTTTTCAATCAATCTTTTTTCTTTCTTGCTTTTTTTTTGCCAAAGCTGTAGTAAAAAAAAAAAAGAAAAGAAAAGAAAAGAAAAAATCTTCATAACGAATAATCACAGTCAAGCAAAACAAATTTATACATTGGCCATGTACAAAAAGGTCAATCTTATTCCGTATTATGAAGCCATCACCTCTTTGTCAGGAGGTGGGCAGCATGCCAGGCCCCTGTCCTCTAGAGTTGTGGTTAGCCATTGCATTGATTCTAGTTCTTAAGTCTTTCTAAGGTATTTTTCTTTGCAGTATTAATTATTGTACAAATTGTGCTCCTGTTTTCTCATATATGATTCATGTTATGAAAGTCAAAATGACTGGCCTACGTAGGCAACAGGTTGGCTAGGGGTTAACAGAGTGTGAAGAATTGAGGGTAACATCTAGGTTTTGAGCCTAGATAACTAGAAGCATGGTGGTAACTCTCAACAGTAATATGGGAGTTTGGAGGAGAAGGTGGGGAAAAAAAATAATGAGTTCAGTTTTGGCCATGTTGAGTTTAAGGCATCTATGGAGTGTCCAGTTGGAGATGTCCAATAGGCCTTTGGAGGTGCAGGATTGGAGGTCAGCAGAGAGGTTAGGGCTAGAGCAGGAGTGAGGAACCTAGAGCCTCAAGGCCACATGTGGTCTTATAGGTCCTCAAGTGCAGTCTTTTGACTGAGTCCATGTTTTACAGAACAAATCCTTTTCTTAATGGAATCTGTTCTGTAAAGTTTGGATTCAGTTAAAGGGCCACACTTGAGGACCTAGAGGGCCTCATGTGGCCTTGAGGCCCCAGGTTCCCCACCCCTGGGCTAGACAAATAGAACCGAGAACCACCTGCATAGAGATGCTAATTGAATCCATGGAAGTTGATTAGGTCACCAAGTGAAATAATATAGATGGTGAAGACTCAGAACAGAGCCATGTGGGATACCCACTGTTGTTAGGTATGGCCTGCATGAAGATCCAGCAGATAAGACTGAGAATGAGAGGCCAAACAGGTAGGAGGAGACACAGGGGGATCCTGAAAACCTAGAAGGAAGTGGATAGCAAGGAGAAACCAAATGATTAAAAGTGTCAAAAACTGCAGAGGTCAAGAAGGATGAGGCCTGAGAAGAGCCATTAGATTTGACAAATAAGAGATCATTGGTGACTTTGGCGAGAACAGTGCCAGTGGAATGATGAGGTTGGCAGCCAGACTCCAGTGAGTTTAGAAGAGAGTGGGATAGGGGCAGCTAGGTGGTGCAGTGGATAGAGCACCGGCCCACAGAGTCAGGAGGACCTGAGTTCAAATCGGGCCTCAGACACTTAACAGTTACTAGCTGTGTGACCCCAGGCAAGTGACTTAACCCCATTGCCTCATCAAAAATTAAAAAAAAAAAAAGAGAGAGTAGGAGAAGAGGAAGTAGAAGCACCTATAGACCGTGCTATAGCATAAATATAATGGAACAACCAAATTAACTTAACAGCAAAATTTGACATGGGCCCACTCCAACATGGAATAATTCACATGTGCAGCAATAACAGATGTGACTACACACAGAGCACATTTTCCATGCACCATCTTTAATATTGTCACCTATATACATACATAACTATATCTTCTAATTTATGTGTCCCATCATAACTTAACCTAATGCCTGGCCTCAGGTCTAGTTCTCTTGTCACTGATGGATCTTTCTACCCTAAGAAGAGAAAAGGAAAAAAAATGCCAATAAATTGTGTTTTCCAGAATGAGGGGACAAAATCCCCTTCTGAGACAAAATTGACAACAGGAAAAATGTCTGAACTTTGTAAGTCAAAGAAGTTTCCTTCCACTCAGATTTTGAGCTTGAGGCAAGACTCGTTTGAGTGCAAAAGGCACCCAATGGAGGCAAAGGAGATGTCTTTGGATTCACCATAACAATGACAGCAATTCAATCTAAAAAAAAATCCTTCACAACGACTGTCAAAAAATTGCAAGCTTACAAATTGAAATTGTAAACCCAGATATTTGTAGGAAAAAAATTCCAATTTAAACTCCTTCTGGGAGGGCAGCTAGGTGGCGCAGTGGAATGAGCACCGGCACTGAAGTCAGGAGGACCTGAGTTCAAATCAGGCCTCAGACCAAACACTTGACACCTACTAGCTGTGTGACCCTGGGCAAGTCACTTAACCCCAATTGCCTAAAAACAAAACAAAACAAAAACCCCCAAAAAAACCTCCTTCTAGAGGGCGGCTAGGTGGCAAAGTGGATAGAGCTCCCGCCTTGGAGTCAGGAGGACCTGAGTTCAAATCTGGCCTGAGACACATGACACTTACTAGCTGTGTGACCCTGGGAAAGTCACTTAACCCCAATTGCCTCACCAAAAAGCAAAAACAAACAAACACAAAACAAATAAACTACTTCTAGGCCAGTAAAAATATAAACCAACCATCATTGGGTCTGCTAGACCATACATGGGCTGTAGCTCTTGTAACCTTTGCAAATGAATATGCATAGCACTCTCACACTGGCTATATTAAAAACAAATCTAGGACACTTACTAGCTGTGTGACCCTGCGCAAGTCACTTAACTCCAATTGCCTAGCAAAAACTACAAAACCAAAAACAAATCTATGTCTTATTCTGCATTTTGAGTCGTCTGGAATTGTGCTTGGTCATTATATTGCTCACAGTTCCCAAGTCTTTCATAGTTATTTTTGTTGTGTAAAGTGTTCCCCTAGTTCTGCCCGCTTCACTCTGCATGAGTTCAGAAACGTCATCACAGCACAATAATATTCTATCACATTCCTCAATAAATGAGTACCCTACTTAATTTCTAATACGGAGGTGGGGAACCTACGGCCTTGAGGCCACATGTGGCCTTCTAGGTCCTTGGATTCAGCCTTTTGACTGAGTCCACATTCATAGAACAAATCCTTTTATGAAGGGGATTTGTTCAGTGAAGTTTGGATTCAGTCAAAGGACTGCACTTGAGGACCAGGTGGCCTTGAAGCCGCAGGGTTTCCACTTCTATATCTAGTCCTTCGTTACCATAAAAAGAGCTACTATTAATATTTTTCTACCTATGAGCCCTTTTTCTCTTGCTTTCATTTCTGAGATATATATATAGCTGTATTAAAGGGTATGACCTGTTTAGTGAGTTTGGGGGCATAGTTTCAAATTGCTTCCTATAACATCTGGACCAATTCATGGCTCCACCTCCAGTGCATTCATGTCTATTTCCTCCAGCACTTGCCCTCCTCACTGAATACCCTAGTGGAATTTCCTTCCCCTACTATAGATAAGTAAATCTCATTGTGTTTCAGGTCTTCTACAAGGGTTTCACTTCTTTCCAGTACTGAACCTAATCTACCAAAGGCCCAGCTCAAATCAGGCCCAACCTGCACCATTTGGCAATAGTCATACAAGATTGGAAGTGTCTGAGCCCCTTGAAGGGAGGATGAGCAGTGCAGAGAAAGTGGCCATTCCCTACTTCTGATTCCACAGCTTACTGAGAGACTGTACTCTCACCCTTGGAGTCCTTTGGAATTGGGTCATTGTATTGTTAAGAACAGATAAGTCATTTACAATTGATCATCACACAATGTTACTGTCACTGTGTACAATGTTCTCTAGCTCTACTCATTTCACTTTGCATCGGTCCATCCAGTCTTTCCAGGTTTTTCTGAAAGCATGCTGCTCATAATTTCTTTTTTTTTCTTTTCTTTTTTTTTTAGGCAATTGGGGTTAAGTGACTTGCCCAGTGTCACACAGCTAGTTAGCGTCAAGTGTTTAGTCTGAGGCTGGATTAGAATTCGGGTCCTCCTGACTTCAGGGCTGGTGCTCTATCCACTGCGCCACCTAGCTGCCCCTCATTATTTCTTATAACACAGAAATATTCCATCACAATCATATAACACAACTTGCTCAGCCATTCCCCAATAGATGGACATCCTCTCAATTTCCAATCCTTTGCCACCACAAAAAGAGCTGCCATAAATATTTTTGTACATATAGGTCCTTTTCCTTTTTTTTTTTTTAACTCTTTGAGATAAAGATCTATTAGTTGTATTGCTGGGTCAAAAGGTATGCATGGTTTTATAGTCCTTTGGGCTTAGTGTCAAATTTCTCTCCATTACAGTTGAAACAGTTTACAACTCCACTAACAGTTCATTAGCATCTCAATTTTCCCACATTCCCTTCCAACATTTGTCATTTTCTTATTCTGTTATCTGGCAATCTGATAGTTGTGGGATGATACCTCAGAGCTATTTTAATTTGTGAGTTAGAGCATGTTTTCCTTATGATTATGGATAGCTTTAATTACTTTGCCCTAAAACTTCCTGTTCATGTCCTTTGACCATTTATCAACTGTGGAATGACTTGTATTTTAAAATTTTGACTCAGTTCTCTATATATTTGAGAAATTAGGCCTTTATTAGAGAAACTTGCTGTAATTTTTTTTACATTTATGATTACTGTGCATTCTCTTTTATCTTATTTTCCCTCCTTTCACCCTATCCATTCTCAAAAGTGTTTTGCTGCTGACTACTCCTTTCCCCAATTCACCCTTCCTTCCATCAGCAACCCCCTTCTCTTATCCCCTTCCCTTACTACTTTCCTGTAGGTTAAGAAATTTCTATACCCAACTGTTGTTCCCTCTTTGAGCCAATTCTGAAGATGATAAGTGCTGCCCCCTTCACATCCCCCATCTTCCCTTCCACCGTAAAATCTCTTCTGCACCTCTTTTATGTCAGATAATTCATCCCATTCTACCTCTCCTTTCCCCCTGTTCCCAGTGCATTCTTCTTTCTCACCAATTCATTTTACTTTTTTTTTTCTGTAATTATCTCATCATATTCAATTCACATCTGGGCCCTCTGTCTATGTGTACTCTTTCTAACTGCCCTAATAATGAGAAAAATTTAGGAATTATAAGTATCATTTTCTCATGTAAGAATGTAAATAGTTTAACCTTATTGAATCCCTTATGATTTCTCTTTGCTGTTTACCTTTTTTTATGCCTCTCTTGAGTCTTGTATTTGAAAATCAGATTTTGTTTAGCTCTGGTCTTTTCATCAGGAATGCTTGAAAGTCTCCTATTTCATTGAATATCTATTTTTCCCCTGAAGGATTATATTCAGTTTTGCTGGGTAGGTGATTCTTTTTCTTTTTTAATTAATAAATTGATTAACTTTTAGTTTTCAACATCACTTCCATTAGATTTTAAGCTCTACATTTTCTCTCTCTCCCTCCCCTTACCCTCTCCAAGATGGCATGCAGTCTGATATAGGCTCTACATATACATTCATATTAAACAGATTTTCACATTAGTGATGTTGTAAGAAACAGAACCAATAGGAGGAACCACGAGAAAGAAGAAACAACAACAGCAAAAAGAGAGCAAATAGTCTGCTTCCATCTGCATTCAGATTCCATAGTTCTTTTTCTGGATGTGAACGGCATTTTCCATCATGAATCTTTTGGAGCACGCTTAGTTTATTGCCTTGCTGAGAAGAGCTAAGTCTATCAAAGTTAGTCATCACACGATGTTGCTATTATTGTTTACAATGTTCTTCTGGTTCTGCTCACTTTACTCAGCACCAGTTCATGTAAGTCTTTCTGAAGTCTGCCTGTTAAACACTTCTTATAGCACAATAGTATTCCATTGCATTCATAATGCCACAACTTGTTCAGTCATTCCTCAATTGATGGGGCCAATTCTTGACCACCACAAAAAGAGCTGCTATAAATATTTTTGTACATATGAGTCCTTTTCCCATTTGTATGATCTCTTTGGGATACAGCCCTAGAAGTGGTATTGCTAGGTCAAAGGGTATGCACAGTTTTATAGCCCTTTGAGCATAGTTCCAAATTGCTCTCCAGAATGGTTGGATCAGTTCTGGGTAGGTGATTCTTGATTGTAATCCTAGCTCCTTTGCCCTCCAGAATTTCATCTTCCAAGCCCTCCAATTCTTTAATGTAGTAGCTGCTAAATCCTGTATTATCTTGACTGTGACTCCATTGTTTCTTTATGGCTGCTTGCAATAAAACTCTTTGACCTGGATGCTCTGGAATGTGGCTATAATATTTCTGGGAGTTTTCATTTTAGGATCTCTTTTGGTAGATAATTGGTGAATTCTTTCAACTTTCCTCTGGATCTAGAATATCAAGGTAGTTTTCCTTGATAATTTCTTGAAAGATGATGTCTTTTTTTTTTTTTGTCTTTTTTTGATCATGGCCTTCAGGTAGTCCAATAATCCTTAAATTATCTCTCTTGGATCTATTTTCCAGGTCAATTTTTTTTTCAGTGAGATATTTCCCATTTTCTGTTTTTTTCCATTCTTTTTATTTTGTTTTATTATTTCTTTATGTCTCATGGAGTCATTAGCTTCCATTTGCCCAATTCTAATTTTTAAGGAATTATTTTCTTCAGTGAGCTTTTGTGCCTCCTTTTCCATTTGGCTAATTCTGCTTTTCAAAGCATTTTCTCTTCATTGCATTTTTGTTCCTCTTTTACCATTAGGCCTATTCTGTTTTTTAAGGTGTTATTTTCTTCAATATTTTTGTGTCTCCTCTATACCAAGCTGTTGTCAGTTGAAAATACCAATCAAAAAAATCGTCAGATCTCCTCTAGGGAAAAAAAAAACTGTACTGTAAACTCCAAGATACATAGTGCTTAAATTGAACAGTTCAATGATAAAAAAAAAAATTCTGCAAGTAACCAGGAGAAAGACCTTCAAATAGAAAGGAAAGGAAGTTCAAATAACACAGGACTATTCTACTCCCACCAGAAACCACAGAAAGGACAAGGAACCCAAGATACAACCCAAAATGGCATACCCTGCAAACCAGATCAAAAAAAAGATAGAAAGTTAGTAATAAGGGCATTTGAAGCATTCTTACTACATCAAAAAGGTGGGCAGATTAGTCCTTTGCAAAAGCCCCACACAGTAGAAACACAAGAATGGTAAATAAATACACTTACCAAGGAGGACACAAGTAACAAAATTACCCCAAGGGAAAAAAATAACTGGAAAGAGAAATACACCTATGGTGTTTTAAAAAAAATCAATAACAAAATACCAAAGAGGATGGATTAAAAAAGATTTCTTTCTAAAATTACTTAAGGAGATAGAGGTGCACGTGTAATGTAAATAGAAATAATGGAGGAGGATAAGGCTTGAAACACCATAAAATAAAGCTCACAACATGCTGCATTATAGACGAATCCATGTTCTTTTGTGGAACTAAACTGTCAAATGGAGGGGAAGGTAAAAGAGGAAAGAGGAGGAAGAAAACAGAGAAGAATGTGTGATGTGGCTGAATCAAGACAATGGTAAACAATGAAACTCTTATAATCTCTTGGGGAGAGCAAAGGGAGAGATAGAAAGGAAGACAGAAAAGAGGAAAGCTCAGTTCAGTGGTGAGAAAGGGTTTCACTGAAGAACACTCTCATGGGAGGGAGAGTGAATTTGTCATGGGAGATGGGGACATTATGGTGAGTATGAAATGCAAAGATTGGGTCCTCAGCAAAACCACTACCTCTGAGATATCGTTGTAACTTCTCATGGTCAGTAGCCTGCCTCAGGAAAAGGGGAATCAGGATTCCTGGGAACAATTGCTATCTAGAAGGAGAACAAGGCATGAACCCAGAGGGGAGGTTTCATGGCAAATGGGGGGGGGGGAATTGTCACAGTGAGAAATGGATTGCAGAATCAGAGAAACAGGAAAATTTTACCAATGGGCAATAATGCTATTCTATTTCTGGAAGAAATTGATACTTCCAAAAAATGAGGTACAACAGAAAAAAGAGAGGGGGTACAAGATCTACAAAGCAATAACATAGAAACTGAAAAGAAGAAACTCAAAATAGGTACTATTGAAGCTTTAATTCCATGAGGAATATGGAGACTAAAGAAAGAATAAATAGGTGTAAGGGCCATGGATCCAAGAATAAAAGCCTAGAATAAATGAGAAGGGAAGAGAATTAATGAAGAAAATGAGGAAAGAAATACTTTTTTGGAAAAAGTCAAGAAAAATTTTAAAATAACAAAAGAAGTTGAAGCGAGAAAGGAGAATTTTACTTGGCTACTTAACTAAGGGAAAGAAGAGTAAGAATCAGATAACTAGACAAAAGGAAGGGAAAAAAAGTAAAACTTCAAAACTATAGAAAGAGATGACACTCTGTAGAGAGGGGCTTGAGGGGAAGGGGAAGAGAGCCTTTGGGAATACAGTTGCCTTAAAATAGATTTAGCAAAAATAACTGAAGAAGTAAAGTACTATTTTTAAAGAAAAGGAACAAAAATCAGAAAAGGCCAATATTAGAGAAAAATGGAGGGAAATATAAATGCAATTCCCATAACTCTAAATGGGGCTACATAGAACAATCCAATAAAATGAAAGTGACAGATTGAAAGAAAACAAAACCCCGCAATCTGTTGCTCCCAAGAAACACAACTAAAAAGCAAAGACGTGAATGGATTAAAAATGAGAGTCTGGAACAAAATTGACTAAGGATCAGGTGAATCCAAAAAAGTAGAAGTGGCAATCATGCTATCAGACAAAGCAAAAATAAAAATTCACAATATAAAAATAGATAAATAAGAAAATGACATGGTGAAAGAAACCATAGTCAATAAGCCAATGTCAATAGCAAATATATATGTTTCAAATGCCTTTGTATCTAAATTGACCAAGCAAAAAATAACTGAATTACAAGAAGATACAGACAGAAATACAATAATAGAAGGTGATTTTAATGCCCTTTCAATTCCAGATAAATCTAATGGAAAGACAAACAAAATAGAGGATTGAACAAATTCCTGGAGAAATTAGAACTGAAAGACTTACGGCATCTTCTAAATGGGAATGCTGAAGAATACTCACAAAACTTTTACAAAAAATTGACCGTGTATTAGGGCACAGAGATTGCAAATAAATGTAAAAGAGCAGAAATCATTAATACATCCTTTTCAGAGCATAATGCAATAAAAATAGTAATCAATTCACAGGAGTACAAACAAAAGACATAAACCCAAATGAAGACTTAATAATAAAATCCTAAAAGAACAAGTCATAGATATAATTAATAATTGCATGAAAGAAAATTATAATGATAAAAACAACATGCCAAAATTTCTTGGATGCTGCTAAAGCAGTCCTCAGAGAGAAAATTATATCACTAAAAGAAACATTAACGAAATAGAAAGGAAGAGGCTTATTGAACTGAATATTCATTTTAAAATTTTAGAAGCCAATAAATAAACCCAAAATAAGCACAAAAGATAAGGTTTTGAAAATTAGAGGAGAAATAGATAAACTGGAAACCAAAGAGACTATAGCGATTAAAAACAAAACTATAAATTCATTCTTTGAAAAGACTAATGGGAAAAGATTCTGGGAAGATGGAGGAGTAGGTCAGAAAATTCCAAGCTTTCCAGATTTCCCCCACAAACAAAACAAAATAGTGCCTCTGAGCAAACGTAGAGTGCTAAAAATAAACAAGAGTTTGGGCAGAACTGTGGTCCTCCTGGGACAATTGAGGAAGATCTGAAGAAAAATCTCAGGCCTGAGGTTTGGTCCTTGAGAAGGGTAAATACCTCCAGGCTAGTTCCATTGAAAGAAGAAGCAGTGAGCCCTGGAGCTAGGTGGGTTGAGAGGTGGCTTCAATTCCAGCCATAGGAACATTCACTTCCAGGATATTGTGGGGAATCATGCATCTGAGCAGGAGGAAATTGAGGGAACTTCTGCTGATAAGGGATGCCAGCCCCAGGTGCGCTGTGGAGACATGGCCCTTGGGGAGAAGGAACCAGCACACTCCTAGTGAGTGCAGAAGCAGTGGGGCAGGAACGCCACTGGCCACGGGCACTTACAGGAAGGCAGAATTCTTGGTTTCAGTTCCAAGCTAGAGGGGAGAACTGAAGGAGGACCTGAGGCCAGAGGCACCGTCCTGCATACCCCAGAACTATAGATGATTACAAAAAATAATCTGCAGGCAAAAGAGAAAGCATCCACCCGTAGGAAGTTACTATGGAAATAGAAAAGACTGGGGTTCATCTTCCAAAGAGGATACTGAAGCAAAATAAAAAGCCTCTCCTACCCCAAAGAGTAATATCAAATGGTCACCTGCCCAGAAAGAATCCATAGAAGAACTTTACAAAAGACTTTAAAAAACAAATGAGAGAGATTGAGGAAAATTTTCTTAAAAAAAAAAAAAAGAACAATCCAAGAAAAATAAGGAGGTTATGAAAAGAAAGTTAACCAACTAGAAAAGGAGATCCAGAATCTTAAGGAAGAAATGAAAATTAAAATTAGGCAAAGGGAAGACAGTGAAGTTATAAGAGACAAAGAAAAAATAAAACAAAATATAAAGAATGAAAAAAAAACAGAAGAGAAAGTGAAACACCTCATAAGAAAAACTGGATCTGGAGAACAGATCAAGAAGAGAAAACATAAGTATAGTCAGACTACCTGAAAGCTACAATCAAAAAAAGAATCTCGATATATTGATACAAGAAATAATTAAGGAAAATTGTTCTGAGGTGTTAGAACAAGAGGAGAAACTAGAAATAGAAAAACTCCACCAATCACCACACGAAAGAGATTCTATGAGGAAAACCAACAGGAATATAACAGTCAAATTCTGAAACCCCAGCTCAAGGATAAAATACTAAAAGCAACAACAACAACAACAACAACAACACACACATACACACACACACACACACACACACACGAAAAAAAACCATTTAAATATGGTGATGCCACAATTAGAATCACACAAGACCTAGCAGAGGCAACACTAAAAGACCACGAGTCTTGGAACACTATATATAGAAGAACAAAAGAACTGGGGTTGCAGCTGAAAATATCGTACCCAGCAAAGTTAAGCATAATCCTGACTGAAAAAAAAAAAAAAGAAATGGACATTTAATGACTTGTTAGACTCTCAGGATTTTGTTTAAAAAAAAAAACATGAACTTAATAGAAGATTTGACATATAAGATCCAAGAGAAATATAAGGTACATATCAAAAACTAATTGCAAGGGACTCAGTAAGGACAGACTGCTTACCTTTTATATGAGGAAATGAAAAATGTGTGTCTAAGATTCTTGTTAATAACTAGATAGTATGTAAGAAAGATTAGGGTAGACCTGAGTATGATATGATTTTGAAAAGTAAAACCATTTAAGAACAGCTAAAAAGAGTAATTATTTTATACAAATGAGGTCCAAGACGAAGAACAGACAGAGGAATTAGATGGGGAGGATGTTCTGTAGCCCTACTTTCATAAGGAATGGTTTTAAAAGGGTAGAAGGGTATAAAAGTTTTCTAAATTCAGAAAGAAATAAAAAGCTAAGGGGATAGGGAGGGGGGAGAGGATAAGGAAGGGATTTCTAGAGGAGAAGTGAGGGATTAGGATAAACAGGGGTAATAGAAGGGTGTTTGGATTAATGGGAATGGGAGGATAAGGGAGGGATCCTTGGAGGGGGGTAGTTAAGTAATAAGAGGGCAAGGTAGCAGGTAGAAGTAAAGTAGAGGAGTCAGGAGGGATAAGAAATAAAAGTTACATTGCAAGCACAAAATAAAGATGAGGAGTAGAATTTATTAGGGAAAAAATAACAGGGATAGTAATCACGATCTGGGGTAGTAGAGGAAGGGGGGAAAGAACAAAGTAAAAAGTTCACAATGAAGAACAAAAGAAAACTTATAAGGAAGAAAATAAAAGAGAGACAGCTCTAAACACAAGGAGTAGTATTTATTATATACACTTTCTTGAAATGGAAATTTATTGCTGTTTATTTTGAATCCTCTCTTAAATTCTGCTGTGCATATAGCAATGTTTTTTTCTTATTTTGTATTTAAATTTATAATACATTTCTTTTTCTTTTCTTATTGTATATTTAAGTTTTTGTACTTAAGTTTAAAATAAATTATAATACTCTTTTTAAAAAGAAAAGACTAACAAAATTTTAGCCAACTTGATTAAAAAGAAGAGGGCAGAAAATCAAATAAACAACATAGCAAATGAACAATGTGAACTCATAGGAAAACTAGAAGAAATAAAACAATTGGTCAAAATATGCTATGCACAGTTCTATGTTAACAAAACAGATGACAGAAAACAAGTAAGATACTTTCAAAAATATAAAATACACAAAGTAAAAGAAGACCAAAAAAGCTCCAATCTCAGAAAATGGAACTAGCTATGAAAAAAATTACCAGAGTGGGGTGAAGGGAGAGACTGGTCCTGATGAGAACCTATCAAGAATTCTAACATTTTAAAAAACAATTCATACAAATACTGCACAAATTATTCTCAGAAAATTGAGAGCTATCGGACTCCTTTTATAGGACATACATAGACCTGACATGTAAACCAGGCAAAGATAAAGCAAAGAAGTATAAGCAGCATCATTAATGAATATCTTTTCAAAAATATAAATAAAATTCTGTTGAACTATAGTAACTCGTGCAAGAAATTCATTATCACTAAGTTGGATTTATAATGGAAGGCAAAGATGGTACATTAGGAAAACAATCAACATAATCACATTAAAAACAAAAACATCCAAAACCGTGTAATGATTTCAATATAAGCAAAAATGCCTTTGACAAAATGCAACATTTATTTATGCTAAAAAAACATGCAACGTATAAGCAAAAAAGAGACCATTTTGCAACAAAAAAAAATATCTAAAATTAAAAGCAAACATCATATGCAATTGAGGTGTACTAGAAACTCCTAGTAAGTATAGGAGCAAACCAAGGACGTCCACTTCTCGCTTCTTTGTTTGATGTAGTTCTAGAAGTGCTTGCAATAAAATGAGAGAAAGAAAGTAGAGGCATAAAGATTGGCAAAGAGGAAATAAAACCATCCCTATTTGTGAATGACATGATGGTTTACTTAGAAAATCAGCAATGATTCTGAGATAATAATAACTTAAGGGGGAAGGATTTCAAGGAGAAATCCCATTTGAAATAAGTACAAAATGCTTTTTAAAATGTATGTGTTCTTAACCAAATAAGAGCTAGAGGTAATAACAAAGGATACCGATATCTACAGATAGATATTGATATATACACACATACACTCACCAATTTGTGAGTGTGTGTGTAAACAAAAGCCATTCTCCAATAGATAAGCGGTCAAAAGATATGAACAGTGTTCTCAAAAGACGAACTGAAGACCATTAGCAGTCATTTGAATACTCCAAATCCCTGGTTACTCGTTGTTATCCTTTATTCCGAGGACCAAAATGACCACCATGCTAGAGTCAAGTTTCAGTGTGTCCGACTGCGGAATATGAGCTCGGAATGTTCTACCACAGGTCAGGCACAAATAGTTCGTGTGAACATTTGGGGCAGACTCTCTAAATCCCTAATAATAGGAGAAATGAAAACCAAAACATCCCAAGGTTTTACCTCACACCCAACAAACTGGTGAAGATGACAAAAGATGGGAATGGTCATTGTTGAAGGGAGCATGGAAAGACAGGCACACTGATGCATTGTTGGAGCTATGAATCAGCACAAGAATTTTGGAAAGCAATTTGAAAGTATATGGATGTCTATACTCTTTAACCCAGAGATTTCACTGTTAGAAGTAGACCAAAGAGGTCATTGATAAGAAGAAAGTTGCCACCTATACCAAATATTAAAGCAACACTCTTTATAATAGCAACGAACTAGGGGCAGCTAGGTGGCACAGTGGATAGAGCTCTGGCATTGGAGTCAAGAGGACCTGAGTTCAAATCTGACCTCAGACACTTACTAGCTGTGTGACCGTGGGCAAGTCACTTAACTCTGCCTCACCAAAAAGCAAAAAAAAAAAAAAATTGTAGTAACAAACTGGAAACAAAGTAGGTACCTGTCAGTTGGGAGAAACCTAAATAAACTATGGCACAGAAATGTAATGGAATATTACTGTGCTATAAGAAATAAATATAATGAATACAGAAAAACATATAAAGATTTATATTAACTGAGGCAGAACCAAGAAAACAATATACATGATTATAACAATGTGTATATATATATATATATATATATATATATATATATATATATATATTTAACAGCTACAAAACAATAAAAAATCAATGTTGTAAAATTATAAAGAACAAGTTTAGGGGGCAGCTAGGTGGCACAGTGGATAGAGCACTGGCCCTGAAGTCAGGTGGACCTGAGTTCAAATCCAACCTCAGACCAAATACTTGACACTTACTAGCTGTGTGACCCTGGGCAGGTCACTTAACCCTAATTGCCTCAAAAAAAAAAAAAGAGCAAGCTTAGACCTAAAGAAGAGATGTAAGAAAACACCTTTACCACTATCTTTTGCAAATGTGGAAGGTCCAAGAGTATGGACCATTGAATATATTTTCAAAGTTTTTTGATTTATTGATATTTATTGATCAGTTTTTTGATCTGCATTATTAACACTTTCTCCATCACTTTCTTAAGTATAGACAATCAACAAAACAAATCAAGCCCTGATTTCCAAGGTTCACACTGAAAATTTAATAATTGTCTCTGAACAAGACAGCTCCAGCTCACCCTTAATGGTGTACTTCACTTTACCATTACCACATGAGTACCTAATCGTCATTGCATTAACAGTGGCAGAATGCTGACTTGGTTTGTTCCTTGTTAGTCAACAAGCATTTATTAAGTGCCTACTATGTACCAGGCTCTAGGAATACAAAGAAAGGCAAAAAAAAAAAAATCCCTGTTTTCAAGGACTTTGCAGTATGATGGAAAAGACAACATGAAAACAACTGTACAAACAAGATATATGCAGGATACATTGGAGATAACCAAAAGAGGGGAGGCACGAGCTTTAAGGGGCTCAGGAAAGGCATCATTTAGAAGGTGGGATTTGATTTGGGACTTGAAGAAAATCAGGAAAGGGAGAGCATTCCAGGCAATAGGGGTCAGCCAGTGCCAGAGTCAGGAGCTGGAGTGTTGTCTGTGAGGAACAACAGCAAGGAGGCCAGTGCCACTGGATGACAGAGA
The DNA here is from genome assembly GCF_003287225.1 of Phascolarctos cinereus. NCBI lineage: Eukaryota > Metazoa > Chordata > Mammalia > Diprotodontia > Phascolarctidae > Phascolarctos > Phascolarctos cinereus. The sequence continues at coordinate 70,281,703 of NW_027556291.1, read as the reverse complement.
GTAAGGTGTAAGAAGACTGGAAAGGTAGGAAAGGGCCAGTTTATGAAGGTCTTTAAAAGCCAGCGAATTTTATGTTTGACACTAGAGGGAGCCACTGGAATTTATTGAAGGGGGGGACAAGGGCCGGGGAGTGACATGGCCCAGCCTGTGCTTAATGATCATTTTGACAGCTGAATAGAAGATGCATTAGAATGTAGAGTCTTGAGGCAGGGAAACCAGCCAAACCAACTAGTAGGCTATTATAATAGGTGAGGAGGGCTTACTGTACCGGGGTGCATGCCAGTGTCAGAGGAAAGATAGAGGTATCTGTGAGAGATGATTGGATATGAGGGGGGGCCCTGAGAATGAGGGATCAAAAATGACACCTGGCTTACCAGCCTTGGTGATCAGGAGAATTACCCTTGACAGTAATGGGAAATTCAGGAGAGGGGAGGCCTTGAGAGAAAAGATAATGAGCTCACTTTGGGACATATTGAGTTAAAGATGTCTACAGGGCATCTCATTCAAGATGTTAGTAGATGGAAAAATAGACAGGACTAGAGGGTGTGAAAAAACAAATTAATACTAGACAAGAATGTGAAAAAGAGCTGACTTCTATTTCTCTGAGCCATCCGTATAGAACTGAGAATTTAAGAACTAAACAGGGAAAAGAGAAACCACAAGATGGCAGCATTGCTGCAAGGCCATCATTTCAGAACACTGATTAGAAAAGTGGGAAAATGCCCAAAGCATTCACCGCCCCCATTTCTACGGCATTTCGACCTTTTTCCTCATAATAATCCTATGAGGCAGGTAGATATTATCCTCACTTCACACATGAAGGCATTTATGAATATAGGTAGTTCCTGGTATAAGGATATAAATATAACAACCATGGGCTCCCAAAAAAGCTCCTCTTCCTCCTTTTCTTCTTCTTCTTCTTCTTCTTCTTCTTCTTCTTCTTCTTCTTCTTCTCTTCTTCTTCTTCTTCTTCTTCTTCTTCTTCTCTTCTCTGTCTGTCTGTCTGTCTGTCTCTGTCTGTCTGTCTGTCTCTGTTTCTTTCTCTGTGTGTGTGTGTCTCCCTTTATCTGCTGGGATGCCAATACTAGGACTCCTCTTACACACAGGAAAACCTATAGCTCTTGAGTGCATAAACTATGGGGGGAAATTGGCTTTTGTTTTTTCAATTAACAGGCATTTATTTTCTCTCCCATCCCACTCCCATTAGAAAAGCAAAAACAAAATGCTTGTAAAAAAATGAGCATTAGTCAAGTAAAACTAATTCCCACATTGGCCATTTTTAAAAACAGATGTGTCATTCTGCACATATGACCCATGCATTACCACACTTTGCCAGAAAACCATCACAAACAAAAGAATGCCCAAAGTTTGGATTAAGTCTCTTCTTTTGATTCCTTTCTTCCTAGTGTGGACTAGAGAACCTTTTTCCCAGCCAGCCATCTAATGTAGTGTTAGAACCTTCCTTTTATCTTTTGTTAAATCCCTGATTGTGAATCTATGTCCTCCAAAACCCATTGCCAGGACTCCACTAAAGAAAATCCCATAGGAGCAAGTGTGGAGGCCAATAAGGCTTCCCTTACTCTTTGAGAGCCTCTTTGATTGACATATAAAAGAAAGTGGGGCAAGAAAAAATTGCTAGATAAAGCAAAGAAGGTCATACTCCCATCTTCTGCACACCTCCCAGTGACTTTGATGCTGTGTTTCAGCTAGCACTACTATTGCTCTTCTTCCTACATGTATGAGTCACTTCCCTCTCTTCTCATAGCTCTCCTCCTTTTGTGACCAAATTCTTTGAAGAGGCTATCTACAGCAGGTGCCTCAGCTTCCTTTCCACTCACTCTCCTAATTCCCTACAGTCTATCTGGCTTCTGACTTCATCATTCCACCAAAACTTCTCTCTCCAAAAATACCAGTGATCTCTTATTTGCCAAATCTCATGACCTTTCCTCTATTCTCATCTTTTTTGACCTTGCTGCAGTCTTTGACACTGTGGGTCACTCTCTTCAACTTGAATACTTTCTCTCGGCCTTCATGACACTAATCTTTCCTGACCTCTCCTCAGTCTCCTTTGCTAGATCTTTATCCAGATCATGCCTGCTAACTGTGGGCAGAGGCAGCTAGGTGGCAAAGTGAATAGGATGCTGGGTTTGGAGTTAAGAAAACCTGAGTTCAGATCTAGCCTCAGACATTTACTTATTAGCCATGTGACCCTAGACAAGTCACTTAAACTTTGTTTGCATCAGTCTCTTCAATAGCATGTAGTTGGCACTATATAAATGCTGGTTATTATTGTGTTTTGTATTGCAGGTGTACCACAAGATTCTCTCCTGAGCCCTTTTCTCTTCTTTTCTATTTCATTTAGCGATTGCTTCAACACCCACGGATTCAATTAGCATCTCTATGCTAATGGTTCTGAAATCTACTTATCCAGCCATAAGGACCTCCAAACTTATTCCTCCAGCTGTCATAATTGGATGTTTCATAACCACCTTAGACTCAACATGCCCAAAAAGGGACTCATTAACTTTCCCCCAAATCTTCCCCTCTTCCTAACTGTCTTATTACTGTCAAGAATATTACCCTCCCCTCAGTCACCTAAGCTCCCAACATAGGCATTATCTTCAATCCTCACTCCCTCTCACACCCCTACATCCAATCTGTTGCCAAGGCCTGTTGATTTTACCTTTATAACATCTCTCCAATATGCCGCCTTCTCTGACACCATCACCGTCCTAATGCCCCCCTCATCACTTCATGACTGGATTATTGTACTAGCCTGCTGGTTGATTTCCCTGCCTCAAGGCTCTTCCTCACTCCAGTCCATCCTCCACTCAGCTCAGAGTGATCCTCCAAAAGTGCATGTCAGGAAGACTCATTTTCCTGAGTTCCAATCTGGCCTCAGACGTTTAATAGCTGAGTGACCCTGAGCAAGTCACTTAACCCTGTTTGCCTCAGTTTCCTCCTCCATAAAATGAGCTGGAGAAGGAAATGGCAAGCCACTCCAGTATTTTTGCCACGAAAATGCCAAATGGGGTCACAAAGAGTCAGACGCAACTGAAATGACAGAACAACAATTCCCTACTCAATTTATTGGCTTCCTATTACCTCCAAGGTCAAATATATAATCCTTGGTTTGGCTTTTAAAGCTCTTCATAATTCAGCCTCTTTTCTACCTTTCCAGTCTTCTTACACTGCACCCCCCCATACACACACACACACACACACACACACACACACACACACATGCACACACACACACATGCACGCGCACACACACAATCCCCATCTCCACACCTTTGCACTCCATACCTCATGCCTAGAATGTGCTCCCATCTCCCTTTACTTAATTCAAGACTCAACTCAGGCCACATTCTACATGAAGCCTTTCATTTCCTGATGCCCTCACCTCTTGGTACTCTCCCTACCCAACTACCTTTTCTTTCTGAGAAGGTATACACATATACACACACACATATGTATGTGCATGTATATGTGTATATACATATATTATATATATATGTGTGTATATGTAATACACACACACATACACACACGCACACACTCCATGATCCAGTGATAACCAACCTCAATGTTCCTCAAACAAGGCCCTACATCTCTTGACTCCTGGCATTTTCACTGGCTATGCCTTGTGCCTAGAATGTTCTTTTTCCTCATCTCCACCTACTAGTTTCCCTGGCTCTCTTTATTTTCCAGCTAAAATCCCACTTTCTCCAAGAAGTCTTTCCTGATCTACCTTATAGTACCTTTCCTCTGTTGATTATTTCCAATTTGTCCTGTATATATCTTGTACACAGCTGTTTTCATGTTGTCTCCTCCATTAGACTGGGAGCTCCTTGAGACCAGGAATTGTCTCTTGCCTTTTTTGTATTTCTAGCACCATAACTATTCCTGCTTATTTTCCTGTTGAGTTTGTTGTATTTCTACACCAAATTGTAGGAGTGTGTATATTTATTCTTCTTTTGTCTGTTTCTTTCAGAAGATTGAGATTCATCCTTCTTTCATGTATATGTGTGTGTGTACTTTTCTTCTTCTTATATCCCTTAATTATGAGTAGCAAGTTCCATATCCTTCTTTCTCTTTTCTACATTTGTGTTTTCCTCCTTTTACCCTCCTTTCTTCTCCCTCTTCAAACTCTGAAAACAGAACTCCCAGGGCTCTTTTTTTCTTATTTAACTCCTTCAATACCTTTGAAGGCAATTAAGGTTCTGAAGGGACTCTTTTTTTCTCCTTTCCCTGTTATAATGTTAGCATCATCATACAGCCCCTTTTAATCGCTTGAACCGATTTACCTTTATGGATGCTTGAGTCATTTCAGAGTTCCTACTCAGCTCTGCTCTTTTCATCAGAAATATTTGAAAGTCCTCTGTTTTGTCAAAGATCCTTTTTCCCCTGTAACACTATATTCAGCTTTTCAGGATCAGTTACTCTTGGTTGCAAGCCTATATCTTTTACATGTTGGAATATATTCCTCTTTTTAGGAGAAGGTGTTGGGTCTTACGTAATCTGACTGTGATTCCTTGAGATTTTTCCTTTTGAGGAGGCAATTGATGAATTCTTTCTATCTTCCCTTTGTCTTCTGTTTCCGACGGATCTACACAAGTCTTATTTATAATTTCTTGAAATAAAATATCCAGGCTTTTTTTTTTAATCATAGTTTTCAGGGAGTCCAATGATCCTCTGATAAAGGCAGCTAGGTGGCATGGTGTGCCTGTGCTAGAACTGGAGTCACAAAGACCTAAATTCAAATCTAGCCTCAGACACTTAGTAGATATGTGACTCTGGGCAAGTCACTTACCCTTTGTTTGTCTCAATTTCCTCAACTGTACATGGGGATAAATATGGCACCTGCTTCCTAGGATTGTTGTAACAAAGGAGATACCATTTGTAAAATGCTTAGCACAGTGCCTGACACATAGTAGGTGCTATATAAAGGTTTATCCTTCTTTTTGTCTCAGATTATTTCTCGTTGACCTATTTTCCAAGTCAGTAGTTTGTTGTTTGTTTTTTTTTGTTTTGTTTTGTTTTTTGTTTTTTAATATCAGATATCTTTTATTTTCTTGGGGGGTTTTTAATTTTTTTTCAGATTTTTCTCCATCCTACTGTCTTGTACTTTTTTATCTCTTAATTTTATTTCATTTTTCATTTAAGAAACATTTATTTTCTCTCTATCCCATCAGAAAATAAAGAAAAACTCTTGTAAAAATGGATAGTCAAGCAGAACAAAATCCCACATTGCCCATGTTCAGAAATGTACGTTTCATTCTGTGTCTTGAATCCATCATCTCTTTCAGAAGATGGGTAGTATAGTTCATCATCATTCCTCTGGAATCCCAGTTGGTCATTGAATTGATGAGTATTATTGACCTTCAAGGCTTTTTTACCTTTAAAATGTTGTTATATAAATTATTCTCCTATTCTGCTCATTTCACTCTGAATCAGTACATACAAGTCTTCCCAGGTTTCTCTGAAACCATACCTTTTGCCATTTCTTATGGAACCATAATATTACACTGCATCCATCTACCATAATTTATTCTATCATTCTCCAATTGATGAGTACCTCTTTAGTTTCCAGTTCTTTGCCCCCACAAAAAGAGCTGTGGTAAATATTTTTGTAGGCAGCTAGGTGGCACAGGGGATAGAGTGCCTGGCCTGGAGTCAGGAAAACCTAAGTTCAAATCTAGCCTCAGATACTTACTATCTGTGTGACCCTGGGCAAATCACCTAACCATGTGACTCAGTTTCTTCATCTGTAAAATGAGTTAGAGAAGGAAATGACGAACCACTATAGTGTCTTTGCCAAGAAAACCCCAAATGAGGTCATGAAGAGAGTTGGACATGACTAAACAACAACAAAAATATTTTTATACATATGGATTCATTGCTTCTTTTTTTTTTATTAAATTTTATCTTATTTTCAAACTAAGGCAGGAATAGTAAATACATTCTTTTCAGAGCATGATGCACTGGAAAACCAGCTTTCTGCTTCTGTCATTATGCTTTTACTAGTATGAGAATTTTTGACTTTAAGCCCCAAAATAGGGGATTGTGAAAAAAATAATTGTTATATATCCTTTATTAATGTTGCTGAACCTAGTTTTATGTGGCTAGAAAATTATCTAACCCAAAAGCTTATTGTAGAGGTAAGGCTGACCTCAGAGATGGTCCAGGGAAGCTGGATGGCTGTAAGGAATGATTAGATCCCATCATTTGCTTGTTTTGAGTTGCTCAGGTCTTCTTTTGGATCCACTCAAAGCTTGTGTTTTGAGTTCCTATAATTAGATTGATTTACCTGCTGATATACATCTCAGACTCCCCTTCTCTTGAAGACTACCTATTGCCTATATGAGGCCAATTAGGCAAATGTCCTTACACCCTTGTCTGGACTTCATATAATGTAATCTCATAAAGAGGAGAGGAGAGGAGGGGAGAAGAGAAGGGAGGGGAGGGGAGGGGAGAGGGGAGGTGAAAGAATATTCAGTGTCCATGGCTGGGCCATGTCAATATAAAAACTCTTCAGCTGACATCTTCATACCTGTTCTGCATTCTGGTAACAAAAGAGAGACAATGGCTACAAACAGGTGTTAGACTGTCCTCATTCTAGTCTGACATGAGCCCAATGAGTATGGTCCTCAGTACATTGCCTGTTTTTTTTTTTACCTTCATTTTAAAGAAAGTAAATTGGAAGCTATGAACTTCTGAATTTCAAAAGATCATGAGAGAGAACCATCAACAGATCTGGGAGTATAATCCATGCAATCAAGTAGTCCTGCTTGGAAACTCTATTAAGTAGTGACCTTCAGGGCCCAACCCAATAGTAGCAAAGAAAAAGGCTCATCTAACAGCAATGCTGCTTTTGAACATGAACTTTGTGGGACCAATGCTTTGAGAAAGTGTGTTAAGCCTGAGTCCATTCTTCCCGAGGACTGAAATGGGATAAGGTACAGTGTGCTTCTGAAGTGTAGGGGAGCATATTTGAACTCCTATTCATGCTATATGTTCAAAGTATATATATACATACATATATATATATCCCTTTTGTAAAAGCTAATTGCTATTACAGTTATCCCTTCCACATCATGCTTTTCCCCATCATGGTTCTTATATTTCATGAGTTGGCTTAAGAAATTAAATTTGGGAGGAGTTTTGCGGAAGCAGCAGATGACACATGAAGGCCAGTAGACAACACAAAGTTTAGAAACTCAGAAATGCACTATATATGTATATGCTTATACGTATATATATATGTATGTGTGTGTGTGTGTGTATATATATATATATAATATATATATATTATATAATATATATATAAATTGTAAAATATAACCTATGACCAAATATTTAACCTACATTTTACAATAAGGTACTACAAACACCCCATTAAAAAAATTCAGACTTCTCTGGTATGAAAGGAGGGACAAAACATTTTACGTGGATTTTCCAGATTGTGGGGGCACCATGTCCCTAACCTGGGCAATGTGGAAGGAATAACCATACTTGCTTAAATGGAACTAAGGTACTAATTATTGGAGGTTAATAGTATTGGGGGGAAATCATCGGAATAGGGGTTCAAGCTCAAAGCATTAGAAAAGAGACGTTCCAACATCTCAGGAGTATCCTTAAAACCCCTGAGAAGGAGATGTAACCTGCTTCACACTGGGAGAGAGGCAAGAGCACTTGCTATGCATATAATACCATCTCTTGGTTTTCAATATCATGTTAAAGAAAGGTCCATTTATTCCTATGTTTTCCTGCATTTTTAGCAGAAATTAGAGTTACATTTTGTCAAAAGCTTTTTCTACATTTGCTAACATAACCATCAAATTTTTGTTATTTTATTATTAATATGTTTTGCTATGCTTATATTTTCCCTAGTGTTGAATGAATGCTATATTCCTGGCGTAAATCCAACCTGGTCATAGTATAGAATCTTTGTGATATGTTGCTGTACCCTCTTTACTAATATTTTGTTTAAATTTTTTTTCCCTCAGTGTTCATTAGGGATATTGGTCTATAGTTAGCTTTTTCATTTTGATTCTCCTTGGTTTAAGTATGAACATTAGGTTCTTGATGAACATAGTTGTATCATAGGAGATCTGTGCTAGGAATCTTTCTTATCCTAATTTTGCAAACACTTTATATAATATTAGAATGAATTATTCTTTGAATTTTTGATAGAATTCACTTATAAATCCATCTTGTCCTGGTGTTTTGTTTTAACTTAGGGGGCTCATTTATAGCTTATTCAGTTTCTTTTTCTGAAATTGAGTTATTTAAATTCTCTAGCTCTTGCTCTTTTAATCTGCCCATTTTATGTTTATGAATATTCATCCATTTTCTTCCAATTATCAGTTTTATGGGCATATAGTTGGGCAAAACAGTTTCTGATAATTTCCTTTATTTCTTCTTCATGTGTTGTGGATTCTCCTTTTTCATTTTTGATGATGATGATTTGGTTTTCCTTTATCTGTTTTAATCAAATTAGCTAATGTTTATTTTATTGGACTTCTCCCCCACCCCAAAAATAGCTCCTACTTTTGTATATTAATTCAATCATTTTGAATTTTTTTTTGCTTTTAATCTTGTTAAACTTTGATCTTCAGAATTTCTTTTCTGCTGTTTAGTTAGAGTTTTTTTTAATTTGTTCATTTCCTAGTTGTGGTTGTTGTCATTTTTACCTGCACGCTCAATTCATTATTTAGTTCTTTCTCTCTTTTGTTTATGAAATTTTTTAGAAATATAAACTTTCCTCAAGGACTACATTGTCTCATTCTTGTCATTTTCTTTGATGAAATTATCTATTGATTAGCTCTTTTACCCACCAATTCTTTCAGATTAAGTTATATCTCTAATTTTTACTCTTTTCTTTAATGGAACTTTATTGAATATAAATTTTATTTCATTGTAGCCAATAAAGAACATGTTTAATATTTTTGCTTTTATGCATTTGTGTCTGAGGTTTTTATGTCCTAATATGTGGTCAGTTTCTGTAAGGTAAGGGTGACATAAAGAGCTGAGAAACATGTATGTGTGTGTGTGTGTGTGTGTGTGTGTGTGTGTGTGTATATATATATATATATATATATATATATATATATATATATATATATATATATTATATATATATATATATATATATATATATATATATGTATATCTTTCTATTTCCATTCAATAATCTTAAGGGATCTAATATATCTAACTTTCTAAAATTCTTTAAGGGCCTTGATTTCTTTCTTTTTTGTGTTACACTTGCATAGATCTTAAAGGAAGTACCTTGAGCTCCCCTGCTCTGCATCTGCTGCTTTGCCTGGTTTCAGCTCTTTGGAACAAGATGCCTTTGTGCCAGGTACTCCCTGGTGTCTCCTCTCCCTGCTTTCCTGCCTCCTTTTGTGTGCTCTTTCCCTCCATTAGATTGTAAGACAGGGATCATCTTTTTGTTCATTGTATCTCTAGCACTTAGCTCAGTACCAGGTGCATAGTAGACAGTTAATAAATGCTTATTGGATTTTTTTATTATTATAATTTTATTATCTGTATCTCCATGTAAATTGTTTCATTTTACCTTTGTATAGCTAGATGCTATACCATTTGGTGCATATATGTTAGGTATTGCTATCAATTCATTGTCTGTAGTACCATTCAGTATATTGTAGTTTCCCTGTGTATTTTTTTATTCAAGTCTACTTTGGCTATTGCCTTATCTGAGATTATGATTGCCACCCTTGCCTTTTTGAGTTCAGCTAAAGCATGATAGATTTGGCTCCAACTCCTTATTGTAACTCTATGAGTCTTTATGTACCAAGTGTATTTCTTCTCAACATGTTGGATTTTGATTTCTAATCCATTTTCTGTCTTCTTCCATTTTATGTGTGAGCTCATCCCATCCACGTCTACAGTTATGATCATAAATATGTATTTTCCTCCCTCCTATTCTTTCCTTCCTCTCTTTACTCCCCATTTCCTCTTTATAAAGATGAGGGTGGTGGAAGAGGAATGTGCTCAACATTACTACTTTTGCCCCCCTGGCTCTCTTCTCCTTGCCTAGGCCCCAATTACAAGTTCTCTCTCTCTCTCTCTCTCTCTCTCTCTCTCTCTCTCTCTCTCTCTCTCTCTCTTCTCTCTCTCTCTCTCTCTGTCTCTCTCTCTGTCTGTCTCTCTTTCTGTCTCTCTCTCTCTCTCTCTACTCTATGACATTAGAGTATTTTTGTTAATGACTAATCCTTATTCTCCCCTTTCCCTCATGTTTTCCTGTTGAGTTGAATGTGTTTGTGTTTAGATGGGCTTTATCCTCCTTTGAGGGATGTATTGGGTGGTCAGTGAGAACTAGTATCTCTAACGTGTGGTCTTGTCAAGCCCTTTTCAGGGCTGCTCATCCACCTTTGGTGTCCACTTGGCCTTCAACTTTCACCTGTGGCTCCAAGAAGTTGTAGTATGCTCAGTGACTATACCCTGGTAAACCCTCTTGGCAGATGGGCTAAACCAGGTTGACAGTAAGCAACAGGTCTCAAACCCATCAGTGAATTAGGGGGAAGTCTGCCCCAAGCATGTGAAGACTTCCCCTGGTGGATTGGGCGGATGAGAACAATTTATTCCAATGGCCATGAAGGTGGCTGAAGCAGGCGCTGCGGAGCTCTTAGACATTGGTCAAACATGGAAGATGGCAAGGTCACCCACTGCATCCCAAGCTGTCCTGACTTTTGTCTTGCCACTGGACTTCGATGATTCTGAAAGACAGCTTGAGGCTGAGTGTGCGACTCTGTCTCACTTAAATCCAATTCATGCAAAAGTCAACACATTAACCTGAGATATCATTGGTCCTCTTCGAAAAAGAAGGATGAACAACAAGAATGGGAACAAGATTCTCTTTTGAGCAGTTCAGATTAAATCAAGATTCAAGTGGCACGGGCACTTCCCTCTTCTTTGTGGTTTGCATTGTCTTCTGATTGTGCAATCTGATTAGTTGGGGTGAGTTCTCTCATTCTTTCTTGCCTAGTGTATTCCTTTTTTCTTCCCTTTCTTTTGAGATCATCAAAATAGAACAATTTCCATGCTCTCTGCCTTGTTTGACTCTCTCTATGACCCCTGATGACATGAGGGTTCTGAGGAAACACTTTTATCATCTTCCCTGATCCCCCTTTAATTCTGGTGCCTTCCTGATACTGATTATCTCTAATTTCTCCCGTATATAGCTTGTTTGTACACCGCTATTTGCACGTAGTCTCCCAGATTAGATTGTGAGCTCCTCAAGAGCAGAAACTGGGGACAGCTAGGTGGCGCAGTGGATAGAGCAGCAGCCCTGGAGTCAGGAGGACCTGAGTTCAAATCTGCCATCAGACCAAAAACTTGACACTTACTAGCTGTGTGACCCTGGGCAAGTCATTTAACCCCAATTGCCTCTGCCTCCTAAAGAAAAAAAAGAGCAGAAACTGTCTTTTGCCTTTCTTTGTACCCCTTGTACTTAGCACAGTGCCTGGAACATAGGAGATGCTTAATAAATGTTCATTGACTGACAAATGACAGTTAATACAGGATAGTACAAAAAATGGAATTAGGGAAAAGAAGACCTGAGTTTTGATTCTGGCTCTACCACTAACTAACTAAATGACCTTGGGCAAGTCAATTTCCCCTCTCTGGGACTCAGTTTCCTTAGTGGAGATTAGACTAGATATTCTCTAAGGGCCTTTCTAGCTCTGATTTCCTAGAATTTTAAATGGCTTTCTAATCACAAAGACACTTGTCTGCTTACTAATTGCTTCCTCAGCAATTCCAAAATCCAACAATGTTTCAGAACATGAGCCCACATGGCACTGTGATCTAGGCATAGTATTTATTATGAGGGAAGGGGAGAGAGAGAGAGAATGAGAGACAGAGAGAGAGAGAGACAGAGACAGAGACAGAGAGACAGAGACAGAGACAGAGACAGAGACAGAGAACACTATAAAAAGCCCCTGGCCATACAGAGAGCCCCTTACTTGGAGTAGTGGGGAGCACAACCTCCGTCCCTTTCACTAAGAAGTAAACATGCAAGTTGTGAGGGGAAAGGGCACATTCAGTGGTTGTCAAGCTACATTTGGCCTCAAGGACAAAGACAAAAAGATCACTGGTCCAGTCACTGCCTTCTGAAACTTTTCACTAGAAATTTAATTTTTGCAAAGTTATTAATGATCTTTTTAATTGCTGAATCTCATGGCCTTTTCTCAGTCCTCATGCTTCTTGACCTCTCTGCAGCCTTTGGCACTGGCCAATCACCTTCTTCAACTTGATACTCTCTTCTCTCTGGGTTTTCATGACACCCCTCTGTCTCTCCTGGTGCTCCTCCTACCTGACTATTTCCTTTTCAGTCTCTGTTGCTGGATTTTCATTCATGGGTATCCCACAGGGCTCTGTTTTGGGCCCTCTTCTCCTGCTACACTATTTCACTTGGTGATCCCATCAGTTCTCATGGATTGAATGACTATCTCTACATTAGTGATTTTCAAATCTACGTATCTAGCCCTAACTTCTTCTGACTTCCAGTCTCCCATCTCCAACTGCCTATTGGACATCTCAAACTGGATGTCTTTTAGACAACTTAAACTCAAATTGTCCATAACTGAATTAATTATGTTTTCCCCAAAACTTTCCCCTCTTTCTAACTTCTCTGTTGCTATTAAGGGCACCACCATCCTTCCAGTCACTTAGGCTCACAAGGTTAACATCATCCTCAACTCCTCACTCTCTCACCCTCTATATCTAAACTGTTGCCAAGGTCCGTTAATTTTACATTTCTAACATCTCTCCAATATGTGCTCCCTTCTCTCCTCTGACACTGCCACCACCCCGGGGCAGGCCGTTGTCACTTCCCACCTGGACTATTGCAGTAGCTGCTGATGGGGCTGCTTGCCACAAGGCTCTCCCCACTCCAGTCCATCCTCTACTCAGCTATCAAAGTGATCTGCCCCAAATAAACACAGGTCTGGCATGTTACCCCTTCCCCTCACCCCATATACACACTCAATAAGCTCCAGTTATTTTCCATGAGCTCCTGGAGCAAATATAAAATCCTCTGCTCAATATTCAAAGTCCTTCATGACATTCCTCTCCACAAACTTTTCCAATCTTCTTACATCTTCCTACCACCTTCTCTGTAATACAGCAATACTGGCCTCCTTGCTGCTCCTCACACAAGACCCTCTATCTCCTAACTGGACATTTCCTCTGGTTGTCCGTCCTCTATACCTGGAATGCCCTCCCTCCTCACCTCTTCCTTCAAGTCCCTGCTAAAATCCCACCTTCTGCTTCTTCTTCTTTTTTCTTTTTTTCTTTTATTAATTTATTTTGATTTATCAACAATCACTTCCATATGCTTTTAAAATCCCACCTTCTACAGAAAGCCTTTCCTGATCTTTCTTAATTCTAATGCCTTCCCTCTGTTAATAATTTTCTGTTTATCTTATTATGGCTTATTTGTACAAAGATTTTGCATGTTGCCTCTCCCACTATATTGGGAACTCCTTGAGCACAAGGACTATCTTTTGCCTTTCCTTGTATCCCCAGTACCTAGCATGGTGCCTGACACAGTAGGTGCTTAATAAATGTTTATTGACTGACTTTATTGAGTGACTGACTGACCAGTGCTTTTGATGAAGGTGCCATCAGATGGCCTCAGAACACCAACATGATTCTCTAGTGCCCCAAGAATCCATGAGGTAATCCTTCACCATTTTTTTTCCAGCAGCTCAGAAGCACGCCAATTGATCACATATGGCCTTACATTATTATTTTCATATGTCCCATGTCCCCATCTAGGCTGCAAACTCTCTGAGGGTAAGGACTTTCCCTTGCTCACCTCTGTATTCCCCCAAAAGATTTACACTTAGTAAGGTGGAAGATAGGGATAGGATCTAGCCCTGTGATTTTACTGATACAGGAAACTCCTATGTAAAGACATTCCTTCTCCCCTTTTGGAATTTATAGTTTTTTAAAGAGTTGCCCAAAGTCATAGGGCCAGTATGTATCCGAGGTAGGACTTGAACCCAAGTCTTCCTGATTTTGAGGCTGCCTCTCATAGTGGGTACTTTATAAATGCATACTGACCAGTGAATGACCTACTTGTGGATAAATGAATGGGACAGCTGGCTGACATCCCTCTCCCTAGCCAAAGGATATGAACAGGCTCAGGAATATTTAGATAGCTTCATGGATCACAGAATGATGACAAGTTATGGAGTTTGGGGCTCCTCCTCAACCTGTGAAGACAGTGTCAGGCATGGCTACCATAGCCTCCCCTAAACCGTGCCTTGGTGCCCCTGTCCAATTCTGGGAGAACTTCTCAGATTCTTGTGTTCTATAAGCTACTGGGCTTTCAAATATAATCCAACAGATCCATGATCTGTGATTGAGTGTTCTAATTCATCTATGCCTGCCCATCCTATGAGAGTTTGTTCCATGTGCTCCCATACATTCACCATAAGAGGTCACACCAATGGAGGGCACCCACACATATATATATGAACACACATATACACACAAACATATGGCAGAGAGAGACAGCAAAAAAATATTGATGAGCAAGCTCAATAGGTTGGGCATCCTAATGTATCACATAGTGTAACCAGAGGTGACAAACCTGTAGCCTCGAAGCCATATGTGGCCCTCTAGTCCTCAAGTGGGAGCCTTTGACTGAATCTGAACTTCACCAAACGAATCCCCTCCAGGTCCTCAAGTGCAGCCCTCTGAATCCAAACTTCACAGAACAAACCCCCTGAGTAAAAGAATTTGTTCTGTAAAACTTGAACTTGGTCAAAAGGCCACATGAGGCCCTGAGGCTGCAGGTTCCCCACCCCTGGTTTAAACAATAGGCATTCTTCATCTACTTGGTTTTTCCTGTGTGAATAATTAGGCCAAATTCTTTGAAAGGCTATGGATGTCACTTAGGAAGTTTTGCAACATTCTGGGACTTGGTGCAATCAGCCCAATGTCACCTGCAAACAGGAGCATCTGGAAGCTGTTCAGTTATTTCATTCCTGTCTGATTCTTCATGACCCCATGTTAGAGTTTTCTTGACACAGATGCTGAAGTGGTTTGCCATTTCCTTCTGCAGTTTATTTTACAGATGAGAAAACTGAGGCAAACAGGAGAAGTGACTTGTCCAAGGTCACACAGCTAGTAAGTGTCTGAGGTCAGATTTGAACTCAGGAAGATAAATCTTCCTGATTCCAAGCCTAGTGCTCTATCCACTGAAGTGCCACCTAGCTGCCCCTCTGAAAGACCTTGTCCTTTGTAGGGAATCTCTCTTCTTGGACTGAGCTTGATCTCCTCAGTGACAATGGTGAACACCTCCAGATAGCATGTACCTCCCTGTAGGATGCATCACTTGATACTAATAATCAGAGGATGGAAAAGGATTATTTCTGAAAAGAGTTATCTTGACATATGTATGGAAGACCTCTTCCAATTCTTGAAATTCCAACACACACAAAAGCCCTGCCTCTCACCTGACTTCCTCTACTGTGATTTCCTTCCACTCTCATGGGCCTGGGCATCCCTACATGTACAATTCAATTCAACCCAGCGGATGTTTACTAAACACCTACTGCATACAGGGCATTGTGCCAAGTGCTAGGAACCCAAAAGTACAAATGCAATGGTCTCCTCAAGGAACTTACATTGTAGAGAGGGAGGGCATACATGCAACAAATAAAGAAATATAAAGCATACACAAAGTGATTTCAGGTGAGCCCCATGTAAGACGCAGCACTTGACCCATGCTTTGAAGGAAGTTACTAAGAATCAGAGATGAGAAGGGAAAGTATTCTAGACATGGGAGATAGCCTATGAAAAGGGAGCAAAATGAAAGACTGGAAAAATATCTGGGAGCCAGAATGTGGAAGGATTTTAATGGCAGACAGAGGGTTTTGTGTGTTTTCCTAGAAGCAACAGAAAACCACTGTAGATTTTCAAGTAAGGTAGTTGATAGGGTCAGATCTATGTTTTAGGAAAACCAGTTTGGCAGCTGTGGAGTGTTGATTGTAATAGCCTAGGTAAGAGGACTGAACTATTGGAGAGGACAGACAGAGACAGAGAGACAGATAGAGAGAAACAGAGAGATGTTGTGGAAGTAAAATCAAGGAGGTTTAACAAGTGCTGATTGGACTTGGTGGGGGGAGGAATAATTAAGGATGATTTCCAGGTGACTAGGGGGATGGTAGCGCCCTCAACTGACTTAAGAAGGTATTTCCTCCTCAAGGCAGAGAAATGGGAACTAGTGGGGCAGAATGTTATATACAGAAGCAATCACTATATTGAGTGTTTTCCTTAATTGTTTTTTTTATTTTAATTTTCTAACCCCACCCAAGGCAGTCCACTGAAGGACAGTCTATGATATTGCATATGAATGGGAGAAATTACTTCTGTTGGGGAGAGATATATGAATCCTGAACAGTTGAGAGACTATGAAGAGAAAAAAGAAAAAATGGAGTTTTCAAGAGAACAGGTAAAAGAAGTAAGGCCCAAACTTGTGAATGATAATAGGAGTCCTCAGAGCTTCGAACCTACAGGGAAAGCTGCCCCTCCTCCCACCCTCCAACATGTCCATGGACTGCCAGCACCCTTGCCCTCAAAGACTGCTAAGAATGTACTTCTCTGGTGAGTTCCTTCTCTCCTTGGTTGAGCTGGGCTTTTATCACTCTCTTGAGCTGAAGAGAGTCCATTTACCCTTCTAGCAGTGGGGAACCTGTAGCCTGGAGACCACATGTGGCTCCCTAGGTCCTCAAGCGTGGCCTTTTGACTGAGTCTAAACTTCACAGAACAAATCAATGGGCTGTACTTGAGGACCTAGAGAGGAATTGTTCTGTGAAGTTCGGATTCAGTCAAAGGCCCACACGTGAGGACCTAGAGGGCCACATGTGGTCTCCAGGCCACAGGCTTCCCA
The DNA here is from genome assembly GCF_003287225.1 of Phascolarctos cinereus. Taxonomy (NCBI): domain Eukaryota; kingdom Metazoa; phylum Chordata; class Mammalia; order Diprotodontia; family Phascolarctidae; genus Phascolarctos; species Phascolarctos cinereus. The sequence goes on along the minus strand of NW_027556291.1, from coordinate 70,264,767 downwards.
CTCATGTTTTAGAGTGTTACAGAACAGAGAAAGAGGGAGATTCAATGGAGGTGTGTTATGGTCCCCAGCTCCTGAGAACACCAGAAGAGTTACCCAGCCTCCTCAAAAGCAGGGACTGTCTTTTATCTTTCTTTGTATTTTCAGCACTTAGCACGGTCCCTGGCACATAGCAGGTATTTGATAGTTGTTTACTGACCGACTGACTTCTCTATTCTTTTTCTCTTTGTTCTCCCAACACTCCATTCTAATAAAGCTACTCTGCTCACTCTCCTCTGACCAGTCAATGCCTTTGTTCACTCCATTTCCCCAGCCTGGAATGTCCTTTCTACTCTTCTATCCAAATCTTACCTACCTGCTCCCACCAACTCCATGAAGCCTTTTCCATCAGCCTCAGGCCACACTGATCTCTCTTTTCCTCTGATGCCCATTGAGGGTAGTGTCCATTTGGTATTTAACCAGGTGGCACCTTGTATTGTTGCTTAACTAGACTGAGTTCATGAGGTCAGAGAGGGCTGCTTCTTCTCATCTACAAACACTTTGGACGGGGCGGCAGATGTAAAAGGTCTTCAATGTTCATCAGTCAGCATATACTTAGTACTTACTGTATGGGGGAAACAACATGTACATTTATAAATATAAACATAATGTATGGAAAATGAATACAAGGTAGTTTGGGGAAGGAGGGAAGGAGAGAAGGAGCACCTGAGGGGAGTCTTGAAGGGAACTAGGGATTCTGATGGGACAGCTAGGGGGCACAATAGTGCATAGAGAGCCAGGCCTGGAGGCCGGAAGATGAAATCTTCCTGAGTTCAAATCTAGCCTCAGACACTTCCAAGCTGTGTGATCTTGAGCAAGTCACTTCACCCTGTTGGCCTCAGTATCCTCATGTGTAAATGAGCTGGAGAAGGAAATGGCAAACCACTCCAGTTTCTTTGCCAAGAAAACCCCAAATGGGGTCATGAAGAGTTGAACTGAAAAACGACTGAAACAAGGGATTTTGAGGGGCAGAGATGAAAAGGGAGAGCAACTCAGGCGTGAGGGACAAACCAGTTCAAAGCATAGATCCAGATGGAGTATCACATGTAAGGAACAGCAAGTAGGCCAGTGTAGATGGATCATGGAGTACATGGAAGAGAGTCATTAAACATTTATTAAGTGCCTACTAAGTGCCAGGCTGCATGCCAAAAGCTGAGGACATGAAAAGGTAAAAACACAGTCCCTACTCCCAATGAGCTCACGTTCAAAGAGGGGAGACAATATACAAATAACTAACTACAAATGATATATACAGAACAAATTGGAAAAAAATCAAGACAGGAAAGGTGAGATTTTAGCTGGGACTTGAAGAAAACCAGGGGCACCAGCAAGTGGAGATGAGGAAGGAGAGCATTCCAGGCAGGGGAAAGAGCCAAAGGAAATGCCAAGAGTCAGAAGATGGAATGCCTTCTGCAAAGAAAAGCCAGGACTGTCATTGGACCAAAGAGTATTGAGGGGACGAGAGGGAGGAAGGAAAAAGTAAGAAGACTAGAAAGGTAAGGGTAGCAGGTTATGAAGGGCTTTGAATATCAAAAAGAGGATTTCATATTTGCTCCTGGAGGTAATAGGGAGCTTCTCGAATTTATTGATGTGGTCAGACTTGTGCTTTAGGAAGATCAGTTTGGTGACTGAATGGATGATGGATTGGAGTGGGGAGAGACTTGAGGCAGGTAGATCCACCCACAAGCTATTACAATAGTACAGGCCTGAGGGGACGAGGTTCTGTGCTAGAGTGAGGGCAGTGTCCCAGGAGAAAAAGGGCAGGGTTCGAGTATTTGAAAGATATTGCAAAGATGAAATCTACAGGCCTTGGCAACAACTTGAATCTGGAGGGTGGGGGGAAGGAGTCCAGGATAACATTTAGGTTTTGAGCCTGAAAGACTGGGAGGATGGTGATACCCTCAACAATAACAGGGAAGTTAGGAAGAGGGGAAGGTTTGGGGGAAAATGAGTTTAAGTTGTCTAAAAGACATCCAGTTGGATATGTCTAATAAGCAGTTGGAGATGCAAGAGACTGGAGGTCAGCAGAGAGGTTAGGGCTAGATAAGTAGATTTGGGAAGCATCAGCATAGATGCTAATTGAATCCATGGAAGCTGATGAGATCACCAAGTGAAATAGTCTACAGCAGAGGTTCCCAATCTTATTTGGCCTACAGCCCCCTCTTCGAAGAAAAAAAAATTACTCAGGGCCCCCCTAGAAATCTACTTTTTTTAACCCTTCAACAGTTTTTTTTTTTGAAATTTGTGACATTTTTTAAAAATGTAAAATATATATTTTTTAAATGACACATCTTAAATTTAATACTTTATTGTAAATTTGTGGTTCTTTACCTACACTGAAATTTTGATGACATAATATTGTGTCATGTATCCATATGGTGTCGTATTATAAACAAGCCATTACACACACATATACCTGCCGATACATGCTGGCTTGCCTGCCAAAATACTTGCCTGCCAACACTTGCTTGTTAAAACCTGTCAGTGGACTTGACCACTGATTGGTTATAGCTTGCATTTTGTGTGTTTATTTGGAAAATAATGTAATCACTATGACTTTAACTCTGTTACACAACAGATGAAACATGTATAAATGGTTTTTCAAAATTTTCTTCTCTTCTTTCCCTATGCTTCCACTGCCCCCTTATTTTTATTCAGTGCCCCCCAATTTAACCCAAGGACACTACTGCCCCTTGGGTCCTTCCAGTGCCCCCCAAGGGGCAGTATCACCCACTTTGGGAACCTCTGGTAGAGGGAGAAGAGAAGAGGACCCAAGACAGAGCTCTGTGGAACACCTATGGATGAAAATCCAACAATGGAAACTGAGAAAGAAATAGTCAGGTAGGAGGAGAAGCAGGAGAGGGGTGTCATGAAAACCCAGAGAGAAGAGAGAAGAGAGTATCAAGTTAAAGAGAGTGTTTGGCCAGTGTCAAAAGCTGCAGAGAGGTCAAGAAGCATGAGAAAAGGCCATGAGATTTGACAACTAAATCACTGGTAACTTTGGAAAGAACAGTTTAGATTGTGTAATGAAGACAGAAGCCAGACTGTAAATATTTAAGATAGTAAGAGGAAAGGTAGTAGAGGCACCCATTTTAGACAGCCTTCTCAAGAAGTTCAGCCCCCAATGTGAGGCATGATAGTTAGTGCCAATGGATGGTCAAGGGAGAATTTTCTGATGATGGGGCCTACATGGGCATGTTGGTAGGGAGTGAGGAAGCAGGCAGTAGATAGGGAAAGATTATTGATAAGTAAGAGAGTGGGAATGTTTAAAAGGGAACAATCTGCTAGGGAAGATAGAATAGAATGGATCACTCGTGCACGGAGAGGGGTTTGCCTTGGCAAGGAGAAAGGCCACCTCATTTTGAGAGGTAAAGAAGACAGCGGCAGAAGGCATCTGAGTGATATGAATTGAGGAGGAGGCATCTCTTGGAGAATGGCCTCGATTTTTTCAGTAAAATATGAGGTAAGATTCTCAGCTAAGAACTTTGGTGGGGGCCAGGGTGGGCCATGGGAGGTTTAAGAAGATAGTGAATTAATTAGGGAGGGGTAAAGGGATTCCTTTGCAGCAGTAAAGACCCAGTTGAGGTTATGTAGCGCAAATTTGTAGTAGACCAAGCTAGTGGGGTTTTGTGATTAGCTCCAGCTTCCTTCAGCAGTACCTGCATAAAAGTGAAGGCAATGAGTGGACAGTGGGAGTGATTCAAGGCTGAGACTTGGAGCAAGATCACTGATAGGATAATGAGACAAGAGATTCAAGAGGGTGATGTCACTAACAGGTGGAGATGGAGAAAGGGGCTAGTAGCTTATACACGAGTAATGGGGCAGAGGAGTTGGAAGTCATGGTGCAGAGAAAGGCAGAGAGTGAGGTGGAATAACAATAAACTGAGATCAGATAAAAGATGTTAGAAGACTGGAAAGGTAGAAGAGGGAGAGGTAGTAAAAGGCTTTAAATGCCAAACAGAGGAGGTTGTATTTGATCTTGGGGGTAATAGGGAACCATTGGAATTTGGGTGGGGAGGGTGAGATAGTAAGACCTTTGTTTTAGGAAAATTACTTTGGCAGCTGTGTGGAGGACAGATTAGAGTGGGGAGAGGCTGGAAGCAGGGAGAAAATAGATACTATTCCAGTAGTCCAGGCAAGAGATGAGGAGGAAGGCCTGGGTGAGTGGAGAGGAGAGGACATACCCAAGAGTTACAGAATAGAAACAACACAATTTAGGGATGGATTGGGCAGCTAGGTGGAGCACTGGATGGACAGCTTGGCCTGGAAACAGGAAGACCTGAGGTCAAAACTGGCTTCAGATATTTAACTAGCTGTGTGACCCTGGGTAAGTCACCTCACTTCTGTTTGCCTCAGTTGCACCATCTTTAAAATGGGGATAATTATAACACCTACCTCCCAGGGTTGTTGTGAGGATCAAATGAGATAATCCTTATAAAGCACTTAGCACAGTCCCTGGCACATAGTAAGCACCCTATAAATGTTAGCTACTATTATTATTAATATTATTATATTGTTATAATAATATAATTATTTATCATTTGTTAATTATTAATTAATTGAATATTTATTATTAATTAATTATTAATAATATTATATGTGGGGTGAGAGTGAGTCACTGAGGATGGCACAGAGGTTACAAACCTGGGTGATTGGGAGGATGGTTATACCCATGTGGTTATGACAATAATAGAAGTTCAAAGAATGGTGCATTTTGGGGGAACGAGAATTAGTTCTATTTTAGACTCATTGCATATGAGATGCCCACTGAAAGGATGTCCAGTTCAAAGTGTCTAGAAGGGGATTGGTGATGAGTGTGTAGCTCTGGAAAGAGACCAGTACTGGCTATGTAGACAGAGAATTCTCTGCATAGAGACAATAACCCATACCACTAAAGTGAATTGAATGAGGAGAGTGGCTTCCACATTTACTATGCTTGAGTCCCTCTTGTAACTGAGAATTCATTCCCTTCCATAGGGAGCTGTAATGGAACTGTACTAGACTGTAGTATAGTCAAATGGTCTGGCCAGATTTGTGTTCATGTCTGTGCTATTTAACAGTTTCATCGATGACTTGAATAAAGAGTAGATGAGATGTTTGTCAAATGTGCAGATGAGACAAAGCTAGAAAGGAATAGATCTCAACATACTAAAATGCTGGGCCAAATTCAATAAGTTATATTTAATTGGGTTAAAACTCAGCATCACAAGCATAAGCTGGAAGAGGCATGGATGGGTAGCCAGCATTACATCTGAGAAAGATCTGGGGGTCTTAGTGGATTATAAACTCAATATGAGTCAATAGGGTGGCAAGGTAACCCCAAAAGCAAATTTTGAAAGACTCCACTGAGAGGTATAGTGGCCAGAGTGAGGGTGGTGATAGCCCCACTGAACCCTAGTCAGCCCTGGTTAGACATCTGGAGTCTCTTTTTTCAATTCTTAGAGCGTTCAGAAGAGCAAGTTGAGATGATGGAGGGCCTCAAGATCATGCTATCTACCAAAAGCAGTTGAAGGAATTGCAGATGATTAGCCTTAGGAAAGACATAAGAGCTATTAACTTTTTGAAGGGCTATCACAGGGAAGTGGGGTTAGACTTATTCTGCTTGGCCTCAGAGGGCAGAACCAGGAATGATGGGGGAGAAGTTGCTGGGGGGCAGGTTTCAGCCCAATTTCTAAACCATTGGAGCTTTCCAAAACTGGACTGGGCTGCCTCATGAGGTAGTAGACTCCCCCTCACTAGACATCTTCAAGCAAAGGCTGGATGGTCACCTGTTAAAGATGTTATCAGCCTAAATGACCTCTGAAGTCTCTTCCAACTGGATTCTGAAAGCCCCTCCTCCCTCTCCTTCAGAGTTGTCAACTCAGTAGTGTCCAGAGTAATACTGGTCCTCTTCTCACCCAGACACCTAAAACACATCCTTTGACTATAAAACCTCAGAGGTAGGGGTGGAGATAGGGCATCTCAGGCATTGTGGCCTCGACTACTGGGTCTTCTGGTACTAGGGGTATACATGGGTTGGATGTCATCCCAGCTCTGGGCTTCATCATCAAAACATTGAAGGAGCTCTGGAGCCCTATGAAGAAAGACCATGACTAGTGTGTAGACATCTCCCTCAGCTGAATGGGCAGCTTTGGGTTCATCATTAAAATACTGGCGGTACAGATTACCGAGGCTGTAGCTCTTTTTGCCATGGCTTGCCCTGGTGCTGTGGTGGTGGGCTTTATCCAAGCCCCTCAGTGTAGGGAGCGTGTCAAGGCAGATGGTCCCTTCAGGCATGTCTGCACCCAGACGCTGCAACTCAGTCCGAAGGAGGGGAAAGTCATAGTCGAAACCATTGTGGGCAACTAGGCAGATTGGAGATTCCTGCCGCTTCAGGAACTGCTGAAGGGTTTTGATCACAGTGCTATCAAAACCTGGCTTGTGATTGTTGGTTAGGTTTTGATTACTCAGGCCTGTGATCTCCGAAGCCTTTGGGGTGAAGTGCCGCTCAGGGCACATGCATAGGGTCAGCTTATCTAGGACCCGAGGCAGCTGTAGGGCACCTGACTCATCCCTCTCAGGGTTCTCCAGAGAAAAGCGATGGATGGCAAACAAAGAGATCTCTGCAATTTCAGGATAGGCATTGGGAAGGCCAGTGGCCTCCAAGTCCAGGAAGACGAAGGTCTCACACCTTGATGATTCAGCCATTGGGAGGAACCCAGCACAACTAGAGCATATAAAAACAATTATTTTTTAAATCACATATTAAACCTTGTAAAAAAAAATAAGAAGCTTTTTTAAAACTCAGAATTAAGAGACCTGGGTTCTAGTCCAGGCTCTGACACCCATGCTTATTGTGTGATATTGGGTAAGTCCCTTCCCTTGTCTAAGCCTCAGTAGTCCTCTTGGTAAAATGAGGAGGTTGTTAGGTGATCTCTTCCAGTTGCAAAAAGTAAAAATTCTCAATGTTTACCTTTGCCCTTTTGCTCCCATTATTCTCCCCCTTGAATGTTCTGATTCTCCCTGTCTTCTTGTCAAAATCCTCAGAATCCTATTTATTCTTCAACACTCAGCGCAAGTCCCCCTCTCATCTAGAGGTCTTTAGCAACTACTGCGGTCCTCATGCTTCTCTGCCCTCCTAGGGAGGGTGCTTATAGGCAGAACCATACAGTGTATCATTAGCTAGTTCTCAGATTGCTTCATATGTAGCAGTTGGGTCTTCCCAGCCTAATTACAAGCTCCTTGAGGGCAAGGACTAGTTCACTTTGGTCTTGGTGTTGCCAGCATCTTAGACAGTGCTGGGCACACAGGAGGCTTGCTGCTGCTTTCTTTAAGTTTTGCAATAGCCACGTGGTACACCTATGGACCAGCCATAGTATATACTTAAGAATTCAAAAATGCTAATTGATTCAATGACCAAAGAAACAAGAAGCATTTATTAAGCACCGCCTGTGTATGCTGAAATACATGTACAAGGACTATGTAGTCCTTGCCCTCAAACAGCACTTCTATGGGGGCTTGGGAATACATCCACAGATAAATAAATACAGAATGCAGACAAAACAAATAAATGCAAAGGGATGGGGGTGGGGAGGACTAGAAACTTTGATTGTGAAGATGGCCATCAACACAGAATAATTGGGATGCAGAGAGGAGGTAACTTGCCCCATAACTAAAGAGTGGCAGAGCCTCAATTGGTCATGGATAGAGCCCTGTACGGACTCATCTTTCTCTTTCCAGGGGTCCTTATTTCCTTAACCTGTCTGAGATTGCCAAAGATGCATCTGTTGCACATGCTTCTGGGAGTCCCCAACAGTACACAGTAGGGCAGGACTTTCCTCAGCAAAATGTTCCCAAGTCAGCAAACAATGCCAGAGGTACTTTTGCATCATGCACATTAATACCGTGTAGACCAGGCAGAAGACACACACCATCAGTGGTCCTTGGATCACACTGTGAGAACTATTACTCAATCCTTTATCACTATGCAAGGGGCTTGGACCTTGAGAAACAGAGACTGAATGCCTTCAGAACTTGCTCCACCAGGTCAGAGTTGGGCATTGAGTTTACTCTGGCTCCTGAGTGGGTGGTAAATGTGGGACACTCCACCTGGGATAGGTGGGAGTGGGTCAGTCTTTTCTGTGACTCAGCTGGTTTGGGGAAGCCTATAACTGACCTCTGGAAGCGTACTCAGATGGAGGCTGCTTTGGAAGGTAAGGGTAACTCTAACTCTTTCTTACCAGATAGATTCTAAGTACTCATTCCCTATGATCTTCTGTCTTCTATCCTACCAGCAACCAAGAGAGCTACTAGCTAGTCTGGCACAAGGAAGGTGGGGGATAGAGATGGAAAATGGCTCAAGAAGGCTGCACATCCCTTCACTTGGCTCTACCACCACCACTAATTCATTACATATTTTGGCATCACGCCCGCAGTGAAAACTAACTTCAATTTCTGACTAAGTGGAGATTAAACTCCTTTGGACTTCAATTCTCTACTTCTCAGCCTCCCTTCCTCCTCCCCCCTCACTTCCTTATAGACCACAAAGACTTAAAAAGAAAAAAAGCAACCACCAAGTATATGATTCATCACCAAAGAAACAATAAAGGTGCACCAACCTACTGAGTCTCCTACAGTGCACTTGACTTTCTGTGTCCCTCAGGTTGAAAGACTGCAATGTACTGCAGTAGATGAGCCCAACTCCCCTCAATGAAGGTGGAACATGCATTCCCAGAAGCCAAGCCTGAAAATGGGACCTAGTATGTAGAGGGCTGTCTCAAGAGTTAACTTCATCTTCTATTGCTGACTCACTGCACTGCCCTGGGCCATAAACTGGTTTGCCCACCTGGGAATGTGGCCAAGTTTCACCCACAAAGGGTATGGCTCCAGAGATGAAAGGCACATGGGAAAAAGGGTCCCTGAGCTGGTCAATGGGCTCACCATCAAGGAGAGGTTGTGTGAGTGCACATTAGAAAAAGTGGAATTTCTGAACCCAAATGCTGGATTAAGTCTGTATGGTAGCTGAATTGGGATAGCTGAGAATGTAGATAAATTTGACTTTCTGAAAATGCACATGATCGAAAGGCAGAAGGAAAGAGGATAGCAAGAGGCTCAGGACAAGCCACAAAAAAACCCCCAACCATTTGGAATACCCAGACCAGTTTTGATATTTAAGATACTTTTAGTATCACTAAGAGTTACAGAATCACAGAGCTGGAAGGACCTTAGGGATCATCCACTCTAATCCCTCAATATGACTGGAAGATCTGAGTGACAGCTCCTCACAGCATCAGGCCTGATAGGGACTCTAGCAACCAGATCTAGTCCAAACCCCTCATTTTACAGGAAAGGAAGTTGAGGCACAGAAAAAAGGAATTGACTTACCCAGGGTCTCAAAGTAAAAGTTGTCAAACATCTAAGAAATATCTTCTTTAATTTAATACATACATGTTACCTGTTGATTCATGTTGACAATAAATTAAATGCATCCCAAATATCAACATGGGCAGAGAGATGAACTGAAAGCCAGTTGGAAAAGGGGGCATTGCAGACTCTTCACTTCTCCAGGAAGGTAGGTTTGAGGGAAGCAGAAGTAATAGTTTTCACCTTAATGCATCCCCAAACATGTCACACCCAAGATACCACTTACCTACAGCAGTATCACCTACAGGGGTGGGGAACCTGTGGCCTTCTAGGTCATCAAATGTGGCCTTTTGACTGAGTCTAAGTTTTACAGAACAAATCCTTTTATGAAGTTTTTAATATGTAAGGCCACACTTGATTTTTCATCTGACAACATGACACGTTCCTTTCTAATCCACATTAGCATTGCCAGCATATCCTTTGGATTGAGTGGATTGATTTGCTCTTATGTAAGGTTACGCAGCCAGGCTATGTCACACTTAGGCCTCCTTGATGAGGCCTGTGACTGCAGTGAAAAAGAAGCTCAGTCCTAGCTCCAGTCGCCTCTAGGCCATGGGGTGTCGGCCGCTTCCAGAGCTCCCAATCAATTTAAGTCCAGCATATCCTTTGGATATCTGTGAAGTTTGGATTCAGTCAAAGGGTCACACTTGAGTGCCTAGAGGGCCATATGTGGCCTTGAGGCCGAAGGTTCCCCACCCCTGGACTAGAACAAAGCCAGCTGATAAAGCCCTGGATCTGAAATCACAGGATCACAGAATTTGGGAAGAGAAGGAACTTCATCTCACTGAGTCCAACCTCCTCATTTTACACAGAAGGAAATCAAGGCTGTGCTACAGGAAATGATTTGGCCAAGGCTATACAGGTAACAAGTGGCAGAGGTGGGATTTGAACCTAGGTCTCCTGACTCCAAATCCATTGTGTTCTTTCCATTACACTACCCTTCTTGTTCTAGTCAGAGGCCCTGGATTCAAAAGTCAGATCTTCAACTTCCTACCAACATGAACTCCCCCTCTGGGCCTCAGTTTCCTCCCCTGTAAAATGAAGAGGTCAGTCTGAATGGCCTCTGAGTGCCCTTCTAGCTATAGATCTGATGACAGCCCAGTTTCAAAGGAATATTAAGAAGGAAACATCTATTTCTCACTGAAGGCTACTCCTACTTACAGAAAATGGCTCCTCCGAAATCTTCCCTTGAGGAAGGAGAGTTTTAAAATCCTAGGAGCTAATTAACAACTAAGAAGACAGAGGTGAATTAGCCACCCACATGCTTGATGAAGGGGAAGAGGACTTACCAGTGGGAGACTACTCTGCTGACTTTCTGTCCTTCTAAAGCAATTCTTTGAATTGGTTTATAGGGACAAGTTCGGGGAAGTCTTATAACGATTAGCTGCATGGCCACACCCCCTGTGTCATCACCAGCAGAATCTCTTGGGAAATTTAGTCTTTAAAAGACATTATGAATACCAGTGCTTCAGGAATGACAGCTCTACCACCTCCTTGTATTTATTTAAATGAGCTCTCTCTGACTCTCAAGTAGGATATGCTGGCAATGCTAATGTAGATTGGAAAGAAACGTGTCATGTTGTCAGATGAAAAATCAAGTGTGGCCTTACATATTAAAAATGATAAGATATTAAAAGACTTCATCAAGGAGGCCTAAGTGTGACACAGCCTGGCTGTGTAACCTTACATAAGTCTTTTTACTCTCTGGGCCTCAGTTTGACCAACTGCCAAATGAAAGGATTGGAGGAATCAGAGAATATCAGAGTTAGAAAGGGCTTCTGAGGTCATGGAGTCTGACCCTATATCAGGATTGGAATCTCCTCTACGAAGCAATGACTATCCAGTCTTTGATAGAAGAACTCCAGTGATAAGCAAATCACTCCTCTTTAAGAATGCCCATTTCTCCTTGTTAGAATGTTTTTCTCTTCACCTTGAGCCTATATCTATCTGTTTATGACTTTTAATCAGCGCTCTTAGTTCTGCCTTTTGGGGCCAATCAGAACAAGCCTAACCCAAATTCCACAATGTTTGGTGGCCCCTCTCACACCACCCCCCACTGAGTCTTCTCTTCTCCATGCTAAACATCCCCGGTTCCTTCAACCAATCCTCAGGGGGCATGGTCTCTGGCATGTTCATTCGAAATCAGTTCTTAAGGGTCCTTGCCAGGTCAAGAAATACAAAAGTTATTTTCTATTTGACTAGAGAAGGGTATCACAAAAGCAACTCAGTCAACAACGCTATCCCTTTGAAATCAAAGTACAGAGGAGACTGGAGATGGGGTGGGAGTGGTTTCCCCGAAGGGGGCCTAAGTATGTGACTAGGGTCACACCTCAGCCAGAAGAAGCAATTCCATGGGAAGAATGAAGAATTTAGAGTCCAAAAACCCTGGTCTGAGGCCCAGAGTCCTGCCACTTAGCTTCATGGCCTTGGCCAAGCTTATTTGTTCATCTGTGAAATGGGGGCATTAGTGTATTCCAATTACATTGTCTACCCTAAGGCATTAGGCAAACCTAAGCTATTTTTCTTCTTTCCTGGATGGATCTAAAGCCAGTTACTTCTCAGACTTTGTTTCCCATTGGTTAATCATTCCATCAATCAAGTATTTATTAAGCATCTACTAGGGGCCAGGCATTGTACTAAACCCTGGGGATGCAGAAAAAGTTGAAACAACCCCTGCTTTCAAGTAGCTTACATGTTGTTTGTCTTTCATTTTCGAAGAGGACCAATGACATCACGGGATGATGTCTTGACTTGTGTGAACTGGATTTAAGTGAGGCAGAGCTGCACAAATTTGTCAGCCCACTCTTTTTTTTTTTTTGCTTTTTTTTGGTCAGGCAATCGGGATTAAGTGACTTGCCCAGGGTCACACAGCTAGTAAGTGTCATGTGTCTGAGACTGGATTTAAACTCATGTCCTCCTGACTTCAAGGCCAGAGCTCTATCCACTGCGCCACCTAGCTGCCCCCAGCCTCACTCTTTTTCCAGAGTCATTGAAGTCCAGTGACAACAGTCATGATAACTGGCGATGACCTGGGATGTAGTGGATGACCTTGGAGTCTTTGATGTCTGACCAAGCTCTAAGTGCTCCACCACACCTGCTTCAGCCTCCTTCATGGCCCTGGGAACAAATTGCTCTCATCTGGGATGGAGCCAAGATGGTGGAGTGAAAGCAGTGACTTGCTTGAGCTCTCCCCCAAATCCCTCCGAAATACCTGTAAAAAATGACTCTAAACAAATTCTAGAGCAGCAGAACACACAAAAAGACTGAGTGAAACAAATTCCCAGTCCAAGACAACCTGGACAGTTGATTCAGCAGGGGCATGCAGGCAAAGACCAGGCCTCAGCAACCCTGGAGCAGGCCTCAGAGGACTGAATCACAGGCAGCTGTGGTGGTTTCCAGACTTCTCAACCCACAAATGCCTGTGACTGCAGTGAAAAAGAAGCTCAGTCCTAGGCCCAGTCCCCTCTAGGCCACGGGGTGGCAGCCGCTTCCAGAGCTCCCAGCCCACAGACTGAGAGGAAATCGAGTGGCCAATCAGAAGGGGATTGCAGGGATCTCTTTGCTGGTTCTGAGACAGGATTCTCTTGCTTTGCTCATGCTTGGATCTGGTTCACAGTTCTGGGTGGTGGTCCTGGGGTGAGGAGGAGTGCTAGTGTGGTGGAGCTTGTAGTGGCTGTACAGATAGAATCCTCCTCCCAGTCCAAGGCAGAAAAGAGTGCTTCTGGTCACTCATAGACCAGAGCACAGGTTAGGAAAGGAGTAAACACCTCACCCCTTATCATACCACCTTGGAAGAACTGCAAATGTACAGGTCCCTAGAAGTATCTCTGAAAAACAGCTGCACAGAACCCCTGAAGCTTGGGACAGTACATTCTCCACACTGGAAGCAGACCTCTACCTTAACTTGAGTTTAAAACTCAAGTAATTGGCTGGGAACGTGAGCAAACTGCACAAAAAAAGTCTGACCATAGAATCTTTGGTGACAAAGAAGATCAAACATATGATCAGAGGACAACAACAAAGTCAAAGCTCCTATATCTAAAGCCTCCAAGACAAATATGAATCAGTTCCAGGCCATGGAAGAGCTCAAATAGGATTTTGAGAAGCAAGTAAGAGAAGTAGAAGAAAAGCTGGGAAGAGGAATGAGAGTGATACAAGAAAATCATGAAAAACAAGTCAACAGCTTGCTAAAGGAGACCAGAAAAAAAAATACTGAAGAAAATCACACCTTAAAAAATAGCCTAACCCAAGAGGCAAAAGAGGTCCAAAAAGCCAATGAGGAGAAGAATGCCTTAAAAAGCAGAACTGGCCAGATGGAAAAGGAAGTCCAAAAGTTCACTGAAGAAAACACTTCCTTAAAAATTAGAATGGAGCAATTGGAAGCTAACGATTTTAAGAGAAATCAAGACATTGTAAAATAAAACCAAAAGAATGAAAAAATAGAAGACAATGTGAAATATATTATTGGAAAAACAGCTGACCTGGAAAATAGATCCAGGAGAGATAACTTAAAAATTATTGGACTATCTGAAAGCCATGATCAAAAAAAGAGCCTAGACATCATCTTTCAAGAAATGATCAAGGAAAACTGCCCTGATATTCTAGAACCAGCGGGTAAAATAGAAATTGAAAGAAATCATTCTCATCTGCCCACTCTTCCAGGGGAAATGCTTGGGGTAGACACTCCCCCTCCCCCCAATTCACCAATGGATTTAAGGCCTGTCACTTAACCTTAACCTGGTTTAGCCCATCTGTCAACAGGGTTTACTGGGGTGTGGCTGCATGCTACAGCTTCTTAGAGCCACAGGTGAGAGTTGAGTGATATATCTATATCATGATATATAATTATATGTCTATAGTTCTATATCTATATGCATCTATAAAACTATATCTAAAACACAAACAAGGTAACCTTAGGGCTGGGGGAGGGTAAGACAGTAGCAACCTAGTGGACCAAGGGTGAAGAGGGATTCTCTTGTCTCTTTTTGCGGGGGTCACAATTCAACCCTGGGTCCTAGAAGGCTATGGTAGAAGAGCCCCAGCTCTGGAAAGCCCAATCTGGCTGGAAGGACTTTAAGTACAGGCCCAGCAATAGACAGGGTATACCACTGGCCACCATCAGCCTAGCATTTTTAGAGCCTTATCACCAGGTGGTGAATATTTTTATCTACACAGGCATAAAAGGCTTACACGCTGAATCAGTGCAGGGAATACCCAAGTAGATTCAAGACACCAAGATACTGGATACCAAGCACCTGGGATTTTAATGTTAGGGGAACTCCTCCTATCCATGCATGTCACAACCCGTCTACACCTTAGCCTTAAGTCTTGACTTGCCTAAGGCTCAGCACTTGCCCAACCTCACATGCTGGGTTAAGTGTCAAAGGCAGGATTTGAAACTAGGTCAAATCATCTTTGTGTGAGATTTGCCAAGAGAAGCAGTAGGGATCAATAAGGTGGGACTCCCTGGTAAGAGTAGCTGCTGTCTTCCACTTTGCCTGTACAAGAAAGCCTACTCTCTCTGCACTATTTCCAACTTTCCATAAGATACAGAGAATTTTTATTTCATTTAGGAACTGTAATGTTGACCCATCAGTCAAGTATTTGAGTGTCTACTGGGTGAAGATAACTGGACCTACTTGGGGGAAGGGCTACTCAAACTATGACTGTTGCTATCCATCTCCTAGTGTCTCTGGTTGGCATGACCTTTCTCAGGACGTGTCCAAGATACTGCAAGTTTACTTCTTAGAATTTGTAACTGCAAGTGCCCTCCTCCCTCTGAAGGATGCAGCAAATGAATCGATCTCGCTTGCTAGAGAGAATATACACCTACAGATGCCCATTCATACACAGTGATAAGTCATAATTGAGGCCATAGCCCCCACATCACCATCTTTGTGTACCAGAAGTTTATTTTCCCTTCTCTATAGCAGTGCTTCTTAAACTGTGGCTTTCGACCGCATGTGAGGTCACGAAAAATTTGGCAACAGTAAAAGGTTTCTGAACGCACAACCAAAAATTAATTAAAAACCAAACACATGATGAATCTGAGGTGTTTCTGGCAGTGCTTGTGCACATTGTACCATGCAACTTCACTGCAGTCTCAATTCTGAACACAGCATGCGCACTTTGCACTGCACATGACCTCAAGCAACTCGAAAGGCAGAAAAAGGGTAGAAACACAAAAAGGGGTAGCAGTGTAAAAAGTTTAAGAAGCCCTGCTCGATAGAATCTGAGTTAGAATTCCTATGTAGAAGAATCCCAAAGAGGAAAAACTACAATCACTTCTAAAGGAGGACCTTTGATCCTGACTTCAGAGAGCAGGCCAAGGCTATCTTCTTGGCAATGGCCACGTGAGTTAGAGGCAGAACTCCCTGGGAAGACTTATGTTCATGTTAATTGGCTGCTATCCTGGCTACTATTCAAGTAGCTCTAATTGCCTGTTATTCTCCTTTGCTTTCACCCCTTGAAGCAGCCAAGATCTGCCTAATTTTATCTTTGTAGACATGTGCATCCCTGGTTCCCAAACAGCACCCTAATACCTGGGAAGCTAAGATCTTACACATGCTGTTAAGTTAGCCAATCTTGAGCAGGTGGGGGCTGGGGGAGGAGGCAGGATCCTAACCCTAAATTTGTTTAAATTATGAAAACCTGTTATGTCTTAAGCCCTGGGACTTGGTGGAAGTGGAGGAGACATTATTTTCTTTGAAGGTCCACAAAATTGAGTTGTGGAATAATACAAGATAAAGAAATGTAAAATTACTTAAGTGACCGAGTCTAGCTGGGCCAGTGCTCTGGGATAGTTTAGGTTTGACAGTGGAACAAAATGACACACTCATAGGCCATTCGACAGTTAAAATAAAAAAAGATTTTCCCTAGCTATTAGCAGGATGATAGTCAACAAGGATAAGCGGTGAGGACTCCTGGAGCTGATTCAGCTGAGCTAAGCTTCCTCATCTAAGTTGTCCATCTGATCAACCAAGCGAGCATCAGAGATCCCCTAGAGCTCTTCCTGGATGCTTTGTAATCAGGTGACAAGGATATGATATCAACAGACTGAGCCTTTATTCCTCTGAGGCAACAAAAACTAGAGGGTGGTCTCAATGCCTTTTAAGGAAAAATTAGTCTAACTTTCATGAAGGCAGGGGTTAGGATATTGCTACTACCACAACTGCTCCTAACTGGGAGTTGATAACCAACATAAGTAAAAGAGCACTCAGCTTCTTCCTTTGATGAATTCAAGTCACTCAGCTCAAATGAAATACATATACCTGTGAGACCTCTCTAAAAATAGTATTTATCATATGGGATGGCACTCCCATGGGAGTGGAAGGGCTACTTGAAATAAATACGGTGATGTAAGGAATAAAATATCAATAAAAACTTATTAAAAAAAAAAAAGAAGTGGCGGTTATGAAGAGTCAATATGGTTTCACCCAGAACAAGTCATACCAGAATAACCTCATTTCCTTTTTTGACAGGATTTCTAAACTTAGGAGATGATGGGAATGCTGTGAATATAGTTTGCCTAGATTTTTTAGCAAAGCTTCTGATACCCTATCTCAATCTAGTCTTGAGGAAAAGATCTGGTCCACAGATAACCCAATCAGACCAATTCTGAATGGGTTGAATGTCTGGACTCAAAGAGTGATTGCTAATGGGGTCAATGTGAACATGGCAAGAAGTCTCTAGGGGAATTTCTTGGGGACCTATGCTTGGCTCTTGTACTGCTCAACATCTGTTATCAGGTCTTCCTGACTCCAGGCCTGGAGCTCTCTCTACTGCATTGCCTAGCTGTCTCAAATCTGTAAGTGATACTTAACACACTGGATGACAATCAGGATCCAAAAGAATCTGGAAGAGCTAGATCATTCGGCTGAATCTAATAAGACAAAAGAAAATGGATTTAAATGTTGCACTTGGGTATCAGAAATAAATAGCACAAACGTAAAGATGGGAGAGGCATGGATAGGCAGCAGTTCTGAAAGGATCTAGGGCTTGGTGGATTGCATATGCAGAAGCAGTACAACACAGACACCAAAAAAAGCTAATGCAATTTTGTTCTGCATTAGGAAGGACATAGCTTCCAGGAAGAGTGAGGTGATAACCATATATCACTTCCATCTGACTGGCAAAGATGAAGGGAAAGGAAAATTACCATTGTTCGAAGGCCTATGGAAGGATGGGCACCCTAATGCCGTGTTGATGCAAGAATGGACTTTCAGGCTATTTCGGAAAATACTTTAGGACTATGTCCAAAAAGTTATTAACTGTGCATGCCCTTCAATCCAGTGATATGACTACAAAGCTTGTACCTGAAGATCAAAAAGGGAAAAGACCTATATATAAAAATTTATTTGCATTGTAGCAAAGAAAGTGAAACAATGGCGGTGCCCATCAATTGGGGAATGGCTGAACAAATCATGGGATATGAATGTAATGGAATATTATTGTGCCAAATGAAATTATTAAAGTGACAGATTGAGAAAAACTTAGGAAGACTTATATGAACTGATGCAGAGTGAAGTGAGCAGAACAAGGACAACTAATACTGTAAAGCAAAACAACTTAGAAAAATTTAAGAAATCCAACTGATGTATTGAGTAACCACAATTCCAGATGACAGGTGATAAAGCATGCTACAAACTTCCTGATAGAGAGGTGATGAAATCATGGTGCAGAATACTTTTGGATGTAACCAACCAATGTGTAGATTTGTTTTGTTCTTTGGGATAACGTTTTTTTTTTCTTTTTTAAACTGAATGGAAGCGGGGGCTGTGCCAAAAAAAAAAAGCAGAAAAGAAAGAAAAAAAGGTAACTGAATCATTTTTTAAAAAACGTTCATGAGGACAGAAGACAGTTCAGAAGGAGACAAAGATACACAAGATCACTTTGAAACTAAGGTGGTGATTTTATTAATAAGGTGTGCACAATTTGATTTGCGGTTTCATGTACAATCCTCTTTTTTCTGTGCGGCCCCTGTTGACGCTTCTCAAGCTCCTATTAACAAAAAACAAAAATTACTTTTAAAAACCAAACAGAAACTTGTCTCATGACTAAAGTCTTCCCCCTCATTTCCCAAACACCAGCGGCAGCCAAGTCCTGAGGAGCTGGGGAACCAGGAGTAGACACTTAGCTTTCGCCCATACATTCAAGAGGTGTCCAAGGACTGTCTTGGAAGAGCTCATACTTCCGTTTTAACTCTTTCAATTTTTCAACTGTGGGTGGGAAGAAGAGAGAAAAAAAGCCAAGAAGATGAATGAATATGTGATTCTCAGGAAACTCCTCTCGTTTCCATCAGAAACCTATCCCTTCAATCATTGCCCCACAACTGCCCCAAGATGGGCTCTTCTCCTAATGCCTAAAAACATGCTCAGAGCTGCCCAGCCTGAGAAACCAAGCCCCAAACAAAGAAAACGAGCTTTGCCATGGACCCCGACACCTATTCAAGCTATCTTCTCATACCAACCTGCTGAATTTGAGAAAGACAGACCTTTGGTGCTCCCTAATCCCCCACTGACTGCTCCTAGAGCCGCCATCGCACTGAAGCCACCCTCTCTAAAGGTCACTGAAGATCTTTTCCTTTCTTAAATCAAAGGGCCTTGCTCAAGTCTTCCTCCTCCTGCAAACTGCTGTGACACCTGCCACTGAGCCAACACCCTCCCACCCCCACCCCACCCCAATCTCTCCCCTCTGAGGTTTCCATGACTTTACACCTACAAGTTCTACCTGTATGGCCACTCTTTTCATTGTTTTCATTGTCCTCATCCTGCTGTCTCCCTGGGGGTGTTCCCTAAAATTGGGGGTGTTCGAGGCCGTCTTCTCTCTCTCCACGTTTTCCCTTGGAGAGCTCATTCATTCCTATAGGTTCATTTATCTCTATGCAGGTGACTCTGAAACCTACATAGCCAGGCCTACTGTTTCTCCTTCCCGCTAATCTCTCCCTTCTAACTCTGCCCCTAGGACACCACCCCCAGGAGGTCTTCTTGGCATCTCAAACTCACTGCATCCTCATCTTCTTCCCTAAACCCACTTGTCCTCCAAACTCGCCTCTTCTGTCGAGGGCACCACCATCCCCCCCAGCCACCTTGGCCCAATCTTTAGCTCTTCCTCCTCCCCACCCTCATCCAATAAAAAGCAAAGTCATGTCGATCCTAACCCGACCCTCTCTCTCCTACATCTGCCTGCCCTCTTCTCCATTCCCCAAAGCCCCACCCTAATTCAGGCCCTCCTGGCTTCTCATTCATTCCACAAGTATGAAGTAAACATGTACTACTAGGTGACGGGCCCTGGGCCTCGGACAGCCTCCTGCATGGACGACTGACATGGCGTCCCAAAGGAGAGCCTGCCTCCAGTCCTTGCCCTCTCCAAGCTGCCAAGAGAATCTTCCTAAGGCACAGTTCTGGCCATGTCACTCCCTTGTCCAACATCCTCCCATGGCTCCCTCTTGCTCACAAGACGAGAGAGGGACTCTCAGCCTGGCCTTTAAGGCCGTCTCCAATCTCTCCATCCTATCTCTCCCGGCTTATTTCACACTGCTCCCCTTCACACATTCCATGTTCCAGCCAAACTGGACTATGAACTGTCCTCTCAATTCAACAGCCCATCTCCAGCCTCTAGGCATTTGCCTAGGCTGTGCCCCCCCCCATCCCCACCCCATACACACTTGGAATGTCCTCCTCTTCCCTCCCCTTTTACCTCAGCCTTTCAGACTTGTTTTCCCTTCAAGTTTCAGCTCAGATGCCAAATCTTGGGTCAAGTGTTTCCTGATTCCCTCCACACCATCTCCCACTCTGCCACCCCCAACCTCACCCAAAGCTGCAAGGTTCCCCTCTCCCTTCACCAGTCTTCCCTTTGTCTTGGCCTCTCCTTGAATGCCACCTTAAAATACCAAGTATCTGAGAACTCACTGGCCACCCCTCACCCCCATCCCATCCTCGTAAAATAGCAGCTCCTTCATGGTGGTCCGGATCCTTTAAAATGCTGGTATTACTGGCACCTAGCATAAGACCCACCACATGTTTGTTGAATGAATAATGCAGCCCACACCCCACTGCCCCTGAAGATGGCAATAACCACCCCCATTTATACAGCCCTAGAAGGTCTTCAAAGCACTTTCCTTCAAATGAGATAAAATTGGCAAAGTGTTTGGCAAACCTTAAAGTGCTACATAGCTATTATTATTATTATTATTTTATTATTATTGTTTCTGTTAAGAAATGGATGGCAGGCCAGATGGACTGTGGAGTCATGGCCCGTTATGGAGAAGTCCCTAATTCACTTTCCAAGCCAGGGACGCCAATCGGTGTAGTCTGGTTTGTCACTGGTTTGAAAAGCAGAGGTTACATACCCAAGGTCACCATGTGGTTGCCTTCACCCAAGTAGGCTTTCTCCCGTCGTGACAGCTCTGCTATATCCTCCACCCTCACACAGGTATCCATGACTTCATTGACAGCTTTCAGCTCCTGTGGAGGAAGCAGAGAAACAAGGTCCTTCATGCTGGGAATGTCAACCCTGAAAATGCCCTGCACTGCATCCCATCCCATCCACTGGGACAAATCCCAAGTCATCACCCCTGATTAGGCACTTAACACCACACAGGTGTTCCTCTACTCCGAGCCTGCCACACATCAGTCCCAGAATGCCCAAAGGAGAGCACCCCCCCCTTACTTGTGGGTGCCTGCTGAAGCTCCAATTATCTACAATGTGTTACAACACCCCCACACTGTCCCTCCCCTACACCCTCCCCCCAGGGTCCCTGTATTCTCCTTAAGCTTTCATGTGCTTTGGGCACTGTGCTTCTCTGATGCTGGAGTCAGTTTAAACTAGCTCACAAGAGCTGTTTAGTTTTCAGTGTGAGCATTTACATACACCTCCAAAATCAACAAATGCTGATTTGCTTTGTTGATTGTCTAGACTCAAGCAATGGAGAAAATGTTAATAAAGAAGACTAAACATCGAAGAGTGCTGTGTATATGTTTTCTTCAAACATTTCCCAGCACACCATTGCAAATTACTCACAAACATGCAACTCTGTCAAAGGTGTGGAATCCCTGCCAAGCTTCTACGGGACTGTGGAAAAATTCTGCTTTAGGACATACTCTGGACAAATGGGGAAGGGAGGGGGAGCACCTGCATTCCCATCCGGCCCTGAGAACATCATCCTGACCCCATGAAGGTTACTGTCCCAGTTCAGATCAATGTTCATCAGGGACAGGTCAGCACGGAGGTCACACAGGGCTTACCTGGTTGCAGAGGGTTAGAGTCTCATGCACAGACTGAAAGAATGGACCACATGGGTTGATGTTGGGGGCAGGGCGGTTACAGTGCTCATGAAGCTCATCCTCAAAAACGTGTATAAAAGCAACCACCAGCTGATGGAAATCTGAGAGAGTCAAGCCCAAGGTGCCCCTACCTTGGCTAGAGATTTTCCCACGGTGGGGTGAACACTGCAAAATCAAAACCAAGAGACCAAGGCCTTCGTTGTGGGAGCTTCCCAGACCCTTTCTGGGGCTTCCCCATTGCCTGGGGTCACGCTGATGTGTGCATCAGTGTCTCCCTCTGTGTAACAAATGGGCAGGAGTTCTTTCCTGCAGCTCCAGTGGAACAAACAGGCACTGATGGAATACCTCCTGGGCACTCGAGGCTGTGATGGGTGCTGTGGGGGCTACAGAAGGACACACTGATGCAGCACCTGCGTGCAAGGCATGGGGCTAGGAAGACAAACAACAGACAGCACTATGATACCAAGCTAGGGGGACATCTAGCCTACTTACTGATAGGAAAGGGAATCCAGATAAGGGACAGACATTGTCAGCAAGCAATACCCATCGATGGCTAGACAAACTCCGTTTATTCCTGAGGCAGGGGACCAGTACTGGATTCCCTTCAGCAGAACATAAACTACTTGAGGGCAGGGACTGACTTTGTGTTTGTCTTCACGGCCCCAGTGCCTTGCACCCAGCTGCCTAAGAAATGTTTAGAGCGGACTTCTCTCCCAAGCTCTGAAAGGGATGGTTGCCTCTGGTAGCCAGAGCAAGGCCTGACCCTGTGCTGGCTTATGTGGGATCCTCCCTTTGCCTCCCCCAGACTCAGTCTGCTCACCTGAACGGGGCACCTGGCGTGATTTGGTAGAAACAGTCTGCTGACGCTGTCCTGGCGAGTGGGGACCTGGAGAAGGAAAGCCCAGCAGTGTAAGTTCTCTTCTTACAGTCCCTCATCTTCTCCCCATTCAGCCCTGTCATCCCACATTCCTAGGGTGGGGGAAATACTTGGCAGAGCTCTTAGCACCCCAGCTGTCTCCTTCTCCTCCTGCTCGTCTCACCTCTTCCTTATGCGCCTGCAGCATTTCAGTGAGCTTAGTCAGTTTTTCGGAAAGCTCTTCCACCTTTGTCTTCTTTGCCTCCAGCGGCCTTTGAGGAGAAACGAGCGTCAGCTTCCTCAGCACACTCCTCACCACAGACTAACAGATGGGGCTGAGGATGTGGCAGACGTCTCAGGTGAGGGCGACCACAGGGGTGGGGAGGGAAACGTCCTTGGGACGGGACGGGATGGGGAGCAGGATACTGAGTGGGAACAATGGGACACAAAGTGGGCTGGGAGGGCCCACTTCTCTGAGGGGCTCTCCAGAGTAGGCGGAGGATCACCATTTGGTAGCACGGGCGTGTACTAGGGTGCAGGCAGTAAGGTTCCCAGGAAGGGAGGAGGAGCAGATCGTACCGTATGCCCAGCTATTCCCAAATGTTTGTCTCCCAATGAAATCAGGTTAAGATGAAGATCAAGCAGGGGACAGAAAGAGGTCACAAAACCAGAGGTGTTGGAGGACGGGGGAGGGAGAGCAGCAAGAGAGCTTTCTGGTCCTTCCCACCTCTCCAAAAGGGCAACGGGAAGCTTGGGGGCAGGATGTGCCACAGACAGGGGCTTTGCCTGGTGAAGGTGGGAGGCTTGCTGGGGCTGACAGATGCTCTGTGGGGATGAAAGCCTCAGGCTGGGGGGGGGGGTGGAGGTGGCTTAGAGCTCTGGAAAGGGGGAACCACCTCCCTTCTCCCAATCCCTAGCCCCTCTGTCAAAGTCACTGCCTACCTGTCCCCACTGCAGGGCCCTTAAAGCACAAGGCCCAGGGAGATGGCTCCCAAATGTTGTGGAAGGAGCCCACAAGTATCCGTGAAACGCTTCCTACACACTAGGCTCTGGAAACACGGCATTGCTAGCTAAAGGAGCTGGGGAAGCTGGGGACCGGGCAGTGACTCCAGCAAGATGGTCCCCAGGATCATTGCTGGAACGTAGTGAAAAGAGTGTGTCATTTGGAATCAGAGGAACTGGGGGGCCCAGGCCTGGCTCTGTGACTCTGAGCAGGTCCCTTCTTCTGTTTCAGCCTCAGTTTCCTCATCTATAAAGCGCAAATAATCCGCATATATCCTACTTCCAAACATCAAAGGAGCATGTGCTTTGTAAACCCTAATACATGAAACATGCCAACCGTCAACATGATGGTGGGTCATTTCTACAGGGCAAAGATGGTCCAGAGGCAAATCAAACCTTGTCACTTGGCAGAGTGGCCCAGCCTACCTCTGACTCCTTGGCAGGAGCTCACACTAATGGTGATGAGCAGGTACCAGGTGTCTCAATCACCCAAGAGCTGGGCAGGATTTTTATCAAGAGCCCTGAAGGGAAAGCTCTGCTCTGTACTATGCCCCTGGCCCCTGCTCAGCCTACCGTCACCTATGCTATCTTAGCTCGTGGAACTTGCCAGAGATTCAAAACACACCATGGCATTAATTCTGAATACATCAGTGGCCTAAAGCCTAAACCCGACCCAGTGTACTGCCCACTTGGGTTGCCCTTCTTGATAGGGGTAAATATTCTCACAAGGCAGGGCGATTTCTAGAAGGCTTTTCACAATGCAAAGTAGAGGCTGGGTGGTGCTGAGGGAGGAAGACACTGAGGATGGATAAGGAAGGACGGAGGGAAGGGAGTTCATTTTAGGTGGACTTCATTTGCAGTGAAGCTGGAGTCCAAACGTCATGTGCTGGGAAGGGTCTAGCATTCTTTCCACTCTATCTCTTGGGATGAGGCTTTGCCAAAAAGGGGGCGGAGAAAACCAACAATTAAGTACAGCCTGAACCTGCAGGTCCCCCTAAGGCTCTGGCCATGGGGTTTTCTGTCTCAGTCCCCAAGTACATACATTCTATGCAGGTTTTCCCTTATTCCACGAGAGCGCTCCATGTCCAGAGGCAAGTGACTCAACTTGGGATCTAGGATCTCCTTGTAGACATGGGAAGTGAAGACCTTCTTCAGCAGCATCTCATTGTCTTTCACTAACTTGGGGAAGTTCTCCTCCACACTGCAAACATCATAAATCACAGGGAGGTTCCCCAGAGTCAGAGGTAGGGTAACTGTGGGCCACGCCCTTCCCCATAGCAGGCTTCAACCTCACCTGAATGCCAGGGACAATCCTGGGCCTCATGGAGGAAAAGCCTTCATTCAAAACCATAGCTCACCAGAGGCCCCCGGGGGCCTGGCCCTCTTCCTGCCCATCTACTCACCCACATCTCAGATCCAGCTCCCCTTGGTTCCCAGAGCATCCTGACCATTTGGGCTCAGTGACAGAGCCTTCCCGCATGCCCCAAGGGCTTCCCTGGCTGGCCCACTCACAGAACAATCAATCCCAGACTGCCCAGTGTTATGTCCTCTTCTACCTTTTTTTTTCTCCTCCCAAAATGTTGCTTAATTTTTCTAATATATTTCTTTTGTTTGTTTTTGTGTTTTGTGAGGCAATTGAGGGTTAAGTGACTTGCCCAGGGTCACACAGCTAGTAAGTGTCAAGTGTCTGGTCTGAGGTAGGATTTGAACTCAGGTCCTCCTGACTCCAGGGCTGGTGCTCTATCCACTGCGCCACCTAGCTGCCCCTCTGACAGATTTCTAATACATTTTTCTAATACACTTTGTCTCTAACAATGAGATGGTTAACTCTTTGAAACCAGGGGCCATGTCTTAAAATTCTGTCTCCCCCAAAACATATAGCACAGGGCTAGGCACACAGTTGTTGTTCAATAGATATCTGTTTATTCAAGTAGTTTTGATCACCTATGAGCCCTGATGTGACAGAAGGGGAGTTGCCCTCTGAAGTCAGGCCTGGATTCCTGCATTGGGTGGGAAGTCTTATTGTATGACCTCTATAATCTTTTCCAACTGTGAGAATCTACATATGTGAGTCTGAGTGAACAGAACCACAATAAAGGGTGTAGAATGGATCTTCTTAACCCCCACCCCTTCTGCCAGTTCTACCAAGGGACCTCCCAGGAGACCATCCCCTGGCTTTTTACCTGAAGAAGCTGGTGGCATATTCGGGATCCAGACTTGTGACCAGATCCAATAACTGGTTAAAGAAATAAAGCTGTTCCTTCACACCAGTAAAGCCCTGGACAAAGAAAGCCAAGTATAAGACCACAAAGAGGCCCAGTTTTCACTGCCATCTCTCATCCTCAGAACTCACTGCCTTATGCTCTGTAGTGCTGGAAAGACTTCTGGATGGGGAGTTGGAGGACCAGAGGTCTAGGTCTGGCTCTGCCATTAACTCTGTGAAACCTTAGGCATATTAGCTCCTCGGGCCTCAGTCTCCTCTTTTGTCAAATGGGGATAAAGATATCTTTCTCACCTTACCTTCGGGGTTGTTGGGGGAGATCCCAAAGTGATTTATGAGGATGGTGCTTAAGTCTACAAGAGTAGACAAGCAAATAGAGACCCAGCTACTCCAACACGTACCTAGCTAAAAATCCCTCTCATCAGATCCCCAGAAAGCCATCTGAAGATCTGACGAGTGAGAACCCCTCACACCTCTTGAGGTAGCCCATTCCAAAAGAGTCAAGTCTGTAAACAAGGCCAATGGCTTTGAGTTCGATTCTTGAGATAATTCTAAAAGGTAAATTCTAAAAGGTAAAGGGAAGTTAATGAACACTTTCTTGAAAAAAAAAAAAGGGAACAGGGAGCCTAAAAAGCCAGGACAAGTTCTACCAAAATGACCTCATTTCTTCTTCCTCTTTTTTTTTAAATTAATTTATTTTGAATGATCAACAATCACTTCCATAAGCTTCTGAGCTTCAAATTTTTCTTCCTCTCCCTCCCCAACTCCCTGCAATGAAAGCAAATTATTTTTTGTTTGTTTTTTTAGGCGATTGGGGTTAAGTGACTTGCCAAGGGTCACACAGCTAGTAAGTGTCAAGTGTTTGGTCTGAGGCCAGATCTGAACTCAGGTCCTCCTGACTCCTTCCTCTTTTTTTTTTTTAAATAAGGTTTCATTGATAGTTTTTCTTTTTTATATCACCCACATTTCCCAATGTATCTCCCTCCTCTCTCTCCTAACCAGAGGGCCATCCTTTATAACAAACAATAGAAGAAGCTAAAACACATACACAAGCAAACAGGAACCGGCATTTCCCTCAGCTCTTCTTCAGGCCCAGCTCACTCATTCTAATTGTGCAGCACCCAGTTTGAATTATTCTGTGGTCAATCTTTCCTTTAAGTCGTTCTGCTCATTCTTCTGCTTACTTCACTTTACATCAGTGCAGACACATTTCCCCAACACAGAAATAATAGCCTTCACATTCATGGACCACAACCTGTTAAGTCTTGCTCTAACCAACGAAATGTCTAACGGTTGTTTCCAGTTTGGGGTGGAAAGTAAAAAAGTACTGTTAGAAATATCAGGGGAGGGCACTCAGGCTGTTTCTTTTGAACATTACCCTCCTTGGGGTATATGTCTCTGGGATAGACAACAGGACAGTTAGGCAAATTGGGAGCTGGTTGAAGAGCCAAAGCTGGACCAGGTCAGCTCAGAAGAAGGCTGCTGGTGGAAGGTCCCAGAGATCTTTGCTTGGCCCTGAGGTATTTCTGTTCAGAATCAGAAGGCACTTAAGGGGCCACCTAATTCAATCCTTTCATTTTACAGCAGGGGAAATGGAGGTCTCTCAGACTACCTGCTCTTCAAGGCAATCTAAGAAAGACGACAGACCCGGAGATGGTCCTCTCTCTGCTCTTTTATCCCCTTTCAGTTATTCTTCCCCCAGCTCCAATGCTTGTCACTTGGCAGAGTGGCCAAGCCTACACCTGGCTTCTTGGCTGGAGCTCACACTAATGGTGGGGAGCAGGTACCCTCCTATCTCGCACATGAGAAAATAATTGGAACTGAATTCCCAGTGAGGTATTACCTTTCCCAGGAATATTTACATTTATAAGAGAGACTGAGAAGGGCAAAAACATACCCAAGTGAGTGACATCTCTGCCCTTCCCACCTAGACGGGGCATCATGCTGTGAGGCAGAGGAGTATTTCTCGGGCTTCAGATCCTATTTCTCCTACTTGGCTTGTGCCCAAATTGAGATGTGCCTAGCACTTGAGACAACAGTCTTGAGGAAAGCATTCAGGCCACTTCCAGGGCTGTTCCCAGGCTCAGGAGGCTGGAAGGGCTTATGTGCATTGCATTTAGCCCCACAGCCATCAACTCCTTCAAAGCCCAAGCAAACTCAGGCCACACAGCCCTGGAAATGGCCAGATGATCGAGCCTCTAGGCTCAAGCGAAGCCTTCCATTCTAGAGGGCCCTCACTCTAATCCACTTGCACTCAAAAAGATACTAAAAGAATATTCTTGCTAAAAGAGACGTTTAAAAAAAGAAGACATTATTCTTGCCAAATGTCACCTGACCTGGGGGCGAGATGAAAACCAATTGCCTCCTGGTTAATGAGAGCCCCAGACCCTCCCTCACCCCCAGCCAGACATGCCTACTGGGCTGCCTAGGGGTACACGCCTCCCCACAGCATCCAGATGGGGGCTGGGCCTGGGCAAGAGGCCTCTCAGGAGGCTGAGCCGTAAGCTTCAGTCCTACAAATGTGTCTGTCACTCAAACCTCTATGCTAGATCCTGGCTCGGAAAGTCCACTCTTCAGCAAGACTTTGCTGTCCAGAAGCAATGTTCAAGTTCTCAGTCTCTTCTGTCTACTTTCCTGTGACCCAGGTTTCCTGATCTATAAAATGCAAGGGTGGGTCTTGTGGCTGCCATGTAAGAAGGAGCAGAGGAAAGGTAGACTTAAATCAGAAAAAAATGGTAGAGGCAATCTGGGGAGGCTTTAACTTGTGAAGGAGGCTAGCAATTGAATTTGGAAGAAACTGAGAAAACTCTGCAGGGACTGGGGGAGAACCCCAGGGCTAAATTCTACTTCTGGCTTCTATGACAGAAGATTGAAGAAGCAGGGTAGTACACTGACGGAAATGTTGGATTGATATGAGAAGACTTGGGCTCCCTCACTGGCTGCGTGATCTTGGGCAAGTCACTTAACATCTAAGCCTGACAGGGATAAAGGATGGCAGGGATGGTGTGCTCACGGAATATGAAGATGCCACAATGCTGGTATGGGGACAAAGTGAGTGACAGGGTCAGGACCCCCAAAGCTTGTGACAGGCCAGGCCAGTGGGCTGATGCATGCAGAACACACAGGACAGTGAGAACATGGGCAGGCAGCAGTTTGAAAAGGATATGGGGATGTCACTGGACCACTAGCTCAATATGAGTGAGCAGTCAACAAAGTCCAGTGTGGCTAGAGTGTCGTGTGTGTGTGTGTGTGTGTGTGTGTGTGTGTGTGCGCGCATGTGTGTATTGGCAGAGGAGGAAAATCAGCTGGAACCAAGTAACACTAGGTTGGAAAGGCAGCTAGGGGCCTCAGTGAATAGTATCAGACTTGGAGTCAGGAAGACTCAAGTGAAAATCCTGCCGCACACATGTACTGGCTGTGTGTCCTTGGGCAAGTCACTTAAATTCCCTGGGGCTCAGTTTCCCCATGTATATATAGTAGGAATAATAATAATTGTACCTACCTCCCAGGGTTATTAGGAGGAACAAATGAAATAACAGATGTATAGCACTTTGTAAACCTTAAGGCATTAAAAAACATGAGCACTGATTGTACAGGGGCTGCATTCAGCGGCACAGCTGGCAGAAATAAAGGGGCCCTCTACCCGGGTACTGACAGCCATGCCCCATGAAGCCTCGATTGAGGACAGAGTGTTCATGAGAGGGGGCATGTGACAACCATTACCATCTTCAGGTTTCTAAAGGGCTATAATGTGCAAGAGGGATTCCACTTGGCCGCAAAAGGGAGAGTGGAGAGCAATGGGACCTAGTTGAGAAGAGGCAGAATTGAGGCTTGATGTGTCTGTGTGGGGGGTGGAGAGATGCCTCGGAATGCTCTGAGGAATGGGCAGCCTCCAGAGGGAAGGGCAGCCCCCAATGGGAGGCCTTCAGTAGAAGCTGGGGATGGGCTCCTAAGCAGGGACTCCTTGCAGGTGCACGTTATATGACATGGAGGCTGCAGCAGGCTCTTTCCACTTTAATTTGATGGATTCTGTGACCAGAGGGCCCTATGCAATGCTCACCTTTCACATTTCGGGATCTCTTGCCTGTACAGACATCACTACTAGACTCCTCCTTCCTGACTTTGACATTTTCTCTGGCCTTGACTTGTGGTAACAGCCAGACCCTCTCCTGTCTAGAGAGATTCCATGCTTGGGATGTGAGTGGGACAGTGGCATCTTCCTTCTCTGCCTTCTTTCCTACCCAGTTACCGGCTCCTGTGAGCCTACCTCAGGCACATTCCCCCACACCTGTCCCTTCCTCTTGGTCCCCACCGCCACCCCCCCACCTTAGAACAAGGCAGCAGTTTCACCTCCTACTCACCCACATCCCAGCAAGAGCCTCTCAGGTCATGCCCTAAAGGACAAATCCCAGGTCACCTCCTCCATCAAGCCCTCACTGATCCCCCTTTGGGGGAATAACCTTCTCCCCTCTAACCTCAGAGAATTGGGCTTTGCACCTCCCTAACGAACTTGGTGTGTCCTGGGGGTACAATAATGACCTGAAAGGGGGGAGGTGTGTGAATGCCCCGGGGTGCCTTCCTGCTGCCTGAGGGTGGGGCCTCTGCCTCATCTAACCTCTGTGATCTCCACAGGCTCCAAGCACAGAGCCCTGAGCACAACAGGGACTTAACAAAGGGTGGCTGAATGAAGGAAGGAAGGAATATATGAATGAATGGGTCCCCTCTCTTACCTTAATGAGATCCTGATCATCTGGCCCACACAACAGCAGTTCATGGCCAATTCTGGTCAGCTCTGTCAAGATGATAAGGACTTGGTTATTGCAAACACGAACTAGGAAGGGAAGACAGCTCAGTGCCATCCCCACGATGTCCAATCTTAGCTCGGAAGTGGACCACCAGCCCCTTTCCCACCGCCATTCTCAGGGCCTGCCCCTTCATACAGAATCGCAGCTGTGTTCCATGCAAGGGAAGGGGCTCCCCATTTGTGATGGCAGAGAGGGGGGGATCAGAAGCAGAATTAGAGCTGCCAGCCAAGCTGTTGCTCAGGCAGCTCCAGGGAAAAGCATGAGCAAGAGAAAATTAGGCCTGGGTCCCAAAGAAGAAAACCTAGGGAGGAGTGAGGTGAAACCAGAGAGGATGTGAAGACAGCTTGGAAGGTCAGGGTTCTAATCCTAGCCCCACGCCTAACTAACCCTCAGACTTGCTGTGTGACCTCAAGCTAGTCTCTTTGCCTCTCTGGGCCCAAGGCTCCTCATCTGGAGGAGGAAGCAGCAAGAGTACGTGACCTGCAAGGGTCCCAACCTCTTTGATCAGGGTGATGTCATAAAAAGAACCCAGCTCTCTGAGTCAGAAGAGCTCGGTTTGAATCCCACTTCTGACATGACCTGTAGGACCTCGGACGAGTCACTTCCCCACTTTGGGCCTCAACACTTGAATGAGACACTTGGATCAGCCAGTTTCTGAGGGCTCTCCCAGATCTAAATCTAAGATCCCTTGGGAGACAAACATTCAGTGATGCCAAGTAAAGACAGGTTGGCTGTCTATATGAGTGGGTTGTTTTTTCTTTTTTTTTGGCAATTGGGATTAAGTGACTTGCCCAGGGTCACACAGCTAGTAAGTGTCAAGCATTTGGTCTGAGGCCGGATTTGAACTCGGATCCTCCTGACTTCAGGGCCGGTGCTCTATCCACTGCACCACCTAGCTGCCCCCCATGGCTACTATCTATATGAGTTCAGAAGACCTAGGGGTTCAAGGTTTGGAAAGAAACGAACCCGTGGAGAAGCCTTAGCCTTCTCTAGAGGGTGGGGGTGGGGCACCAGGGATGGACCTAAATGCCAGGGCCTCTGTGCATCACACAAACGTTAATGTCAAGGTGAATCGACAATGGGGAGAAAGAAGAATGGGGAAGTGGGATTTGAATCCAGCCTGAGAAGGGCACCTGGAAACAATCAATCAGGCTAGCCCCAGTCTTGGGGCATGTAGGACTATGGCCAGGAACACTTCTCTGTGTAACTGGTCATGGAGGTGTGGGGGGAGAGAGGAACAGAAGCGTGCCTACCTAATAAAAAGAAGAAGAATCACTACCACTTAACGTTTCCAAACCCAACAGTGAGAGAGTAGATGTTAATAGGGGACATGCAACCCTGGTGGCAATACAATGGATGCCTACTCTGGGCAATGGGAGGCAAAGGAGGGAGCAGCTGTTATGGTCCCAGATCTTTAGACTCACGCAAAAGAGCCCCACTTCTCTGGGTTTTCTTCAAAATGGAGAAGAGAACAAGGAAGGGGGAAAGAGTTTCCTTGCTGCTGAGCCAAGAAAGTAGGGATCAGAGACTGATAAGGGCCAAGCTTGATGCCACACTAACCTCTAGGGAGCAGGGGATTTTAGGCACCAAACCACGGCCCCAGTTCCTGTCTTGGGCCTTCAATCCCTGCCTCTGTAACATGGGGAGGGGTTGGACCTGATGACTTTTTAGGGCCCTTCTGGTTAATGCTCTGTGCTTTGAGTTACAAACACAAAGACAAACTGGGATGACGTTTGTGAAAAGGAACGACTAATTCATGTTCTCCCCCTCTTAAATCATCATTTAGATGACAGCCAGTTCTGTGTACATACACGAGGCATGTGTACAAAGAGAGCTGGGCATGGGTGTCCCCCTCTTTTTGGTCACCTCGGCCAGGGATGTTGCTTTTCTAACCATCAACTTTGTCGTGGTCCTGGTTGTGAAGAGGGTTAACCTGAGGAGACTGGGTCAGCACCCCAATCTGCTTCATTAGCCATGGCGCTGACCAGGGCCAAACTTGGTGCAGCACAATTTTCCTTCTTAAACTCCATCTGGTTTCAGATGAGGCCTTAAGTATCCAAACCATTTTGAAATGGAAAAGTTATTCACTGTCTTGAGGGGCTGAGACTTTGCTCAAATTTTCCTAAAGTTCATAACTGGGTTAAGAACAATTTCTGCCAAAAACTGAACACAAACAGGAGGTTACAGAGAAATCTCTGTGAGACCTTGACTCCAGTGCTGGTTCTCAGGAACACCACATGTAACATCTGCATGCAGACCCAAGTGTACATATTTGCCACGCACCCACACAGACTGCACTCGGGAAGAGACAAATAATGACTGACTCTCACCTACCCACACCAAGGAAAAAAGTCTCCCCAAGTCTCTAACTCTGGCCCAGCCAAGAAGGTGAGCTTTGTCTGCCTCTTGGATTCTCTGCTTTGGCCAGTCCTCCTTTCCAAGCCTCTCATGCGAGGCCTAATTCTAAGAAGCTGTATAAACATTCGCAGACTTTTGAGCTACTCCAATGGAAATATAGTATAGCTACCAAGAGGAGCAATTAAATAAGTCGGCTTGTTAAGCAGGCTTTGGCTAAGTTTGGAGTTTTCCAGGCTATAATATCAAATGAAGGCCCTGACAAAATAAAGTTATACCTGTTATTCTCTCTTTAGCTCCAGAGTCCGGCACACTTGCAAATGAATCCTCAAAGGAAGGATACAGTCTAAAGGGAAAGAACAAAGTGTCAGTGACACGATGCTAAAGCGTGGAAGGAACAATGAGTTTCACAGTCCCTTTCTGGTCTGGCTTCATTTTTGTAACTCTAAGGTATATATAGAAAATCCATAGATTTGTGAATATAAAGCAAGCTATCTAATTTAAGAGAAAGGGCCATAGATGGCAGTATTAGGGGCCTGGCAGGCATCCTATTTGCTTATTTCATTCCTTTGCCTCATTAAAGGCTGGGAAATCTGGATAAGATTTCACCCCTTGTTCCTCATAGTTTTATGGTTTTTGTCTCCAGTCATGTCTGACTCTTCGTGACCCCTTTTGGGGTTTTCTAAGCAAAGATACTGAAGTAGTTTCCCATTTCCTTCTCCTGCTCATTTCACAGATGAGGAAACTGAGGCAAATAGGGTGAAATTACTTGCCCAGGGTCACACAGCTAGTGTCTGAGGCCAGATTTGAATTCATGAAGATCGAGTCTTCCCGATTCCAAACTGAGCACTCTACCTACTGTACCACTCAGCTGCCCTCATCCTGAAGGATGAGAACTCCTTCTGTCTATGATTCAGGAGACAAATTCTAGAGGGTTACCCGAGATGCACAGAAATTAACTGCCTAGCTTAGTGTCTCCCAGATAACATGTCAGATTTGAACCCATATTCCTGACTACAAGTCTACTACCAGAGGCCACGCTGTCTTTATTGTGCATAGAGGCATTATTACAACATTGGTAAAAGGAATTTTGGTACAATGAAAATAATCCTGGATTCGAATTGAGGGGATGCAGCCTGGTGTCCAAGCTCTCTCACTTACTACTAGTATCATTCTATAACCTCTCTGAAACTCAGTTTTCTCACCTTTCAAATGGGGACAATCCCTTCCTCACTTACCTCATAGGACTGTTGGGAGGATCACTTGAAATAGCAGTCATGATGTTTTCTAAACTGTAAAATGCTAGACACAGGAGAGCCATTTTTATTCATTGGACCTAGACAGGTATCTTTACTCAAATATTGCTCTAAATAGCTATCGTTTTCATGAATCTATTAAGCATCATATCACGACACCATTTGTAACAGTAAATAACAACTACATGCTTTGGCATTATGATGCGGTGGCAAGAATGGTAGACAAATAGTTGGGAGAGTCCAGGAGTTCCAATTTCACCTTGGATGGGACGTCATTTATAAATAGAGGATACCACCCCAATAGTACTCACAG
The DNA here is from genome assembly GCF_003287225.1 of Phascolarctos cinereus. NCBI lineage: Eukaryota > Metazoa > Chordata > Mammalia > Diprotodontia > Phascolarctidae > Phascolarctos > Phascolarctos cinereus. Next base: position 70,230,237 of record NW_027556291.1, on the reverse strand, counting down.
CCTCTTGGGGTTGCTGTGAGGACCACATGAGAAGGAATTTAAAGTGCTTTATCATACTGGAAGCACGTATAAATATCAGTTATCAAAACAGTGTTATATCTTTATAAGAACATGACCCGAGAAAAACGTGCCAATCTGGTGGAGAACCTGCTTGGTTATATGAACCTTAAGGTCATGCAACCAAGGCACCCTAAGTGGAGGCCAAGGACCCACCAGGAACCAATCAGCTGCCCAAGCATAAGTAGTCCCTACTTTTTTGCCAATTAGAGAGTTTCACATTGCCTGATAAGCACCTGCCCATGTGTCACATCTCTCCTAGTTACTCACTCCTACTACGGTTCTGCCAACAGCTCCGAACATCTCTCACCAAACCAGCCAGTGCATACTCATTCTGCATTTCCCCTCTTGTAACCCGTGGTATCGTCAGGGTGGGGATCATCTATACTTGCAAACTCAAACCTTTGTGATTGGAGCAAGGGGCACATCAGGCACCCAGCCTCGAGGCCAAATGCTTGGTACTCCATTTGCAATCGATGGATTCCCCCCCCCCCCAGTGTAACCGACATCGACTTATTGCTGGACGTCCCTAAAAAGAGGCATTGGCATAAGCAAGGAGCCAGCTTAAGTCTTTTGCTTCTTGGCTTTCCTTACACCCAGAATGCCAAGATTCAATCAATCATGCACAGCTGTGTTTCTGGACATGAACACATGCACAGTAAGAGCTTTAGTCTTTTAGTGAGGGGGATGGAGGTGGCAGAACACGGGATTAAATGCAATTATTCAACACTTAAACTTCTTTTCATGAATAATACCAAATTTCCCTGGTGTTCCACTCTCCTTTTTAAACAGATCGAAACTGAGGCTCAAAGAGCAAAAAGGGAATTAACCAAATCCCTTCTGAACCCCCTGCTCAGAAATTGTTCCAAACAAAACCCCAATGCTTCCCCGGCACGGCAAGGTAGCATTTGGAAAGGCCAAACTGACCAAATTCCACAGCTGAAGCCACATGTGCTAAAGCCACTCCGGGCCTCAGAACACAAAAAGCTCGACCCTGGACACAAGGGTCCTGAGGGCTAAGACAGGTAATTAAATGTACATTTTCCGCACCTCCATTGTACAACCTGTTACTTATTAATCCAATCATTATCCACAAATTGGGGGGGAGGAGGCAGCCTGTGTCATTTAAAATGTTATGAACACTCCCTTGTTCAATAGCTGGGAACACTTGTGACTTAGTCTTCGTTGCTAAGGAAACACTGCCAATTAGAAGGCACAAACATAATGGAGAATACACATAGGCTTGCTATCTTTAAAGTTCTATAAAAACAAACAAATCATTCCAACACCCCCAAACAAAAACCCAAATGACCTTATTTGGAGAACTAGTTAATCAAAGTTTATCTTATTGGATGGCCAGGGAACCAAGAAAGAATCAATGAACAAGAACCAAGGTTCTCCAAAAGAGGAGTGAAGGGAATCCATATGGCCCTTGCTTGTACTCCTGACCAGGAGCTTCTGCTTCCTGTGGCAAGGCCTGCTACCCTTCCAGAAAGTCCCCCAGCCACCTGCCTAACTGAGGAAGGGTTCCCTTTTGGGACTGCACAATGATGCTCCAAACAGACACTAGGTCACTGGGCACTTTGTGACAGGCAGGCAATAAAAATTTCAGGGAGTTTTGAAGCCGGGGGTTGGGGAGAAAGGTTTTTAAAACCCTGAAAGTCTGGAAAGTTTGATCAACATGTACTTTATTTTGTATCATTTTATACAGAACAAAAAGTATTACCAAATGCCCTTAGATGTTCCTAGATTCTGTATGACTTGTTTGCTTATAAAAATATCCCATTTCCTACATTTGGAGATGGTGAAAGCCTAGTTTAAAACTCTGACAGAGCCACACCATCTCCACTATGGACGATCCTGCCACCTGGCCACCTCCTTATGCTGTGCTTTTTTTTTTTTTTTGATGAGGCAATCGGGGTTAAGTGACTTGCCCAGGGTCACACAGCTAATTAACTGTCAAATGCCTGAGGCCAGATTTGAACTCAGGTCCTCCTGATGCCAAGGCTGGAGCTCTGTCCATTGCACCACCTAGCTGTCCCTTGTGCTGGGCACTTCTTACCCCATATCCCAGAATCTGAGAGTTGGCAGAGAAATCCATGGCCACCTAGGCAAACCAAACCCAGAGGAATCCTCACTAGAATATCCTGACAAGTGGTCATCCATCAGGTGTCTTCCCAGAGAGCATCAACCCAATAGAGCAAAGGCTTTCCTTAGTTTCCTTTAATGTGTATTATAGAGACCAGTGCAACCCAGAACAGGAAAAGCTGGTTTTAAAAAAAAAAAGGTTGTTTTTTTTTTAAATCAGGGTTCGAAAGAGGCATTTTGGGGTTCTGAAATTTTGCCAAGGCTTCAGATTTCTGGTCAGCATTTTTACGTGCTACATACACTATTTTCAGCTGGGCTAGGCAAATGTACCAGTGCTCTTACCTGAAAGTTCCTCTCCCTAAAAAAACAAACCAAACCAAACCCCAAGTGTCCCTCCTAATTTCTCACTTCCTTCCCGTCAGAAGATGTCAAGGCTCTCCTCCCTTCAGCTAGCTCCTTCCTGAACACCTCCACCTTCCTGACTCCCTAATGAGTCTCCACCTCCACTTCCTCAGAGCCCTCCAGTGGGCTGGGGATGTTTCCATATATCAGTACTTGATGCTGATAGGTAATTTCAAGCATTTGCCCATCTCTTCATCATGTTGCCAATTCTCCCAGGCCTTTCTGTTGCTAAGTTAAGGCACCTGACCAGGGGCGATGCACCAAGCAGCCTCCCCGTGCTCTGGGCAGACAAGATACATGCATCATGGAGGAAGGAGGTGTCACTAACTTTGGGGTGTTGTCAGTGCATAGAGAGGGATCTCTATTGCTCTCCTTACATCCTGCCCAGGCTCATGTGGAAGCAACAGCATGAATTTATGAAAGAGCCAGGCAGGGATAGGTACAAACAATGATGTTAACTGTCCCACACAGGTAAGAGCCCAGGACCTTGCCTTCATTAGCCCCATTCCTCCTACAGAAGTAAGCTAGCTAATGAGCTTCAGACCACTGCTAACCCTCACAGAGAAATCTGGTTCTGTAGAGCAAACTGTTCTATGCTGAATGCAGTCACATGGACCTTGCAAGCTTTATGTTTCTAAACTACTTATCTTTAGGATTCAAGAACCAAAGAAGAGAACAACTGTGCAAGTTACTCCTAAGGAATAGATAAGAACAGGGCTTGCTGCATCAGAAAGACTTCTGTGTCTCTCTGGGGAAGCTGTCCCACCCATCAAGGCTGGTTTAGCTCCTGGGGAGCCTCATACCCTTCTCTCTACCCTGCAGAGTAACTGCTCCATTTGATTACAAAAATGGGCAGCACCAACTCCAGATTTTGTCTCCAAGAGTAATGGCTTGGATGCAAAGTCCTTTAGGGCCTAGTGTGCCTAGACTACCCAAAGGACATCGAACTCAGAATCTGGAGAGCCAGATTCCAGTGGTATCTCTGTGTAAGCCTGGATATCACTCTCCCCTCTAGGCCTTAGTACTAGTTGCGAGCTGGGAAATGAGGGTGGTTGGTCTAAGGCTTAGACCTCAGTCCCTTAGTCACAAGGGGATAAAATTCCATTGGAGAAAGCGTCTGTGTGTGTATGTATAATATATATGCGTATATGTGTATACATACATACTCATACATACATATAGGTGTGAGTGGGGAAGCTGCAGCCTCGAGGCCACATGTGGCCTTCCAAGTCCTTGGGTGTGGCCTTTCGACTGAGTCCAAGTTTGACAGAACAAATTCATTTATTAAGGGGATTTGTTGTGTGACGTTTGGATTCAGTCAAAGGGCTGCACTTGAGGACCTAGAGGGCCCCATATGGCCTCCAGGCCACAGGTTCCCCACCCCTGGTCTAAGCTTATCTCTAAGGACCCTTCCAGTTCTGCCATTCCAGAATTCTAAGAATTCTCCAAATTATTCATAAATACAACCAAAAGCTGGATAGAGAGGAGTGCAAAAACTGATTGCTGGTTCTTGGCCAGTGTGAGGTTGACATGGAGATAGCACTGTACAGCAGAAACAGTGATGTAATCAGATTCCAGACACCCAAGTCTGATCCTGCCTCAAACACCTACTAGCTGAGTGACCATGGATAAGTCAATTAGCATTCTCAGAGCCTCTGGTTCCTCATCTGTAAAATGAGGATGATACTTCTACTACCTACCCTACAGAGTAGCTATAAGAAAACCACTTGGCAAACCTTGAGCCACAGTCTATAGCATGAGTTAAATTGTTGCCTCCATCCCTTCCTCATTACTCACAGAGGTTCAGACCCTCATCACCTTGTGCCAGGAGTACTGCAATAGCCTCCATATTGGTCTCTCTCAAGTCTCTCCCCTCTCCAATCCACACTCCCCACAGCTTCCAAAATGATCAGGTCCCTTTCCAACAAACTGCAGTGGCTCTCTACTGCTTCTAAGGTCAAACTGAAACTCTCAGCTCCAACCAATCACACTAGTCTCATTATATATATATTATTCGCCTTCCTATACTCTGTAGTCTAGTCCAACTGGCCATCTTACTGTTCCATACATACAATTCCCATCTCCACACCTTTGCACTCCATACCTCATGCCTAGAATGTGCTCCCATCTCCCCTTACTTAACTCAAGACTCAACTCAGGCCACATTCTACATGAAGCCTTTCATTTTCTGACGCCCTCACCTCTTAGTGCTCTCCCTACCCAACTACCTTTTCTTTCTGAGAAGGTATACACATATACATACATATATACAAATGTATGTATGTGTGTATATCTCTGTGTGTGTGTCACACACACACACATGCATATATATGCATACACACATTTTTTTCCTCCTCCAATAGAATTTTATCCCCTTGTGAACAGGGAGAGTTTCATTTTTTTTCTTTCTAGCTTCACTGTTTAATAGGGTACTTAACACTTAAAAATACTCGTTGATTTAATGATTCCTTCTGTGCCTGGCACTGGACCACCTGGTTTTTTAATTGATTGCATTTAGGATGATCTGGAGCCCAAAGGGTGGAGCCCTCATTGATGACAGCTGCTTTAAAATATGATTAGCACCTCCTCTGTATGAGGAGGAAGAGAGTTGCTCAAGACAGGGAAGATAAGGAGGCAGGGGCATTACCTTGCAAATAACCATTCCAGAATAAGCAAACGGTAATGTGAGGGTGCACACAGGAACTGTTTTATTGTCCTCAGTCCAGTAATATACAGACCATCAAGGAAGGGGCAGTCTATGTCCTAAGGGAAAAAAAAATCAGATAGATTTAGAATATTACAGATGGGAAGAGATCTTAAGAGGCCATATAAGCTAGCTTTTTCCCCCTGCAGAAGTCTATCTACTGCATCTCTAAAATTCACTTATCCAGGTTCTGCATGACCAAGTCTTTCACAATGACACTAGTTGTTTAAAAGACTTATGTTTAACTGAAATCAACCTCATTTATTTCACAAACACTAGATATAGCAGGGGATAAAAAAATAAAATTAGAAACAATCCCTGACCACAGGCAAATAAAATATGAACATGTGTGACTCTAACAGAAGGCCAAACATGATAGAAAGAAAAAAGGTTTAGGGCAATGAGAGTTCATTTCTGGCTGCAGTAAGCAGAGAAGGCTTCCTGTAAAGAGCCTTAGAAGGATGCTTTAGGCATTCCCCAAGTGTTATAAACTCAAAAGTGGGAGTTGGCATTACTGGTGGGGGTATGAGTACAGTATGAGTAAAGGAAAGGAAGTAGACAAGTGCAGATATGTTTGTGTGAGATCAAGTGGTCTAGTTTCAATGGAGTACAGGGTATGTGAAGGGAACCAGGGAGAGATGAGGCTAGAGAGGTGTTTTTGTGGTCAGTGTGCAGTGTCTTGAAGGCTGGGTTAAGAGTTTCTCTCTCTTTTTTTTTTTTGGTGAGGTAATCGGGGTTAAGTGACTTGCCCCAGGTCACACAGCTATTAAGTGTCAAGTGTCTGAGGCCAAATTTGAACTCAGGTCCTCCTGATTCCAAGGCCAGCGCCCTATCCACTGCGACACCTAGCTGTCCCTAAGAGTTATTCTCTATCCCATCGATGAAGCACTAGGGAGTCCCTGGAGCTTATTGAACAGTGCAATTGATGAGGTTTTGGGGTACTGGGACCCTGAGAATGCCAAAGCAGAGTTGCCTGGAATGACTTCACACAATCAAGCCTTCTCTTAATTAAGTGGCAAAGAGTTTATTGTAACACTTTAGCAAAAGTGGGTAAGGGTCCTTATGGAACCTGCAAGAGACTGAGGATAGTGCTGAAACATGTGGAAAAGGGGCATGGGAAAGGAATGCCAAGGATACTAATTAGGTAATCTAAGGGTCCAGGTCTCTTGGGAGCTATGGATGGGAAAGTGTAGGGAGTATACCAGACACTGAGAGAGTTGTCAGAGGCATAGACCTTGGGGATCTGGTGGGAGGAAGAGTCCTTGGGCCAGCCAGGGGCAAAAATCCCTGGGCCAGGCATCCTCATGTCTGTTTTGATAAGAGAATACAACAAGAGAAAATTTTCTCACAGGCCAGGGCCGTACTAAGAAATTGGGAGGCTTCCAGAGATATGATCTTAGGGCTGGGGCCCGAGCAACCCATCACAACGACTGGAGGTTCTGCATCGGGCTGCAGCTGCAGAAGCTGTATGACAAAAATAAGGTACAAAGCAACCCTTCCCATCATAGCTTGTGGCGTGGAACGATGGACTGGAGAGGGAAATGAGACTGGATGACTATTGGGGGGGGCGAATCTTGTGGCCAGCCCCAGGGGAGGGGCCTTGGCCAGGGGACAGGCCAGCGGAACTTCTTCAGGAAGCAGGTGATTTCGAAGGAGAAGGAACGAGGGAAAAGGGGGAGGAAGGAGGGAAATGGGAGGAGGGGGACAGGAGGAGGGGAAAGGGGAAGGGAGGGGGAGGGAGGAGGGGGGAGGGGGAGGAAGAAGGAAGAAGGGGGAGAAGGAGGGAGGACGGAGACGGGGGAGGTGGAGGGAGAAGGGGGACGGGAGGAGGGGGAGGGGGAGGAGGAGGAAGGAGGGGGACGGGAGGAGGCCCAGGAGGGCGCGCGATTCAAAAGTCAACTCGTGCACTACAAGCTGCCTTTGTCCCGGCCTAGGCCTCCCCTCGCCTCTTATAGGAGACCCTCCAACAACCCAGGTTCCTCTCCCTTCCTCGGAGTGACCCCTGACCCTGGCTAGGCCCCGCCCCTTCCGCCTGCACCTTTAATCTGTCCAGAACCCTCAAAGCCTCCAGTGAGAGCTGGGCGTCCTCCTCGTCTTCGTCCTCATCCTCATCCTCGTCCTCGTCCTCGTCCTCCCACTCCTTACACCGTCTCTTCCTGGCCTGCGCCGCTTTCTGATCGTTGTGGCCCTCCTCGAGCCCTGTCCAAAGCTCGGCCATCGTCCCTCCCGCTCCTGGGAGTCAAAACCAGCCGGGCCCAATATCCGCGCACTCACAGAGCGCGCCTTTCATTGGTCAGAGTCGGTGACGTCACGGGGGCTCGCGCCCTCGCCGCTCTCGTTGCCCCCGGACGCCTGTCCCCGCCCTCCTGACGCTAATCCCACCCCCCCAGGCCGCCACTCTCGCCTTCCCATTGACTGAGACTAAGGAAGAGGGCCCCGCCTACTTCCGCTTTCTTTTTTCCGGGGGTGGTGGAGACGGGCGTGACTGAAGAGGGCCTAAGAACCCTCTGGGGCGAGGGGCAGCGGCAGCTCCGTTGGGGGAGTTTCCCCCCTCCCTCACGCGCCCTCTACCCTTCGTACACACTCGTGCAAATAATTTTGGCAAAAGGGAGACTGGAGCCCAGAAAAGGGAAGGGACTCGGCCAAGGGCGCCCAGCTAAGGGCAGGAAGGGAGGGCCAGGACTTTGAGGTCCTCACGTGCAGCCCCCTACCCCCCATTTAGGAAAACGAGAGGCCCAGAGAAAGGGCGAGTGTTGACTAAATAATGCCTTTGGGTGCGTGTGGAGGACTGGGTGCCACACCAAGCCCCCCCTTAGTCGGCACGTGTAGGGAGAGCGCCGCCCCCCCCCCGCCCGTTCCCGTCCCCTGCCCCATTTCTCTCCTTCCCCGCCCAGAGCCAAGCAGCCCCGGGAAGCTTTCCATCAGCAGGAGGAGCCCTTGGCTGCACCCGTCCTCTTCGGGCTAGAGAGATCCTAGGCTGCAGTGCCCAAGCTGGGTGGGCTCTCTCTAGGGCCGATCTCCCCCTCGGCCCCCTCCTTCTGAGAGGAGAAGGTGCTTGCTTGTGGTTGCACCCTCCTAGAATCTAGGGCTGCCCCGAAAAGCCCCCTAGAAATGAGATCCTCCCACCCCGTTCCCTTTACTGAGAGAGAAACCGAGGCCCCAGATGGCCAAGGGTTTAGAGGTTTAGACAGGCTTTAAAGCTGTCAGGACCCTAGCCTCTCTTGTTCAGTCCTACATTTGGGAGAGGGGGGACAGGGAGGGAAGGAACCTGCTCGAGGTCACACGGATAGTCTGTGGCAAAGCTGCAACTTGAACTCGGTCACAGAATTGGCATTCCCAGAATCACAGGCTTAGAGCTGGAAGGGACCTTAGGAGCCCCCTAGTCCCACCCCCTCCAGAAAAAAAGGAAACTCAGTATCAGGGAGAGCGTGAGAAGCAGAGTCAGGATTTAAACCCACGTGTCCTGGACCCAGACCCATTGTGGAGTCTCCAAGTTGGAGGTGTCTCTCATCTGCAGCTTCTCAGAGGGGTCATCCATCCCACCTCTGCTTACACTGACCAGGAATTCACTACATCCATTCCTTGTCAGGGAGCTCTAATTGTTAGAAAGTTTTCCTCCATGGTTTGGAATCCACCAACCTGTAACTTCTGCCCACTGCTCCCAGTTCTACCCTCTGGAGTGAGGAACAAATTGAATCCCCCTTCAAATACTTGAAGATAGATATCGTGCTCTCCCTTACACAAGAGATGAATCTTGTTAGATGTCTGCCCTTGGTTTGCTCAACAGAATCTCCTGCAGTCAGGATTTAGTTCATTGGGCCAATGAGACTATCTGTTTGAAATCTCCTTTCCTAGAGTCTAGGATATGTATCTCACAGTGTCCAGAATCCTCTTCCTTGGCTGCTTCAAGCTCTAAGATGACATTGTAGCTTCCCCCTGCCATCCTCAAGTCTCCAGTCATTCCCCCAGCACCAACTGGTTCCTCATGGTTGGTCAGAATCAGGTCTGGAGTAACTGTTCCACTCCTGAGATCTAAACTCTCAGTGGAATGGCACTAGATCCAGAAAATGAAAGCTCCCCATCACTCCTGTGTCCTACCCCAGTGCTAACTTTGTCATCTACTCCCTGTCCTTTGTCATCTTAGTAAAGCATAATCCATTTCCTCCATTTGTCCCCAGCTGTAGCTGTTCCTCCTCTTTTCTTCACCCCAGTGCTCTCCACCATGATTTCCCCTCACATGGATTCCCACATTTGTGTGTCCCTTCTTGGCACACACTTCTTTGCCTACAGCCCCATCAGAAGTATTTCCATTCATCAGGGACTCCCTTTCTAGTCCCTGCTTAGAGTCCCCTCTCACTGATATCTGAGGTTAAAGTATATCTTTCTATTCCAAATGCTAAGGTCTATTTGTGTGTATTGCTCAAACTCTGTGCACTACTGTAAGAGGCAGCATGTTATTTCTTCCTCAGCATTACTTGGCACCTCTTCCACCATGTTACTTTTTTCTAGGTCTCCCTAACATTCAGTTTTCCAGTCCTATCTGGGCATCTGCCTCCTTGCTTCTCAAATTTCAGTCTAAAGCTCTCCTGGTGAGGTCAGTGAGCCTCCCGCCAAACATGTTCCACTTAGCCCTCATGAGATGTGACTTGCCAGGCCCTTTCCAAGAGCCTGTTTTTCCCATATCTTAAGCCATGGTCCAAAAACTTTCTCTTCCAAACCTTCAACTACAGGAGAAGATGCAAGTACCGAGTGTGCCCCCAAGTCTTTCTGTTTCCTATCCAGGACTTCAAAGGTTCTCCAGAGGCAGCCTGGTCAAGTGGAAACTGTGCTCTCTTGGCATTAGGGAGACCTGGGTTGAACCTCTGGCTCCTGTACTCGCTATTTATAAGACTGTGGGCAAATCAGTTTTCCTCTCTAATCCTCAGTATTCTCATCTAGAAAATGGAATTAATCATAGTATTTAACCCAACAAGTTTGTTGTAAAGTTCAAATGAGATGTTTGTCAAGTGCTTTGCAAACCTCAAGGTGCTAGAGAAATACCAGCTATTATTATTAGAGACAACATTGCCAATTTCTTCTGATGGTGTCATTCATTCCCCTGTGTCCTGTTGACACCATTTGAATATCCAGCTGTTTACTTCTCATATCTTCCTCTCTCTCCAAAGCCCTAACCATCATTCAGAAGAGATAAAACAACACATATGCCCCCAAATTATTTTAGTTTCCTAACAAGCACTTCATAGTTCCTAGAAATCCTTTCCAGGTTTCTTCTAGTGCAGACATTCATCTCCACATCAATCATGAGAAGTAGGAGGAATAGGTAGAAGAGACTGGCAAAGATGACAGAAAAGGAAGAAGCAATATAGGTCAGCTCATTCCCTAAACTATATCAGCAAAGTCCAAGGAAGAGCACTAGAATGTGTTGTGATCAGATTACCCAAGAAGCAGTCATTATTTTTCTAGCCTGTGTCATCATAGGGAAACATTCAGGGTCTTTAGGGTATGGAGAAGTAGTTCAGTCAGCAAGGCTTATACAATACTGTCCAGCTCCAGGACTGACTTGAAGCCTGCAACTGAATGATCAGCAAATCTGCAGTTCCATTACTCTAAACCTTGAGAGAGTTCCAGCTAGGTGACAGGAGCCAGGACCAGAACTGGTCTACTTAAGCTCCAACCAGGGGCAAGCCTGCAGTCACGTCAGCCAGACTCAAACTGTGGTCAGAAACTTGCAGAGCCAGATAAAAGGGCAGTTATCAGACTTCATCCTAAATCATACTGCTTAGGATGAGCTAAAAATTTGCAGTTCGCTGGCTTGAGAAGTCCTCAAAGAATACAGCATTTAATACTCAGAGAAAGCAGCAGGACCCCAGAGTGGAAATGAGGACCAAACAATTGACTTATAGTCCCTCTAGAAATGCACAGAACCTGGCCCAAACACAAAGTTCCAATTCAGGAACTAAGATTGGGAAAATGAATAACTTTTAAAAGACATTCAAGAAAAAGAGCTGTTATAGAATTAGAGATGCTCGAGACATAAATGAAAAAAAAAGAAGAAAATAATTGCGCACAATATCTACAAGCAAAGCCCCCAAAGAAAAACACAATTTGGTGACAAGATCGACAAGAACTCCTGGGGGAAAATGAAGCAAGAGTTTAAAAATCATACATGTCAATCTCTAGGGTTAGGGTTTCAAAGAATTGAAAAAGAATACTAGAGGAAAGACTTGGAAAGAGAATTAATAGCTTAGTACAGGAGGTACAAAACTTTTCCCAAATAACAGACTCCCTGAAAATTAAATTGCACCGAACAAAAAATATTAAAAAAAAACCAAAGTCAAAATTCTGGAAAAAAAAGAAAATATGAGATATTTCATATAAAAAACAACTGATCTGGATAAGAGGACAAGGAGAAAAATATGTGGGAGTCATTGGACTAGACAGAAAAAGGTCAAGAATCTCTATGAAAATAATGAAAAAGGGCAGATGCGAACGGACCTAGCATTACTGTGTCTCAAACTATACTACAAAGCAGTAATCATTCAAACTATTTGGTACTAATTAAAGTTGCTCAATTAATTAAACTACTAATTAAAGTAAGTAATTAAGGAATAATTAAATTACTAATTGAAGTAATTTTGGATTTTTACCAATTAAAGAGTAAAAAGTTGATCAATGGGACAACATACAGAATACAACATACAGGAGCTAAATAACTCAGTAGCTTAGCTTTTGATAAACCTAATGACTCCACGTACTGAGTTAAGGACTCATTGTTCTACAAATACTGCTGAGAAAACTAGAAAGCAGTGTGCCAGAAATTAGATTTAGACCAACACCACACTCCGTATACCAAGATAAATTCCAAATGTATCCAAGACTTGGATATAAACAGTTACATTATAAAGAATTTAGAAGAGTAAGGAACAAATTACCTTTGAGATCTATGGCAAATATAAGGGACAGAGAGGATTACAGAAGAAAAAAATAGACAATGTTGATTAATTCCCCCAATCATTATTAATTAAATCAATACAAATTCATACAACTCTGTGTTTCCATCTCATGCCTATCAGATTGGGGAAGATGACAAAAAAAAAATAAAATAACATGTTGGAGGGGCTCTGGGAAAGCAGGCACATTAAATTCATCATTAGTGGAGCTGTGAATTGGTTCATCCGTTCTGGAGGGCAATTTGGAACTATGTCCAAAAAGTCAGTACACTGTGCATACCCTTTGACCTAATGATAAAATTACTATAGCCCAAAGAGATCAAAGAAAGAGGAAAGAGACCATATATGTACAAAAGTATTTATAGCAGTTCTTTGTGTAGTAGCCAAGAAATGGAAATTAAGAGTGCCCATCACTTGGGGAATAGTTGAACAAATTATGGCATATGAATATAATAGGATGTTATTGTACCATAAGAAATTATGAAATCATTTCAGAGAAATCTGGGAAGACTTATATGAACTGATGCAGAATGAAGTAAGCAGAACCAGGAGAACAATTTATATACAATGATACCAACACATAAAGACAAAAAACTTTGAAATACTTAAGAACTCATCAATAAAATGATAAACTATGATTTCAAGGGACCAGCAACAAAGCATGCTACATATATCCTGACAGAGAGCTGAAGGACTCAAGATACAGAATTAGACATGCATATTTGGATGTGGCCAATTTGGGGATTTGTTTTGCTCAACTACGCATATTTGCTGCAAGGATTTTGTTTTGTTTTTATTGAAAGGGGTGGTGGAAAATAAAATAAATGAGTATTAATGGAAAATATATGCATTCAAAAAATAAAAACAAGTAGGCTGATCACTTGCTGATGAATTCTTTGGCCATAGCAAGCCAGGAAATTCTTAATGGACAATCTTTGTCTAATGACCAACAAATTGATATGCTACCAGAAAAACTGAATAATATGCAAGTTGCTCCTCTCATCACAAGTGAACATAAAGGACTTAAAGAAATTTCAGCTAAATGGAAACATTGTTCACAATCAGACAAATTAAGGAGTGAAGGAAGTTAGATTTATCATCATTGTGCTGCGAGAGGCCTACCTTCTTCATCATCACTAGCAGTAATTGCTGACCAGCTGTCACTAACAGAAAGATGAGCAAAGAGCCCTGGGAGCACCAACTTCCCACCCCCACCCCAGACCACCATTCCTTTTGCCCAGCTCAGACCTCATAGTCATCATCTAGGAAAGTAAATCCTGTGGAAAGGGGCCAGCTATTCCCATCAACTGTCAGCTGCAGGACAGGCAGGCCAACCTTATTGAAGCAGTGGCAAACCCTGAGGCAGAGACAGGAAGCAGTATGTGCCAGGCAAGTCAGAACACCACCAGCGCCTTGGCCATCTCCACTTGAACCCTGATAATGACAGCTGTGGGCTGCAAACTCAAGAGCCTTTGGAATGACGATGCTTCCAGCCCAGTGCCTTCATCCATCATTCCAGGAAGCAGTTCCTTCGGAGATGCATCCAAGCATATGAACCTACAAAGGCATCAGCCACATCTAGTGAATACCCAGAAAAGAAAGTTCCTGACACCAGAGCTCTTGGTAATTTCAGGTGGCTCCACCTCAGGAACTGATTTTTTTTTTAATCGGTGGAAATGACATTAAACAAGAGATATGCCCATCTGCTTCGCCACAGCGAAGGACAAACAACAGCCCCCCCACCCCAGTACCAGAGGACCTCTCCATCCAACTTGTAGCTGAAACCTTCCATATGTATTGTCTCCCCCATATGTGACTGTGAGCTCCTGGAAAGCAGAGACTGTCTCACATTTCTGTTTGTTCCCCCACCACTTAGCACATAGTTAAGTACTCATTACATTCTTTAGTCATTCATTCATCATATACATCGAAGTAGTAAGAACCATGGAGAAAGATAAGAAAATGCATCTCCCTCTCTTCTTTGTAGAGGAAGGGGTCTCTACATGGAGCAGTATGCAGAACTGTGACTTGGAGGATTGGTTGGTTAGATTTGCTGAAATACTCTTTCTTTGCCTTTCTTTTGTATTCCCTGGTACAAGAGCTGCCTCCCTGGGACAGATGGAAGAAGGGCTTTATTTGAAAAGTAAAATTTTAGAAAAAAATCAACAAAATATTGTTTAAAAAAGTGGGTGGTGTATTGTGAGTTTGTTAAATTTCAACAGGTCCTCTGTCACATCCTGGATGAATTTGCTTTACTTTCATCTCCTCCCCTCTCCCTTCCTTTCTTCCCTTTCCCCCTCCCTTCCCCCTCCTCTCCTCCCCTCTCTCCTTCTCTCTTCTCTTCTCCTCTCCTCTCCCCTCCTTTCTTCCCTTTCCCCCTTCCCTCCCCCTCTCCTCCCCTCTCCCCTCCTTTCTTCCCTTTCCTCTCTCCCCTCCCCCTCCTCTCTTCCCCTTTCTCTGTCTCTCTTCTCTTCTCCTCCCCTCTCCCCTCCTTTCTTCCCCCATTCCCCTTCCCCTCCCCTCTTCTCTCCTCTCCTATTCTGCTTATCTCACCCAGGCTGCAAGTACAGTGGCCACTCACAGGCCCAATCCCAATACTGAACTTCATGGAACCTTTGATTTGCTCTGTTCACAACCTGGCCTGGTGCCCCTAAACCTTAGACAGCCTGGTGGTCTTCTATTCCCAAGGGCTCCAAATACTGGTGCAGATGCTCAAAAGGCTTTAGCCCTATTGTAGGTCAGAAATTCCTGATTCAAGAGATGCCCCAGCCTCGGCCTTCCCATCAGCAGGACACCCACCATTCACTTACCAAGAAGACTGAGAAACTTTGTTTTGGCTGTGTCAGGCCTTCCTCTGGTCACCTCCATCCATCCATTTCATGAGGGCGTCACTGCTCAAAGGGATGCATCTCTTCATTCCGGGATCACTGATGTGATTCCTCAGACTTCATGAAACCCATGAAGCTTCATCCTCCATCTGTGGAGCATTTTGCCCTTTGCTTCTTCCTCAAAAAGGCCAAAGCCATGCTCTGGGGGAAGATTCAAATACAGTTCTCTTACCTCTTTTCAGGTTAAGTGTCTTTTCCTTCTTTTTTTCTCTTCTAAGTGACATTTTCCCACTCCCAGCCTCTTGCTCCTGATTTCAATTTGCCCCCATAATTCCTGGGAATTTTCCTTCCTGGCTTTCTGCTTACATATCTCCCATTTTGTCAGGATTCCTTTCCCTGTACTATGCTTTACAGCCTTTTGGGAAAGGTTCCATGGTACTTCCTCTTATAACAAGGCTGACAGACACATCAAAAGGACATGGAGCCAGAGCTGTGTCTCCAACAGTGGGGAGGGGATTGCACTAGGTCATGTATACACTCTAATCTTTTTTTTTTTAACTAAGCAATGGGGTTAAGTGACTTGCCCAGGGTCACACAGCTAGTAAGTGTTATGTTTCTGAGGCTGGATTTGAACCCAGGTCCTCCTGACTCCAAGGCTGGAGCTCTATCCACTGTGCCACCTAGCTGCCCCTACACTCTAATCTTTTGGGACTAAATACACATAATTAGAGGTGGCTGTTCAGTTCATAGACTCCTAGAGCTGGAAGGGTTCTTAGAGGCCAGCTAGTCCAACCCCTTCATCTTACAAAGGGGGAAACTGAGGTCCAGTGAGGGGAAGAAACTTGCCCAGGGTCACAGAGGTAGAATTTGACTCCAGGTTGCTCTTTCCATTCCTAGTACCATGGACAGGGATCACTTGGGGACTGGAAAATAGAACAGAACTCCGAGGTCCTGGGAAGAGCATCAAACACACCCCTTTGGGCTCCTTTGCTCTAAACAGGGAGTCCTTCCAGGCCAGGTGACAGTATTAAAGCAGATCCAGAGGCAAATCCAGCTTCAGCCACCCAGTTTCTACCACAGTGGAGCTGTCTGAGGGTCATGACGTAGCCTGTACCTTCCTCAGCCCACACAGAGCCACATCTGGTGTGCACCTGTACCTGAGCAGGAATGCCCTCTACAAGTTATGTAATAAACAAAGGGAGGCAGTAAAATTCCGCATCTGCCCATAGGCCTCCGGGGTAGGGCAGCCTCCACCTCCAGAGGCTGCCCATTCCACCTGAAGGCAGTCCTCCTGGGTAGGAAGTCTGTCCTGGCACTGAACCCAAATGGCCCTCCCTGCCACATCCACATCCAGAAGGAGAATTGCTCCTGGTTCTGGCCCCTAGGACCAAGCAGAATAAGTCAAATCCTTCCACAAGGCAGCTTTAAAAAACCCAGAGACAATTATCTTGTTCCCTTTAATAGGTCTTCTCTCCAGGCTTAATGGCCCCAGTTCCTTTAAGCCAGTCTCCTATGGCATAGCCTCCCATCCCTTCAGCATTTTTATTTTTCTCTCCTGGACTCAGTCCAGTGGGTCAATGTTGTTCTGCTTATCCTGGTGCCTAGAACTTGATCCACTACCATGGGTGTGGTGGGACCAGGGCAAAGGACAATGTTCCTTAGGACCCACCTCATTGGAAACCTTTCTTCATGCCACCTGATATCACATTAGCTCTTCGGACAACTGTGTCAGTCACCATGATGGCTCACAGGGATCTTGCAGTCTCCTAAGAGCCCTGGTTGGTTTTCCAGCCACCATGGCTATCTCTCCTAGCTATGGCTTTCTGATCCTGTACTCTCAGAATTGCTTTGGGGAAACCAAGTAAGGGATATGACTGATGGGAGGAGCAAATCCTGTTTCCCCTGGAGTATGAAGGATTCAAGGCCTCCCCTCGGCTCCCAATGGCCCTCACAACTCCTCTCTGCCCCATTCTACCCCAGCTGCTTCTACCTCTGGGAGGATGTTTGCATTGGAGCACTGGCTGTTCCTTCAGCCTTTAATCTCTCCTCATCAAGTCATTCTTTTTTTTTTGGGGGGGGGGGCTAGGCAATGGAGTTAAGTGACTTGCCCAGGGTCACACAGCTATTTAGTGTTATGTGTCTGAGGCCGGATTTGAACTCAGGTACTCCTGAATCCAGGGCTAGTGCTCTATCCACTGTGCCACCTAGCTGCCCCCTTAAGGTCTTCCTTGACTCCTCATTATCTTTTTTTTTTTGAGGGGGGGCCTAAGCAGTGGGGTTAAGTGACTTTCCCAGGGTCACACAGCTAGTAAGTGTTATGTGTCTGAGGCCAGATTTGAACTCAGGTCCTGTGCTCTATCCACCACACCACATAGCTGCCCCTTAAAGTCATTCTTTCTTGAATCATCTTCCGGCTCCTTCCTTTTTGGTCAGCTCTGCCTCTGTAGAGGCAGCTTGGGAGAGCAACGGAGAGAGTGCTGGGCTTGGAGTAAGGAAGACCTGAGTTCAAATCCAGCTTCAGACATATTCCAGATGTGTGATCCTGGGCAAGTCACTTAATCTCTGTCTGCCTCATTTTCCTCAACTGTAAAATGGAGATAATAAGCAAAGGATATTGTGAGGATCAAATGAGATCATATTTGTAAAGGGCTTAGCACAGTGCCTGGCACATAGTAGGTGTTTAATAAATGATTGCATCCTTCCTTCCTCTGACTTTACCTCCGCACCCTCCCCTGCTTGCTACATAGCTGAAACCTGTCCACACAGGTATGGCTCTTCAAGGCCCAGTTCAGGTCTCACCCGCTTCCTTGCCTATCCCTACCCTCTGAGTAAAGGCTTCCTGGTCTGTGCTGGTGCCTACACATTTTTGCCCAGGGTGTCCTTCACACCTAAAATGTTCTCCCTGCCCACCTCCGCCTCTTGGAAATCCTAGCTCCCTTCAAGGCAGGGCCTAAAAGCCACTGTCTCCAACAGGTCTTTCCTGAATCCCTAAATTGCCAGCTCCTCCCATAAGTACTTTGCTTTAATTTTACTTACTGACTTTGTATATAATATCTATCCATCCTCCTGCCCCAACACACACACACACACACACACATACACATACATACACACACGCACACATACACACACGCACCCCCCCCCCCATAGAATGGAAGCTCTGTGGTGACTGGGGTTGCTTCACTTCTTTATGTCTTCATATTACTGGCACAGTGCCTGGCATATCACAGGCATTTCACGCAGATGCATTTCATATAGAATTGAATTGTAGACATGCCTGTTTCCCCAGTCACATTAGGAGAGACCCAGGATGGGGGGGGGGAGAGAGAGAGAGAGAGAGAGAGAGAGAGAGAGAGAGAGAGAGAGAGAGAGAGAGAGAGAGAGAGAGAGAGAGAGAGAGAGAGAGAGGAGAGAGAAGAAAGAAAGAAAGAAGAGAAAGAAGAAAGAAAAGAAGAGAAAGAAAAAAAAAGAAAGAAGAAAGAAAGAAAGAAAGAAAGAAAGAAAGAAAGAAAGAAAGAAAGAAAGAAAGAAAGAAAGAAAGAAAGAAAGAAAGAAAGAAAGAAAGAAAGAAAGGAAAAGAAAGAAAGAAAAAGAAAAGAAAGACAGACTTCTTCATCTATCCCATGGTGCCAGTGAGCCTGGGGACTGACATACAGTAGGTGCTCACTGCAGAGAAGCAGGTGATGTCCCAAGGTCATCTCAAACTCCCTCCTTCCCAAATGGAACTGATGCTCGTCCCCCCAAACTCAGCTCTCTGGCTCACTCTGCTGTCACCAGAGCCCCACCCTCCTTCCCATCACTCAGCTTTGCCTAAACCTCATTGTCACCACTGCCTCAGCACTCTCTCAGCCCACGTGCCCACCCACTCGATTGCCAAGGCTTGTCTTTTTTCTCTCTGTCACAGCCCTCATCTCTCGTGACAGCCAGCCTCCAGCCAGGCTTGGGCCCCCATCACCTCTCACCTGGAATTCCAACAAGCCTCCTCAGGGGTCTGTTGGCCTGAGCTCTCTCCCCTCTCCAGCTCATCCCACACACAGCTGTCAAGGTGATTATTGCCTCCAGAATCAAATAGAAATCCCCCCTGGTTGGCATTTAAAGCCTCCACAGCCTGATCCCAAGCTCCCTTTCGAGCCTTACCTCCCATTACTCCACTCTGGCCAACCTGGCCTTCTCACTGTTCCTCGCACACAGAACTCCTATCTCCCATCTTTGTACCTTGGCTCTGTGAAGCCTCCAGGCCTGGAATACACTCCTTCCTCACCTCCACCTCCCAGAATCCCTAGTTTCCTTCTCAGTTTAGTTCAAGCACTACCTTGGACATGAGGTCTTTCCTGATGCCCCCAGCTGGTAGTGCCTCCCCCTTAGTCCAGCCCTTCCCCCCATCACTTAGTATTTATTTGGTATAGACTAGACTATTAGGTCCTTGAGGGCAAGATCCACTTTTCCTTTTGGTTCTGAACCTGCAGAGCCAGCACAATACCCGTCGCCCAGTAGGCCCTTCATAAGCACTTGTTGGCTGATTGAAGCTGACTCTTTTCTGATGGGTTCCTGGTTCCTAGCTTTCCCTATCCTCCTCCTCCTTGTTCTCCTTCTCCTCTCCCTCCCTCCCTTTTCCTCTTCCTCCTCTTGTAATCCTTTCCAGCATCCTTTCCATGGAGGGGGGGGGATGGGGGGAGGCTGCTGGCTGAAAACCTAGGAACTGCACCCCCTAGTATTCCCTGCCCCCCAGAGCAGAGGCCCCAGGACCCTGGCTGGGTGATCTGCCCCTTTACCCCACCACTCACCAGCTGAAAAGTTCAGGGAGTGGTCTGGGTGGGAGTGGAAGATCAGACAAGTAAAGGGACCCTCTGCTTCTTCCGGCTCTCTGTCTCATTCTCTCCCTCTGGGACACGTCTCCTGCCCCCTTTCCTAGCTCTCTATCTCTGACTTTCATGGGACAACTTCACCACCACTAGACCTCCAGGAACACCCAGGAGAGGCTCAGAGGGGACACATTGCCCATCCCCCACATCTCCTGGCCCAGGAGAGCCCTTGCTGCCTGAGCCCTGAGTGGGTCTGTCTGAGCTGATAGCCTTTGGGACAAGGGCACCCCTCCCTGCCACCTCAGGTCCCTCTCTGCCACCACATTACGTTGGCCCCCCAGGAAAAAAAAAGAGCTTATGAGCTTGTTGAAGGGAAGATTCTTTGCTCCATCCCTCCTTCTTCCCTGGCCCTGGAAATCTCACACCAGCAGCCTCTCCCTCTTGCTTCCACTCTCCTCCACTTCTCATTAGGAAGCTCTTCCTCTTTCCTCCCCCAACATGGTCTTGGCTTTTCCCATCCTTCTTGGAGCTGGGAGGACCCTCAAACATCACCTTGTTGACCCTCCCATGAGACTGAGGAGGGAATTGAGGACCAGAGAGGCAAAGAGACTTGGGCAAGGTGGTCTCCAGACTACCCAGCAATCTGTCCTTTGAGGACAGGCCAGACAGGCAGGGTCTGAAGGAGGAAGGGTCCTGGCCTGGGCCCCAACCCCCCCAATCTGAAGTCCCTGAGCCTCTCAGGGCTGTGATGGTGGGGGTTCTGGGGACAAAGGCCAAGCTAATTGCTCTCCCCACTGAGAGCTGCTATGTCCAGGGCTCTTCTCCCAGAAATACTCTTGAGGAGAGTTAGCTTCCTGGGATTCAAGAAGCCGTGCTCAAGCCCTGAGGGGTGCCCCTGTGCTCCAGCTCTCCCTGCCCTGGTCAGGCAGTGCTAGGCAAGGTGATCCCAGCCTCCTCCCAGCCAAATCACTGTCCTCTGGGGCCTAGTGTAGAGACAACTGAGGTGGCGGGGAGCTCCTCCAAGGCCCACTCCTTGGTCAGCCCGGCCTTGCTGGCCTGTGCAGGCCCCCAATCCAATCCAGCAAGCACTCAGTCATCACCTTTGAGCACTTAGGAAGTCCTAGGCACTGTGCTCTGAGCTGGGGATGCAATGACAAAAATGGAAATGGTCCCTGCCCTCAAAGAGATTATGTTCTTCTCCTCTCCCAGCTCATGGCCCTCTAGGTCTTGGAGACAGAAAGGATCTCCAGGTCGTGTGGTCTAGCCCCCAGCCTTTTGGCTAGTCAAGGTCCTACTAGGCTCATTTGAGACAGAAATCAATTGAGGCCTGGGGAGGTTCAGTGACTGGCCCAAGGTCATAGAGCAAGTTAGTGTCTGAGGGAGACCTGGAGCCCAGGACTTTTGTCATTCCTAGGGTAATACTTTTTTAAAAATTGGTGTGGGGGTGCCCCCAAAAGCCTCAATGTGCCCTGCTCACTCTCTCTCCTCAGCCCCAACTCCAGACCCATAGGTCCAGAAGGATAATTCTAGACATGTTCTGGCCTCCTCAGATCCTCCAGTCTTGCTGGCTTTCAAGTCAATAATGATTTCTTTCCTAAAAACTTCCTTCCACTGGGGGTTGGACGGTGCCTCTGGCTCTGTTCCTGATGGAAACTGAAGGCTGCCAAGGGCTTTGGGTCGCTGTTTTTCTTTAAGGAAATTTTTATTTCAAGCACAAGCCTTCT
The DNA here is from genome assembly GCF_003287225.1 of Phascolarctos cinereus. Classification (NCBI taxonomy): domain Eukaryota; kingdom Metazoa; phylum Chordata; class Mammalia; order Diprotodontia; family Phascolarctidae; genus Phascolarctos; species Phascolarctos cinereus. The sequence continues at coordinate 70,208,682 of NW_027556291.1, read as the reverse complement.
GAGGCTTCCAAGTTCTTGTGGGTTTCTCTGTGGACCTTTCCAAGGGTTGGGGAATTTGGTGGGAGAAGCCACCAAGACATGACAGCCTCACACCTCCCTCCTCTCCTGCCTCTCCCACCCCTAATCCTCCACTCCTGAGATCGCCTTTCCAGGAAGAGACTAGACCTTGTGTGCTCTGGAAGCAAGTCACCCCACTCCACCCAGTCCAATAGAGCCAGAGGAATATTCCCTCAAGCCTGAACCAGTGCCTCCCTCTTCCCCTCCCCCTGCACATACCTTAAACAACCTTTTTGAGGAGAGCAGGGAATCATTGGGTCCTTGCGGGGTGAAGGGCACCTCTGGAGATCATTTCACACATTCTCCACCTCCCCCTGGTAGGTCATTTCATCCATCCTCCTTCCTCTGTGTAGGAGAACACATCAGCCATCTCTGATGATAAAACTCTGGGGGAGAGAAGGAGCCATGTGCAGAGTCAGGCTTGGTCACACAAGCTTCAAGCCACCCTTGTACTCTGGGTGAGTGCAAGATCCGGTCTTCCACCCTCTCCCATCTCACCTGATCCTTAGCCTCTATTCCCAGCTACAGAGAAAAGAGCAAGGAGAGGATGAGCAAGAGGGGATGTCCAAGGCCTTTAAAACAGAATTCATTATCTTTTCCCCGAAACTCTTCCCCCCTTTCTAACTTGTCCAAAGTACCACCCAGTCCCCTAGGCTCCCAACCTCGGTGTCATCCTCAAGTCCTCATTCTCTCGTCCATCATATGCAGTTTGTTGCCAATTCTTGTCAATTCCATCTTCCTGCCATGTCTTGTTTCTACCCCTTCTCTCCTCTTACACTGCCACCATCTTGTGTGGTCCCTCGTCACCTCTCTCCGGATTATTGCAATAGCTGCTGGTGAGTATGCCTGCCCCAAGGCTCTCCCCACTCCAATCCATCCTCCATTCAGCTGCCAAAGGGATTTTCCTAAAGTACAGCTCTGACCATGCCGCCCCCATACTCCATAAACTCCAGTGACTCCCAATTGCCTCCAGGAGCAAATGGAAAATCTTCTGGTATTCAAAGACCTTAATAACCTGTTCCTTTCCCATCTTTCCAGTCTTCTTACACATTCTCCTAATCCAATGACACTGGCCTCCTCACTGTTCCTCACCCTCTATCTCCCAACTCCGGGCATTTTCACTAGCTGTCCCCCATGGCTGGAATGTTCTCTTTTCTGCCTCGTGGCTTCCTTTAAGGGCCAACTAAAATCCCACCTGGCACAAAAAGCCTTTCTTGACTCCCTTAATGCTAATATGTTCCTTCTGAGATGATCTCAACGTTCCCCTGCCTAGAGAGTGTTTGTAACTGGTCGTTTGCATGTTGTCTCCCCCATTAGGTCCAGAGCAGGGACTGTCTTTTATCTTTCTTCGCATCTCTAGGGTTTAGTGGTTCCTAGCACATGTAGGTGCTTACTGAGTGCTCAGTGATGGACTGCTGAACTTCAGCCTGGGCTTGCCGGCACTAACTAGAATAGATTCATGATCACTAATTGTTAAATTTTCAACGAGTGCACTTCTACCTGGAAATCAGCAAGTGCTACACATCAGGGCTTGCTTCATTGTTTTGTTCATTGTCTAGAGTTAAGAAAGTGATGGAGGAAAGTGTTAATAATGCAGATTAAATGTAAAAGTGTGTCGGAAGCTAATTCTTCCTAAAGGGCCCCTAAAGGGCACACCTGAGGTTCCATAATGACCACCAGTGATTCCTCATTACCACCACCTTGCCATGTGGCAATCAGTTAATCAATCAGTTAATTAATCAACCAATGACTACTTATTAAGTACTTATCCTATCCTAAGCATAGGGTATATAGAGACCTTCAGAGAGCTACTACCAGATGTCCAGAAGATGGCGCTCAATTTGGAGGCGGGGGAGGAATACAGGAGTCTGGTGAGGCCTGGCCTAGAGGGCACATGAGGGTAACTTTCCAATTTCCTAAGGATCACTGGCTAGAAGAAGGAAGGACTTGTTCTGTGTAACTTCAGAGGCCAGAATGAATTCTGCACAGGCAGTGGAAGCCGATTTCCACTTGGTGTAAAGACAAGCATTCAAATAAACAGAAGCATCTCAAAAAAGGAATGAGGTGCTTTAGGTGAGGGAGGGCAGGGGGTGGGTCAGAGGACTCCTAGATTTTGAGCTCATTCTACAGAGGAGGAAACTGAGGCCCGGGGACCCGAAGGGCCTTGCCCACCATCACACAAGTAATAAGGAACAGAAGTTGGATTCAATACCGGGTCCTCCAACGTCACACCCAGCACTCTTCCCTTTGCACTGTGCTGCTTTCTTGAGTGAACTCTCTGGCAGCCCGGAGGTGCTAGAGGACCCCTTGCTAGCTATGTTGTCCAGAGGCCTTCTGTACTAAGTAATAGCTGGGCTGGATGCCTTTGGAACGCTCTCCCAGGGCTGTTTTTCTGAGGTTCTATGAAATTGTCCTCATCGGGGGAGCAATAGGGAAGGGGAGGCAGCCCTGAGTTTGTGACTTCCTGCTCAGTATCTATCTTCAGGTTTTGTGGGGAGCTGCTATGGTAGAAAAGCATCTTATGGCCAGAGCCCAAGTGGCAGCAGCAGCCAGGAGGACTCAGACTGGGGCGCTCCTCTCCAGATCCAGAAATAGGAGGGAAAAAAAGCTTAGAGGAAACATGAGGTCACTGGACAGAGCCAGCCGGGCCCCCAGGGCAGTCTGTGGGCTGCAGGGAGATGTGGGAAACAGTTCTTAGCAGGGCCTCAATGATGTGTCAGTGGCTGGAAAACAGGTTGGAAAATGAGAAAAGGTGAAAGGAATGGGCTTTACCGAGCCTGGGGAAAATGAGGTTTGGAGGAGGAGCGGGTAGGAGACAGGACAAGACAACCTAATTTCTCTGTCTGGGGACATTTGAGATTGGGGAGTCTGTGTGGGCTCGGCTCCAAAGCCCAACAGTGCTGGCCCCGACTGTGGATTGAGGGACAAACCCTAAAGACTGGGAGGAAATCCTTGGCCTTCTCTCCCCATGTTACAGGCTCTCCATGTTTGTGCAATGTTGTGCACATGAGGATTTAGAGAAGCAGGGAACCAGGCAACTGTAACCCTATCCCCCAGCTCCTCTAGCCAGGTGCAGGCTGCTCCATGCCAAGCCCAGCTGGATGGGAGAGGGGAGGAAGGGCTGGCCGCTCTCTCCTTCACCTCCCTATGGTGGGTTCTGGGGAACACTGTACATTACAGAAGGAGTGGAGAATGTCGGGTCAGGTGGAGGAGAGCCTTCTTGAGTCAGCTGACCAACCTAGTTCTAGCTCTGGCTCTTCTATGGACTTTCTCCGCACGACCTTGGCCAAGTCCCTCTTCCTGTCTTGGCTTCAACTTCCTACTCTTTAAAGTGAGGGGCTGTGGAGTAAATAGCCTCATGGAAACCTTCCAGCTCCTACAACCCTAAGATTTCTTAACAACCAGGGGACAAAATTGTTGACAGGTTTACTTTGGGCATCTACTGTCCCCTTTCTCCAGTTACCCCTCTTCTTCAGCTGCCCAGTAACCTTCCCAGTGCAATTCCACCCAGTGCTCCCCTCCCCAGGCAGCCCCATGTTTAGAATCTTTCCTTTCTCCTTAGCTCTCTAGCCCTTGTTTTTGTTCAGCTGTGTCCGATTCTTCATTGGCTTTTGGTTTTCTTTCTTTCATTGGTTTTCTTGGCAAAGATACTGGAGTAGTTTGCCATCTCCTTCTTAAGTGGATTAAGGTAGATAGAGGTAAAGTGACTTGCCCAGGGTCATGCAGCTAGAAAATATCTAAGGCTGGATTTGAACTCAGGTTTTCCTGACTCCAGGCCTAGTGCTCTATCCACTATGGCACCACCTAGCTGCCTCCTCTATCCCTACTCCCAATCAAAAGGAGCATGTTCTGGGTCCTCTTCTCCCAGTCCTGCTCCTCACTGTGTGATAAAGCCAAGGAGAAAGGATCATTAGCCAAGCTCCGATACTTACTACCCATGTGACCTGGGACAAGTTACTCAGTTTTATCCTCTGTAAAATGAGGGTGTTAGTCTAGTCGATCTCTAAAGTCCATCTAGAGGCAGCTAGCTAGGCAGCACAATAGATAGAGTACTAGCTCTGGAGTCAGGAAGACCTGAGTTCAAATCCAACCTCAGATACTTCCTAGCTGAGTGACCCTGAACCAAGTCACTTAACTTCTGTTTGCCTTAGTTTCTTCAACTGTAAAATAGGGATAATAATAGTACCTATTTCTTAGGATCATTGTGAGGATCAAATGAGAGACTATTTGGAAAGTGCTTAGCACAGTGCCTGGCACATAGTAGATGCTTAAAATTTCCTTCCTTCGTTTCCAGTTCTAGAGCTATGATTCTATGAAAACATAGCCTTTTAAACTCAGGTGTGGGGGTGTGGCCCTTATCCCACTTGTACTCATAAGTCAGGTCCTTGCATAACGCTAACTACTCTCTCAAGGATGTAGGAGTAGTCTGTAGGGTTGGGGTGTTTTTGTAATGCTATCGGCTCAAGTCCCCATTCCCAAATGTTCTCCCCATATCTGTTGCCAGTGACTAGTGCCCAAGTATCATGTAATCAATTAACATAAATTAGCATTTACAAAGGGATATTTACTAAGAAAATAGAGGGAGAACAGAAATACAAAACATTCCTCCAAACTCGGGGCACATTGTATCCCGTACTACCTTGGTCCCTAGGGAGAGTGGGCTCAAACTCAAAGCAATTGCTACAAAGCATTTGTCTCCACAATTTTCCTTCTGAGTGCTGTCCAGTGGATGGCTACCTGTTTGGTTGCTGGGTCAATTCCATGCTGGGCTGGTCACCAGTTGCTCCTTAGGGCTGTGCTAGTGGTCTCACCTTGGCTAGACTCAAATTCTGACCCGGATTCCAGAACTCTGGTGGTTCTCTCAAGCTCACAATGTCTCAGCCCAATCCATTCCATCTCCAATATGCCTTTTCCTAAGGTAGAAAAACAGACATAACAGTGACAGAAGCAACAGCAGGACTTCATTACTTCATAATGACCTGGGTAGGGAGAATAGACCATTGGTGCTGATTTGACCTCTCTCAGCAAAAATAGCATGTTGAAGTGAGAGAGGGCTGAGGTCCCTTCCACCACTGGGAGGTCCACACAACAACTTGCCTTCCCCCAGTAGACACCAAGGAAAGAAAAGGATTGAGATGTCCCCGAGGGATCTTTTGTATGCGCTTCTAGGTCTGCTCAGCAACCAATCAAAAGTCCATTTCTTCACCATGTGGTTATTGGATCTGAAAATGGTCATCCAAGGGGGCTCCCACTGGCTAGTTTCCTGTTATAAAAATGCTTCCAGGAGAGACTTGTAGCCGGGGTGCTATGGAGGGACAGTAGAGGGAGCCTCTTGAATCCTGGGCACAGCTAACTAGGACCAATGAAGCTAATTTTCCTTTTATGGGTAAGAAGGAATTATATATGAAAGAGGCATGTGTGTGTGTGTGTGTGTGTGTGTGTGTGTGTGTGTGTGTGTGTGTATTTGCAGGACTATGTATCTCCGTGTGGGTGGATTGAATAGGCATGAATATGTGTATGTGTGCCTGTCAGTACACCCTTGGCAGTGCATCTGGGATGCAGGTTCCCATGTGAGAGTGAAAGGAAATGAATGGCTGAATAGCTCCAGAGTGACTCCTGGTCTAGACGGCTTGGCAGGGTCCAGAGGGCTGACGCACATGGATCTGGAGATGTTCAGCCTCTAGCTCTGAGTAGCAGTGGGAAAACAAATACGCCCAAACAATATACCCGAATAGAGGGGGTCCCAGGCAGGCAAGGGGGTTTGGGGAGGGACACTCAATCTTTCTTCCTTTTCCCCCTCTTTCCTCAATGCTTCCCCCGACATCCACAGGGGTTGGGGATGCAAGGCTCCTGAGGGACTCCCCTGGAGGTATTAATGGCTATCCAGCCTTCTGGGGCAAAGAGGATAAGAGTGAAATTGGACTCCTAAAACTTAACTGTCACCTTTTCCCTCCTCCTTCCCACTTACCTGATGATGTCCGGAAGGGGGCATCCCACCCTGGCCACATTTGGCAATATGGACTATGGCCCCCAGCCCCACCCACATTCCAGCCTGACTGGTACCACAGCCTTGACCACATTTCCCCAACACAGCTACGGGGCAGACTGGGCACTGCACTGTTTGAATTTTTGTATCTGCTCACCCATTCACAATTTGCACGTATACGCCCCTCCCCCCTCCCAGCTACTTTGATATATTGGGCAAGGCGATCCTTGCTTATTTATTCATGGTGAACTAACCTAGAGTCCTAGCAAAGAGAAGTGGCTTAATTGGAAGCAGCTGCTGAGGTTTCAGTGGCATGGAAACATCAAATGGCTTTGCTCTAGGGGCAGAGTCACCCCAAACAGGAAAGGGATGGGAGAAAGCTTGTCTCTTGGGTTTCTCAGAGTTTTGAAGGGAAAGAACAGTACCACAACTTAAACAGAGATGTAAAATACACACACACACACACACACACACACACTCACATGGAATGTCACAGAGTAATCTGAGTTGGAAGGGATCTCAGTGGTCATCTGATCTAACCAATACCCCCAAAAGGACTACCACTACAAAACCCCAACAGTGGTCATAGAGACTCCAGTCGGATACTCCCAATAGCAGGGAATCGACCATCTCCCAAAGCAGCCCATTCCACTTGTCAATAGCTTTAATTATTAGAAGAGTTTCCTAGAAATTATATTTTAATTAAAAAGGGGGGAAACACATTCCCTTACAAGTCCTACGTGTGGGGACCACCTCCCTGTTCAATGCTACATAAACATTTCCTTAAAGAAAAACACCACTCCAGATACCTCAGCAGCCTTCACTTTCCAGCAGGAATGGAGCCAAAGACACCTTCTAGCCCAATGTGGAAGAAAGGGTTTTTTTTTTAAAAATAAATTCATTTATTTATTTTCAGTTTTCAACATTCACTTCCCTAAGATTTTGAGGTCCAAATTTTCTCCCCATCTCTCCCCTCCTCCCCACCCCAAGACGGCATGTAAATTGATATAGGCTCAACATATACATGCATATTAAACCTATTTTCACATTAGTCATGTTGTAAAGAAGCATTAGAATCAAGGAAGAAACCATGAGAAAGAGGAAACAATAAAAAAGAGAGCAAATAATACACTGTGATCTGCATTCAGACTCCATAGTTCTTTTTCTGGATGTGGACAGTATTTGCGAAAGAAAGTTTTTAAGAAAGATGCCATTGCTGGCTTTGTCTGAGCCCATCTAGTTTCACAAACTCAGTGTCACCCTCAACTCCACCCTTCCTCATCTCAGACCTTCTCATGTCTACCTTCTCATATCTCTCAATTACATCACCTTCCTTCCATTCCCATAGCCATCCTCCTAGTTCATACCCTCAGCATCTTTCTCCCAAACTATTAAAATAGTTCCCTAGCTGGCCTCCGTGCTTCAAGTCTCTTCCCACCCCAGTACATCTGTGGTTTTCCTGAACCATAGGTCTGACTTTGTCTACACAAACACCACACACACACAAACACACACACCCATACATATACACACTCTACTCAATGATCTCTGATGGTTCTCTCTTACCTCCTGCATCAGCTCTCAAATCCTTCATTTGCCATTTATAGCCCTTCCCAACCTGGCCTCTCCCAACTTCTTCCCCACACACACTCCACAATCCCATCATATTGACCTACTTGCTGATCCTTGGATAGGATGAGCCATCTCCATGCCTTTGTTCTGGCTGTCTGGAATGCTCTCACTCATCTGTACTTCTCGGTTCCCTGGCTTCCTTCAAAACTCAGCTCAAACATCAGCCTAGTGCAGGCCCTCATTATCTCATGGGTGGATTATTGCTTAGTATCCTTGCATCAAGTCTCTCTCCGCTCCAGTCTATCTTGTACTCCTATTTTACTTAGAAAACCAGAGTCACCTACCTCCTTCTTCTCCCTCTACTCAACCATCAAATTGATCTTCCTTGAGCATAGGTCTGACTATCACTCCCCCATTTAATGAACTGAAGTGGCTCCCTATTATCTCAGGATCAAATATAAAATCTACTGGCTCTTACAGCCCTTCACTACCTGGCCCTTTCCTAACTTTCCAGTCTCTCATACTTTACTCTCCCCCACCCACATACTCCGTGATCAGGACACTGGTATCCCTGCTATTCCTTAAATAAGACCCTCCATCTCCCAACTCTGGACATTTTTACTGGTTGTCCCCATTCCTGGGACTCTCTCCCTGCTCCTTTCTACCTCCCAGCTTCCCTGGCTTTCTTCAGGCCTCTGCTAAAGTCTTGTCTTCTGCAAGAAGCCTTTCCCAATCCCCTTAATGCTAATGCCTTCTCTCTGGCACTGTCTGCAATTCACCCTGCCTGGATCTTGTTTGTCCATGGTTGCTTGCATATTGTCTCTCTCATTAGACTGTGAGTTCCTTGAGAGCATGGACTGCCTTTTACCTTTCTTTGTATCCCCAGTGCTTAGCAATGTGCTCTTTGACTGGTTGATCCCAGTTAATGGTTCTACTCCAATTAATTTAATGACAAAAGGCCAAATACCTCCATTAAGACAAGCAATCAATCAAGTGACAAGTCTTGGGCTATGTATCAAAACTGGCCAGTTTGGAGACAGAATTATAGAACTGGAGAGGTTGCAGGGAGCTCAGCACCCCTCTAGTCTGACCCATACAAAAGGGATCCCCACTATAATACACCCTATGAATGATCATCTAGCCCTTGCTCAAAGCCTTCCAAGGAGGGGGAACCCTCCCCATCCCACCTTGGGGCACCTTCAGCAGTCCAGAAGCTTCTCCTGACATCAATCCAAAATTTGCCCCTTGGCACCTTCCCCCCTTGCTCCTGGTCCTGCCCTCTGGGCCAAGCAGAACAAGTCTGGCAACTTCCTCCACACAGCAGGCCTTCAATCACTTTAAGACTGCTGTCATTCCCCCTCTTTAACCTTCTCTCCTCCAGGCTCAACTTGCCCATTTCCTTGGGATGATCCTCCTATGGCATGAATTCAAGGCCCCGCCCATTGTGGCTGCCCTCCTCTGGACACTCCCCAGATTACCAATGTCCCTGTTAAACCCAGAACTGGGCACAGTGCTCCAGATGAGGTCTGACAAGGTCAAAGGACAGTGGGACAGTCCCCTCCCTGTTCCTAGAAGCTCGGCCCCTCCTAACACAGCCCAAGATTGCATCAAGTGTTTTGGCTTTCACACCACATGGCTGACACTGACGCTGACATTGAGTCTGCAGCCCACTAAAACCCCTAGATCTTTCACAGAACAACTGCTGTCCATCCATGCCTCCCCAGTCTTACATTTGGGACATTGATTTTTTGTGCTCAAGGGACAGATTTTACTTTTATCCCAACTAATTTTCATCTTGTTAGATCCAGCCCAAGGCTCTGGACAAGCAAGATCTTTCTGGATCCTGACTCTGGCATCCTCTCTCCCTCCTAGCTGTCCCTCCTAGCTTGGTGACACCTACAGATTTGATGAGCTTGCCATCTGTGTCTTTATCCAAGGCACTGATAAAATGTTCAATAGCACATGGCCAAGCACAGATCCCTGGGGCACTCCACTGGAGACCTCCTGCCACACTGGCATTGGACATTACCAACCACTCTGAGTCCAGCCATCCAACCAGTCCTGAATCCAGCTGATTGTCTTATTGTCTATTCCATGTCTCTCCAACTTCTCCAAAAGTCTGGGATGCTAAAATCTAGGTAAATGACACCCCCAGAATTCTCTTCATCTATTGCTTTAGGAATGCTGTCAAAAATGGAAATGAAATTCTCCTGGTGTGACCTGTGCTTGATGAAGCCAGGCTGGCTCTCTGTGATCACTGCTTCCCTTTCCAGATATTCACCAACCATCTCTTTAAGAGTCCTCCCTAGAATTTTCCCAGGGATCAAAGTCCAGCTCATTGGCCCACAGTTTACAGGCTGTTCTCTTCTGTTTCTAGAAAAACCTTACCTTTGTCTGTCTTCGGGCTCATTGTGCCTCTCCTGGTCTCCACAGTCTTTCAAAGATTGCCCAAGAGATCCCTCAGTGATCCCACCTGCCAGTTCTTTCAGTACTTGAAGAGATCATCCATCTGGGCCGGGTGACTCAATTCCTCCAGGGCAGTTCTCTCACCATCTCCTAACTTGCCTTGGCTCTCGGCTCGCAGTGAGTTATTTTTGTTCTGTCATTTCCAGTGTGGAGGTTATTCTCCTTTGCAGAGAAAACAGAAGGAAAAAAGTAAGTAGCTCTGCCTTCTCTCTGTTGTCAGTTACTGCCCCATCCACCTTGATGCAATGATCGTATCCCTTCTTATTTAGTCATTTCAGTTGTGTCTGACTTCAGCTGACCCCATTTGGGGCTTTCTTGGCAAAGATACTGGAGTGGTTTTGCCATTTCCTTCTCCAGCTCATTCTACAGATGAGGAAGCTGAGGCAAACAGGGTTTGTACCCAGGGTAACACAACTAGTAAATGTCTGAGGCTGGATTTGAACTTACAAAGATGAGTCTTCCTGACTAGAGGCCCACTGCTCCACCTAGCTGCCCATCCCTTCTTTGATCTTCCAATATAGCTGTGTAAAAAAAAAAAAACCCTTTTCTTATCTTTATCTTCCTTTGCCACCCTCATGCCATTCTCTGCTTTCATGTTATTCACATTTTTACAAGACTATGCCACAATCTTACATTCATCTTCTGTTATCTGGCCTTCTTTCCATCTTTCTTTTCCATTTTTTAAAATCTCTTTCTCCTTTCAATCTTTCCAAGAAAGGCATATACCTTTCTTTTTTATAAATCTCAGTTGGTTGATGACAGCCTTGTGCACCCACAAAGATCTCTTCAGGCAAATACCATTTTTCTTCCTCATTGGAATCATTTTCATTGTGTCTTCAGAATTTCTTTTTTTTTTTTTTGGCTAGGCAATGGGATTAAATGACTTGCCCAGGGTCACATTGCTAGCAAGTGTTGTGTGTCTGAGGCCAGATTTGAACTCAGGTCCTCCTGAATTCAGGGCCAGTGCTCTATCCACTGTGCTACCTAGCTGCCCCCAGAATTTCATTTCTGAGCATCATTAATGTGCTTGACTTCCCCTGATGCATTTCGCTTCATGGGATCCCACCTGTACTTCCTCTGAACATTTTGACATCTGCTTTCTAAAAATCTAGAGCTCAGGTCACAATTATTTCTGGCTTTCTTCTTCTTCCCTATCACAGACTCTAAGAGAGAATACTCTTTTACCCCTGGGGTTTCAATCATTTCCATGGCATCAACCAGGTCCTCTCTGTTATTGAGATCAGATCCAAAATAGAATTTCTTCTATTTTGCCAGGACAGGCACAACAAATCTGAAGACAGACAAAGGTAAGGTTTTTCTAGAAACAGGATGAAGTTATCAATGAGGCAAGTCAAGAACTTATCAGCTGTTCTGCTTCTGACAGAAATAGCTCCAGCAGATATCTGGGTAATTGAATTCCCCCATTGCTATCATAGTTTGCCTCTCTGAACGACTTATCACCTGTTTCTAAAACTCCTCCTCTTTCTGTCCAGGTGGTCTATACGTGTTAAAGATCTTAGCTTAAAAAGGCCAAGGCCTCCCACTGCATCCTGAGCCATCTCCAGTTGTCTGATCTGTATCTAGTCACTGGATCAAGACAGCTCCAGAGGAGAGAGTCAGGCTGGTGACTTTTAACAGCCCTCCTCACTTAACTCCAATTCACTTGCATGTCTTGGCATCACCTCCCTGATGGAGGTCCTCTTTGAGAAAGAAGGATAAACAACTGTCTGTAGTGGTCTATAGTATAATCCAATAACAAAATTAGTTCTTTTCCCCCCTCCTTTACCTTCACCAAAGTACTCTCAATCATGCTCCCTCTGATTGCTGGTTTTTCTCACCAATGTATCCTAATAAATGCTACCCTGCCTCCCTTTTACTCATTATGTGTCTTTTTTTTTTTTAGTTTTTCTTTTAGGCAATTGGGGTTAAGTGACTTGCCCAGGGTCACACAGCTAGTAAGTGTCAAGTGTTTGGTCCAAAGCTGGATTTGAACTCGGGTCCTCCTGACTTCAGGGCCGGTGCTCTATCCACTGCACCACCTAGCTGCCCCCCATGCTGTGTCTTTTGAATAAAGTATACCCATCCAGAACCATGGCCTAGTCATGAGAACATGGAGTTTACTGACTCCTTTCTTGGATTTTGTCTTCTGTGAGTTTCATGGCTTCAGCTGCTATTCTTCTTTCTTCATTGTGGCTACTCTGTATAGTTTCTAACTTGAGGGTTGTACATAGGCAGTCTTCTCCTCCCCCAATCTTTTTTAGTTTAAATTCCATTTGATTAAAATTGTAAGACACCCAACTAACACATTTGGAATAGGGGGTTGAGAATTGACTGGCATCCAGGGATTTGAAGTTATAGGATAAGCATTCCTCTCTCATCTCAGAGAAACAATTGGGGACTATTGCAGTTTGGGAGCCAGAAGGAAGAATTGAGTCACATCCTGGAATTCTAGTCACACCACAGTCTAGGAGATATAAACTGAGAGGAAATGATGAGGACCCCAAGAACTGAACGGCAGCAATAGCAATGAAGTCAGCCTCTATAGCCCTGCCTGGTACTTATCAAGCAGATTTTAAAAGAATCCTAATTGCTGTGGCAACAGGAAAAAGGAAAAATTAAAAGTAGAACTGAGTAGTGGCAGAGAAGGGAGAGATCAAGGAGGGCCATTGGCCCTACAAGCATCTTGGAGCAGAAGCCTTAAACCGAAGCCAACAGTTTTATCTACTTCTTCAAGGACTGAGGGACGTTCCAAGAAAAGATTCACTTGCCCTGATTTCACCTCCCAGTGCCTATCCATTAACAGACATGCTAACATTCACCACACAGTTGTTTACCCGATTGTTTCCAGTAACCTGACTTTTGCTTCAGCTAATAAGAGGCCAAAGATAGGTAGAAAGAAATATGAATTTAAATTAAGGCAACAAGTCAAACCTCTGCCTAAAAGTTAGGATTTTTCCTAATTGGGGGCTGTGAGCAATTGTAATTGTACTTCTAACATTTCAAAAAGTAGCAGAGGACAGAACCACATAGACTAGGGGTGGGAAACCTGTAGCCTTGAGGCCACGTGTGGCCCTCTAGATCCTCAAATTCAGCCCTTTGACTGAATCCAAACTTCAGTTAAGGCTCCCTACCCCTGAATAGACCTTAGGCTAAGTAATGAACTAATTGTTCTAAAAGGATGTGGCTGATTAAATCTCCAGGCGTGAAGGGGATGGGAGGAAAGAGTGGTGATAACCCTCCAGAGTCACACTGGCATACACAAGGTGTTACACATTCTTAACAACCTTTGTAAGGTGTCTTCCATCTCTGGCAAAGAATCAGTCAAGCCTATGTTGTAAGCCCTGATCCAGAAATCCAAATCCCATTCTCAGACATCACCTTCTTAGCTAGTTGTTCAAGGCACAAACTGATTCTTCTCTTCCATATCCCTTGCCTTCAATGGGCAAAAGTGAGGAAGACACAATCTGTGCCCTCGTGGTCCTCAGTTGCTTGCCCAAGATTTCACAACTGTTAGCAATGCCTTTAAGGTTCCTTCCGGACATGTCAATGGTGCTGATGTGTCACTGGAAGTAGGTAGTTGTCATACACTTTGATAAATCTTGGGAAGTTCTTTGTGATGTCTTGGATACATGCCCCAGGAAGACAGTGGATCTCCTTATTTCTGTTCATCAGGTGTACAACGAGCTGCCTCAGTATCGCTGAGCAGGGCTTCCCCAACAACTTCTGAATCCTCTCTTCCTCCTTTGTCCCTTACTGGATAAATGCTCACCCTATAGCGTCTGTGGCTCTCTGAGATCATTCTTGGGAAAATAAGCCAAGCGGCTTCTTCCTCCTGGGAGAAGCCAATTCTCTCTTCTTCAGGAAAAGCCTCTAATCTATTTTAAAGATAAGTTTTTAATTGTACAAGTGTCCTTTTCCTTCCCTTTTCCCTCTCTGTGTCACTTTTATTCCTTTATCATCCTGACAAGGAGTCTCCCTTCTGCTACCTAATTTTATGTATATATATATATATATATATATATATACATTGTGTATAATATGTATATGTGTATATATATATGTATATATATACACATTGTATATAATATGTATATGTATATATATATACACACACACATATAAATATATATGTATGTACATATGTGTATACCTATTTATGTCTAATGGTAGCTGTCTCTAGGTCAGAGGAGAAGAGCAAGAAGAAAAAAAGAAAAAAAAAGAAATTTACATTACTTTAATATATTTAAAAGGAATAGCAAGTTGTATATAACAGATTCTTAGTTTCATGTGCAATCATCATTTTTATACTATGTTATGGAAATGCTTGTTTTATTCTATAAATTAAAAATAAAATTAAAAAAGGAAAGGGATATGGGAGGACATAAAAAAAAAGAAATCCATTTTCCCCTTTGAAGCCCTGCTTCCATCTCCTTTAGCTATTCTTCCTCTCTCCTAACAATATAGGGCAAGGAAAAATGTCCTTCTAGTCCCTTCACCCTCTCCTCTAGGGAGGAGGGCAGCCTACATTTGGAATGTGGATCAGTTTCCTCATCTGTGTCTTCCAAATTTCATTTGTGAGCATCTACCTCCCTATAAGCCAGAATGGTTGAGATTTTGAACCTTGTTTCTTTCCTTTTTTTTTTTTTTTGGCAATTGGGGTTAAGTAACTTGCCCAGGGTCACACAGTTAGTAAATATCAAGTGTTTGGTGTGAGGTCGGATTTGAACTCAGGTCCACCTGACTTCAGGGCCGGTGCTCTATCCACTGCACCACCTACCTGTCCCCTTAAACCTTGTTTCTTGAAACTACTTGTGGGTATTTACATCTCAGCTCTAAGCACCTGGTTACTTTTAAAGCCAATTGTTAATCTAAGAAGTTAAAACTTTTGATGACCAAATTGCCCATTTTGTCAATTTACTTAGCCCTCTTTTTGTTCTACTTACATTTTCTTACTTTGCCTTATCATTATTATTACTATTATATAACATTATTATATTATGCATTATATTATTATAACTATTGTTCTCTTAACCTTCTTGAATCTGTCTCTTCAGGTTTCACTCCCCAATCCTCTTTTATTTCATATCTTCCTTAATTGTCCTTGATTTTGCTTCTCTCACAACCTGAAAGCAGAATCAGGAGCAATATCTGGGCCTATATATTGTCCTCCTTCCAAGTTTCTTTCATTTCTCTCAAAATTTGCTTCCAAATTGCCAAATTCAACCTCTGACCTGCATCACTAATTCAAACCCTTCCAAGTCATCCATAGAATTTTCTTCTTCTTTGGCCCTCTTTCTTTTCTCCTCTTCTGCTCCTTTTCCCACTTAAGCCAGAAGACCAGTCAAGTTGGCCGATCAAAGAGTGAACCGGGACAGTGATGAAGGATTTCAGTTCAGGGGATTCAAGTCTGACATTTGGAACCAAGCCCCTGAGACATAATTCTTTGGGGGTGAGCAGGGGAGAGAATTACGATCCTTATTTCTACCTCTCTCCTAATTGACCATATTGACAGATATTGGATCAACTGAAGATGACACGCTCATCCATTACAGTTCTCCCTTCCACGTCACAACTTTCCCCATCATGGTTTCATAGTGAGTAATTAATAAAAGCTTGTTAAAAAGCTCCTTTGGAGGATCTGAGGAGGCCAGAACATGTCTAGAGCACTTCCTAAGTGCTCAAAGGTGATGACTGAGTGCTTGCTGGATTGGATTGGGGGCCTGCACAGGCCAGCAAGGCCGGGCTGACCAAGGAGTGGGCCTTGGAGGAGCTCCCCGCCACCTCAGTTGTCTCTACACTAGGCCCCAGAGGACAGTGATTTGGCTGGGAGGAGGCTGGGATCACCTTGCCTAGCACTGCCTGACCAGGGCAGGGAGAGCTGGAGCACAGGGGCACCCCTCAGGGCTTGAGCACGGCTTCTTGAATCCCAGGAAGCTAACTCTCCTCAAGAGTATTTCTGGGAGAAGAGCCCTGGACATAGCAGCTCTCAGTGGGGAGAGCAATTAGCTTGGCCTTTGTCCCCAGAACCCCCACCATCACAGCCCTGAGAGGCTCAGGGACTTCAGATTGGGGGGGTTGGGGCCCAGGCCAGGACCCTTCCTCCTTCAGACCCTGCCTGTCTGGCCTGTCCTCAAAGGACAGATTGCTGGGTAGTCTGGAGACCACCTTGCCCAAGTCTCTTTGCCTCTCTGGTCCTCAATTCCCTCCTCAGTCTCATGGGAGGGTCAACAAGGTGATGTTTGAGGGTCCTCCCAGCTCCAAGAAGGATGGGAAAAGCCAAGACCATGTTGGGGGAGGAAAGAGGAAGAGCTTCCTAATGAGAAGTGGAGGAGAGTGGAAGCAAGAGGGAGAGGCTGCTGGTGTGAGATTTCCAGGGCCAGGGAAGAAGGAGGGATGGAGCAAAGAATCTTCCCTTCAACAAGCTCATAAGCTCTTTTTTTTTCCTGGGGGGCCAACGTAATGTGGTGGCAGAGAGGGACCTGAGGTGGCAGGGAGGGGTGCCCTTGTCCCAAAGGCTATCAGCTCAGACAGACCCACTCAGGGCTCAGGCAGCAAGGGCTCTCCTGGGCCAGGAGATGTGGGGGATGGGCAATGTGTCCCCTCTGAGCCTCTCCTGGGTGTTCCTGGAGGTCTAGTGGTGGTGAAGTTGTCCCATGAAAGTCAGAGATAGAGAGCTAGGAAAGGGGGCAGGAGACGTGTCCCAGAGGGAGAGAATGAGACAGAGAGCCGGAAGAAGCAGAGGGTCCCTTTACTTGTCTGATCTTCCACTCCCACCCAGACCACTCCCTGAACTTTTCAGCTGGTGAGTGGTGGGGTAAAGGGGCAGATCACCCAGCCAGGGTCCTGGGGCCCATGCTCTGGGGGGCGGGGAACATTAGGGGGTGCAGCTCCTAGACTTTCAGCCAGCAGCTTCCCCCCATCCCCACCCCCACCATGGAAAGGATGCTGGAAAGGATTACAAGAGGAGGAGGAATGTTAATTGTTTTTACATGTAATTGGGGAAAAAATTAAATATTGAATTTTTTTTTTAAAAAGGCTATCAGTCTTCCCAGATTTCTCTAAAACCATCCCTTTCACCATTTCTTACAGACCAATTACAGTTGTATAATCCAGCCATTCTACAATTGTAGGCACCCACCCCTAGTTACCATTTCTTGGCCACTACAAAAAAGAATTGGTACAAATATTTTTGTGCACATTTTAATTCTCAATGCTCTAAATAATATTGATGTAGAGAATGTTTTCATAAGCCTCTTAGATTGGATTTCTTCCTTTGAAAAGTGTCTGTTTATATCTCTTTCCTCTTTGACCTTTTTTTGCGCTATATGTCTAGTACCGGTATCATTAGGTCAAAGGGTATGCACAGGTTACTGACTTTTCCAAAAACCCTAAATAGTTCCAAATTGCACTCCCGAATGGTTGGACCAATTCACAGCTCCACCAATAGGGGATTTAGGCACCTGTTTTACCTTAGTGGACAAGGGTGGGGAACCTGCCATCTCAAGGCCACACGTGGCCTTCTAGGTCCTCAAGTTTGGCTCTTTGACTGAATCCAAACTTCACAGAACAAATCAGCCCTTTGTTCTGTGAAATTTGGACTCAGTTAAAAGGCCACACTCAAGGACCTAGAAGGCCATATAGTTCCCCATCCCTGCCTTCACCTTTCTAATATTGGTCATTTTCCTCTTTCGTCACCTTTGCTGATTTCCTGGCTGCAAGGTAGAACCCTGGAGTTCTTTTAATTTACATTGTTCTAAATAATACTTAGAGCATTTTTTCATATGCCTGTTAGATTCAATTTCTTCCTTTAAAAATTGTGTTTATATCCTTTGACCATTTGTCAATTGAAGAATGTTCCTTATTCTTATTAATTTGAATCTGTTCTTAGAAATGAAATCTTTATCAGAGAAACCTGCTACAAAAGAAAAAAAAGAAAAAACCATTTGACTCTTTCCCTTTTCATTTTAACTTCATTGGTACTGTTTATGCAAAAAAAATTAATTTAGTATGTAATCAAAATTATCCATTTTGTCTTCTATAATCCTTTCTATAATCCCTTGTTTACCATAAATCTGAAAGGTCATTTCTTCCTTCCTTGTCTAATTTCTTTTTGATGTGACCTTTAATATTTAAGCCTAATTCATGCCTGACTGCTTTCCACTTTTCTTAGTTTCCTCTCGTTTATCCCTATTACATATAATGTTGCCTCTTGGTTTTACATAGATAGTACTTACCATATTAAAGAAACATGCATTTATTCATATGCTTTCTGGTACTTTTTCTAAACAGAAGTACGTGTTGTATTTTATTAAAAGCATCTACTTACATCTATTGATATAATCACATGATTTTTTCCCTTGATATTAATAAAGACTATTATTTTACAGTTTTCCTAATATTGAACTAGCTCTGCATTTGTGGTATAAATCTAACTTGGTCATTGTGTATAATCATTCTGAACTGTTATGGTTTTTTTTTAATTTGAAAATTTTTACTATTATAAAGTAACATAAATTGTTTACTATTTTATTTCAACTTTTTGTGATGATATTAATTACAGAGATTGGTGTTTAGTTTTCTATATCTATTTTGACTTTTCTCATTTTAGGTACCAACTCTATATTTGTGTCATAGAAGGAATTTGGTAGAATCCCTTATTTTTCCCATTTTGCAAATAGTTTATATAATATTGCAATTAGTTGGTATTTGAATGTTTGTAGTTTTTTTAAATGGTAGATCTATATAGTATCAGGGTATTTTTCTTTGGGAGTTTATTTATAGGTTATTTAGTTTCTTTTCGTGAGATTAGGTTATTTGAATTCTCTATTTCTTATTATATTAATCTCTACATTTTATATCTTTTGTAAATGTTTGCTAGTTTTGTCTAAGTTGTTGATTTTATTGGCATGTAGTTGGGCAAATTAGTTCCTAAGAATTTTTATCATGTCTTCTTTACTTGCTGTTAATTCTCCTTTTTTATTTAAATTTTTTTAATGTAACTAGAATTTTATTTTTTTCTAACGACATGTAAAGACAATTTTCAACATTCATTCTTTTAATAAGATTTTTGAATCACAAATTTTTCTCCCTTCCTCCCTCCTCTCCCTGCTCCCCATGACAGCAAGCAATCTGATATAGGTTATACCTGTGCGATCATGTAAAACATATTTCCACATTAGTCATGTTGTGAAAAAAGAAACAGAACAAAAGGAAAAAAAAACAAGAGAAACACAAAGAAAGTGAAAATAGCATGCTTTGATCTACATTCAGACTCCATTCGTTCTTTTTCTGGATGTGGATAGCATTTTCCATCATGAGTCTTTTGGAATTGTCTTAAGTCATTGTATTGCTGAGAAGAGCTAAGTGAATCATAGTTGATCATTGTACAATGTTATTGTTATTGTGTACAATGTTCTCCTGGTTCTGCTCACTTCGCTCAGCATCAGTTCATGTAAGTCCTTCCAGATTTTTCTGAAATCTGCCTGCTTATCTTTTCTTATAGCATAGTAGTATTCCACTACATGCATATACCACAAAACTTGTTCAGCCATTCCCCAACTGGTGGGCATCCCCTCAATTTCTAATCCTTTGCCACCACAGAAAGAGCTGCTATAAATATTTGTGTACATGTAGGTCCTTTTCCTCTTTTTTAATTTTTGATACTAGCAATTGAGTTTTACCTCTTTTTAAAAATCAAATTAACTAATGGTTTATCTATTTCTTTTTTTTTTCAAAAATGGGTCCTACTTTTTAATTTAGTTCAGTTTTTGCTTTGAATTTTATTAATCTCTAATTTTCAAAATTTCTATTTTGGTGTTTAGTTGGGTTTTTTTTTTCCAATTGTTGGCTTTGTAGTCTTTTTAGTTTCATGCCTGATTCATTTATCTGTTCTTTCTCTCTTTTGCTGATGAAAATGTTTAGAGATAAAATTTCTCCTAAGGATTGTTTGGGCTACATCCCACAAATTTTTATATTTTTTGATATTGAATTTCGTCTTATTGTCATTGATGAAATTTTATCATTTCCCTAATTTGTTTTTGACCTACCTGTTCCTTAGGATTGTTATTTATTTTCCAATTAATATTTAATTCTTTCTTAAATGACCCTTTACTAAATATAATTAAAGGGGGGCAGGTAGGTGGCATAGTGGATAGAGAGCCAGGCCTGGAGTCAGGAAGACTTGAGTTCAAATCTGGCCTCAGACACTTAAAAATTGTGTGAGCCTGGGCAAGTCACTTAACCCTATTTGCCTTAGTTTCCTCATCGGTAAAATGAGCTGGAGAAGGAAATAGCAAACTACTCCAGTATCTTTGCCAAGAAAACCCCAGATGGAGTCACAAAGAGTCAGACATGACTGAAACAACTGAACCACACCTAACATAATTTTTATCACACTGTGGTCAGTAAAAGATATGCTTAATATTTCTGCTTTCCTGAATTCATTTTTGAGATTTTTATGCTCTAATACAGAGTCACTTTTTGTAAAGGAGTCATGAACAGTTGAGAAATATGCCCCCCTTTTATTTCCATTCAAGAATCATCAGAGTTCTATGGTATCTAACTTTTCTAAAATTCTGTGCAAATCTTTTATTTCTTGCTCTTTTTTTTGTTAGATTTGTCTGCGTCTGAAAAGGGGTACACTGAGGTCCCAAACTATGATGAATTTAATTTCTATTTCTCCTTGTAACTCAATTATCTTTTCTTTGAAGTCTTTAGTTGCTATGGCATTCAGTTCATGTATGTTAAATATTGATATTACTTCATTGTTTATAATGCTATTGTGCAGAATGTATTTTCCCTTCATATCTCTTTTAACCAAATATATATTTTTTATTTTGCCTTATCTGAGATCGTGATTGCTACCCCCTGCTTTTTTTTTAGTTCAGCCAAAGCATAATAGATTTTGTTCCAGTCTCTTGTTTTACCTCTGTGTGAATCTTTATGTTTCAGTTATGCTTCTTATAAACAACATGTTGTTGGGCTCTTCTTTCTAATTCATTCAGTTATCTTCTATTTTATGGATGAGTTCATCCCATTTACATTCACAATTACAATTATTAATTGTGTATATCCCTCCATCCTATTCTCTTACAGTTTTTCTCTTTCCCCACCTCTTCCCCCTCTTTACAAAGAAGAGGGTGGTGACAAATTAAAAGCATCCACAACCTTAGGGATAGATGTTGGCTGTAATTCACTTCTGCTTCTCTGCTACTTTCCTCTGCCCCTCACCTAGACACCAATTATAGGTTCTTATCATTTCTTTCTTGCAGTTTACATGCCCCTCCATGATCCACTCTCTGAGACTGGCATTTATTTATTTACAGCTATCTTCTCCTTTAGTTCACTTTCTTCTTATTTCCTCCTTCTCCCTCTCCCTCTTTTATCCTGTTTTTCTGTTGAGTTGGATGCATTTCTTCACCAAATTTGTGTATGTCTGTTTCTGTGTCTGTGTGTTCTACACTGCTTTGACTGGTTCAGATGAAGTGATTTTTAAGTGGTACCTCCTTATTTGATTGGTTGCCTAGTTGTGCATTTAGATTACACAATTTATAGTAATTTCCGTCACCCTGTCTTCTTTAATGTATTCACGTTTTTCTCACCTTTATTTCTACTTTAAAGAACATCAGAACATTTTAAAAAACACTCTCAGGTCCTTCATCTCATTTTATTCCCTTGATGATCCTCTGACATCAGAAACATTATCGTTTTCTTCTCTTTTAGGATAGAAAAGTTTCATCTTTGTACAGCCCCTTCCAGTTCCTCAAACATATTTTCCTCTTTTTGTTTCTCTTGACTCTTGTCTTTACATTTCAAAGTTCCTATTCAGTGCTCATCTTTTCATTAGGAATGCTTTGAAATCCTCTGTCATAAAATGTCATTAATAATAATTAATAATGTCATTACAGATCCATTCTCTCCCCTCCCCACCCTCACCATAGGATTGTACTCAGTTTTCCCGGCTAAGTTATTCTTGATTATATCTTTTGCCTTTTGGGATATTGTATTTTGAACTCTCCTCTCCTTTATAAATTTGATGATTACCGCTTTGTAGTATAGTGTGAGATCACTTGGCGGCACAATGGATAGAGTATGGGACTTGGAGTCAAGAATACTTGGGTTTTGTACCTGCTTCAGAAACTTACTAGCAATGTAACTCTGGTCACTTAACCTCTCTGTACCTCAGTTTCCTCATGTGTAAAATGGGGATAATAATAGCAATTACCTCACAGAGTTGTTATGATAATCAAAATGAGTTAACATATGTAATGTACTCTACAAATTTTTAAGTGCTATGTAAATATTATAGCATTAATATTATTATCGTATATTGAAAAGCCCCTTTCCTTCCCACTTTTTTCATGATTTTCTTTGAGATTCTTGCACAGTAGTACAAAGTACTACAATGAGTCTCAGACTTCTTGTTTCTCCTTGACCTGTTTTCCAGGTCAGTTGTTTTTTGTATGAAATATCTTATATTTTTCCTATAATTTTTAGTCTTTTGACTTTGTTGTCCCATGGAATCATTAACTTCTGTCTGGTCCATTTTACTTTTTAGGGAGTCTATCCCTTGGGTAAGGTTTTGTATCAAACTGTTAATTCTCTTTCCAAGTCTTTTCTCTGGTGTTTTCATTTCTTTTCCAATTCTTTCCTCTAAAGATCTCATTTCATCTATAATATGATTTTTAACTCTTGCTTCATTTCTTGCAGGAATTTTTGTTGACTTCGCAGCAAGCTATGTTTTTCCTTTGAGGTTTGCATGTAGAAGTCATGGATTTATTTGCTTCTTCTGGATTTTCTCTTTGGTATTCCTGGTTCCATAA
The DNA here is from genome assembly GCF_003287225.1 of Phascolarctos cinereus. Classification (NCBI taxonomy): domain Eukaryota; kingdom Metazoa; phylum Chordata; class Mammalia; order Diprotodontia; family Phascolarctidae; genus Phascolarctos; species Phascolarctos cinereus. The sequence goes on along the minus strand of NW_027556291.1, from coordinate 70,185,780 downwards.
TAGCTCTTTATCATGAATGTCTTTTTTCATTTATTCATTTTCCCCACCTTACCTCCCAAACTGGGGATTTGTATTAGAGTGAGGTTCTGTGTACATCTGAAGGGCATGTTGGGGCCTCATATGATCTTCATCTATATTTTCTGGGTATTTAGTACTGTGTTCTTCAAGAATCTTAAGGTGATCAGAGGCGGGAAGGGGTTCAGGTCAGAAGACTGTAATATTTCAGCTTGCCCTAAGCCAGAGGGTTTTAACCTTTTTGTGCCATAAATCTCCCTTGCTAGATTGATGAGGTCTATGGACCCCTATAATGTTTCAAATGCATAAAATAAAATATATAGGATAACAGAGGAATCCAATTATATTGAAACGCAGTTATCAAAATGTCTTTTTAAAGACATGCTCAGGGACCCCAGATTAAGAATAGCTTCCATAAGCAGTCCCATCTACAGCTGTTTTCCTTACTCCACCCTTTGCCCTGATAAAGCTTATCTTAGTATCAAGTGTATTTCCCCTTCCAGGGTGTCCCACCAGTAATCTGAACAAAGGCAAAAGCGATCAGGAAAAAGATTATATGCTACAGTTCCCACTGTAGGCACAGGCCCCCCACCATAGGAAGGTATGTAACAAGAACTTAGGAATTTCAGGAATATTTCCCTTGCAGTAGGAGGTTTAATCAGTAAGTGTAACATGGGCAGTACATATTCTTCTTTCCCAAACTCAGCTTGTCTTGCTATAAGGCCTTGTTTCTACTATGTCTAGGAGTATAAGTAGATATTATTGTTCTCTCCCTCCTTACCCCTCTTCTGTTTCTAGACTATAGTGCTTGCCTAGGGATCCAATGATTTCTTTATGCCTTCGTTGCTTTTGGAACTTCCAAATGAAATCAGCCTCTGCTCTTTCTCCCTTAATTCCTGTGTCCTGATAAGTCGGGAATATGAACCCCATCCCTCTGCAGAGATCCAAACCTTTTCACAAACATCTACCTGTGCCAACATTATTTGCACCAGACAAGGATTTAGTGGTTACTGGATTTTCTTTTACATCAAGGAAAGGAGACGGATTCACATGTGGCAATAGCAATTGTAAGCAATTAAAGAACAGATCATTGGTAAGGAAATAGCTGCTTGAGATGACAGCAAGGGGGAATAGGAATAGCTCTTTCCCTGAGTTCAGCTCTTCCTCAAAGAGAGAAGAAATCATCCACTAGCTGAAGATAGATTCAAGCTTTGTGCCAATCCTTCTTTAACATGTAAAGGGAAAACACAAAGTTCCCTCTGGCTGCTAGAGAATTTCACCAGAATGTCCTCATCAGTGGGTAGAGGAGAGAAAGGAGGAAGGAAGGAAGGAAGGAGGGTCACTTCTCAGCTTCTGGTTCTCATTAAATGCAAACAGAACTCATCACAGAGGAAGGTGTAGGGGGACAGGCACTGGAAGGTCTGGCCAATCACTGGACCCTACCTGCTCTACCTCCTGCAGAGTGGGGAAGAAGAATAGCTGCTCACCTCAGCTTCTGGTTCTTCTCTCCCAGAAACCTCAAAAAGCCCAGTCCCAGTCATCCAAGTTCCAAAAACGTCACCAACTGGTCAACTGTGGGATAGCTTCTCCTTGGGCCTACAGTGCTCACAACACAGGTGCTATATTCATTTCAAGCACAAGCCTTCTGAGGCTTCCAAGTTCTTGTGGGTTTCTCTGTGGACCTTTCCAAGGGTTGGGGAATTTGGTGGGAGAAGCCACCAAGACATGACAGCCTCACACCTCCCTCCTCTCCTGCCTCTCCCACCCCTAATCCTCCACTCCTGAGATCGCCTTTCCAGGAAGAGACTAGACCTTGTGTGCTCTGGAAGCAAGTCACCCCACTCCACCCAGTCCAATAGAGCCAGAGGAATATTCCCTCAAGCCTGAACCAGTGCCTCCCTCTTCCCCTCCCCCTGCACATACCTTAAACAACCTTTTTGAGGAGAGCAGGGAATCGTTGGGTCCTTGCGGGGTGAAGGGCACCTCTGGAGATCATTTCACACATTCTCCACCTCCCCCTGGTAGGTCATTTCATCCATCCTCCTTCCTCTGTGTAGGAGAACACATCAGCCATCTCTGATGATAAAACTCTGGGGGAGAGAAGGAGCCATGTGCAGAGTCAGGCTTGGTCACACAAGCTTCAAGCCACCCTTGTACTCTGGGTGAGTGCAAGATCCGGTCTTCCACCCTCTCCCATCTCACCTGATCCTTAGCCTCTATTCCCAGCTACAGAGAAAAGAGCAAGGAGAGGATGAGCAAGAGGGGATGTCCAAGGCCTTTAGCTCTTTCCCTGGCCACACTCAAGTTTCCACAACTACCACCGATTATTAATCACTCCCATCCCTAGTGTGGAAAGAGCCCTGGATTTGGAGTCAGAGAACCTGGGTTCAAATTCAGACTCTGATGCTGTGTAACCTTAGGCAAGTTGCTTAACCTCTCTGAGTCTTGGTTTATGCTGCTATAAAATGAGTCAGGGGGACTCATGCCTGCTAAGGACCCTTCCGGCTCTAGCTCTAAGATCCTACAGAGGGGAAAAAAGACCTGCAGAGAGGAGCTGCATTGGGTGTAATTTCAGACCCTGTGGAAGGCAGCAGCAATAGATATGCAGCCTCCTGCCCTTAGTATAGCTGGGGCACAAATACACCAAAAGGAAGGGGATTCCAGACATTTTAGGGGCCCTTGGGAGGACCCTACATCTCTCTTCTTTTCTTTTTTTTCCTCTCCGAACACTGCTCTCATAGCCACAGGGGGACCCATCTGGAAGTCTGGGGAGGGGAGGGGTATGTGTGCATAGCTTTTTAGGATAAAGCAGAGAAGCAAGGGATCCAGATCTCCTGCAGTTTAGCTGGTCCCTTCTTCCTCTTTCCTCATGACCTAATGTCAGTTGCCTTTTCAGATATATGATGTTGATATAGCTTACATCCACCTAGATCTTTACCTGTCCTCTCATTAGAATGTATGCTCCTTGAGGGCAGGAACTGTAAGGGATTAGTGGCTTGTTTCCCTTTCTGTAGATCTCTAGCACACAGTAAGTGCTTAATAAATGCTTATTAACTGACTGATGTTACTCCTACCTTGGCCATGTTTGACATCCTCATCTATGACTCCCAATCCTGGCTACATTCCACCCCTACTGAGACCACAATATTTCCCCATCCCAGCTAGGAGACATAGTGGGCACTGTATTGTTTGAGGCTTTTGTACCTCTCCCAGCCCTATCTGCCAATTCACACAATCTCCCCCCACTGGCCTCTCCTCTCCCCCATCCCCACCTCCCAGCTACTTTGATATATTGGGCAAGGCGATCCTTGCTTATTTATTCATGGTGAACTAACCTAGAGTCCTAGCAAAGAGAAGTGGCTTAATTGGAAGCAGCTGCTGAGGTTTCAGTGGCATGGAAACATCAAATGGCTTTGCTCTAGGGGCAGAGTCACCCCAAACAGGAAAGGGACGGGAGAAAGCTTGTCTCTTGGGTTTTGAAGGGTTTTGAAGGGAAAGAACAGTACCATGACTTAAACATATATAAGAAGGGAATTTCATTTTCCCCCTCCATAGCTGGTATGGTCACAGAAATGAGGATGATGATGATGATGATACTTGCATTTATATAATGACTATTATGGACCAGTCATTTTACAATTATTATCTAATTTGATCCTCATGACAACCCTTCGATGTAGGTACTATTATTATCCTGATTTTACAGAGGAGGAAACTGAGGCCAACAGAAATTAAATAACTTGCCTGGGTCCACACAGCTAGGAAGTACCTGAGGCCAAATTTGCATTTAAGTCTTCCTGATTCCTGGAGGCAAGTGGGTGGCTTAGTGGATAGAGCACTGGCCTGGAGCCAAGAAGACGTGAGTTCAAATTTGGCCTCATACACTTTCTAGCTGTGTGACCCTGGGTAAGTCACTTAATATATGTTTGCCTTACTGGACAAGGAGATGGCAAACCATTCCAGTATCTTTGCCAAGAAAACCCCATAAACAGTGAGGTCCATGATGTTACAAAGAGTTGGACATGACTAAATAACAACTTCCTGATTCCAGACCCAGTGCTCACTCCAGAAAGCAGCAAGTAGATAACAAAGAATCAGTATTAAGATGCCACCACTTGGTCATCTTTTTTGTTGCTGTTCAGTAGTATCCAACTCTCCGTTGAGCCAGCCCAAATCCCTTCTGAGATAACCTCCATAGGGAAATGCAAGGGAGTAGCATTTTGACAGGCCTACCCAAACCAGGCAGGGACATCTGTTTTTGAGGATTAACAATAGCAATAATAGCAACTTGTTGTTCAATCATTTTTCAATCATGTACAATTTGTTGTGACCCCATTTGGGGTTTTCTTGGCAGAGATACTGGAGTGGTTTGCTGTTTCCTTCTCCAGATCATTTGACAGATGAGGAAACTAGGGCAAACAAGGTGAAGGGACTTGTTCAGGTCACATAGCTAGGAAGTATCTGAGGTTGGATTTGAACTCACGAAGAGTTTTCCTGACTCCAGGCTGGGCACTCTATCCACTGCAGTGCCACTTTGCTGCTCCAGTCATCCCTTTACAAAGTGGGACTATCTTACTTTTATGAAATTTAAGGAAGTCTGACTATTGGACAGGCCTTTTCTGGAAGGCTGTAGTTTGCCAACTTCTTAAAATGTGAGGCTCAGGACCACCCACGGTAGTCCAGATCTGCTCCAGTGAGCAGAGGTTACAATGGCATCATTATCACATCCCCTGTTTTGGACACCAGCTATGATCGACTTTAGTTTGTTGTCCAATTTGTCACCCTGTGGATTCAGATTGGTCTCACAGGTGGCTGAATCCTCCAGGCCATTTTAGCCATCTCTTCCCCAATCTTGTACTAGTGCTGCCATTATTGGTTTGTTTTAAGCATAGAACTTGATATTTATCTCTACTGAATCTCATCTTGGTGGATTCAGCCCTTGTTCTAGCCTTTGGAAATCTTTTCAGATAGTAATTTTGTTATCCACTGCATTAAGTATCTCTCCCAGTGGCATGTCAAAGCAAATTTCCTAAGAAGATTCTATTTCTTCATCTAAGCCTTGATAAAAATAGGTCAAGGAGCAACCCTCCCTCGATTTATAGGAGAAACAGAGGAACAGAGAGGCAAAAGAACTTGTAACTTGTCCAAGGTAACAGAGGATAAAAATGATCAAGTCAGAATTCAAACCCAATTTCTCTCACTCCAGATCCAGTGTTCTGGGTCTATACTCCACTATGTCATATGAAAAAACACAAAATTCAATTCAATAAACACTTCTAATTCCATACCTACACTATGTTAGACCCAGAGAATACGAAGACAAAAAAAAACCCCAAAACAAAAACCAACCAACAAACAAAAACAAAGCAGCTTACATTGTATGAGCAGATGTAGCACATAAATGGATGAGTAAATTATAAGATTGGGCAGCTAGGTGGCTCTGCAGTGGACAGAACACCAGGCCTGGAGTCAGGAAGACTCATCTTCCTGAGTTTCAATCTGGCATCACACACTTAGTGGCTGTGTGACCTTGGGCAAGTCACTTCACTCTGCCTCAGTTTCCTCATCAGTAAAGAGTTGGAGAAGGAAATGGCAAACCACTCCAGTATCTTTGCCAAGAAAATCCCAAATGGGGTCATGAAAAGTCAGACAGGGCTGAAAAATGACTGAGCAGCAGCAACAACAAATTATAAGATGATTTGAGGAAGGAGAAAGCCCTAACAAATATTGGGATCTGGAAAGGCTTCCCAGAGGAGGTGGCATCCAAGTGGAAGAGATCTAAAGAGACTAACATAGAAATAAAGAGGTCATACATTTCAGACATGAAGGATAGCTTATATAAAAGTGTGGAGGCAGGAAATGGAATGCCAAGTTCAGGCAGCAAGCAGCAAGCAGTAGAGTATGTCTGGAATGTAGAGTGGGTGAAGAGGAGTAAAGGGAAATAAATCTAGAGAAGTAGGTGAGAATCAGATTATGAAGGACTTTAAACACCAGGTTGAGAAATTTGTATTTGATTCTAGAATCAAGAGTGAGCCATTGAATATTTTTGAACCAGGGAGTGATATAGTTAGACCTATGCTTTAGGAAAATCACTTTGCTCTCTGTATGGAGCATGGATTAAAAAGGGGAAAGATTGAAGGCAGGGAGACTGTTGCAAAAGTTCACATAAGGGATAAAAAGAGCACAGAACTGAGAATCAAGAGATCTGGGTTCTCATCTGTCTCTTCCATTAGCTTGGTGTGTGTGAACTGGTACAAATCACTTCCTATTACAGGGCCTAAGTTTCCTCCTGTGTTAAATGAAGAGGTTGGTCTAGATCAGGGGTGGGGAACCTGCAGCCTCAAGGCTACATGTGGCCTTCTAGGTCCTCAAGTGCAGCCTTTTGATTGACTCCAAACTTAACAGAACAAATCCCCTTCATAAAAGGATTTGTTCTGTAAAACTTGGACTCAGTCAAAAGGCCACACCCGAGGACCTAGAAGGCCACATGTGGCCTTGAGGCTGCAGGTTCCCCACCCCTGATCTAGATGATTTCTGAGGTCCCCTCTAGCTCTGACATTCTCTTGTCCTTTGCATAGCATTGGTGAGTTGGGGGTTGTGATTAAGGTTGTTGGTACAATCAACTATTTGCCCCTCACCCTACTACAGAATCATTGCCCAGGTGGTCTTTCTGGTAGAAGCAGTATCAAAGGTTCAGTAATTCTCTTTCGCCTTTAGTTAGCTGTGAGCCTCCAGCCAGAGATGGTACTTCTGGCAAAACATTACAGTGGTAGATCTATCTCTATCTCTTCTCTGGGTATTTTCCCCCCTCCAGTTGTCTCCTCCCAATGATATTCCCAATAAGGACACCCTGACTGGGAAATGTTCACAAGACAAAGTAAAAATTTGAAACATCTAAAAGAAAAACTGCCTAAAAGAAAAGGCTTCAGGCCACCATGAAGAAGCTTGAGGGGCAAAAGAAGTCACACAATGACTGCTTCTGGTTTGTAGCCTGGTAGAGGATGGGGTGGGGCAGGATTTCAGCAACACAGCTTTTGTCCAGAAACATTTTTTGTCTAATTGACCTTATAATAACATTTATAGAACACTTTAACATGCAAAGCATTTTACATATATTATCTCATTTGATTACCACAACCACTGTAGGAGGTGGGTATTATTGTTATCATTCCTATTTTACCAGTTGAAGAAACTGAAGCAGGCAGAGGTGACATGATTTACATGGAGTCACACAGCTAGTAAATGTCTGAGGTTGAATCAGAGCTCAGATCTTCCTGATTCCAGGCTAGGTGCTTTGTGCACTATAGCTCCCCCTAGCAGCCTCTATGTCTCTGTCTTTGTCTCTGTCTCTCTGTCCCTCCCTCTCTTGCTCTGTGTGTGTGTGTGTGTGTGTGTGTGTGTGTGTGTCTCCCCTTCCCTCCTTCCCTCCCTTTCTCTGTCTCTCTCTCTCTCTCTCTCTCTCTCTCTCTCTCTCTCTCTCCTTTCCCCTCTTTCTCTGTCTCCCTCTATGTCTCTCTCTCTTCTCCCCCTCCCTTTCTCTGTCATGCTGTCCCTCCCTTTCTCTCTCTCTCTCTCCCTCTCTCTTTCTGTCTCTCTCTCTGTCTCTCTGTCTCTCTCTCTCTCTCTTTCTCTCTCTCTCTCTCTCTCTCTCTCTCTCTCTCTCTCTCTCTCCCCCTCTATCTACACTTATGCTCTCCCAGCTTCAGGTGGCTTCCTCTAGTTCTCCTGTCAGGAGCTGGGTTCTTCTTTGAGTCTATCTCCTTGCTGACTTTTAAAGGTCCCCCAGTAAGGCCAGGTCTAGCATTCTTCATCCTAGGCTTCCTTTCTCAGTGCCTCAAGGGACTCATTCACACCTTGTAAAAGGATCAACTGGCCAGGCCACATTTTTACAGTGAGTTTCATACCTCATTATCCAGACCCTTTTCCGTGATTAAGTTTGTAAAAGACCAACTCACAGATGTTTTGATGTAAAGGAGTCTCACTGGAGCTGCAGGGAGCCCAACCACTGGCTATTGGTACCTTTTTGTCCCTCTTCAGGGCCTATGAGATCTTTGGGGGAGTCTAAAGAGTGAGGGGCCCCAGAAGTCAAGGAAAGTGTGACTTGCAGTGCTAAGAATAAAGCTAGAGATACAGGAACTAAGGAAGGTGAGTCAATAGCAGGTAAGGAAGATGCCTTGACCATCACCATGGACTTTCAGATGTCCTTAGCTTTCTCATTTCCCCCATGTTGGCTATTTTATTAGGCCATCTGTGTCCAAAGTAAGAATCCAAGGGAATACAGGGTGCTTATGACACCCCCCCCAAATAGGGTTATAGGCTAATTGGACCCTCAGTTCTATAGAAGAAAGGACATAGAACAATCTCCACAGGCCTTAGAACTAATCTCAAGTGCAAATACCCAGGCAGAAGTCACTTGAAGTCCTGAAGGTCACACACTCCTTTAGACTTTCCCCATGCACATTGGTAGGTCTGTAGTATGTGTGTATGTGGTGGGGATATAGAAGCAGCTTTCCTTTCCCTCCACGTTGGGAAAGGGGGTATGGTCCTCAAATCTAAGAAAGAAAGAAAGATGGAGACCAGAATAAAAAGTAAGCAAACAAGGAACCTGTTGGTGAGAGGAAGAGAGGAGGAAAGGGGGCAAGGGAAGAGGAAGAAGAAAAAGAAGAGAAAGAAAAAGGGGAAAGAGGGAAAAGAGGTGGTGGAAAAGAAGAGGAAGGGGGAAGGTAGGAAGCAGAGATGGAAAAGAAAGGGGATGGGGAGAAGGAAGAACAGGAGAAGGAAGAGAAGAGGAGGAGCAAGAAGAGGAGGAGGAGGAGGAGGAGGAAAAGGAGGAAAAAGAGGAGAAAAAGGAGGAAAAAGAGGAGATGAACAAAAAGGAGAAAACAAAGAATGTGGAAAAAGACAAAGAAGAGGAAGTGAATAAAAAGAGGATGATGAATACTACACATGCATGCTTCAGTGGCAAAGCACAGTATGATCCATCTTAAAGCTACATTGCCAGCAAGGGTGGGAGCCAGCAGGAGGGGGAGGTTCCGTGGAGCCACAAGGGAAGCAAAATCTGGGACTTCTTCTAGCTAGGTGCATAGTCTCTCTCCCCCAAACGCCATCCCAAACGTCCCTATTTATGTCTAAGGCCCCATCATTCTTCCAGTTTCTCAGGTTTGTAACCTTGCTATCACCCTGTACTCCTCTATTCTTCCTCACTCCACATACCCAATCAGTTGCCAAAATTTTCCACTTTTACTTTTACAAAATCTTTTGTATCCTCTCTCTACATTCATACACCTACTCCCCTAGTTCAAACCCTCATCTTCTCTAGCCTAGATTGTTGTAACTGCTTACAAATTCTTATCTCTGTTTCAAGTCTCTTCTCATTACTGTCTATCCTCAACACACACACAAACACATACACACACACACACACACCTGTCCCAGATTTCAAAATTGGAGAGGTTGCAGGGAGCTCAGCACCCCTCTAGTCTGACCCATACAAAAGGGATCCCCACTATAATACACCCTATGAATGATCATCTAGCCCTTGCTCAAAGCCTTCCAAGGAGGGGGAACCCTCCCCATCCCACCTTGGGGCACCTTCAGCAGTCAGGAAGCTTTTCCTGACATCAATCCAAAATTTGCCCCTTGGCACCTTCCCCCCTTGCTCCTGGTCCTGCCCTCTGGGCCAAGCAGGACAAGTCTGGCAACCTCCTCCACACAGCAGGCCTTCAATCACTTTAAGACTGCTCTCATGCCCTGCCCCCCTTGAACCTTCTCTCCTCCAGGCTCAATTTGCCCATTTCCTTGGGATGATCCTCCTATGGCATGAATTCAAGGCCCCACCCATTGTGGCTGCCCTCCTCTGGACACTCCCCAGATTACCAATGTCCCTGTTAAACCCAGAACTGGGCACAGTGCTCCAGATGAGGTCTGACAAAGTCAAAGGACAGTGGGACAGTCCCCTCCCTGTTCCTAGAAGCTCGGCCCCTCCTAACACAGCCCAAGATTGCATCAAGTGTTTTGGCTTTCACACCACATGGCTGACACTGACGCTGACATTGAGTCTGCAGCCCACTAAAACCCCTAGATCTTTCACAGAACAACTGCTGTCCATCCATGCCTCCCCAGTCTTACATTTGGGACATTGATTTTTTGTGCTCAAGGGACAGATTTTACTTTTATCCCAACTAATTTTCATCTTGTTAGATCCAGCCCAAGGCTCTGGACAAGCAAGATCTTTCTGGATCCTGACTCTGGCATCCTCTCTCCCTCCTAGCTGTCCCTCCTAGCTTGGTGACACCTACAGATTTGATGAGCTTGCCATCTGTGTCTTTATCCAAGGCACTGATAAAATGTTCAATAGCACATGGCCAAGCACAGATCCCTGGGGCACTCCACTGGAGACCTCCTGCCACACTGGCATTGGACATTACCAACCACTCTGAGTCCAGCCATCCAACCAGTCCTGAATCCAGCTGATTGTCTTATTGTCTATTCCATGTCTCTCCAACTTCTCCAAAAGTCTGGGATGCTAAAATCTAGGTAAATGACACCCCCAGAATTCTCTCATCTATTGCTTTAGGAATGCTGTCAAAAATGGAAATGAAATTCTCCTGGTGTGACCTGTGCTTGATGAAGCCAGGCTGGCTCTCTGTGATCACTGCTTCCCTTTCCAGATATTCACCAACCATCTCTTTAAGAGTCCTCCCTAGAATTTTCCCAGGGATCAAAGTCCAGCTCATTGGCCCACAGTTTACAGGCTGTTCTCTTCTGTTTCTAGAAAAACCTTACCTTTGTCTGTCTTCGGGCTCATTGTGCCTCTCCTGGTCTCCACAGTCTTTCAAAGATTGCCCAAGAGATCCCTCAGTGATCCCACCTGCCAGTTCTTTCAGTACTTGAAGAGATCATCCATCTGGGCCGGGTGACTCAATTCCTCCAGGGCAGTTCTCTCACCATCTCCTAACTTGCCTTGGCTCTCGGCTCGCAGTGAGTTATTTTTGTTCTGTCATTTCCAGTGTGGAGGTTATTCTCCTTTGCAGAGAAAACAGAAGGAAAAAAGTAAGTAGCTCTGCCTTCTCTCTGTTGTCAGCTACCATTGTCTCTCAATAAACTCCAGCTCCCCAGTAAACTCTATTTGCTCCCCATTTCCTCTGGGATAAAATATAGACTCCTCTGTTTAGCTTTTATAGACCTTCAAAATCTGGCACCAGTCTCTTGCTCCAGTGCTGTTTTACATGACTCTGCCATCCAGCCAAACAGACTCCTCTCTGTTTCCCATACAGGATACTCAATGTTCCATCATTCAGCCTTTGTACTAACCACCCCTCATCTCTGGAATCTACTCCCTTTCCCCCTTCACTTCACACAGCTCTGGTCTGCCTTCAAACCCAAGCTCAAGCATCATCTTCTACATGAAGCCTTTCTTGATCTCAACTGCTAGTGCCCTGTCTACCAAACTCAATCCATTTGTATATAATCCATTTATATTTATCCTGCACATGCTTATATATGTACTTGTCTCCCCCATTAGAAGAAGCTTAGTAAGCTCTTTGAAAGCAAGAATTACACTAGTCTTTGTATTTGTATTTTTACAGCCTAGCACCGTGCTTGGCACATAGTAATAGATATTTAATTGATGCTTATGGATGGATGGATGGATGGATGGATGGATGGATGGATGGACAGATGGACAATGAGAACTGAGCTGTTAGGTCCTGTGGGAGAAGAAGGAAAATGGAAGTTTGAACTAGGGATTCTTACTAGGTTTAGTAAAGTATCATCTAGCATGGAGATGGGGTCCCCTAGCCTCTCTCTCCTTTCTTGAAGGTCCCCCATTCACACATGTTTAATGGGAACTAAAGACATGGATAGTGTGGACAGAGGTAGCTGGGGCTCAGGTTTAAGATTATGGGAGTACCACTGTCATTAATGATCACTGACCAGAAGATGCCCAATACCTTGCCAATACTGCTGCCCCCAGTAAGCAGTTCATGCTCCAGATGAAGAACATTAGTCTAATGGTCATAACATCGTTGTCATGAGGTCAGGATTGGAACTTTGATATGGACATGGATTAACTAACTTGGTTCTGTTTCCAGATTTAGACTGAGCCCTAACCCTGACTGTAGAATGGAGTCCTAACCTCAACCTCACACCTATGTGTTAAAGAGATTGTTCAGGCAGCAATATGGAGGACAAACTGAAGAGTTGGAGAGAGGTGAGGTAGGGAAACCAATGAGGAAGCTGTTCCAATAGTCCAGACAACAGCTGATGAGAGATTGAACTATGGAGGTGGGATTGTCAATGGAGAGAAGGGGACAGATTCAAAAAACATTGTGGAGGCAGAATGGATAGAACTTGACAGCTGACAGCTGATTGCATATAGACAGAGGGGGCAGGGGGAGGCAAGGATGACTCCAAGTTTAAAAACCTGGGCAAATCAGAAAGATAGTGCTTCCCTCCACTAAGAACAGGGAAATTTGGGGGAGGGGCAAATTTATAAGGGAAACATGAGGAGTAGTTCCATTTTGGACATGTTGCTTTGAGATACTTATGCATATAGGAAGAGATGTCCAGCAGTTGGTAACATGGATTGCAGTTTGTCTAAAACTGAATATACAGATGTGGGGGTCATCTGTGGAGAAGTGATCATCAAATCCATGAGAGCTATAAAGAAATCTCCAAGTGATAAGATATCAAGAGAGAAGAGGACCAGGACAAAATCCATGGTTGGGGGCAAGATATGGATGATAATTCAGCACAAGACACTGAACATGTAGGAAGAGAACCAGGAGAGAGCAGTGTCGTGGAAACCAAGGGAGGAAAGAACGTCCAGAAAAAGAGGGCAGTTAACAGCATGAAAAGCTACAAAGGTGGGCGACTGAGAAAAGGCCATTCAATCTAGCAATTAAGAGATCGTTGGTAAACCACTGGGCAGTTTCAGTTGAATGGTGAGGTTGGAAGCCAGACTGCAGGAGTTAAGAAGAAAGCTAGAGGAAAGGAAGTAGAGGCAGTGAATGTAGATGGTCTTTTCTAGGAATTTGGCTGTGAGTGGGAACAGAGATATGATAAAATAGCTTGAAGGGATGTCAGGGTCAAGTGAAGCTTTCTAAAGCATGGGATGGGGGAGACCCGAACATATGGGCGGGCATTATGGTTGGCGCCAGTAGACATGGAAAGATCAAAGGGGAAAGAGAGTGGCCTATTCCAACCCTGGGCAATTAATTGCCTCTTGGCCCATCTCATAGATGCAAGACTCTGAAATACATGAAGAATAGTACAAAAGTCCCTGAGTCAACTTGATCCCTGTACCTAGAACATGCCCTGCTGTCTGGACACTGGTGTAGGGGAGTTGAGTTCAACCCAAAATTCAGACCATGGATAAACTTTGAAACCTTTATTCTTTGAATGAGCTTATGACCACCTACACAGGGGAGAGTTTCTCAGGGTCCAACTGAGGCCATGAATAATAGGCCCCTTTCACTCTGAGAATAGGCCAAAAGTCAGCCATAAGATGAGTCAGTTTCTATTCCCACTTTCAACTCATTTTAATGCTCCAAAATCCCAAACCATGGAAATGGAAGTGGAGGTAAGAGATAACACATTGCTCCCTTCCCACCAGTTACCACCTTGAAACTTTCACAAATAGAGGGAACAACCCTAGCATATGTTGGATGGCAGTTTAACTGTAAAAAAGGGAAAGTTGGGAAGCCATTTGGGAATTACCAAATCACCACTCCAATCTGGATGCAGATTTGGAAACCTGCAGCACTCCCACACATACCCCATCTCCAGCCCTCCTGAGAGAGCTTTGGCCGGCTCTACAGAGTAATACTCTTTAATAAATACCATTTAGACATCTAAGTCTTGAGCATGGGTTTTTCTCCTTTTCCACCTTCCCTGGCATAGATGCTGAGTTACTACATAATCACTCATTTGGAGAGGCCTTTGCCGTGAAATGTAAGGATGGAAATGGGTGAGAAATACTGATCAAGTCTCCATATTTGAAAACTTCAAAAACTGGCTTTGAGTGCCCTGATTCCAATTGCTGCAGTGAGTGTCCATAATTTAGCAAGTGAGAAAGAGGAAATGATTGATTGGGTGAGCTCCTGGAGGAAATGGGAGTGGGGAAAGGGTGGTGTGTTAGTGGTGAAAGTAAAGGGATTGGCCTTGGCAAGAAGGACCACTTCTTCTTCAAAGACTGGAACAAAGGAAGAGAGAATGGGGGACATCATAGAGGGAGAAGCTCAAGCCAGGTGGCTTTGATTTTCTAAGTAAATTAAGGAGTTGAAGCCATCTTGGGAGAGAGAAGAGTGTGAGAATAATGTCTGGGGCTTGATGAGATGTGGAAAGGTTGGGAACAACTGCTAAGGACCCCTGTGACAGAGAGTGAATCAGGAAAGAAGCAGAGGATTTCTAGGTATCATCAAGAGCCCTGCTGAGACTGGATGATACGAATTAGATATGGACACAGTCAGCACAATTGTGTGACTTTCTCCAGCAATATTTGGGAATAGGATCAGAGAAAGCAGATAGTGAGGATGACCCAGGGTTAGGGTTCTATAGGCTATGAATAGCAAAAGGAAAAGGGGACAATGAATTCAAATGTAGAATATGCTGCATGCTTGGACTGTTCAAATATAAGGTGGTGATAGTAAAGGAAGGAAAGTGAGGCTAGAGCAAAGATGATGGGAGTAAAGGGGAGGGGGCCTATAGGGAGTGTGAGGATGGATAATAGGCTTAGTAGGAGAAAGCCTAACAAATAACAGATTATGATCAGAGAAGGGAATCCTAAAAGGTTAATATCATGAAGGCTTTGGGTGATGGTGATGGTTAAGGTAGGTGGGTGCTGCTGCTCGTAGGAACTGAGAAGGTTATTGAACTGGGAAGGTTGAGTATTCAAACAGAGAGCAATAAGAACACCAAAGTCATCCAGGTATGGAGTGGAGAGGGGCACTGTGAGTCAGTTAATTTTTGAGAGGAGAGAGAACAGCCTGAAACAAGTACAGTTATCCCTTCCACATCAAGACTTTCCCCATCACAGTTTTGCTATACCATGGGTCAGCATAAAAAACTAAATGGGAATTTGGGGGGAGTTTTGCGGAAGCTGCAGATGACACGTGAAAACCAGCAGACAACACAGAGCCTTTGACCAAATACTTAACCCAAATTTTACAATAAGGTACTGTAAGCATCCCATAAAAGGAAAAAAATTCAAACTTCTTAGGTACAAAAGGAAGGCCAAACGATGTTATGCAGATTTTCCAGATCAGGGGGTGCTGCGCCCCTAGCCCCAGCAGCTATGGATAGCAGCAACAAGCATTGGATAGTGTGACAAAGCAAAATGGAGTGCCCCCTCAAAGAAGGATTGGTGGCTAAGTGATGGTTGCAGAGGAACAGGCTAGCAGGAACAATGGGAAGTGTGGCATTATCTACTAACTCCTCTTCCCAATCTACTGGGTTGTAGGCAGGGGCGTGCTGGAGCCAGCTCGAATGTATGTGCCATTTGCAGCATGAGCATTCACCCCTCAGAAATCAGCAAATACTACGAAGCACGCCTCAGTTGATTGTTTTCTTGATTGTGTAGGCTTAAGAAAGTGAGGGAGAAAATGTTAACGGTGCAGATTCAATTTAAAAATGTATCCTGCATGCATTGCATTTTCCCTTGGAGAGCCAGCTGTTAAACATTTACCAGCGTTCCCCTGGTTGAAGGGGATGAAAAAGTAGCAACCATTACTGGATAGGGTGGCCAAGGATGCAGCATCTTGAAGAGACAACCAGGTTCAAACCATTTTTAAAAGCTATTTTATCATTCTGAACTTAGCAATTCAGCATGCTTTTTCAAAGCTGTCCTGCTTGCCTATGTCTCCCACCAACTTTCCTTTGGCTCTTTTCTGTGCATTTAAAAAATGTTTCAATGACCCACTTTCTTACTTTTATTTTTTTTTTTAAATTGGTAACCTTATCCCAATGGATAGAGTACTGGGCCGGGAGTCAGAAAGACCGGTATTCAAAGCTAGCCTCAGACACTTACTGGCTGCTTGATGCTGGGCAAGTCACTTAACTTCTGCCTGCCTCAGTTTCCTCATCTGTAAAATTGGGATAATAATAGCACCTACCTCACCGGGTTGTTGTGAGAATCAAAATGAGATAATATTTCTAAAGTGCTTAGTACAGTACCTGGGGCAGCTAGGTGGCACTGTACTGGATACAGCACTGAGTTTGGAATTGGAAAGACTCATCTTCTGAGTTCCAATCTGGCCTCAGACACTTACTAGCTGCATGACCCTGGGTAAGTCACTTCACGCTGTTTGCCTCAGTTTCTTCATCTGTAAAATGAGTTAGAGAAGGAAATGGCAAACCACTCTAGTATCTTTGCTAAGAAAATCCCACATGGGGTCACAGAGTCGGACGTGACTGAAACGACTGAACAACAAGAGGTTCCTGACACATAGTGCTATATAAATATTATTATTATTAATATTATTATTAATATTACTATTATCCCATCGCTGTCAGGAAATGGGCAATGTGCTTGGCACCAGTCCTCTAGAATCATGGTTAGTCACCACATTGATCAGATATCTTAAGTCTTTCCAAATTATTTGTCTTTACAACGTTGTTTTTATTGTATAAATTGTTCTTCTGATTCTGCTTATCTTACTTAGCGCCTACAAATCTTCCTCGGTTTCTCTGAAACTGCTTCTCCTTTTTTATGGCATGACTATATTCTGGTACAGTCATATACCTTAACGTGTTCAGCCATTCCTCAGCTGATGGACATTTCCTCACTTTGCAGGTCTTTGTCACTACAAAAAAGGCTGCTAGTGATGTCTTTGTACATATGGGTCCAGTTATCTCTTGCTCAGTCAGTCAACAAACATTTATTAAGGGTTTGCTATGTGCCAGGCACTGTGCTAAAACCCTTTTACAAATACTATTTTATTTGATCTTCACAACAACCCTTCAAGATAGGTGCTGTTATTATCTTTATTTTACAATTGAGGAATCTGAGGCAGACAGGCTAAGTGACTTACCCAGGGTCACAAAGCTAATAAGTATCTCAGGCCAGGTTTGAGCTTGGGTCTTCATGCCTTCCACACTATCACCTAGCTGCCTCACACCCTCTGGGGACACCTATGGCTAGCGGCCATGACCTGGAGGAAGACCTATAAAGGAGAGAGAAGAGAAATGGGTAGGGGAAGAACCAGGAAAGAGCTGTATCACAAAAACCTAGAGAGGAAAGAGGATCCAGGAGGTGATTTCAGAGCGGCTGCAGAGAGGTCAAGGAGAATGAGGATTGAGAAAAGGCCATTGGATTTGCCAACGAAGAGATCAGTAACTTTGAAGATGGCAGTTTCAGTGGAATGATGAAGTCAGAAGCCAGAATGAAGAGGGAGATGAGAGGAAGTGGAAGTACAGATTATAGATGAGTGTAGCCACAACAGAGAGGACAAGGCGAGAGCTAGCAGGGATGGATGGATCCAGTGGGGGCTTTTTGAGGATGGGGAAGACATGGGTGTGTTGGTAGGTAGTAGGGAAGCACACAGGAGACAGGGAGAGATTGAAGATAAGTGGGGGAGTAGGCATGATAGAAGGGTTTGTCGGCTAGAGAAAGCAAGGCAAAGTAGGCTCATCCACATAGAGGGATTTGCCTTGGCAAGGAAAAGGGCCACCTCATCTTGTGACACAAAGTAAAGAAGGAGATGGTGGAGGAAGGAATCTGAGTAATGTGAGATGAGGAATATGGGAGGCAGAATTCCCAGGGTCACACAGCTAGTCGGTATCTGAGGCTAAATTTGAACTTCTTCCTAATTCCAGACCCAGGGCTCTGTTCACTGCACTACCTAGCTGCCCTTAGAGGCTTTCCTCCACCAAATTTCTCGTCTGCATATGCTTAATCAGATAAGATTCTTTGATAAATGCAACTACAGAGGTTAAGAAGAATATTAATCAGAGGGTTTAATTACCTTCTGAATATGGATGTCCAATGAGGCATCAGATTAATGATCCATGAGAATATTTTTGAGGATGAGCCCCCCAACATGCTAATACCTTCCCCCCTCCCAACAAAAATGACCTTGAGTTTACTTTGTGTAGGTTTTACGTCCACTTTCTGGCATACATGTTGTGTCCCCTGATAGAACAGGAGATTCCTGAGCACAGCTTTAATAAGTGCTCATCGATCGATTGATCACTGGATTCTAGAGGGTCTTGTTGCCAATTGGAGGAATGTATGTTTTACCCTAGAGACAGCAGGGAGCTGAAGAGTAGTTGAGTGATATGGACAGACTCCTCCTTCATGGACATCATCTTGGGAGCCCTATGAGGGAGAGATCAGAGAAATGAGAGACTGAAAGCTGCTCGCCCAGCTGAAAAAACATGAGGAATCTCTAAGGAAGGAGATGTTAGTTTGATGTAAGGAAACACCACATAACTGAGAATGGCCTACCCTGAGAAGAGCTGACTTCCCCTGCAGTAAAGCTCTGCAAGTCCAGGTCAGCTGCCCCCTTGCTGGGGATGAAGCTGTGGGCCTCTTTGTGGGTTGAACTACATGGGCACTGAGCTCTCTTCCCAGGATGTGTTGTTCCCCAGTAATTTTCCCCAAATACCAGAAACTCAGCTGCTTACACATTGGTCTTTTGGGGGTGATATTGACTGTGTAAAGGAAATGGTTTTCTTTTGTCTCATTTTCAAGGATGTGCTATGGTGTACTGGCATTTTTTCTTCTTGGCTGCATAAAGTCACTTGAGGAAGATTCACTTTTTCTTAATTTTTCTTCCTTCTTCCCTTCTTTCCTTCCTTTCTTCCTCCCCTTTTCCCTTCCTTCCTTCTTCCTTCCTCTTTTTTATTCCTTCTTTCCTCCTTCCTCTTTTTTCTTCTTTCCTTCCTCCCCTTCTTTCCTTTCTCCCCTTCTTTCCTTCCTTTCTTCCTCCCCTTTTTCCTTCCTTCCCCCTTCCTCTTTTTCCTTCCTTCCTTTCTCCCTTTCTTTCCTTCCCTCCTTCCTCCCTTTATTTTTTTCCTTCCTTCCTTCCTTCCTTCCTTCCTTCCTTCCTTCCTTCCTTCCTTCCTTCCTTCCTCCCCTCTTTCTTTTCTTTCAAGCTAGGTGGCCTACTCAATAGAGTGCCAAGCCTAAAGTCAGGAAGACCTGAATTCAAACCCTGCCTCAGACACTTATTAGCTGTGTGACCTTGGACAAATCACTTCTACTCTGTCTCAGTTTCCTCATCTATGAAATGGACATGATAATAGCACCTGCCTCCCAGGATTGTTGTGAGGATCAAATGAAATCATAATTTGCAAAGGCTTAGCACAGCACCTGGCACATTAATACTTTTCATAACGCTTAATAAATGCTTTTTTTCTTCGTTCCCCTCCCTCTTGCAGTACATTGGCACAGGTGGGATTCTTGGTTCTGGCAGGGCTCCAAGTCCTGCTTTCTGACCAATGTGCCACACAGCCACACCCCACCGTTGGGTAGATTGGGCCAGGAAATAGGAAGTCCCAGTTTGAATCCCACCTCTGCCAGTTCTTAGCCACCTGGCATTCAAAACTAGACTCTCTGGGTCTTCTTTTTTCTTCAGGGCCATGCTTGACCATTACAATCACACAGCATTCCATGCTTGTTTTTTCTTTCCTCTTTTCCTATTGTTTCTGCTTATGTCCCCCTTCATCAGCTCCCGTGAGTCTTCTCCAGCTTCTCAGTGATCTTTCTATTCATGTTTCTTACAGTGGCACGTTGATCCACCATTACATTCCTTGGCTGCAAAGGGCGTTACCACCTGCAGGGTACAGGGAGGCCATGGAGTAGTTGCCGCTGTCCCATAGAGTGAAGCTACAGAGCCTTGGGCCTGGGGTGCCTCGTGGTTGCCAAGTGGGATTGCCTTGCCTCAGTCTCAGACCCTGGAGAGCAGCTGAAGAGGGAGCTTCAAGCAGTCAGCATCATTCAAACTCTGGCTATTGGCCCATGAGCATCCTCTGCTCACCTCACTACCATGGATCTCTCAAGGCATCTATCTCCTCCACAGACCTACATCTGAAGAGAACCTGAAGCCTGTGAGTTGCTATCTTTCCATCTTTCTCTATCTCTGTCCCCACCTTCCCCTCTGACACAAGATCTCCTGGGGCTCCTCCTCCCAGACTGGCCTTGGTCATTTCCCCCAGATCAAAATCCTAGAAGGCATCTCCTCCACAGACTCATATTCAACGTGAAAGTACCAGTGGCCTTTGAGTACCTATCTCTCCATCTCTTTTTCCCTTTGTATCTGCCTTCTCCCCTGGACAAAGATTCCCAAAACATCTCCCCCTAGACTGACCTTGGCCATTTTCCCCAGGACCAAGTTCCTGAAAAGAGTCTTCTCCACAGACCCACATCCAAAGTAGAAACTGAGCACAGCCTGTGAGTGTCCATCTATCCATCTGTCATGCCTCTGTCCTTGCCTTCTCATTTGGACCGAAATCTCAAAAGCATCCCCTCCCAGACTGATCTAGGTCACTCTCCCTATTCTCAGATCCCAAAGGCATCTCCCCCCGACTAACCATGGCCATTCTTTTCAGGCCAACATCCCCAAAAGCATCTCCTCCCAGATTAACCTTGATCATTCTCCTGGACCAGTCTCCAAGATTCTCAAGGGCATCTCCTCTAAAACTGTCGTCCTCCCAGGCTGACCTTCAGCAGTCTTCTTGACCTTGATTCTTTCCAAAGATCAAAAGCCATTTCCTCCATTGACCCATAACCCAAGTGAGAGCACCTGTAGGTGCCTGTAGGTGTCTCCTTTTCTATCACTCTCTGGCCCTGTCTCTTCTCATGGACCAAGATCTCAAAGGCATCTCCCAGACTGACTCTGGCCATTTTCCCTTGGACCAAGTTCCTGAAAGGAGTCTTCTCCACAGATCCACGTCCAAAGTGGAAGCACTTATGGCCTATGATCTGACCATCCATTTGTCTCTCTGTCCCTGCCTTCTCCCCTGGACTGATTTCTCAAAGACGTCTCCCCTCAGACTGACCTTGGCCATTCTCCCCATTCCCAGATCCCAAAGGCATCTTCTCCCAAACCATCCTTAGTCATTATTTCCAGACCCAGATGCTGAAAGGCATCCCTTTCTTAGACTCATGTCCAAAGCAAGAGTACCTGTAGCCTGTTAGTGCCTGTCATTGGTCTCTCCTTGTCTTCTCCAAGGCAGGGCCAATGCAGTGACCAAGATCCCAGAGACATCTCCCCATTGACTGACTGTGGCCAGCCAAACCCTATCTCTAAATTCTCCAGCCCAAAATCATCCAAAGTATGTGGTATGTGAGTGACTGTCTGCCCCCAGAACCAGGATCCTACAGCTCTCCCCACTCTCCCTGGACCGAGATCTCTTCCCTGACTGTTGGTGGCCATTCTTTCTAGACCAAAATCTCAAAAGGCATCTCTTCCACAGATCCACATTCAAAGGAAGAGGATCTTCAGTGTGGGAGCCCCCATCTGTCTGTTGTTTCTGTGTCCTTGCCTTCTCCCTTGGACTGAGATCCCAAAGGTATCTCCTCTCAGATTGGCCTTAGCCATTTTCTCCAAGACTAAAATACTAAAAGGCATCTCCTTTGCAGACCCCATATCCTCAGTGAGAGTATTGGGAGCCTATAAGTACCTAACTCTCCCTTGGTCCCTGCCTTCTTCCATTGACCTGCACTCTTGAGGCTACACATAGTCTTCTAGGTCCTTAGGTGTGGTCTTTTGACTGAATCCAAGTTTTACAGAAGAAATCTTTTTTTTTTTTTCAATGAGGCAATTTGGGTTAAGTGATTTGCCCAGAGTCACACAGCTAGTGAGCATCATGTGTCTAAGGCTGGCTTTGAAGTCAGGTCCTCCTGACTCCAATGCCAGAACTTTATCCACTGCACCACTTAGCTGCCCCAACAAATCCTTTTATTAAGGGGATTTGTTCTGTGAAGTTTGGATTCAGTCAAAGGGCCACATGTGGCCTCAAGGCTCCAGCTTCCCCACCCCTGAACCCTAAAGGCCCCAGACTGACCTTAGCCATTCTCTCTAGGACCAAGAACCCAAAAGGCACCTTCACTGCTGATCCGTATCCACATCAGTCAACGTGGGTGTCCGAGAGATCCAGAAAAGGATTGACAGGCACGGTCTGTACCTCAGCTGACTTGAGTAAAGGTTGTGTCTCACCCCAACCAGACACAGGGTGAGACCCCAGCAGAATCCAGAAAAGCTGACTAGTGTTGAAGCCAAGATGAGCTGGAGGCTAATGCCATCCAGTCCTCCAGAGTCCTCTCCCAGCAAATACGGAGACCGCTACATTCCCTCCCGAGCTGGAGCTAAGTGGAGTCTGCACTTCCATAGCATAGATGATCCTGAAAAATCCCCCAGGCAGAAACAGAATGAGGATCCTTGGGGAAATGGCAAAGAAGACCCAGTCTACTCTGCCTTGTTGAAGAATGAGCTGCTGGAAGCTGAGATTCAGACAGTCCAGTATCCAAAAGCAGAGGACCAAACACTTGGCACACCAAAGAAAAATCTCTTCACATACTCCTCCAGCACTAAGCGCTGGAGACCTGATGATGGCAGTGAAATCACTCCATATGCCTTATCTCCCATCAGTCACAAAAGCCAGACTCTACTTCTATCACAACGGAAACCCACTAAGAAAATCCCTCAAGTGCCATTCAAAGTCCTTGAGGCCTCAGGGCTCCGGGATGACTTCTATCTGAACCTGTTAGATTGGTCTTCTCTCAACATCGTTGCTGTTGGACTGAGCACCTGTGTTTATCTGTGGAGTGCATATACATCCCAAGTGACCAGGCTCTTTGACCTGTGTGATGAAGGAGATTCTGTAACCTCCGTGGGATGGTATGAAAGAGGGAACTTGTTAGCAGTTGGCACACAGAGAGGCCCTGTGCAGATCTGGGATGTCGATGCCGAGAAGAAAGTGTCCACAATGGAGGGTCACAAAGCTAGAGTTGGTGCATTGGCCTGGAATGCAGACCAGATTTCTTCTGGGAGCAGAGACACACGGGTCCTGCAGAGAGACGTCAGGGCGGCCCCCCTGCAGTCTCAGCGCTGGCTGCGAGGTCACAAGCAGGAGGTATGTGGGCTGAGGTGGTCCCCAGATCACCAGATGCTGGCCTCGGGTGGAAATGACAACAAGCTTCTGGTCTGGGATTATTTCAGTTTAAAGCCACTCCAGCAGTACAGCTATCATAAGGCAGCCGTGAAAGCCATCGCATGGTCTCCCCACCAGCATGGCCTGTTAGCGTCGGGTGGTGGTTCAGCTGACCGCTGCATCCGCTTCTGGAATACACTGACAGGGCAGCCCCTGCAGCGCATCGATACTGGTTCCCAAGTGTGCAACCTGGCCTGGTCCAGACACGACAATGAGCTGGTCAGCACCCATGGATATGCTGAAAACCAGATCGCCATCTGGAAATACCCCTCCTTGACCCAAGTAGCCAAACTCACAGGCCATTCCTATCGAGTTTTGTATATGGCAGTGTCTCCTGATGGACAGGCCATAGTTACAGGGGCTGGAGATAAGAGCCTGAGGTTTTGGAATGTTTTTCGTAAAGCCCGTTCACAAAAGGAATCTGGGTCTGTCCTCAATCTCTTCACTAAGATCCGATAATTTCTCAGCCCCACACACCAGGACTACACTACATCCACTTAAGGGAAAATCACTGTCTCTCATCAGTCTGCATAGAACCCCAGTGATCGGCAAGAAGAGAAAAGGGCTGAGGTGGGCAGGTGGACCTGGAGAAACCTTCAAGATTATTGCTAGTTAGCAGATTCTGGACATTATTGAATAGTATCTAGGGAGGGCACAAGGTTCAGAGGAACCACTCGGAATTCATGAGACTGTTCTTCAGGAAGGACAGAGGAGGACCAAACTGGATGGATTTCCATTCACATTCTGGACAAGAGTACTATGGCTAGAACCAGTGAAACTTAGGCACAGAAGAGTTTTCTCTTCTCCTTCATCTTCTGGGAAGAGACAAATGAACTTCTGAGGATAAATGTTTGGGAAGGTGTGGGAGAGAGGTTTGTAGGCTGCATGCACCCTTAGACTCCAGGCAGCCCAAGCTCTTCCATTTAAATGGGCTGCCATGGAAGCTGTTTCCTATGTGAAGCTTCTTAGAAAAAGCATTTTTTTTTCAGAACGAAACCTTTTTCCTTTTGTTTGTACTGGGCAAATGGCTTAAGGGTCACGGTGTGGGGTGCCTTGGGGATGGACTCTTGGGGTGGGCTCCATGTCACTTAGAGAAATGGACCAGTGGTTCTGTCCCCAGCAGCCCTGGCCTCCTATGTCTGGGCTTCCCCTCAGTCCTGCTGTGCATCTGACCTCCATCCCTGGCCCTCTTTCCCCTCTGGATTTCCCTCCCTTAGCTGCTTCAAGCAGTCAATAGACTCTACCCCATCATGTAGATGGAGCGTGGGAGCCCTGAGGGAAGAGGTCAATCAGGATAGACCAAGACTACCTAAGGAGAAGAGTCCTTAAGGAAAGGTTGGGCAGTATGGACATGAGTTAGCATGCATACCTTAGGGCCTAGAGCAGTCAGCTAGAAGGCAGGAACTGGCCCTGAAGGGGAAAAGCATGGGTTTTGCCAATAAGCAGGGGATTTTCTAAGCTCTTGAGCTTTTGAACTCAACCCACAAAGGCCTAGGTTACTGATGGAGCACTCCACTGGGCCATGTCCCTCTTAGGTAACCTCTTTTGCTCTGGGATAAACAGAGATTATTTGGGGCACAGGTAAGAATGCATTAGTTTTTGTTAGAAAACATTTTTTCTTTGCCCCGGGGCAAATATGTGTCTTTTTGTATTTGTTGGGCATGGAGGTTTGTCGAGTTTGTTGATTTCAAGGGTGGTAAATCAACCCTGATTTTTTTTTTAATTTACCTCAGAAAAGCCCTGGGACAATAAGAAAACAGACTAACTGCTCAAATGTCCAGATGAACCCAGGGGTTCTGGAGGGAAAATGACTGAGCATATACATTATTTTCATGCTTTTTTTTTTTAGAAAAAAGTTTTTGCTTAAAAACAAATTATATGAAAACTGCACAGCTGAGAAAAGACATTTCTTCTCACACCAAACTAGAAGTATAAAAGGAAAGCATCCTCTTACATGTCTCTTATATGTCACTTACCATCAGCCACTTCATGTAGTCCTTGGGCAGCCCAGGGAAAGGCAACCAATGCCTGAGAGATCCATTGTAGGCCCTGGCATCACTCACGGCCATGTGACTTGGGGGGAAGTTTAACTAACTGCCCCAGGGCACCAGAGAAGCTTGTGGGTGTGGGGAAGTCTAGGATGAAATATGTTTATATTTGTATATTTACATGTACATACTTTGTTATTCTTTTTATCAATGATAAAACTAATTCCTGCCTTGTCCCCACCCTCTGTTGCCAATGGAATTGGACCAGTTCAAGAAACTGTCCTCAGAAAAGTTATCCTATGGGTTATGAGCTTGTATGTTGGGTAGCTAGGTGGCACTGCAATGGATAGAGCACTGTGCTTGGAAGCAGAAAGACTCATCTTCATGAGTTCAAATCCGGACTCAGATACTTACTAACTGTGTGACCTTGGGCAAGTCCCTTAACCCTGTTTGCCTCAGTTTACTTATCTGTAAAATGAGCTGAAGAAGGAAATGGCAAACCACTACAGTATCTCTGCCAAGAAAACCCTAAATGTGGTCGCAAAAAGACAGACATGACTGAAACAACTAAAAGACAACAACAAATATGTTTAGGGGTGAGAGCAGGAGCAGTATGGATGCATGGGTCCTTGGACAGAATGTGGAGTCATTGATTGTGCCAAGCAATTGGATGTCCAGTGTCAGCTGAATTCAAAATGTAAGTGAGCCAACAATCACAAAATGAAATCATGCATTTTCCTTGTATGATCGGTGACATTACAAAGCTGTATGGTTTGGGGAAGGAAGACTGGGGCATTTCTTCCCCCAGCAGTTACACAGGAACAGTCCACAGAAGAGGAGGCTTGTCCTACATGTTATATCAGAAGGTGGAGAGAATATGTTGACAGTCAAGAAGGGGCAGGTGGGAGAGAGAGAATTTGGAACTGAAAATAAAATGGAATTCTTTTTTAAAATAGAAAACCAAAAGCAAAAAAAAAAAGTATATATTGACCAAATAGTATAAGTTCTTCATGTAAAGTGATGTAACTGATATTAATAAACCAATTGCAAATTTTTAAAAAGTGCATTTAGTGTTCTTATCTTCCAACACCCCTCCAACACTGAGTATTCCTACTTTTTTTGTCATCTTTGAATAAGTGAATGAATTCAAAGTGTTTATTAAGAGCTTACTATGTGGCAAACATCATGCTAAATGCTGGGGATAGAAAGAGAAGGGAAAGACAGTTCATTGGATTTGAGGAGCTCACAATCTAATTGGGGGAGACAAAACACATAGTAGGGCTCAGCTGGAGGGTGGATAAAAGGGCTTTGTAGACCTAAGAGTGCAGCTTCAGGAGGACATAGAGGGGATAAAACCCAGGGGTCCTCAAGGGCATTGGTGGGACAGAAGGTAATTCTTTGGAGTTCAGAGAACATAGAGGCAGGACTCTTGGGAAGGTCAGTAGTAAGGGGCCAGGTGGGAAGGCCCACTGGTCTTCCATATTACTAAAGCATTGTAGTTAGTGACTCTCTAATCATCCAAGCAGTGTGAAAAGCCATATCCACCTGGCAAGGGAACCAGGAACTCTAGAAGTACCATGTGTTTATCCAACCTGATGGGACATTTTCCTGTTTATTGGGTATGAGGTAAAATCTCAGAGCTGTTTGGATTTGCATTTTTCTTATTAGCGATTTGGAGCATTCTTTCACATGGCTGTTAATAGTTAGCAATTTTTCTTTGGAGACCTGTTTATTCATGTCATTTGATCATTGGGTAATGGTTCTCAGACTTCAATTTTTTATGTTCATTTTCTATAGATTTTGGATATGAGACTCAGTGTGGTCTGTCTTAAGATTGTCAATGATAATATGCTTCTCATAAACAACTCATCCTGGCGCTTTTTCAAGGGTTTGGTCTCATCTCAAACAATGACATTCAGCTGAACTATCATTTACCCTGTTACCCTCTCCAGTGTCGTAAGAGTCAAACATCTGAAGTGTTAACATCCATGTATATGATCTGGGGTCAGCTGGGCCAAACTATGATGCATTCCCTTGGTGTCAATTCACTCATCAATTCACCCAGGTAATCCCCTAGCCATACTCCTAGAAGAAACTGCCCATACATGTTAACGTCACTTCCTGTCCTCACTTTCCCTTCTCAACCCTTCGAAGTCTGGCTTCTGACCTCATCACTCAACTAGAACTGTTCTCTCTAAAGTTACCACTGATCTTTTCATGGCCAAATCTAATGGCCTTTTCCCAACTTTCATTCTCCTTGATCTCTCTACAGCCTTTGACACTACCACCATCAATCACCTCTTGGATACTTACTTTTTCCTCTCTGGGTTTTCCTGACACTGCTTTCTCCTGGTTCTTCTGTTACCTCTCTGACCACTTGGTCTAAGTCTCTTTTGCAGGATCTTCATCCATGTTCCATCTCTTAATTGCAGTTCTTTTCAGGGCCCCCTTCTCTTCTCCCTCTACATTCTCTCTCAGTAACCTCATCAGCTCCCATGGGTCCAGTTTTCACCTTTATGAAGATGAGAACCAGCCCTAGACTCTCTCCTAAGTTCCAGTATCACATCTCCAACTGCCTTTTGGACATTTCAAAATTGGTGTCCCATAGGCGTCGCAAAGTCAAGCATGTCCAAAAGAGAGAATGAATACCCACATTAATGAGGCTCTAGATCTCTAGATTTGAATTTTTGAAAAAGTTATTTAATTGACTTCTCATTGGGCAAAGCCAAGATGGCAGAGAAAAGGCAGAGATTTGCCTGAGTTCTCCCGCAAACCCCTCCAAACAACTTTAAATAATGCTTCAAAAGGAATTCTAGGGTGGCAGAACCCACAAAAGGATGGAGTGAAGCAATTTTCCAGCCCAAGACAACTTAGAAGGTTGGCAAGAAAGGTCTATTGCATCAAGGTGTGAGTAAAGTGCAGTCCAATGCAGGCTGTACCACCGTGGTCCATGCCCCAGTAAACCAGCAGCTGTACTAGGGGGCAACTGAATCAGTGCCTGCAGTGGTGGTTTCCAGTTAGCCCACAGTCAATAAGAGGGTCAGACAACTGGTCAGAAGAGATTACAGGGGTCACTTTGTTGGCACCAGGGGCAGGACTCTGTTGCATCGCCCATTCTTGGATCTGGGTCACAGTCCTGGGTCTCAGTCCAAGGGCAAGGAAGAGTGCTAGCATACCAGAGCTTGCATCCGGCAGGGTAACTGGGACCCAGGTCACAGTTCCAGGGTGGAAAAGAGTGCTTGTGGTCATTCACAGACCAAAACACAGGCCAGAAGAGTAGTAAACACGCTTCTCTTTAAATCATACCACCCTGGAAGAACTGAACACTTACAAATCCCTGGAATTATCTCTAAAAACAGCTGCACAAAAAACCTGAAGCTTAAGACAGTGCCCCTTCCACTCTGAAAGCCAAGTCCCACTGTAGCATAGAATTAAAAGTCAAGAAATAGGCAGGAAAAATACTTCTGAGGAGGGTAAAAATAGATAATAGAATATATGGGAGAAGGGGTAGGATGAAGGAAAATACAATTAGTTTTTCACAACATGACTACCATGGAAGTGTTTTGCATGACTACACATGTATGAGCTGTATCAAGTTGCTTGCCTTCTCAATGGGAGTGGGTGGGGAGGGAGGGAGAAAATTTGGAACCCAAAGTTTTAAAAACAAATGTTAAAAATTGTTTTCACATGCAATTGGGAAATAAGATATACAGGCAATGGGGTACAGAAATCTATCCTGACCCACAGGAAAATAGAAGGTGAAGGGGATAAGCGGGGGAGGAGTGATAGAAGGAAGGGCAGATTAGGGGAAGGGGTATTCAGAATGCATGCCATCTTGGGGTGGGGGCAGGGCTGAGATGGGGAGAAAATTTGGAACTCAAAATCTTGTGGAAGTGAATGTTGAAAACTAAAAATAAAGAAATTAACAAAGTGATTTTCCTAAAAAAAATGAAATGAAATGAATAAACAAACAAACAAACAAATAAATAAATAAATAAATAAATAAATGACTAAATGGGCGGGGAAATGAGCAAACAGCAGAAAAAGATCCTGACTCTAGAAAGTTACTGTAGTGACAGAGAAGATCAAAACACAAACTCAGAAGATGACAAAGTCAAAACTACTACATCCAAAGCCTCAAAGAAAAATATAAATTGGTCTCAGGCCATGGAAGAGCTCAAAAAAGATTTTAAAAATCAAGTAAGAGTGGTACAGGAAAAATCAGGATAAAAGTGAGAGTGATGCAAGAAAATCATGGGAAAAAAAGGAGTCAACAGCTTGATACAAAGGAGGCCCAAAAAATACTGAAGAAAATAACACCTTAAAAAACAGAATAGGTCAAATGGTAATAAAAAAAAAAGACACAAAAATCCAATGAAGAGAAGAATGCCTTGAAAAGCAGAATTGGTGAAATGATAAAAGAGATGTGAAAATCCACTGAAGAGAAGAACTCCTTAAAAAGTAGAATTGGCCAAATGGAAAAGGAGATAGAAAAGTTCAATGAAGAAAATAATACCTTAAAAATTAGAATTGAGCAAATGGAAGCTAATGACTTTATGAAAAATCAAAAAACAATAAAACAAAATCAAAAGAATGAAGAAATAGAAGACAATGTGACTTGGTAAATAGATCTAGGAAAGATAATTTAAAAATCATTGGACTTCCTGAAAGCCATGATCAAAAAAAGAGCCTAGACATCATTTTTGAAGAAATTATCAGGAGCAGCGAGGTGGGGCGGTGGATAGAGCAACGGCCCTGAAGTCAGGAGGACCTGAGTTCAAATCTGACCTCAGACTAAACACTTGAAACTTACTTGCTGTGTGACCCTGGACAAGTCACTTAACCCCAATTGCCTAAAAAGAAAAAAAGGAAAAAAAGAAATTATCAAGGAAAACTGTCCTGATATTCTAAAACCAGAAGGTAAAATAAAAATTAAAAGAATCCACTAATCACCCCCTGAAAGAGATCTCAAAATGAAAACTCCCAGGAATATTATAGCCAAATTCCAGAGCTCCCAGATGAAGAAGAAAATATTGCAATCAGCCAAAAAGAAACAATTCAAATACTGTGGAGCCACAGTCAAGATAATACAAGATTTAGCAGCTTTTACATTAAAAAAATCAGAGGGTTTGAAATATGATATTCCAGAGGGCAAAGGTGCTAGGATTACAACTAAGAATCACCTACCCAGCAAATTGAGTATAATCCTTCAGGGAGGAAATAAATATTCAATGAAAGAGAGGGTTTTCAAGCATTCCTGATGAAAAGACCAGAACAGAATAGAAAATTTGACTTTTAAATACAAGACTCAAGAGAAGCATAAAAAGGTAAACAGGAAAGAGAAATCATAAGGGATTTGATAAGGTCACACTATTTATTTTCCTACATGGGAAAATGATATTTATAACTCCTAAAAACTTTCTTATTGTTAGGGCAGTTAGAAAGAGTATACATAGACAGAAAACAGAGATATGAGTTTGGGTGTGATGGTATGATTATCTAAAAAAAAAATAAAATTAAGGGGTGAAAAAGAAGAATGCACTGGGAGAAGGGGAAAGAGAGAGGGAGAATGAGAAAAATTATCTGACATAAAAGAATCCTGAAATAAATTTTACAGTGGGGGAGGGGGAAATGGGGGAAGCAGGGAGAGGAGCCCATGAACCTTACTCTCAGAATTGGCTCAAAGGAGGAATAATATACATACTCAATTGGGTGTAGAAATCTATCTTAGCTTACAGGAAAATAGGAAGGGAAGGGGATAAGAGATGGGGGGAGGCTGATAGAAGGGAGGGAAGTTTGGGGGAGGTAAAAGTCAGAAGCAAAACACTTTTGAGAATGGACAAAGTAAAAGGAGAGAGAATGAGTAAGAAACAGGGGGGAAATAGCATGGAGGGAAATACATAGTGATCATAACTGTGGGGAAAAAAATTTACAGTGTGTTTCTCTGATAAAGACCTCATTTCTCAAACACATAGAAAACTGAGTCAAATTTATAGAAATAAGAGCCATTCTTCAAGTGATAAATGGTCAAAGGATATGAACAAGCAGTTTTCAGACAAAGTAATCAAAGCTATCAATAATCATAGAAAATTTGACTTTCAAACACAAGACTCACGAGAAGCATAAAAAGGTAAACAGTGAAGAGAAATCATAAGGGATTCAATAAGATTAAACTGTTTACATTCCTACATGCGAAAATGATACTTGTAACTCCTAAAAACTTTCTCGTTATTAGGGCAGTTAGAAAGAGTATACATAGACAGAGGGCCCGGTTGTGGATTGAATATGATGAGATAATTATAGAGAAAAATAAAATGAAGGGATGAGAAAAAGGAATGCACTGGGAGCAGGGGGAAAAGAGAGGTAGAATTGGATAAATCATCTGAGCTTTTACAGTGGAGGGGAAGATGGGGGATGTGGGGGGGAGCACAATGGGAGTTCACTAAGTGAACCGTAGCCTTATTGGAATTGGCTCAAAGAGGCAATGACAGACACACTCAATTGAGTATAGAAATCTATTTTACCTTATAGGAAAGGAGGAGGGGAGGGGAGAGGGGAGTGGAGGCTGGTAGAAGGGAAGGCGGATCAGGGAGGGAAAACTCAGAAGCAATACACTTGAGAATGGACAGGGTGAAGGGAGAGAGAGAATAGGATAAACATGGAGAAAAATAGGCTGGAGGGAAATACATAGTAATATAAACTATAAAACTATAATTATAAAAAAATTTTACAGCAAGTTTCTCTGATAAAAGCCTCATTTCTAAACTATACAGAGAACTGAGTCAAGTTGATAAGAATACAAGTCATTTCCCAATTGATAAACGGTCAAAGGATATGCCCAGGCAGTTTTCAGAAGAAATCAAAGCTATCTATAGGCATAGGAAAAAATGCTCTAAATCACTATTGATTAGAGAAATGCAAAATAAAACAACTCTGAGGTACCACCTCACACCTATCTGATTGGCTAACATGACAGAAAAGAAAAATAATGAATGTTGGAGGGGATGAGGGATAATTGAGACACTAATGGATTGTTGGTGAAGTGCTGATCCAACTATTCTGGAGAGCAATTTGGAACTATGCCCAAAGGGCTATAAAACTGCACATACCCTTTGATCCAGCAATACCACTTCTAGGTCTGTATTCTAAAGAGATAAAAAGCAAAAATGAAAAAAAAAATCTATACAAATATATTTATAGCAGCTCTTTTAGTGGTGGCAAAGAATTGGAAATTTGAGGGAATGTCCATCAACTGGGGAATGGCTAAACAAATTATTGTATATGATTATGATGGAATATTATCGTGCTTTAAGAAATGACAAGTGAGATACTTTCAGAAAAACCTGGAAGGGCTTATATAAACTGATGTAAAGTGAAATGAGCAGAACCAGGAGAACATGGTATACAGTAACAATATTGTATGATGATCAATTGTGAATGACTTAGCTATTCTTAGAAATACAATGATTTAAGGCAATTCTAAAGAACTTATGATGAAAAATGCTATCCATCTCCAGAGAAAGAACTAATGGAACCTGAATGAAGATAGAAGATACTTTTTCTTTACTTCCTTTATTTTTCTTGGGTCTTTTTTTTTTTTTTGCATTTTCTTTCACAGCATGACTAACTTGGAAATATGTTTTGCATGACTGAATATGTATAACCTATATCAAATTGCTTGCCTTCTCAGTGGGGGGGGGCAGGAAGGGAAGAGAGGGAGAGAATTTAGAACTCAAAAACTTTTTAAATAGAATTTTAAATTGTTTTTACATGCAATTGTGGCAAAATGAAATGTTAAATTTAAATAAAAATTTTTAAAATAATAAATGACTTCTTGTTTCCTGAGGTGGGGGGAGGGAGGGGGGAAGAATGTCTCTGAGGCTTTACCTGGCAATAGAACTAATAGAAAAAAGAAAACTCTTTGGCCTTTTCCCCCTAAAACCAAATAATAATAATAGCTGGTCTTTCCCTAGCACTTGCAAAGTGATAGATATAGATATAGATATAGATATAGATATAGATATAGATATAGATATAGATATAGATATAGATATAGATATAGATATAGATATAGATATAGATATAGATATAGATATAGATATAGATATAGATATATGTGTGGGCATACTCATATGTGTGTATATATATGCATATGTATGACTTCACTTGATCTTCACAACAACCCTAAGAGATAGACTCATAAAATCACCAATTTAGAGAGGGAAGAGATCTTATAGGTCATTTTATAGATGAGGAAACTGAGGCCCAGAGAGGTTAAGAGACTTAACCAGGGTCACTTAGCTGAGATGCCTGAGTTGTTATCCAAGTCCAGGTCTTCCTAACTCTAAGTCCAGCACTATCTACTATACTCTTGCCACCTCTTCCTATTTTCCCCATTTTACGGGTGAGACAATTGAGGCTGAGAAATTGCAAAGCACTTGCCCATGGACACATAGCTAGTAAGTATCTGAGGCAGGATTCACACTCAGGTCTTTCCTGGTTCTAAGGCCATCTCTCTAACCACTCTACCACCTTGATGCTTCAGATGAATGAAATCTTTCTCATTACAAGAACCTTTGCTTCAAGACAACTTTTTAAAAATATATATTTATATAATATTTTATTTTTCCCTAATTACACATAAAAACAATTTTTAATATTCATTTTAAAAAATTTTTAGTTCCAAATTCTCTCCTTATTTCCCCTTCCCCCTCTTTGAGAACACAATCAATTTGATATGTTATACCCATGCAGTCCTGAAAAATATATTTCCATCTTAGTCATGTTGTGAAAGAGAACACAGACCAAAAAGAAAAATCAAGAAAGTTTTAAAAAACATGCTTCAATCCGCATTCAGACTCCATCAGTTCTTTCTCTGGAGATGGATAGTAGTTTTCAGCATAAGACCTTTGAAATTATCTTGGATCATTGTATTGCTGAGAATAGCTAAGTCATTCACAGTCAATCGACAGACAATATTGCTGTTACTGTGTACAGTATTCTCTTGGTTCTGCTCATCTCACTTTCCATCAGTCCATGTAAGTCTTTCCAAGTTTTTCTGAAAGCATCCTGCCTGCCATTTCTCATAGTACAACAGCATTCCACCACAATAATATACCACAACTCGTTCAGCCATTCCCCAGTTGATGGACATCCCCTCAATTTTCAATTCTGTGCCACCATTAAAAGAGCTGCTATAAATATTTTTGTACATGTGGGTCCTTTCCCCTTTTTTATGATGTCTTTGGGATACAGACCTAGAAGTGGTATTGCTGGATCAAAGGGTATGCACAGTGTGATAGCCTTTTGGGCATAGTTCCAAATTGCTCTCCAGAATGATTAAATCAATTCACAACTCCATCAACAATGCCTTAGTGTCTCACTTTTCCCACATCCTCTTCAATATTTGTCATTTTCCTTTTCTGTCATATTAGTCAATCTGATAGATGTGGGGTGGTACATCAGAGTTGTTTTGATGTGCATTTCTCCAATCAATAGTTATTTAGAGCATTTTTTCATATGAATATAGATAGCTTTGATTACTTTGTCTGAAAACTGCTTGTTCATATCCTTTGACCATTTGTCAATTGGGGAATGGTTCTTATTTTCATAAATTTGACTCAGTTCTCTATATATTTTAGAAATAAAACCTTTATCACAGAAACTTGCTGTAAATCTTTTTTCAGTTATGATTACTATGTATTTCCCTCTAGCCTATTTTTCTTCCTATTTATCTGCTCTCTCTCTCTCCCTTCGCCTTGTCCATCCACAAAAGTGTTTTGATTCTGACTTTTACCTCCCCCAATCCACCCTCCCTTCTATCAACTCCCCACTTCTCTTATCCCCTTCCCCTCCTACTTTCCCATATGGTAATATATATCTCTATATACATGTGTATTTTATTCCCTCTTTGAGGCAATTTCTTTTTTTTTCTTACATACATGTATGTATATATATAATATGTATATATATATATATATGTGTGTGTGTGTATAACATATATAACATATATAACATGTTAAAACAATTTTAACCTTTGGTTTTTTTAAGTGTTGAGTTCCAAATTCTATCCCTCCTTCCCTGCCCCATGCCTCCCAGTTGGTAAGCAATCAGATATAGGTTATACATGTGAAAACATGTAAAACATTTTTGAGCCAATTTCAAAGAGAGTAAGGTTGAAGTGCTCCCCCCACCTCCCCCATCTTCCTTTCCATTGTAAAAGCACTTTCATGCCTCTTTTATATGAGATAATTTACCCCATTCTACCTCGCCCTTTCCCCTTCTCCCAGTGCATTCCTCTTTCTCACTCTTAATTGTATTTTTTCTATAATTATCCCATCATATTCAACCCACGCCCATGTCCTCTGTCTGTATATATTCCTTCTAATTACTCTAATAATGAGATAGTTCTTAGGAATTAAAAGTATCATATTCCCATGTAGGAATCTAAATAGTTTAACCTTATTGGATCCCTTACGATTTCCCTTTCCTGTTTACCTTTTTATGCTTCTCTTGAGCCTTGTATTTCAAATTCAAACTTTCTATTCAGCTCTGGTCTTTTCATCAGGCATGCTTGAAAGCCCTCTATCCCATTGAATATCCATTTCCCACCCCTGAAGGATTATACTCAGTTTCGCTGAGTGGGTGATTCTTGGTTGTAATCCTAGCTCCTTTCCCCTCCAGAATATCACATCTCAAGCCCTCCAATCCTTTAATGTAGAAACTACTAAATCGTATGTTATCTTGACCGTGGCTCCACGATATTTGAATTATTTCTTTTTGGCTAATTACAATATTTTCTCCTTGAACTAAGAGCTCTGGAATTTGGCTATAACATTCCCAGGAGTTTTCATTTTGGGATCTCTTTCAGGAGGTGATTGGTGGATTCTTTTCATTTTTATTTTACCCTGTGGTTCTAGAATATCAGATGGTTTTCCTTGATAATTTCTTGAAAGGTAATGTCTAGGCTTCTTTTTTGATTGTGGCTTTCAGGTAGTCCAATAATGTTTTAATTACCTCTTTTGGATCTATTTACCAGGGCAGTTATTTTTCTAATGAGATATTTCATATTTTCCTCTATTTTTTTCATTCTTTTTATTTTGTTTTATTGTTTCTTGATGTCTCATAAAGTCATTAGCTTCTACTTGCTCAGTTCTAATTTTTAAAGAATTATTTTCTTCAGTCAGCTTTTGTATTTCCATTTGGTCAATTCTTCTTTTTAAGGAGTTCTTCTCTTCAGTCTATTTTTATTCCTCTTTTACCATTTAGCCTATTCTGTTTTTTTAAGGTGTTACTTTCTTCAGTATTTTTTGTGCCTCCTTTACCAAACTGTTTACTCTTTTTTCATGCTTTTCTTACATCATTTTCATTTATTTTCTCAATTTTTCCTCTACCTCTCATGTGATTTTTTAAAATGTTTTTTGAAGGCCTCATGATGGAAAATGCTATCCACAACCAAAGAAAGAACTATGGAGTTTGAATGCAGATCAAAGCATACTATTTGCTGTTTTTTTTTTCTTCTGTTGAGTTTTGTTTCCTCTTTCTGGTGGTTCCTCCTATTTGTTCTAATTCTTACAACATCACTAATGTGAAAATATGTTTAATAGGAATGTAACTGTATAGACTATATCAGATTGTGCACCGTCTTGAGGAGGGTGGTAGGGAGGGAGGGGGAGAAAAATTTTAAACTCAAAAGCATATGGAAGTGATTGTTGATAAATGAAAATGAATTAATTGTTTTTTTAAGACAACTGGGATTAAGTGACTTGCCCAGGGTCACACAGCTAGTAAGTGTCAAGTGTTTGGTCTGAGGCAGGATTTGAACTCAGGTCCTCCTGACTTCAGGGCCGGTGCTCTATCCACTGCTCCACCTAGCTGCCCTTAAATTAATTTTTTAAAAATAAAATCCTTTTTGAGCTTTTCCAGGAATTCTTTTGGGACCTGAGACCAATTCACATTTTTCTTTGAGGCTTTGGATATAGCAATTTTGACTTTGTTCTCTTTGTCTGAGTTTACATTTTGAGCTTCCCTGTCACTATAGTAACTTTCTATGGTCAAGTTCTTTTTTTGTTGTTTGCTCATTTTTCCAGACTATTTCTTGACTTTTTACTCTATGTTAAAGTTGGGCTCTGCTTCTGAGGTAAAGCGGACACTGTCCCAAGCTTCAGGCCTTTCTTGTTACTGCTCTCAGAGATAGTTCTGGGGATCCATAAGTTTTCTGATGTGGTCCGATCTAAGGAGAGGTGTGTTTACTACTATTCTGGCCTATGCTGTGGTCATTGAGTGACCACAAGCACTCTTTTCTACCCTGGAACTGGGACCAGGGTTCCCACTCCCCTGCAGCTTCAAACTCTGGTGTGCTCTTGCTCTTCTCTGCCCTCAGATTGCGTTTCAGGACTGCAACCCAGATCTGAGTGTGAGCAATGCAACAGAGTCCTGGCCCCCTGTTGTCAGCAAAGGGACCCCTGTAATCTGCTTCTGACCCCCTTACTGTGTGTGGGCTGAGAGCTCTGGAAGCTGCTGCTGCTACTGAGTCAGTAGCCCTCAAAGCCTGCTCCTGGTTTCCTGTGGTGTCTTGTACAGATGCAGCCTGCATTGGACTGTGCTACTCTCTTATCCTGGAGTAACAGACCTTTCCTGCTGACCTTCTAAGTTGTCTTGGGCTGGAAAATCATTTCACTCTGTCCTTTTGCAGGTTCTCCTACTCCAGAATTCATTTTGAGACATTATTTAAAGGTATTTGGAGGGGAATTTGGGAGAGCTTGGGCAAATCCCTGTCTTTTCTCTGCCATCTTGGCTCTGCTTCCCACTTCAATATAACTTGGTGTAAAGAATGGGACCATACATACATGCATACAGTCACATACAGATTAAGGACTGGTAATTTGCTTCCTGAAAAGATTGTCCATTTCACAAAAGGCCCCTATGTTTTCCAAGGATGCAACAGAGTATGATGAGAAAAGCCCTGGTCTGAGAAGGCCTCAAGGTGTCCCCATCCATAAAATGGGGATAAAAAAAAATCAGGTACTCCCTGCCTCCCAGGTCTGTCAGAAGGATTGTATGAGGTAATTTCTTTGAAAGCACTTTGGACATCCTCTTGAAATATCCAGAGTACAAAAGGGAAGATGGCCTGGTCATCTGGTAAGAGTAAAGGCTATCCAATGGACAGTCTCCAAACACTGGGGACGGAAATCCCAAAGCCAGACAGTCCTTGACCTCAAGGATTTATTTAGAGAGGAGGAGACATAAAGAGGAATGGTGATCACCTACCCTAGAGGCTTGATTGGCCCTAACTCTGCATGGGTCCACCTTAATTCTTATTAATCCAAGCATTTATTTCTAAGACCTACTATGTGCCAGGCACTGTGCACACTGGGAATAAAAAGACAAAAACAAACCTTTAGAATACTTGTTCTGGAAAGGCCCTTCCAGATCAATTAGTCCAACCTTCTTCTCTTCATTTTACAGAGAAGAAAACTGAGGTCCAGGGAGAGGAAAGGATTTGACTCAAGGTCACACAGAAAGTTAGTTGGTTTTCAATCTAGGACCAGGACTCAGGTCTCCTGCCTCTCGGGCTAAGGCTCTTTCCACCTCTCTGCCATGCTTTCTTTATTTACTGGAAAAAAACCTCTCAGACTCTCTCTTCCCCTTCATTCTCTGCCTCCCCCCCATGGCTGCTGATGCTAGCAGGGGCTTTGAGCAAAAACAGTGGGGCTGAGCTCCACTAATATTAAAGGATTAATGTTGGCCTCCCTCCTTTCCTTGGCCCCACAGCCAAAGTCCACAAACACTCCTCCCTGGAACTGAGGGGATGTTGAGGGGAGAGGGGTGGACAATTAATCTCCCTGGATACCCTCAAAGTCCACTGAGGTTCTGTTCTGCAGTTTCCCGTGGGGTGGGGTGGGGTGGGCTAGATTTGAGGAAAGGCTCAAAGCCTAATGGGAGACCTCTCTTTTCCTTTCCCCATCCCCAGAGGCTGCTAGCAGGATCCAGATTTGAAAGAGAAAGGACAGAACATCAGAAAGGTCCCAGGTTCCAACTAGATAAGGGAAGGAGTTAGAGATGGGGGGGAGGGAGAACAGTTATCCCCTCCTTTCCCCACTGGAAGAGGTCTGGGCCTTGGTACTTCTGCAGGATGGGCCAGAAAGCCTGGAGTCCTAGGAGTATGAGACTATATGAGGCCAGAGAGGAATGGGAGAGCTGGGTCAGGGGCTATGCCCACCCACACCCCTCCTGAAACCTCTGCCTCACTCTGCCTTAGCTAGAGAAGTACTGGCCCAGATCTGATCTTGCTAGAGAACCCCAGGAGTGGCCCACAGACCTCACCCCCCCTGCCCAGAGTTAATGGGAACCAGATGTCATGATGTTTAGTCAGTTCCCAAGGAAGAAAGAAAAAGTTTTGGGGGGCAGAATTCCAGAATCAATTTAACTGATGGGAGGGGGATGGAGGAGGCCTGCAATTCTAACCCCAGACCTCAATCATTTCTCCTGTACCCTAGTCCCTGGCCCTAACCCCTGGCCTCTCAGAACTCCAAATCCTGCTTTTGGCCTAGTAGAAAGCTAAGTGTCTTGGGAGTCAGGGACCCGAGTTCCAGTCTGCCTCTAATTAGCTGCACAACCTTGGAGAAGTCCCTTCTCATGTCTGGGCCTCAGTTTCCTTATATGTGAAATTCCCATCACCACCACTACCATCTCTTTCTCCTTTTCTCCCCCTCTGGATGAAGCCTTGCAAAGGACTGCCTACCTCAGACA
The DNA here is from genome assembly GCF_003287225.1 of Phascolarctos cinereus. NCBI lineage: Eukaryota > Metazoa > Chordata > Mammalia > Diprotodontia > Phascolarctidae > Phascolarctos > Phascolarctos cinereus. The sequence goes on along the minus strand of NW_027556291.1, from coordinate 70,145,872 downwards.
TCTTTACCCTGTTGGCATCCCCCCATCCCCAATACCATTGATGTCTTTGTGTGAGGAGATAGTGTCTTCATATTGAGGGTAATGCAAGAATATCTTGTGAATTCTTCTATGCATTCTTTACCTGGTTCTGCTCACTTTCTATATGACCTTGGACAAGTAATTTTCCTGCTCTGGGCCACAATTTCCCCCTCTGTAAAACTGAATTCAACAAGCGTGTTATTAAGCGTATACTATTGTGAAAGGTGCTATCCTGGGTGCTGGTAACACTAAGAGGCAAAGGGAACAGTCTCTGCCTTTTAGGAGCTTATTTTCTGCAAAGGAAGGAAGGCAGGCAGGAAGGAAGGAAGGGAGGGAGGAAGGTGGAAGAGAGAGGAGGAAGGAAGGAAGAAAGGAAGAAAAGAAAGAGGGAAGGAAAGAGAGATGGAAGGAAGGAAAGGAAGGAAGGAAGAAGAGGGGAGGGAGGGAGGAAGGAAGGTGAGAGAGAGGGGAGGAAGGAAGAGAGGGAGGGAAGGAAGGAAGAAAGGAAGGAAGGAAGGGAGGGAGGAAGGAAAGAAGGGAAGGAGGAAGGAAGGTGGGAGAGAGGGGAGGAAGGAAGGAGGAAAAGAAGAAAAGAAAGAGGGAAGGAAAAGAGAGAAGGAAGGAAGGAAAGGAAGGAAGGAGGAGGGGGGGGAGGGAGGAAGGAAGGAAGGAAGGAAGGAAGGAAGGAAGGAAGGAAGGAAGGAAGGAAGGAAGGAGGGAGGGAGGGAGGGAGGGATGAAGGAAGGAAGGAAGGAAGGAAGGAAGGAAGGAAGGAAGGAAGGAAGGAAGGAAGGAAGGAAGGAAGGAAACAAGAATTTATTGAGCACCTACTATGTGTTGGACACTGTTCTAAGAGCTTTTTTACAAATATTATTCCATTTGATCCTCATGACAACCCTGGGAGGTAGGCAGATGCTGTTATGGTCTCCATTTTACAGTTAAGGAAACAGAAGCAAAGTTAAGTGACTTGCCAAGGTCACACAGTTAGTAAGAGTCTGAGGCCAGATTTGAACTTAGGCCTCCCTGACTCCAGGTCCAGTGTAAGGAGGCAACACATCCCCAGGTTCACCTCTCCTCCATCTTGCTGTCCTATCTTGCCGACTCATGGAGGAGGTGGAGGGCTGAGGGGAGGGCCTTCTCCTTCCTGGATTCATAGGCTTATCAGTTTGGAGCTGGAAGGGGCCTTAGGGCCCATTAAACCCGATACTCTCATCTTATAGGTGAAAATACTGAGGCCCAGACAAGGTAAATTGATTTGCTCTCAATTCCATAACTGAGGGTGGGGTGGAGCAGCGATGGGTTCCTGCTGAGGGAGGGGAAGGCCCTGGGCTTCTGGGAAGGTGCTCAGTGGGAGGTTGGAGCTCCCTCATCCAAGGCCTTGCTGTCCCTGCTCATCTTCTAAGTATGCAGGCCTCTGCAAAGACACAGACACACATTCGCATGCAATTCACATTTCTGTGTTCACATGTGTGTCTAAGCCCATTTGGGCATATGGTTTACAAACATCTCCCTCCACACATGCATGTGTGTGGACATAGATATTTGAAGTGGGGTGTCTGTGGGGTGGGGTTGCTGTGTCTACATATGTATGTAAGTCTGTATGTCTCTTGTGTATGCAGATATGTTCATGTGTGGATGTCTGATCAAGCTTGTCTGCTTGGCTCTGTTTGGGGTTGGACATGTCCATTCTGTAGAGGTTTCTCTCCTGGTCATTAGGCTGATAAAAAGTCCTGAGTCCTTTCCAGACCCCAGGACCCTCAGTCTCAGCAACAGAGCATCAACAGAACAACAAACAGTCCAGTCCACCTCCCCCACCCCCTCTGCTGCCAGCCCCCACCAACCACCAGTCTGTGCAAAAGGGCTTGATTTGGCCCAAAGAGCAGAGCTGGGGAAAAACTGAAGAGGGGCCAAAGTGGCCCCAACCAGGAGAGAGACAGAGACAGAGAGAGAGGGAGAGGGACAGAGAGAGAGATAGACAGACTGGCAGAGACAGAGACAGAGAGAGAGGGAGAGGGACAGAGAGAGATAGACAGATTGGCAGAGACAGAGACAGAGAAAGAGGGAGAGAGACAGAGAGAGATAGACAGATTGGCAGAGACAGAGACAGAGAGAGAGGGAGAGGGACAGAGAGAGAGATAGACAGACTGGCAGAGACAGAGACAGAGAGAGAGGGAGAGGGACAGAGAGAGATAGACAGATTGGCAGAGACAGAGACAGAGACAGACAGACTGACAGAGACAGAGAGAAAGAAAGAGAGAGGAAGAGGGACAGAAACAGACAGACATAGAGACAGAGACAGACAGAAAGAGAGAGGGGGAGAAAGATTGGGGGAATGGGGGTGGTGATCCCTCATTTGAGACCCAGATTGTCCCTGAGAAGTTGGGGAAGAGGGGGCAGAGAGAAGCTCCAACCCCATCCCCTTGTCCCTGCTTAGCTCCTGCTTCTTCCCCCCAATTCCTTTTCTCCTGGGCAACAGGTCCAGCATCTCAAGCCACAGGCAGCCTCCAGCTGAGCTGCCAGGCCCCCTCCCAGCGCCTCTCCAGAAGTCTCCCGAGCCCCAGGGTCCCCCATCTCTCTTTCCTTGCTACAGCCGTCTCTTGGTCTCTCCTCTCTCATTCATTCTTTCTATCTCTCCCTCCCATCTCACTGGTCTCTCTCCTCCTCCCTTTTTCTCTCTCTTCCCCTCCCTCCCTGTTTCTCCTCTCTCTCTTCTGGCTCAAGTTGTCCCTCTCTTCCCTGTGTCTGTCCCTTTCTGTGTTTATTCCACCCATTTCTGCCTCTCTCCTCATGGACCTCTCCCAGTCCGGCCCCGTCTCCTTCATCTCTGCCTGTTTTACTCTCTTCCAGTCTCTCTTTGTCTCTTTCTCCATCCTTTCTTGCCTCTTTGCCCACATTTCCTCCATTTCTTTCTCCCCCTCTCTTTTTCCCTCTTTTTTCTCTGTAACTGTGTGTGTAATATATGTACTTGTGTATACAAATGTGTGTGTATATACATACGTATACATACACACACACATATATTTCCCCTGTTGTCCTTCCCCTCTCTCCCTCCTCCATTACCCCATGAAAAGAAACTCTAATGAAATCCTGGTGCTTTGAGGAATCTCAAGGAACCCAGTCCCCCCCACCCCCAGCCTTGCCCATAATTAACTCATTTTATTGAGATTTCATCCAAATGTAAGTCAGTGCCAGAACAATGAAATCAGCAAACCTTCCTTAGTCCTGCCTCTCCAAACTCCCCACCCTCAACAGCGTGAGGGGCAAATCAGCTCCCCTTCCTCCTTCCCATCTGTCCCCCAAACTCAGCAGGAGGCCAAGAAACACTCCCTGGGGAAGGAGAGGAGGGCAAAGCTCTGGGCTGGGGGGACTCAAAGTCTCCAAGGGGCAGAATCTGAGAGTCCCCTGCACACAAAGGCAGAGGGCTGCCCAAAATGATTTTGCCACTTGCTACTGTTTACATCAGCATTGTCATTACAGTTCTAGTTCTCCAAAATTTTAATTCTGGCACTCTCTTCTATTACTGGGCGCCAAGGGAAACTGACAGGACCTTGGCTCTTCTCTGGCCTTGGGGAGGCTTGGGCCTTGGTTCTTTTTTACCACTAACCTACCTACCTGATATCTACCAACAAATACTGAGTGAGTTACTACTTTTGTGGGGGGTGATGTCAAGGGGGGGCTGGGGGTGGGAGCTACATAAGGAAGAATAAAGCAGTCCAGCCCTCTCTCAATTTTTTAGGCTGCCATGGGCTCCCCAGGACCCTTCTCTAGACAAGAAACCAGGGGCAGACTCAGCTAGTCTATGTCAGATGTGGAGGATGTTGGGAAGGAAAGGGGAGGGGTGGGGGGGTCCTTTCTTTGGGGAGGCAGCATTCTGTCTAAAGTTACCAAAAGGCTAGGTATTGGGGGTGTCCACCTTGATCACAGAAACCGGGCCTGGGAGTGGAGAAGGGAGGGGTGTGGCTTGAGCCCTTGTGTCTGCCTTCTCTAGCTGGGCTTGGCCTGTTAAATGGAATTGTGGGTAAGGGTCACTTTGGTGGGACAGGGATTCCCTAGAAAAATAACCCAATGAGCATAGAAAGAATAATCAATGAGTAGGTTTGGGGTGAGGGGAGCTTAGTGAGTGTGTCGGGGAGAAGAAGCCAGGATGAGATGGTCAGTGTGGATCTGAGCTCTGAGCCCAGAGGAGCTGTGTGTAGGGGGATGGCTGTGTGTCCTGATGCCCCCTTCAGTGTAGAGAAGAGAGTTGTGAATGACTGTTAACCAAATTTGACCCTGTGGCATGGATCTAATTGGGCTTTTTCAGAGCCATTGGATGAAAGAGTGTGATAGAGGTTGGGAGTACAGGGTGACCTAAGGCATGGTGTGTGTTTTGTGTGTGTGTGTATGTGTGTGTGTGTGTGTGTGTGTGTGTGTGATAGACAGTGCTAACCTGTTTCTGCTATCTCATTATCACTGAGACCACAGAAAGGGGCACTGCGGAAGGCCCTAGACTAAATGACATAAAATACCCCTCCCCCATACATACACTTAGCCCCACCCTGCCCCACCCCAGCCACATCACAATGACCCCACAGAGAAAGTCTTTGACAAGCCCAGTAACCCTCTCCTCAGTACTTCCTCGGTACCCTTGTCTATCAGCCAGTCTCTGAATCCACTGAAACTTAAGCCACTCACCCCTAAATCTGGTATCCCTAAAAGCTCCCAGAAGAATCCCAGGATAACCAATTACTGCCTATCCCATATACACATCCACTGATCTCCCAGCAGGGTGAGTAAAGAAAAAAGACTCCATCAAACATCACCTTAGTGTTCATCTGCCTTCCAGCCAGATTGGTCCCTAGTCTTGGAACACTCCTGAAGTGTTCACTTAACTAGCACCTTGGCATACAGTAAGAATTGCTACTGATCATCCTTGTGAATGGAAATTCTAGTTGTGGACTTGGGCTGTATTGGGAGGCAGAATTACAAAAGTGAGGCCTGGGTTCAAGCCTGCCTCTGACATAACTCATGTGACCTTGGGCAAATGGTGATCCTATGATACTGTGATTCAATGTATAGAACAAGGGTTCTTAACCCGGAGGAGTGGAGGTGGCGGGGGGGGGGGGGGGGGGGGGGGGGACTGTGAACTTTAAAGAAACTGATTTGTTCAGCCATTTCAGTTGTGTCTGACCTTTCATGACCCCATCTGGGGTTTTCTTGACAAGGATACTGGAGTGGTTTGCCATTTCCTTCTCCAGTTCATTTTACAGATGAGGAAATGGAGGCAAACAGGGTGAAGTGACTTGCCCAAGGTCACACAGCTCCTAAGTGTCTAAGTTCGTATTTGAACTCAGATATTCATGGCTCCAGGGCTGGCACTCTATTCACTGCAGCGCCACCTGGCTGCCTAAATAAATTGGTAACTGTGTTTTAATGTATTTGACTTTCTATGGACTTCATTTTATGTGTTTTAAAAGAATTCTAAGAAGGGGTCCCTAGACTTCAGCAGACTGACAAAGAGGTCCACAAAAAAAGGTTCAGGACCACTGGTCTGGCTTCTCCCTTGTCCTGTGTCCTAGGAAGACATCATCTTAGTACGCTTTTCAGTTTTTGGTACTACATTAGAATTCTGGCAAGCCAGAGAGGAGGAGCAACCAGGATGGTGAGGGGACTGAAGGGAGATGATGTCATAATAGCAGCAGTTAAAGCAACTGGGGTAATTTAGCCTGAAGAAGAAAGGATTTAACTGTCTTTGAGTAAATGGAAGGCCATCATGTGGAATTGGGAGTAGCTTTGTTCTTCCACAGCCCTGGAAGACAGAACTCGGGAGCAGCATCTGCCTTGGATTAGATTGTCTTGGACCCCCTCTTGGCTCTATTCTGGTGTGGATTCCTTTTGGGTTGGGGTTGGACTAGATGACCCTAGGGCCCTTCCAATTCTCGATTTCTGGCTTCTGTGAAGGTAGGGAGTTCCCACACCAGGAGATTTCTCACTCGGGAACTCTTGACCTACTGATATTACCCTGTCTACATTGGAGGCTGCATGTCTGTATCCCACACCGGGATGAATAAAACACAGTCCTTACCCTTGGGAAGCTCCCAATCAAATTCAGGTCACTGAGCGCTCTCTCTCTCTCTTCTCTCTCTCTCTCTGTTGTCCAGAGTATTGGCTCAGACGATCAGCCATGCTGGGTAACTAAGAGTGCTCTGTATTTGGGAAGCCAGACCTGGGATTAGTCTTGGGGATGGTGGCTGGCGTCTTGAGTCCTGAGTGAACAGGGCTCTCCTCAACAGTGGGGCTCACAAATGCTGAGACAGAGACCTCATTCATTGGGGGGTGTGGGGGAGGGGGAAGAAGGCCCCAGGGCTAACCACTGGAACCCTCCATTCCCCTTCTTAGCCAGTGGATTAGGGAAAGGAGGTGGTGGGTAGGGTATTGGGCCAGAGCCAGAAGTAAATAAACTCAGGTCTGATTTTTTTAATACTTTAAAAGGGAAAAACTTAGGTCCTAAAAAAAAAAGTCAATCTCTCTTTCTTCTCCAGTGGAAGAAGGGAAAGTTTGGGGCAAGGCAGGTGATGGGTGTTTGTTTAGAGAGGGGCCCGGAGAGCAGCGGGTTGGTTGGGGGAGAAGGGGAGGGGGGAAGCTTAGGCATAGGAGCTCCCCCAGTCAGCAGGGTAGGTAGGCAGCATAGCCGTGGCCTCTTTCTGACTTGCTCCCTTTTGGCTGAGGCCAGAGTGGGTGGGAGACACTGAGCAGAGCAGGTAGAAGAAAGGTGTGGAGAGGAGGAGGCCATGGAGCTCATCTTCCTCACTGGGTTGGCCTTCTGTCTGGTGGGCCTTTCTGGGGAAGCCAGGCTGACCACGAGGCGGCTGACCAAGGAAGAGCCAGGAAGGAGTGAGCCAACCAGAGAACCCCCGTTGCTAGCGTCGGAGCGGCCTGACTTGGGTTCCCGTGAAGGTGAGGAGAGGGGATACACAGGATCCCAGAGCTTTGGGGCATGGGACTGAAGCACGTGCGAGGATCCCCAGAGAAAGGAACACCTGAGATGCTTCTCCTGGCAAGGGTAACTCGAGAATCCCAAGCCAGAAGCCAGTCACTGAGCAGCCCTTCATTTAACAAGCCCAGGGTGAGAGGCTTCTTCCAAGAGAAGACCTGATCCCTGTGAGGCGAGGGCTCCCAGAGCAGCAGTGTGTGGAGGGGGGATAAGACAGAAATAAAGAAGAAACAGCAGTAGATGGTGTCATGGAGCATTAGAAGGCTGCAGGGGCTCAGAGGAGGGCAAGCCCCCTGGGGAACAGAGGTCACCAGGCAGGGAAGGCTTCTGGGAGGAGATGGGACTGCAGCCGGGCGTCAGCATCATTGAGATAGGCAGAAAAAAGTAGAGAGGAGAGGAGAGGGCCTTCCACCCAACGAAACCAGCTAGGGCCTGGAGGGAAGAAGGAGCGTGGGCAGGGAGGGGACTGCCCTGGCTGGAGCAGGGGGTGGCTCCATGTGTCTAAGGGAGCCAGTTAGAGAGGTAGGAAGGAGCCAGACTGTGGAAGGCCCTAAATGATAACTGGCCACCACAGCCCCAGGAAATGGCTGACCATGCCATTGACCAGGGAGATGCCAGTGTCCAACGAGACTGCTACAGGCCAGCATAACTATGTCGCCAGCTGTCTCCAAAGGCACCTCACTTGGTGGAAGTGTGACACAGCACAGTTGAATTCAAGTCACATTTCAGGAAACAGTGCCATCAGGGATGGATGGAACTGTGCTTCCCCTGGCTTTAAGTGATAGCCCAACTGTTGTGGTGAAATCCATCCCACATGCTCTCCCCACCACCCCAATTTACATGCTTTGGTCTTTTGGATACCTCTTTGTGTTAGAGAGAGTGATGGATTTGAGGTCATGAGGACCTGGGTTCAAATCCTGCCTCAGATACACAAATAGCTGGGTGACCTTGGGAAAGTTGAATCACCTCTCTGAGCCTCAGTTTCTTCATCTGTAAAATGGGGCTAATAATAGCACCTGCATTTAAATGGCTTTGCAAACCTAAAGCACTTACAGAAATGGAAGCCATGATCTCCCCCCTCCACATCCCCCATGTTTCTCATTCATATTTGAGGAGGATTTATTTAGAATGGCATCTACCAGTGAGAAGGTACTCTTACAAACACTTTACTCTCTCGATGTTTCAAATGTAATCTCATTTTTATCTCTCAACAACTCCTCTAAGGAATGTTGGTTAGGGTCTTTTTCTCCCTAATTTGAAGATGGAGAAAATGAAGTTCAGAGAGGATAAATCACCCCCTACAAGTGGATGCTGAGGGTCCAAGGTCTCTGAGTGGTGCAGGTGGGTGACTGGGAAGTGGGAGAAGAGGAGAGAGGAAGGGGGACAAGGAAGTCTCCTCCTCCTTCTTCCTTCCCTTTTGGCAGGGCCGAGTGGAGTCTACCATAGGCCATGGCTCGATGCTTTCTGGGTGAATTGATTTGATTTGCCACAGAAATGGTTGGAAGGTAGAGAAGAGTCACTCCCAATTTTGGTGACTTCTTTGTTCTTATACCAACTCCAACCTGGCGTCAAAGGGCTGCCAAACAGAGCTTGCCTTCCTTGGTTGTGGGCCAGTCCCAGCTCTGGTAGGCTGCTTATATGAAGAAGGGCATTCCATGGCCTCCAATATTTGAAGGGCTGACCCACAAAGGGAGACCTTCATGTTGTTCTCCTTGGCCCAGAGGGCAGAGCAAAGAGGTTGGTTTAAGCTTGCTGTCAGGCGATGAAGACTGGTCTGACCCAGAGTAGACTAGGCCATTTCCACAGGGGGTGGCTTCCTTCTCCTTGGAGGTCTTCAAGCAGAGACTAGAGAACTGTTTGTCAGCCTGTCACAGTAGGGGTTGAACAGGGGGTTGGAGGGGGGTGCTGCTGAGGTCGCTTCCAACTCTGAAATTCTGTGAGGCAGCTGGTATCTTCTCCTGTTTTCTGCCTTTCTCTGGGACTCAGTTTCCTTATCTGTAAAATGATGGGATTGGACTTGATTTCTAATGTATGCTAGAGCAGAGCAGGGGAGGGGAGCAAAAACAAAAGAACAAGGGAAAAGAAGGAAAAAAATGAGGGGAAGGCACAGAAGAAAGGAAGAAGATAAGCACCATCCCAGGGTACTTTGAGGTCACCATGAAGTGATAGGTTGGATTTTAGCCTCTGAAATACTGATTATATTGCTCCTCCCCATCCCAACCCCCAATCTCACCCTCTCCAGTCTGATTCCAGATTTTCATCAGGGAAATTTCTGGGACAGTCTCCAAGGTAACATAGCACCCCTGCTCAGCTATGTCTATGACATGTGGCCAAATCTAGTGTATCCTTTTGCAGGGATGGTGAGGCCCATGCTGGAACAAAAGCATCGAGCGAAGGCTATGGATGAAGAGACAGTGGCACCAGGACCTGGCCACCTGAGGGCCAAGAAAACTGCTAAGGTGGGCACTCACAGCCATATAGACCTCAGCCAAGCCCCAAGGTCAAGCGGCAAATCACCCTCTAGGAATCACAAGAAGGGGCTCTCTCGACACAAGATCCATGCTGTAGGGTTCAGGGAGCAAGAGGCCAAGCCAATCTATCTGAAGACCGAGATAGGAAGGAGAAAGGATGGGAAGGTAGAGGCCTTACCACCAGGCATTAGCCAATCCAGGAAAAACAAGACACTGCCTCAGGAGGTGACTGGCCCCAGGGAAGAGAGGAGGAGCACGAAGCTAAGAGGTGGGGACTCCAAAAAAGTCGATCTCAAGAAACAAGGAATAAAGAAGACCATCAAAGGTAAGGAGGCAGCAGAACTAAGAGATAGGACTTGTGGAGAGGAGGAGCCATTGATCAGGATAAGAAAGTCAACAATGAAAACTCTGTTCCCCTACCCCCAATACAGAGCCAACCCCAGGAATTGGGTCACTATTAACCCATTTAGGCAAATCTCCCGAGGGACCTCCTATGTTTCAACTGTCTTATTGGTGAAAATGTCCTGATAGCCAAAGGAGGCTGAGGTTTCATGGGAAAAGCAAAGGTCTAGAGTCTAGGTGGGTGACATAGAAGGGACCAAAACACAGGTGAGAGGGAAAAACCTCAGCCCGGGAGGGAAGGTCCCATAACTTCTCACTATCAGGACATTTTCACCAATAAGCCAGATGCTCCCTGGGGAAGAGCAAAGCCAAAGGTGTTGTCAAGGCCTAAGCCTTTGTTCAAAGCCCCTGTGATACAGAGACCTCCGCACCAGAGATATCTCACAACCTCAGGCAGCTCATCAAAGGAACACAACCCAGACCCACAGAGAAAGCTCCCCAAGGCCAGCCAAACCCTAGAGCAGCATGTGAGGCCCACCTGTCTTCCCTTCTGTCCCTTCTTCCTACTTCCAACATTATAAAATTCTCTTCCCAAAGTCTCACAAGGGCCAGTCTCAAGAACCAGCACCCTTATTTCTCTTGCTGCCTGTAGTCAGTACCTGGCCCAGGAAAGGAGATGGTACTCCCTGCAGGGGGATTGCCCAGATAGCTGCTGCACTTCTACTCCCAAAACTCAGCTGATCTTTCTTCCCTGCTTGGCTAACAGTGGATCCTACATCCCGAGAAGGGAGAGAGGAGATGCCAGCCAGACCTACCCCACCCCCACCCCCAGTTTTACAGATGAGGAAACTAAAGCCTAAGGAGGTGATTGGTCCAAGGTCACTCAGGCAGAAAGCGTGGGAGTCAGGATTTGGGACCCCAGTCGTCTCACTCCAGAGCCAGCATAATTCTCCCTTCCACATCACGACTTTCCCCATCACGATTTCAATATATTGTAGGTCAGCATAAGAAATTAAATGGGGGGGGCAGCTAGGTGGCGCAGTGGATAGAGCTCTGGCCTTGGAGTCAGGAAGACCTGAGTTCAAATCCAGTCTCAGACACATAACACTTACTAGCTATGTGACCCTGGGCAAGTCACTTAACCCCGATTGCCTCACAAGAAAAAAAAAAAGAGAAAAAGAAAGGAAAAGAAATTAAATGGGAGTTTGGGGAGAGTTTTACAGAAGCTGCAGATGACACATGAAGGCCAGCAGATAACAGAGAAAAAGTTTAGAAACTCTGAAATGCATAAAATACATACATATATATATATATATATATATATAGTGTTGTATAATATCAATATATTTTATCTTTCAATTCCATAATGAATCAGACTTCTTCTCTGATACGAAGAGAGGGTCAAAACATTTTACGTGGCTTTTCCAGATCACACTGCACCCCTAACCCCTGCAATGTGGAAGGGATTACTGTACTCTTTTCCCTGTTTCAAGGGGCACCCATGGATTTTAGAGCTGACTCTGCTGCTGGCTCACTGGGTGCCCTTGACCAAGACTTTCCTCTCTCTGAGCCTCATTGTCTAGGGGCCTTTCAATCTCAGGGTTACTGCGGCTTCCTCAGTTTTTGCCCTCTGACTCTGCCTTCCCCCTCAGCCGTCACCTGGCGATTACAACAGAAGGCAGCAGGCCAGAACGTCAGCGACCTGGACAGCAATTGGAAGAACTCAGGGCCTGGCCGTGGTGACACTCCTCTCCTCCATCCACCCATTATCTTTCCATCTCTGGGTCCTCCTGAGGAGATTATGCCCTCCCTCCCAGCCACATGCCACTTGTCTGAGGCCACCATCTCCTGTGGAAATGTCAAGATGAAGGTGATTCCACTTCTCAATGACCCAGGCCTGAAAACCCTCTACCTGGCAGGTAAGCATCGAGGGCTGCAGGGCTCTGGGCTCCAGAGTCACCAGAAGGTCAGAGGCTACAAGGCGGCTGGATCATCTTGGGCAAAGCCTTCAGGGGCTCTGGGACTCAGTTTCCCCTCTGCAAAATGACAATAAGAATCATGGGCCTTCTTACCCACAAAGCAGCCTGAGGATCAAAAGAGATGGGGAAAGTGTTTTGGGGCACAAATCACCATCTAGACACAAGAACACATTATTAGACTATTTTTATCATTACTATGATTAACAATACTTCCCTTTGACATATCCTTATGGGATCATATATCTAGAGCCAGAAGAGATCACAGAGCCCTTCACTTTACAGATGAGGAAACTGAGGCCAGAAGAGGTTAGGTGACTTACTCAAAGTCACACAGCTGGCAAGCAGTAGAGATAGGATTTGAACCCAGGGTCTTTGACTCCAAATTCACTGTTCCAATGTACTAACCCTACCCCACAAGTCTGATAGGCATCCCCCTCGTACATTTCTAGAGAGCTGTAAAGTTTATAAAGTACTTTCGAAGACTACTTTCCTTGAGCTCTACAATTGTCCTGTGAGGTAGATAGAATAGGTATTATTGGTCTCATTTTCCATGTGGGGAAACTGAGTCTCAGAAAGGACAAGCAATGTGCCCTGGGTCCCATTGCTAATGGCTGAGGCAGGATTTGAACCCAGGTCTTCCAGACTCCCAAGTCCAGCACCCTGGCTGTCCACATGGTCCAACAGGGGCTAAGTAGTCCGGCTTCTGAGTATAGACCTTGTTCAATCTGGAGAGGCTCAACATTGACCTGGCTATAGTCCCTTGGGAACCTAGGTGTTGGTGCTGGTGAGGGTGATAGCCCAGCAGTCTGAGCATCCTTATTAGAACCCAGGTGGGCTGGCAACCACAGGGCATTGCTGTGGGTGGGGAGAAGAAACTAGAGTTTTGAGAGACAGCATGGTAAAATGTGGTGGTGTTTTTTCCCTTTTTTTTTTTCCTAGAGAATGAAATTTCCAAAATTCCAGCTGAGACCTTTAGTGGTGTGCCCAACCTGGAGTGGTTAGATCTGAGCAAGAACAAACTGGACACCCAGGGCCTGCATCCTGATGTCTTTAAGGCACGTGACTCTAGTGCTCCCTCTTTAGATAGCCACTGGTTGAGGAGTGGGGGTGGTGCTGGGGAGGGGAATGACACAGAGAGATGGGAGAGTCCTGAATGTCTACCAGGGGTGGGGAGCCTGTGGCCTTGAGGCCACATGTGGCCCTCTAGGTCCTCAAGTGCGGCCCTTTGACTGAATCCAAACTTCACACAACAAATCCCCTTCACAAAAGGATTTGTTCTGTCAAACTTGGATTCGGTCAAAAGGCTGCACCCAAGGACCTAGAAGGCCATATATGGCCTTGAGGCCGCAGGTTCAAAACCCCTGGCTAGGCATTTCATGAGGATAGCTACATAGTCTGATTTGAAGAGTTTAAGGGAAAGCCAGGCCCCTTTCACTCAATAGCTCTCCTACCAGCCTATCAGGGGCCTGAAATTCCACTACTGGAGTTGTGTTCTTTTGGCTGAAGCCTGAATCTGTGACTTACCCAAGGCACTGAAGAAACAGAGACCATTGGGAAGGGGGAGGCTGGGGGTCAGGGTCAGCATGGTGAAGGCCTGTAAGTCAGGAGTCCTAGATTCTAGTCCTGCCTTGCTGGGTGACTTTGAATAGTCATTCTTATTCTCACTCTTGTGGTTACTGTTATTATTAGCAGCACTAAGAAGGTAGGTGTGGCCTTACCCTTGTAACCAATGATTTTCCAGTCCCTAGAATACCTGTAATATGCTCTGCTGTCAGCCCACATAGAGGCTTGCTTCCAGAAATGTATGACTCTGAATAGGGGAGGGGAAAGGCCACTCCATCATTGCACTAACTTCCAGAATCAGGCTCATCAAGTTTTCGTGGGGACTGAGCTGATAGGAGCCAAACTTCTCATCATGGGTCCCCTCAGCCCCACAGCTAGACATCTAGTTTCTTCTTGGTCAGAGGAGCATGGATCTAGGACTGAAAGGGGCCTCAGAAGTCATCTTGTCCAACCCCCTTCACAGAGGGGGAAACTGAGGCAGAGATGTGGAATGACTTCCCCAAGGTCACACAGCTATTAGGAGACACAGGCAGGCTTTAAACCCAGGGCCTCTGACTCCAGAATCAACGTGACGGTGGTGATGGTATCGCTGCTGCTGCACGCATTTCCTGTGGAAGTCCAAAGTTTCTTCCTCTGTCTTCCTCTCCCTTGTCCCTTTCTAGATCACTCTGATGGGTAACATAGAAATCCTAGCTACAATTCTAGATCTTCCGTATTATATTTTCAGCACAAACATGAGCATACGCAAAGCCTCATTACATGTATATTATAATGGCCAACACTAGCTTGGAATTATACTCAATCCACACATTATTTGAACTGTGAGAGTTAATATTGATGCAACATTTTATTGGTCACTGAAACAACCTCATTAGGGGCGGGCATTGTTCTCATGCCTATTGTACAGGTGAGGGTACTGAGGCCCAGAGGGGAAGTGACCTACCCAAAGCCACTCAGATGGTACATAGTGGAACCAGATGCCTAATATTCAGGCCTTTGGACTCCTGATCTGGCAGGCCTTCCACTCAGCCACCACAAGCGCCATTTGTTTCTCCACAGAATCTGACTCGGCTGAAGCGACTGAACTTGGATGGAAATTCTCTTTCTGCTGTCCCTGAATTGCCAGGTTCTCTCCAAGAGCTCAAGGTCAATGATAACATCCTCCGGGGCCTTCTGAGGAACAGTTTCCGTGGTGAGGACAGGGACCACAAAGGGCTATTTGACCTTCAGCATCTGTCCCCACCTCCCCTGAAGGATTGGTTGTCCCTCCAATCTCCATCAGGGAAGAATTCTAGGGGATTTTTGACAAAGATGGAGAGGCTAGAGCCCCCCCGTGGGAGATCCAGAGCATGGGGTGGTAGAAAGGAGAGGGGGCTTTGGAATCGGAGGAAATGGAGTTCAAAAGCTGGGACTTTGGACAAGTCTCCTCCTTGGGCCTCAGTTTCCAGTCTTCATTTCTGGAAAACAAAGACATTGGACTTGATGGTTTCCCCAGTCCTTTCCAATTCTGGGTCTCTGACTCCTCACTGAATGATCCTTAGCAATGAACAAATCTTAAAGGGGTTCTGGGCATAGACTTGGAGACCCAGCTTGTCCCTTCCTTTCGCCACCTCTCTAAGGGCCCTTCTCTGGCAGCGCTGCTCACAGGCTGAGGTTCACTGCTCTCTTTTCCCCAGGGCTCACCAAACTGTTGACCCTGGAAGCTGAAGGAAACCAGTTGCATGACGGGAACATCTATCCTCTGGCCTTCCAGCCTCTGAAAAGCCTGATGTATCTGAGACTGGACCGAAATCGCCTCCGGGGCATCCCGCAGGGCCTGCCTGCTTCCCTGCAGGTGAGGGCCAGAGTCCTTCCTGGGCCAAGCTCTTTTGGAAGGGTGGGGCAGAAGGGAGGGGCCTGGTAAAAAGAAGGGGGAGGCCACCTCCCACAACACAGCAGGGTGGCCCTGGACACTTAAGATTTCTTCACAATCCTTACTTTAAGCAAGGCTGATCCAAAGTGACAACAGAGAAATTAGGGAGTGAGGAGGCATTTACAAAAGGATTCCCTTGACAAGAATCAGCTCTCCCAGGGTTCAATTAACAAAACCTCATGCTGTCTCAAAAGAACATTAGATTTGGAGTCAGGGTCCTGGGTTCAAATTTTGCCTACTATCTAGGTGATCTCTTGACGTAGCACTTCTCTCTGTGCCTCAGTTTCCTCCTCTGTTAAATGAGGGGGGTCAGGCTGCCAGCTCTAGTGGTCCTGATGTAACCACTGGGCCCAGATGGCTCCAGAGGAGAAAGTGAGGCTGGTGACCTTGCACAGCCCTCCCTCACTTCAATCAAATTCACTTACAAGTCATGACATCACTTCCATCATGTCATGGTGCTCTTCAAGAATGAAGGACAAACAACTGGGAAGGCTCCAGTGATCTGAACCCCCTTTCTCAATAGGTAAAGAAATGCTTCAGTGCATCTGAGGAAACTACAGATCCCTGGAGGGAGGAGGGTTTTGTTTTGTTTTGTTTCATTTTTGTCAAGTTAGCATTACCCCTCCCCACCCAATTTTCTCAGGCTGGATCAGTTGTAACCCAATCCTCTCATTTTCCATATGGGAAAACTGAGGCCCAGAAAAAGAAAGGGACTGAGTGAGTTAACACTGCATTTGGAGCCCAAAGACCCAAGTTTAAGCTCTGGCTCTGCTCCCTTAATACCTGGGCCCTCAGTTTCCTCATCTGTAAGATGAAGGGGGATGGACTAGCTGATGTCTGGGGCAGTCTAAAAGCCACAGCTCAAGGTCCCAGAAGCTCCCTGGCAAAGGTGGAATTGGACCCCAGGTCTTCTTTCTCCTGGGTCAAGAGTTCTGTCCATTGCTCAGAATGGAAAGGGATTTCCCTCCACCCAGGCTCCTTTCAATAGGAAGCCCCCTCCTAGTGCACTGAAGATGGGGCTCACTTTCCAGACATCTGGGCTCCACCCAGTGCTTTTTTAGGGACACACCTGCAGAATGAAGCAGCCCTCCTCCCATCCTCCTCTGGCCTCAGAGCTAACTGGCTTGGCCAAGGCTTACTTCTGGTGCAGGGGCGGCAAGGGGGGCGGGGTCTCGCTCTGCAGTTTGGAAGGAGAAGCCCTGGGACTCTAGAGGTCTAATGGAAGAGGGAAATAGGCCCCGTGTCCAATGTCAGCCCTGAAACGCCCACCAAGCTTCCCTTCCAGGAACTTTCCCCCTTCCCTCCGCCTCTTGTTTTTTGTGGCAGCTGTCTCCCTCCCCTGGCACCAGGGTGAGGGAGCGGGATACAGACCAGGGTCTGTTCTGCAGACCAGGCTCTTTTGGAGCCAAAGGGCGTCTTCTCAGTCATGGCGTGGTGGAAAGAGGAATGGCTCGAGAGGGCCAAGAGCCCTGAGTTCTGGTCCTGGTTCTAGCATGAACTCACTATGAGTAACCTCAGTTTCCCATCACGATGAAGGACTCAATGACCTCTAAGATTCTAGCTCTCAATCCTCTCATCTAGAGCTCTCCTTGGGATTGGGCCGGAAGGAAGGGCACAAGAAGGTCTGATTTGCTAGAGCAAATGCGTAGCTCAGGGGTGCCTTGGAGGCAGTTACCATAGGGACCAGCCCCTTCAGTCAAGACTGCAGGAGAAGGGTGGGAAGGGACATGGAAGGGCCTTCTTGCCCCAAAGCGTAAATTTAGAAAATGGTGAAGTGGGAAAGGACCTCCAGAGGCCAGTTAGTCCAAAGCTCTTGTGTTAGAGAGGCCCAAGGAGATTACATGATTTGTCCATAGTCACACAGGTAGCAAGGCAGCAGAGTCAGGACTTGTCCTAGACCACCTGACCCCAGAGTCAGTATGAACTAGGAAGTACCAGCAGCTGGGTGGACAGCATCACTGGCAAGTGGACAGTAGGCATCACTGGTGGGTTGATGAAATCACTGGCAGGTAGATGGGTGGCAGGCATCACTGGTGGGTGAGGAGGCAGTAGGTATCGTTGGCGGGTAGATGGCAGACATCATCAACACTTGGTCCCTAGGTAAGAGGATAGGGCTAGAATCTCCCTGTTGGGAAGTTATACACCAATCTTCTGGTCCTAGGCCCAGACCCCCTTTTCCCCAACCCCTCATGTCGTCAGGGAGGCAAGTGACTTGGTGTAACTTGGTCTATAGCTGCAGGAAAGGCCACCAGTCTGCCTCCCTGCCTCACGCTCTCTGCCCTCTTGGGGCTGGGCGGGGTCTAGGAACTCCACCTTGACACTAACCACATCGAAGAAGTGAGTGAGCGTGTACTGAATAAGTCCCGGAGCTTGAGCCTGCTGGTGCTAAGCAACAACCGTATCCAGGAGGACCGCATTGCCCCCCGAGCGTGGATCGACCTCCCGTGAGTGTGGCTCCCCCCAATTCCCCTCCTCTCATTTTAGGAAAAAGGAGGAAACTGAGGTAAGTGGCTTGCCCACAGTCACACAGCCAGTAAGGATCAGAGGTAAGATTCAAACCCAGGTTGACACTTTGCTGACACTCTGCGCCACTCCACAATGCCCACAGAGCCCTACTTCATCAGAGGAGCTCTCAGCAGCTCCTTTGGCCTCTACCAACAAATGTGGCCCAGAGGTTACACACCAAAGGTCTGCTGCATCTCCCCCTAGTTCCTCTGGTGATCAACAGCACCTTATACAAGACAGCTGGTCCAACCAGGGCTCAGGCAATAGCTAGGGCCATAGAGCAGGGCTGTTCTGGGGAGCTGTAAAGATAACTGTCATCCCCAAGCCCCAGGGTCATACCGAAATGTGGGCCTTATTAGCTGTGGGCTCTGACCTGCCAAGTCACCACGTCTCCTCTTGTCCCCTCACGGGGTAGACTTCAGGGCTTTCCTAGTTTACCCACTGCCCAAAAAGCGCCCTACAAACACCGATGTGCTGGTACATATTTAACAACCAGATCTCCCTCAAAAAAAAATATATGCAGGACACACTTTTCAGTTTCATCTGAATTATTAATATTTTCTCCACCACTTTCTTAAGCCTAAACAATCAACAAGCCAACCCATGAAGCCCTGATTTATAGCATTTGCCAATTGAATGACTCTCTCAGGCTGAACCTTGCACAAGTTAGGGACCCCCTTCCCTGACCTGGACCTCTTCTTCCACTCTACAGTCATGCTAAATCTATGCTTCTGCCTAAATAAATGAGCATTCACCAAGTTGACTTGACCTACCATGATTCAATTACTATGCCTAGCCTTGTGCATAAGCAGCATGTACAACAGAAAAGGCATTGACCCTTCCTGCTAAGCTTGGAGTCATGGGACCAGAGTTTAAATCTTAGCCAGCACCCCCCCCCGACCTCCTTTTCCTCCTCTCTATCATGAGGGGCTTGGACTACATGGCTTCTGAGGTTGGTTCCAGCTCCAAATCCGTGCTCATATAGTAAGCATGTAGTAAGCACTTGATAAATCCTTGCTGACTGATTATTCTATGCTATGATACCATAATTCCTCCAGAGTTCCCACCCGATTCAGAAGGAGAATGGCTTTCTTCTCTGACCTTTCCCTTTCTCTCGCCCTCCGCCCCTCCTCCCCAACCTTGCTTGCCCCAAGGTAACTTATGATCATAGATAGCTGGAAAGCAATCTTAACGATCATTTAGTCCAGTTTCCTCACTTTAAAATGGAAGAAACTGAAGCCTGGGAAGGAAGAAGGCCAAGGTCACACAGATCCTCTCAATATTCCCATTTCCTCTAAGACAAATTCAAAACTATGTGGGGCTGGAGATTGAGAAACAAAGGAGGTTTCCAAAACACATGGGCTTAGTTTGAGCCACGGCCCCATTCTCCCATCCTATCATTGCCACCTCTGTTCTGCCAGAGTTGAGGGTGACAGCTGGCCAGAGATGAGGGGCAGGAGAGCCAGAGCTAAAAGCACTTATGATTGGCCCAGATTTGGGGCAGGTCAGAGGTCCAAAATCTTGGTAGCTTGGTGAGGTTCAGAAGAAAGCAGGTCATCTGAGAAGTTGGGAATGAATAAGTCAGGAATCTGAGCTGTGAGGATGTGTCTGTCTACTCTAAGACTAGTGCTGGTTACCAAGTAGCTGGAGACAACATCCCACTCCCCTTTGGCTCACTATTGAGCTCCGTGATTGCTTCTAGGTCTGAGCCCACTAGCTAGGTCTTGATTTCTTAATTCCTTGTCCTCCAGTCTCCTAGCCCAAGTCCCCTGTTGCCTGACCTCCTGTCCTCTGGAGCTTACATGCTGTGACCTTTGCTCTATCCAGCCTTAGTAGACCTCCCTGAACTTGACCTCACTGTTGTTGTTATTCAGTCATTTCGGTCATGTCCAACTTTTTGTGACCTTATTTGGGGTTTGTCATTTTCTTCTCCAGCTCATTTTACAGATGAGGAAACTGAGGCAAACAGGGTGAAGTGCCTTGTCCTATTACAGCTAGTAAATTTCTGAGATCAGATTTGAATTCAGGTCTTCCTGACTCCGGGGCCAGCACTCTATCCACTGCAGTGCCACCTAGCTGTCCGAGACTTACCCTCAGGTCCTTCTGATTGACAGCATCTGCCTACCCTCCTCCTGTCTAGCCCTACTCCCCCTCTCATTTCTAACCTGTTTCTGCCTAAGGAATTTGGAGTGTCAAGGGGTGTCTCACCAAAGGTTCAGGAATATCAGAGCTTTGCCTTAAGAATATGACTCTCCATTCACTGTTTCAGGAGGGAGAGAGTCTACATGCTGGGGGACCAATAGAAGACTGTTACAATAGGCCAGAGAAGAGGCAGGGCATTGAGAGGGAGAGTGCAGAGGAATGGATGGATGAGGAAGACATGGCTGGACTTGGTGTCTGGGAATAGGGAGCCAGGGACAAGGAGAAAACCAAAGCTTCAGGAAGGAGCTGCTGATCTACCGATTCTCAGTGAATCAAATCTCCTGCCCAGTATTCTTGCTCCATTCCAGGAAAAAGTTACCCAGAGCTTTTGGGTTCAATTATTATGTTTTTCTCTTCCCCCTCCTCGCCAAGTGAGGCAAGGGAAAGCAGACACCAATTTTGGTGGAAGAGAAGCCCCACCCAATTGCTCTGTTGGCCCGCTACGCCCATTGTGCGGTGGGGCTGGCCTCCCTTGTAGGATTCCCAGACGAGCCCTGGCAGCAGGCCCCTCAACCACCCTAATCTGGCCCTCCAAATGTCGGGGTCTGTGGTGGTTGGGACAAAGGGTTGAGCAGAACTGGCCCTCCCACATTCCCTTAGGAAGGAGAAAAGACACCATTCCCCCACCCCACCTCCACCCATCGCTGGACATCTTCAGGTCGAGGTTGGATGGACATTTGTTAGCAATGCCATGGAATGGGGCAGACTAGGTGGTTGCTGAGGCCCCTGCCAGTTTGGGAATACTGAGAATGTGAGCCAATGGAGCAAATACCATTTGGGACCATCCATCTTAAGGAAGTTCTGCCTTACTGTCAGCCCAAAATCTGCCTCCCTATGACATCCTTCATTGCTCCTCAACATTCCCTGTCCAACCACATAGGATAAGTCTTTCTCCTTACACACGTTAGTCTCTCCAGTTCTTGAAGAGTGTGTTTAAGATCCTCCAAGGCACATCTTCTCCAAGCTAAATATATTCAGTTCCTTCAGCCAATCTTCATACAAATGCCATGATCTTCATTGTCTCAGTGAAGAAATGGTTTGGTGAAAGAAAGAGAGGCGTAAAGAAGATGCTAAAGGAGAAGGGTGACTTTAACTTTTTTTGAGCCTGGGTCTGCCCATCTTGCCAGGCTGGAAGTGAGGTGGCCACTCATGGGCCCCATCCCAATGCAGATCAACATGGGAGTTTCATTCATGACCTGGGCCCTTTCACATGCAACTTTAGGTAGCCTGGTGGCCCCCTGCTCTTTGAGGGCTTACCAATTGGTGCCAGACTTTATTTGGATAACCAATTGGCTTAGCCAACAGCAGCTTGGAACTCCCAAGCTCAAGTGATCCACCAGTCTCTGCCTTCCCAGTCGCAGGGATTGCCTGAGCCAGTCTAGTGAACTTTTAAAGTTCTCCAAAAGTACCTGTTTACTGTGTTAACTCTACGTTATCCTTAGCTATTCTCCTCCTTTACTAGGCTAGTTTGATTTACCATTATAAGCCTATCTAGCCTTTCTCACCATTAGTCTAGATTTGACCAGATTTCCTCAATGCATGTCACAGGTAGGAAAATCCACAATTTGCCCTTGCCACCTTCTCCGTCACTAAGTAGTCTGTATGTCTTTGGTCCCCTACCTCTCTGGGCCCTCTCTTTCAGAGGTCCCTTCAAAGGTCCCTTCTTGTTCTAAATATCACTGATTCTCCCTTCTTCTTTGGCTTTCAATTCTTTCCTCCCCTCCTCATTATCGTTTATATCAGTCATTCAGTCATGTCTGACTCTTCATGACCCCATGGACCATAGCATGCCAATATTGTCCATGGGATTTTCTTGGCAAAGATACTGGAATGGTTTGCCATTTCCTTCTCCTATCCTCCTCATTATAGGGGAGGCTAAAGAAGAGAGAAAGAAGGGGAGATGAAAGGGAAGGAATCTAACCAAAGTGGGATGGCTGAAAGGTGTCCCCTCATCCCATCCCATCCCAAAGTATTTTCCTCACAACCCATCAATGGTGCCTGAAATGTTGTCATTTGAACTTCACTTTTTAGGGGTACCCACAAATCCTGTCTCAGGCTCTGAAGCCAGGAGACGTTGAGGGTGAAGGGATGCTGCAGCCAAGGGTATTAGGGGAGCAGAATGGAAAGGGAGAAGTCTGCCAGTTTCCAGATTTTGTTTGTTTGACTTGAGGACAGACTGGAATCTGTGAGGAAAGAGGACACAGACAGAAGAAACCTGGTCACCACCTGTTTTGATTTCCGTGATCGGATATTGCCTTAGCTCCTTCCATTTGAATAATCCTCCAATATCTTTATAACTCCTGGGGTAGCTGCAAGGGCTTTGGACCAGACGTGCACAGTTGGAAGCATCTGCTTTCCTTGTGTTAGGTGGCAGGCCCGGATGAAGTCAATCCTCTGCCTGGGGAGTTCTCACCAAAGTAAACTCAAGTCTCTGAACCCCAACTTGGACCCTGATAGCTAGAATAATAATAATGATGATGATGATAATGATGATGATGATGATGATGATAATAATAGCTAGAGCTTACAGAGCACTTTAAAGTTTGGAAAGCACTTTAGATATGCCATTTCATTTAATCTTCACAACACTCCTGGGAAGTTGGCAGTATAATTATCCTATTTTACAAATGAGGAAAATGAGCCAAAGAGAGGTTAAAAGACTGGCCGACGGTCACTCAGCTGGGAAGCAGAATTCAAACTCAGGTCTTAATGAGTCACTTAGGTGAACCTAAGACAGCTGGCTCCCTGATCTTCTTAGGCCTCAGCTCTCACCACCTCTACTCAGGGAAGAGACAGAACAATGTTCCCGACAAATGGGTGCCCAGAGAGCTGGATGAGATATGAACAGAGAAAAGGAGGACTATTGTTAGTGAAAGAATCCTTGGATGTTAGAGCTAGAAGGGGCCTTATTGCTCACCTCATTCAGCCCCTTCACTTTACTAATTCCAAGAAGGAAACTGAGGCCCAGAGAGGGGAAGGCACTTGCAGGAAGTCACACATCTAGTAAGTGGCCAAGCCAGGATTAGAACCCAGGTCTCTTGGCTCCCTGGGCATGTTGAAGGTGAGAGAGGGAAAGAAAAGTCTTCTGGGTATAGGGACTCAGAAAGAGGTGTGTGTGTGTGTGTGTGTGTGTGTGTGTGTGTGTGTGCATGGGCATGTGTACACGTGTGTGTGGTGTGTGGGTGTAGAGTATGTAGGGGTGTGCATGTGTGTGTATGGTGTGCGTGCGCACATGCCTGTGTATATGTGCTCTGTGTGTACATGTATGTGGTATGTGTGCATGTGTGTGCATGTGGTATGTGGGTATATGTGCATGAAGGTGTGGGGTGTGTGCATGTGTATGCATATGTGTGCATGTGTGCGCATGTGTGGGTGTATAGTGTGTGGGGTGTACGTGTGTGTATGTGATACATGTGCTGTGTGTGCATGCATGTATATGGTATGTGTGCATGTGTGTATGCATGTGGTATGTGGGTATGTGTGCATGGAGGTATATGTGGGGTGTGGGGGATGTGTACATGTGTGTGCATGTGTGTGCTTGTGTGTGCTTGTGTGGGTGGTGTGTGGGTATATTGCCTGGTGGGTGGGTAGGTATATGTGTGGTGGAAGGGTATGCATGTGTGTGCACACACGTATGTGTGTGTGTGTGTGTGTGTGTGCAGTGTGCATTATGCGTGGTATGTGGGTATATGTGGGGTGTGTATGTGTGTGCATGTGTGTGTGTGTATATGTGTGATTTATACCCTGAGAGTCTTCACCCAAGTGCTAAAGTGTTTTCTTAGACTCAGTGACTGGAATGGGGCTGATCTCTCCAGCCTGAGCTGGGAGTCCGAAGGGAGACAATTCAGGATCCCAAGCTGTATTCCTGAAGCCCCTGTCTAAAGAGGAGAGCCCCTTAGGAGCCCTGGGTAACAGTAGAACAGATGAGCAGCAGAGGCCAGAAGGCTGTTCTTTGGTGGGCCTGTCCAGGATGTTCCAGCATCTCTTCCCCTATTAGGAAATTTCGACTCTACCCTGGTCCCTGGGTCTGTCTCACACTTTGTCCTTGACCCTAAAGGTCTAACTCTCTCTGTCCATTAGGAAACTTGAGTCACTGGACTTGTCCCACAACCGCCTGGTCCACGTGCCCTCCTTTCTGCCTCGTGGGTTGAGACGGCTAACGCTCCATCACAACCGGATTGAGCGCATCCCCGGATACGTCTTTGCACACATGAAGCCGGGCCTCGAGTTCCTGCATCTTTCTCACAACAGCCTGCGGGATGATGGCATCCACAGCGTGTCATTTCTCGGCCTGCGCTGGTCCCTGGCGGAGCTGCTTCTGGACAATAACCAACTGCAGGCCATTCCCCGGGGCATCCTGGGTCTCAAGGGCTTGCAGGTGCTCCGTCTCAGCCACAACAAGATCAGGTATACCAGTGGGAGATGACACCTTTGCAGCCACCCTCTGAGCCCCAACTCAGCATGCCCATTGGATAGCAACACGTTGCTCTCTTCAGGGCAAGCCCCAACCAGAAGACAGCCTGGCCACACTGGGACAACTTTTAGCCATGACTACCTGGAGGGCTGGGAAGGTTTCTAACTCAAAGATGGAGCTCCTAAGATTCCTGGCCTCTTCTTCTTCATGGCCCCCATGGTTCCAGGAACCAGGGGTAAGGACCACACAAGACAATGCTAGTGTCAAGGTCCAATTCTGACCTAAGATGTGAGAGCCAGAGAGTCAGAGCAGGGGTCCCAGGAGAGCCATGGAGAGAGAGCAGGGACCCCAGGGAAGGCAGGGAGGAAGCAAAGACACCAGGGAAGGCAGGGGGACAGAGCAGAGACCCCGGGGAAGGCAGGGGGACAGAGCACAGACCCAAGGGAAGGCAGGGGGACAGAGCACAGACCCAAGGGAAGGCAGGGGGACAGAGCAGGGATCCCAGGGAAGCCAGAAGTCAGGGCAGACCACAGTTGGGAAACTACCAGGATAGGTCTTTTAAAGGCATGGCACTGGCAAAAGATCAGAGCATAGAGACATGAGTTTGACTCAAGAGGAGAGGAATGGTCTGGGCCTGATATCCAATATTGAGGGCCTGGGTCAGGCTACTCTTCTCTATGACTAAAGGAGTATGTACACCCATGCACACGTGCGCGCGCACACACACACACACACACACACACACATTTTTGTCCCCTCTCTGTCTCTATCCAATTTGCAAAGTCTCTGCTTATGTCAAATACTACCAAGGCATGTGTGCAATACCTCTTCTGGTCCCCATGCCCAGCCCTAACTCAGGCCAGTCTAGTAGTTCAAGTTCGAGGAACACAATAGTAGCAGAGAGGGGCCGCTCCTACCCCCAGCTCAATCACAACCGTTTCCTACTCCTGCCTTCTCCCTCTCTCCCCTCCTCCCTTGGTCCCTTCTCTCTCTCCTTTCTCCCATCTGTGTCCGTCATGCTCTCTGGGTCTTGGCATGCCTGCCCATTCTCAGCTGTCTCCTGTTCTTCCTTCCACAGACACGTGCCTCTGAATTCTGTCTGTGACACTCGGGTAGCCCAGGACTCCAACCTCATCTCCATGCACCTGGAAAACAACCTCATCGATCGCCGCCGCATCCCACCCACAGCCTTCTCCTGTATCAAGGCCTACCAGAGTGTGGTCCTCAAGCCACAGCAGGATGAGGAAGAGTATTAGTCTCCTACAACCTAGGCCTCTCTCCTGGGTATTCTGCCCCTTCCTCCCTGCCCCCCCCCACCACCAAGTGGGGCCTGCTCTTCCTTTCCCTTCTCCTTCCCTCCCCACCTTTGGCCACTCCTAGCCAACCTAGGCCTCCCTCTATCAGCCATTATTAATTCAAGCTTTTCATTGAGAATCAGTGAATGCTCTCTTTCTGCTACTCAGAGAAAGAAAATGTTTGCTGAGCAAATGAAGACCCAAAAGGGAACATTTAGTTTCCCAAACAAACTGAGTCATCCCAGCAGACCCTTGGGCTTAGCCTGATTTGAGTTACTGTATATACTTGAATAAAATAAAAATACATATCATTTAAAACATGACCTAACTCAATGGGTCCATCTTCACTTCATTTTCGATCATCTCTCTGTGGGCCCACCGTGACTTCCTAGCCCGCCTTCAAGAGGAGCTAGGGCCAATAATGCTGCCATCCGCAGCCTGCCTTGTTTAAGAACCTAGCAGGGGGTCCCTCCTAATTAGGGGGAGTGATGGGGAGTGGCTCTTTGACTTCATTCAGAGAGGGAACTCCTTCTACCAATGCAGGGCAGCATTTCTCTTCTATTGCTGCTTTCAGAGAATGTCTGAGGCATTGAAAAGTTAAGTGCTTTGCCCAGCTATGATGTGTCAGAGGTAGAACTTCTGAGCTGCAAGGACAGCTCTCTATGCACTCTCTGCTTCCCCTAATTAGTCCAAATTAATAAGATGTGTCCCTGTGTCATCATAACCTTCTTGTAACTTTGGCTAAGACCATAGGCTCTTAGTTCTAGAGACAGAAGGGACATTAGGGTCCATATTGTCCAACCCCTCAGTTTATGGATGAGGAAACGAAGGGAAGGGAAGGGGAGGGGAGGGGAGTGGAGGGAAGGGGTAGCTGGGAAGTTCATGTAGAAAATGGCATTTGACCTGGGCTTTGAAAGAAACCAAAGGAGGGGAGTACATTCCAGGTAGAGGGCACAGGTATAGCGATGGGAAATGGAGCCCACATAGGTGGCAAAGCCAGGATTTGAACCCAGGTAGAGTCAGGTTCTCTTGACTCCAAACTCAGCATTCTTTCTTCGTGCTCCACTGTGTTTCTCTTAATCTTAGTTTTTGCATCTGTAAAATGGAGCTCCTATTCCCAGGCTGCACCACCTCAGCATTGTTGGGCGTGCTGGGACTCCCTAGGAATGCTACCAGATAAAATGTATAAGGGCATCTACCCATTATATGATAGAAAAGTTGGGTTTAAATAAATTGTGATTCCTGCCCCCCCAAAAAAATACCTTGTATTTATTATCTTCTTCACATGAACGTATGTGCTGCCTCTCCCAACAAAATGAAAATTTCTAAAAGGCAGAGACTGTTTCATTTTTATCTCTGTATAGTGAAGAGCCAACCTAGAACCTCAGGTACAGTGAGAGCTCACTAAACACTTGTCAGTCAATTAACTGATCATGGACTTCGAGCCAGAAAGGATCTAAGAAGCCATCAGGTCCAACCTCCTCAATCTACAGATGAGGAAACCGAGGCAGAGGTGAAGTGACTTGCCCAAGGTCACACAGCTAGTAAGTGACTAAGGAGGGGTTTGAAACCAGCTCTTCCTGACTCCAAGGCCAGACCTCTATCCCACGTACCAGGCTGCCTCTCTGATTAGTGGATTGATTGATCCCCTACTGATTCCCATTCCCAATCTCAGCCACTCATTCACCACATTTCGGTTCCCTGTGTCCTAAGCAGGACGTACCAAAATGAGAAGGAGGAGGAAAAGCGAGAGGAATTTAATAGCTCACACTGCTGACCTCTCACCATGGTTCCATGCTGGTAGCTCAACCAACTGGAAAGAGCATTGAGACTGGAGTCAGAGGCTGTAGGTTCAAATCCTGACTCTGTCACTGCCTGTGGGACCTAGAGCTATCACCCTAGCTGGGACTCAGTTTCCTGCTCTGTAAAGTGTAGGCAGCCAGGTAGCACAGTGGATAGAGCACTGGGCCTGGAATTAGGAAGATCTGAGTTCAAATCTAGCCTCAGACACTTCTTAGCTGTGTGACCTCGGGCAAGTCACTTAACCCTACTTGCCTCAGTTTCCTCATCTGTAAAATGAGCTGGAGAAGGAAATGGCACATCACTCCTGTATCTTTGCCAAGAAAACCCCAAATGGGGTCTCAGAGATTTGGACACAATGGAAATGACCAAACACCAACTAAATTCTAAATCTCTGATCCTAATTCCCAGATGGAGGGAGACCACTTCACCAGAGTCAAGGGAGGGGATGGTTCCAGTCTGAGGAGCCCTGACCATCAAAGATGAACCAGGAATGAAAAGATCGATTCTCTGAGCAATGAATGGAAATCAACAGAAAAAAAGGATTTGCCCTTTTTTTTTTTGTTATTTGAAGTATATTAATGAGAGTTCTGTGCAAGGCATTTAAAACACCAGTTTGTGAGGATAAATTCCATTGGAGAGAGAGAATACAGAACACAGGTGGCTGCGGAGCTAAGGAATTTTCTTGATTTGGGGCAGGATCTGAGAGGCCACTGTTTTCTGATCAGCCTTGCGCTGTTCCGTAATCTCGTATTTCTCTTTTTCTGCATCAAAAATCTCTCCTTCTTGATGTCTAGTTTTACAGAGCCTCTACTTCTTGAAGTAAGTGTCAGTAAGATGATTTGGAATTTTTACACCCGAAAGGTTAACCCTGGTAGAGATGGCCATGACAAATTTCTGATGGGTCCTTCTCGGAGGAACATGGTTGATGGTCAGAGGTCCAGTCATCAGTAGCAAGCCACTAGCCAGCTGCTTCAGGAAAACCACCCCCTTGCCCCTGTGGCGGCCAGTGAGCATGATCAGAACCATGCCCGGGGTGATGCTAGATCGAAGTCTCCTCACGTGCTGGCTGAAGGGATTTTTACCATGACTTAGCAGCTTTCTGGGCACATCCTCAGTAGGGTAATACCTCAGCATCTTGCGAATCTTTATTGCCCGGGTTCCTCCATTCTTTTTTTTTTTTTGGCAAGGCAATTAGGGTTAAGTGACTTGGCCAAGGTCACACAGCTAGGAAGTATTTGGTCTGAAGCTGGATTTGAACTCAGGTCCTCCTGACTCCAGGGCCAATGCTCTATCCACACTACACCACCTAGCTGCCCCATGGGTTCCTCCATTCTTATCACCACCAACTGGCTTTCAGATAGTAGCAGGCACCTTCTCTTTCTATTTCCTTTCAATTCAGGTTTTGGAAGCAGCATATTTCTGCTTGTACATGGCTGTCAGGGAATACATTGCAGACTTAGAGTATCTACCGATCCCTCGGGCCAGGACTGGGTTCTGACTGCTGTGCTTTCGAGGCTTTTTCACCACCTTTTCAGCCACATCTTGTTTTTCTCCTCTTTTTCCTTTGGTTCCTTTTGGGGGTTTTTTTGTCTGCCATTTTGAGAGAAAGGAAAGAGCTAGATTTGCTCTTCTTTTTTTTCCTTTGTGAGAGGAAATTTTATTGTAGTTATTCACCTCAATAGAGTTCAGAAAGAACAGATTAGCGCAGTGCAACATGATTGGCACTGATTGCTACAGATTTAACTTGAGTGCTTTTAATACTTAGCCAACTAACACCTCAAACATATGGATTTGCTCTTTTAAAAGACTTCTTGCCACCCAACTTTCAGGAGACTGGGTAAACTGTGGGGTGCTGTCTGTTTCTAACCACCTGTCTTGCCTCTCTTTGTTGGCCCCCTGCCAGTTTCTTAGAGGTGCCCTAAGAACTGGGAATGGGCTGCAGCATCCCCAGCTTCTGGTGGCCCCAGCACATAAGGGAACTTCCCCTTCCTGCCTCCTAAAAACTGTGAAACTCCAAAGCTTTCTCTCCCTCCTCTTGGTCATTATGGTAGCTCCCTACACTCTGGCACTCGAGGTCTCATTCAGACAACAGAGGCTGCTGGTTGAGAACCCTCGACATCAGAAAAAGAAGAAGTGCAGTGATCATCTTGTTTGAAGGTTACAGACTGAAATTGCTCTCCTTGAAGCACAGCACTAGTGAAAGAGGACCCGAGTGCAAAATTGACCTCAGATGTTTATTAGCTGTATGACCTTAGCCAAGTCACTTCCTTTCTGGGCCTCAGTTTCTTCCTCTGTAAAATGAGGATGAAGGGGCTGGACTCAGTGGCCTTGCAGGCCCTTCCAGTTCTAGATCTAGGATCCTGTGTGTGACCTTGGCCAAGTCACTTTCCCTCTGGGCCTCAGTTTCCTCCTCTGTAAAATGAAGGCATTGGCCAATTGGCCTCTGAGAGCCCTTTCGGTTCTGGGTGTTGGATCCTCTCATCCTGTGAACCCTGTGTGTAAGGGGGTACAACTATTACAGAGGCCCAGGGACCTCAGAAGCCATCACTTCCCAATAAATACCTGACAAAGAATCCCTTCTCTCTCTATGCACAGCCACCCAATCCCATTTTACGGGCTCACATTCCTCTTAGCTTTTTCCTTGTATTGACCTAAAATCTTCCCCTCTCTGCTGGGGCCCTGTCATTTTTGTCTCTGTATCCCCAGCACCCAGCTCAGTGCCTGGTGACTGGTTGGACCTTAATGACCAATTTCATCTAGGCCCTTCTTTTATCATAAGAAAAGTGAGGCCTAGAAGGGGAGGCAACTTGCCTTGAACCTAGGTCACCTGACTCCCAGGATGCTCCCATAAAGTATTTGGATTCCTCATTTTGGAGAGCGAGCTCCTCCCCCCTCCCCAGAGCTGGCACTGTGCAGAGGCAGCTGGAAAGACCCCTGCCTTGGCCAGTCTCAGCACCCAGGACTCCACCATGGCACTTGGGTTGATCAGAACATTTTCCTGGCATGAGTCAAGGCCTTGGGAAGGAGAAGTGAGGGGCTGGATTTGGAGTCCAAGGTCCTGGGTTGGAATGCTGACTCTGCCACTTAGTACTATCTGAGCAAGTCCCTGAACCTCTCTGGGCCTCAGTTTCCTGCTTTGGAAAGTCAGAAAGTTGGAATAGATGATCCCTAAGAGTCCTTCTTATCAAATGTAACTGTTGTGATCTGGAACATGGGGGCCCCAGGCTCTGCTTTCTCCTTTGCCAACCAGGCCCAAGAGTCGGGCAGCCCCTGGAGTGGCCCAGCTGTACTTACTTCAGGGGCTATGGATTAAATTGTGGATACAAATGTTAAATAATGAAAGAGAAGAAAACAGGAAGTGGGAGGGAGAGGAAGCTGGGCCTCAGTGAAAGAGACCCAAGGAGCAAAAAGCAGAGCTGGTCTTGAGGGCTGCAACATGCTCACCTAAGTGAACAAACAGTGATAGTTGGTCTGTCCATGATGGAGACGTGTTGTTGGCCTTCTGGTGAGGAAGATGGCCTAGCCTAGAGAGAAGAAAGGGGGTTATTTGGAATCCCACAGAGCTTTGGGAAAGATAGCTAGTTAGGGATATTCTGGGTAGAAAGTGACTTATAGTGAATATTCCAACAAAGATTACCTTGTTTGATGACCCACTGATCATAAACCTCAGGCAGGCATACAATAAGGAGGATTAGGGTGACCAAAGGTATTTGCCCTTGTGATGAAAAAGATCCAGCATGGAGTCCAATTTGGGGAGGAATTCCCAGATGCTCCTGTTTGTAATGACAGCATGCTGCTTCCATCAAGCCCTAGAACATCATAGATCCTCCTGGATGAGAGATGTAACCCCTCACAAGAATTTGGTAGGATCATTCACACAGGAAAGACCAAGTGGATGAAAAATGTCTTGCTCAGATTATGACATGCAGGTAGACAGGCAGCCTATGGAACTTGTCCATCAATGTGCGTATACAGGACAGAGAGTACAAATGTACCACATGTGGGGCCAAGAATTAAATGGGGGAGGGGGAGGAGAGTGGGCCTTCAGGAAACTGCAAAGCTCCTTTAATGACCCCAAACTTTTCATAGAAACAAAGGCCCATCTTTGCAAAACTCATATTCCACTGGTGGTATTGTATGATTGCGAGACATGGGCCACAGTGGTCTCTGAAGTATTGAAAATGAGTATCACACAGTAGGCAATGGAGAGGAGCATATTGTTGGTGGGGGTGGGGGGGAGCATGGGGGCATGACATAAGCAGGATACAACACACAACCAATGAAGGATTTCAAAGAAGACCAAGAGTAAAGGATTCCGTGAGAGCCACAAAAATATGCTGCTCATATGGTGACAGTGACGACAGACCATGTGCTCCATTGGCACCCTGGAGATGGCAGGAGAAAGTGAGGACGCCCCACAGCATGCCGAATAGCCTCCCTGCTCAGTAATTTCAGTCATGTCTGACTCTTTGTGACGTCATTTGGGGTTTTCTTGGTAGTGATACTGGAGTGGTTTGCCTTTTCCTTCTTTGGCTCACTTTGCAAATGAGGAAACTGATGCAAACGAGGTGAAGTGACTTGCCCAGGGTCACCCAGCCTAAGAAGAGTCAGAGGACAGAGTCGGAGCTCTCTGCACTGCAGCACCACCTAGCTGTCCCCCAGCCTCCCTGCAGTGACCTTGGAGGAGCACATGGGCAAGAGTCACTCAGGATGGTCAAGGTTACCGTTGCAGTGGACTATCCAAGAGTGGCTCTTCCTTCTTCTTGTCCTCCTTTCTCCCCCTCCATCTCTCCCATCTTTCCTCTCCATCCTCATAGCCTCCTCATTGGTCTCTCCATGTACAGTTTCCCCATTCTCCAATGCATGATTTTCCTAATGGCTCTCACCATGCCACTCTCCTGCTCGAGAGGCTCCATTTACTCCCACTTGCCTCTACGAACTTCTTTGCTTGGCGTTTCAAGTCCATCATGACCTATCCCCAGCTGACTATCTCTGGAATAATTACACATTTCTCCCCTTCCCATGCTATAGACAAGCTGGCCTACTTCTAGTTTCATGTGCCCAGCATCCTATCTTTTATCTCCATGCATTTACATGGGCTGCCCTCCATCATGGCCAGCCTGGAAGGCACTCCCCATCCTACGTGAGTCCTAAGGTTTGTATGGACTTTGTATTCATTTACCTGGGCACATATTTTCACCAACAGAATATCGGCTCTTTGAGGGCAGGACCTGTTTCTTTTCCATTATAGTTCTTGCACTCTCCAGTGCCTAGCACGATGCTTGGCAATATAATAGGTACTTGAAAAATACTTAGTGAATGAACACACTTCTCCCGACCAGAGGATGCTGAGCTCATCTAATCCATCCATTTTGTGGAGGAAGGAAAAGAGAATGGCATAAGCATTTATAGAGTACCTACTATGTGTCAGGTACTGTGCTGGATGCTTTTATAATTATTATCTCATTTGATCCTCAAAACAACTATTCTTACTGACATTTTGCAGATGAGGAAACTGAGGCAAACAGGGTGAAGTGACTTGCCCGGGTCATCCAGCTAGTAAGTGTCTGAGGCCAGGTTTGAACTTAGGTCTTCCTGAAATGGAAGAAATGAAAACTAAAGCCAAGAGGGGTTGAGAGATATGTCCCAGGGCACACAGGTGTTATGGATTTCAGTCTGTTTAAGGGATGTTCTTGCCCTGGAGGACAGGGAGAGCAGAAGTTACCAGAAGAGAGTGAAGAGGTCTGGGGAATTCTTGAGGAAGCACCCATCACCACCTCTGAAGCCTGAGGCCTTATTGCAGGCAGTCCTGGGGGAATCTGGTCCTGGGGAAAAGTGGCCAACCATGTCTGCTCCACCTCAGCCCCTCCTGTGCTCCAAGCCCTGAGTCAGGCCCCAGTGTTTCTAAACCACAAATGGAGCAATTTTGTGTATGTGTTGTGGTTAGCTCTGGAATTCCCAGCTCTGGGGCTGGGGGTGAGAGGTGGGGGCTGGGGGGAGTGGGCACAGAGAGCTGGATGGAGGGGAAGGGGCTGGGCCTAGCCTTCAGGAGCCCTAAGGCCTGCTACTGCCTCAGCCAGCTGTGCCCCCTTCCCCTCTTCCCTCTCCCCACTTCCTACTCCCCCCACCCCCAGGGGCTAGCTGTCTTCCTTCCTTTGTCCCAGGAACAGGAAGAAATCTCAAGCATAGTTCCAGTTCCAAGTTCACTCAGGGAACACCTCCCAAGCCAAATTGCCCTTCTCCATTGTCTGAAATTCCTCCATCTCCTGCTTGGCTTATCTGTCCTGCTCCAGCAGGGAAGGCCAGATGGTCACCTCCCCAAGAACATGGCCTCACCAAGTCCCCCAGTGCCCACCCCCCCACATCCTCAGATTAAAGGTGAGTATGCAGCCAGCTGTCCCCTGCTCTTGCTCCCCACCCCCCCCCATGGCTATTTAAATCAAGCAACCCCCTGGGCCAAGCTGTTTCTCATTTGAGAGAAGGGAAAACAAGGGGGCTAGATCAAAAAGGCAGCCCTCCCCACTCCCCTCCTAAGAGAGAGGCACCTTCCCCCCCATCCCAGACAAGAAAGGATTCCCTCCTTCCTCTCCCTTCCTACCCACCACACCCCCTGCCTTCCAGACTGCTTTGCCATTTCCAGCATCTCATTCCCCATCCGTCCTTCAGAGGCCCCTCCGATTCCCCATTCTGTGATTCCCCCTTCCTCTGATCCGCTCCCCACACTTCTCTCCCTATAGCCAGCCTCTTCGACCAACCACTAAAGAGAGGAATTTCTTATGTAGCCATGTCCCAAAGTAAGGAACAAAGAAAGATGTGGATTCAAATCCTTCTCTGGGCCTCCCTTCTTCCTCTGGAGAAATGAAGGGCTTGGGCTATAGGATCTCTAAGGGAATTAACATTCCATAATTCCATGACTCCTTTGTGACTCAGATGGCTGGCCTAACTCCCTCCCCTTCTAAGTGGTGAAACAGCAAAAGTAGGGACACCATCAGGCTACATGTACTAAGGGCCTTCTGAGGGACTCAGAAGAAGGAGAGGGCACTGGCCCACAAGATGAGTGAGGAAGTCTTCAGGGTGGAAATCAGTTTCATACTAGGTTGAAAGATTCAAATAGGTCAGAGTGGGGACTAAGGTGATTGAGGGGTATGAGATTAAACTATCTGGTCAAGAAGGTCTAAGGAAATCACTCTGGCCTTCCAATCCCAAAGGCATCTCTGCCCATCACCCTCACTAGGCCTCCACTGACTGCTTCAATTAATAAGTCAATCAGCAAGCATTTATTAAGCACTCTGTGCCAGGCACTGTGATAGGAGCAAGGAGACAAAAAGGCAATAGTCTTGCCTCAATTTCCCCATATGTAAAATGGGGATAATAATAGCATCTATCTTCCAGGGTTGTTGTGATGATCGAATGAGATAATATAAGGCACTTATATTAGCACATAGTAGGTATTGTGTGTGTGTGTGTGTGTGTGTGTGTGTTTGTATGCTTATTCCCTTCCACCCTCTAATGTGCTAACATTATGGTCCCGAACCCTCACCCATACAGAAAAGTCATTAATAATGTTATTAAGGTTTCTGGAGTTCAAAGTTTGAGTTCCCCAACTCCCCTTCCCAGCCAGGCCCTCACTCCCAAGCTATTAGGATTGTTTGTAATTGACCAATAAAATATTTTCAGTAAAATGAACCCCCCAAATAAAGCATATATACATATTTTTAAAAGGCAACAGTCCAGGGGCAACTAGAGTTCTGGCTTTGGAATCAAGAGGACCTGAGTTCAAATCCAGCCTCAGACACTTGACACTTACCAGCTGTGTGACCCTGGGCAAGTCACTTAACCCCGATTGCCTCACCAAAAAAAACGGCAACAGTCCCTGCCTTCAAGGGGCTTACACTCTATCAGAGGAGTGCTTTATCTTCTGGGAAAAGGCCTGAGACAATATGGCTGCACAAAGGGGTCAGTCAGTGAGTCAGTCATAGGAGACTTGCTTTAGGAAATAGACAAGATGTTTTGTAACTGGCCCACTCAGCATATATAGACAGAAGCTCCAAAGTCCCCAAGATCATCATTGCACAAGATAAGGAACTGACACATTTCTGAAAAATGGAAAAGGTTTTCCCAAGTAGGGCCCCATCACTGAAGGTCAGGAAAAGTCTGGGCAGCACTTGTTAAATGACTTGTCGAAGAGACTCATGCTTCTGTGAGGGATTGGAGAAGATCACCGCTAAGGTCCGTTGCACCGTGATGGCCATGACTCCTGATTTCAAAAAGCTGATCTGTTGTTTAAGAGATATTGACAAGGTTGTCGATTGGGCTCTGACATAATTAATAAAAATAAACTTTGATCATTCTTCAGTCTTCCAGTTTTGTTTTTCTTTACTCAATTAAGACATTAAAACCTTGAGGGTACTCTTTTTGGCTACGAAGAAATTGTGATCTCTAGATGATTTAAGGGCAGCTTGTGGATAAAGCACCAGACCTAGAGTCAGGAAGATTTGACTAGTTGTGTGACCCTGGGCAAGTCATTTCACCATGTTTGCCTCCATTTCCTCATATGTAAAATGAGCTAGAGAAGGAAATGGCAAACCTCTCCATTATCTCTGCCAAGAAAACCCCAAATGGGGTCATGAAGAGTTGGACATGACTGAAAAATGACTGGATGATAACAACAACAACAAAGATGATTTTGTACGGTGTGCTTTTTGAATTCTCAGCTCTATTCAAGGCTTAGCTCAAATGGTACTTCCTACTTGGGCCTTTCTGATTCACCCGGGTTAGAGCTTCTATCTACCAAAAAGTTATACGCGCACACACACACACACACACACACACACACATATACACATATAATATGTATATATATGTGTGTATATACGTGTGTGTGTATGTATACACTTTGCTTCCCTTCCCCTCCAATAAAATGTAAGCTTCTTGAGGCCAGGGAGTATTTTCAAATTTGTCCTTGAAGCCCCAGTGCCTAGCACATAGTAGGTGTTTAATAACTGCTTATGGAATTGAATCTAAGTGTTCCAAAATAGTCAATAACCCATGGCCCGGGACACCTTAAACTCTGAATTTACACAGACCAGATTCAATCTTAGGGGCATCCACCACCACCACCACCATCATATATTGTATTTCCCCATCCAATGTTGTCTATGGGAAATCTCTGAATAGAGCAAAAATATAGCTTATGGCTAGGTCTCCACAAACGTAGGTAAGCAGGTCCTGAGATCCTATGCAAGCATTCAAGATAACAATGCATATATTGGTGACAGGACACTTCACAGAAAATGCAAAAAAAAGAACCATTTAAAGGACTCATAGCAGCACATTAAAAGTGATACAATTCTCCTCCAGGGAATCCCACCTTCCCCCCAAAGCCCTACAGTCCTCCATACTCCATAATACCACCCTGTTGTTTGGATTCCCCTCAGGTGGGAAATGAACTTGGGTTGCTAGTAGGGCAATCGCATGACGTTCCTGTGACTTCCATTTCCCACCTGGAGACAAATATAGGCATCCAACCTTCTGGTACTCCATTGAGCTCAGCTTGGACTCCCTCAGAAAGGAAAATTAACTTGGTATTCATAAGAAAAAAACCTCCAATCACTCCAGTACTTTAGTACCCCAGAGCCTCACAGAGGCCTCTGTGTTTATGGTACTACCCAAAGTGCTTGGAATCCCTCAGAAAAGCAAAATCTCCAAATTCTAGGGAGTCTACTGGTCATATCAGAGATGAATACAAGCGCCCAATATTAAGGTAAGACCCTGAGGGCCTGGATTCTCCCAGGAAAGGAAAATTAGTTAGTGTTGCTAAGGAAACAGACTCCAACATTCCCAATGAGTCCCTTGGTTGTGTCAGAGACCCAGCATCCAGCCTTCTGGCCCTGTGCTGAGGGCTTGGACCAACCTGGTGAAGGAAAAGCTATTTGAGATTGCTAGAAAGGCAAGACTCTGACCTTCTAGTGAGTTCCACTTCCACCCCAAAGACACATACAGGGCTCCAGCTTTATGAAGCCATACCCTAAGGGCATGGACCTGTCCCAGAAGGCAAAGCAACTGGGGCATGCAAAGGGTAACCCCCGCCATGTTCTGTGGAGTCTCTCTTTCACCAAAGAGATTAGTACACACCTCTAGCCTTCTGGTACTGCTCTGAGGACTTGGACTCCCTTACAAAGAAAAACAAACTGACAGTTGCTAAGGAAACAACCCCCAACTTTATCATGAGTCCCCCAGTTACCATAGAGTGGCATGGTGGACAGAGTGTTGGGTTTGGAGTTAGGGGAAGACCTGAGTTCAAATCTCAGATACTATGTGTTTGACCCTAAACAAGTCACTTAACCTCTGTCTGCCTCCCTCAGTATGTGTGCATGGGTGTTATGTACCACATATATGTGTATGTGTGTATGCACAATAGGTGTATGTGTGTTTATCATGTCTGTATTTCGGTATGTGGGTATGTATGTGTGTTGTGAGTATAGGTCTGTATTGTTTATGTGAGTAATGCATGTATATGTATGTGTGTGAGGGTGTATGTATAGATGTATGTATAGATGTATGTATATGTGTATGAGTTCATGTGTATATAGGTATATATGTGTTTGTGTGCATAGTGTATATATGTGTGTATCATCTGTATACGTGAATGTGTGCTGTATGAGTGTGTGTATTATATTGTATGTATGTATATGAAGATGTGTGTTTTGTGTGTGTACAAATATACATACAAACATAAATGTGTGTATGTATTTACAAGTGGGTGTGCACATTTAGGTGTGTGTATATGTACATCTATTTGTGTATTGTATGCATGTATTTTGTATGCGTATATGTGTTTGTTGCATTATGTATGTTGCACAATTTTATTATGTGTGTACGTATGTATGGGCCTATGTGTGATGTGTGTATATCTGCACGTGTATAGTGTATTGTGTATATGTATATTCTGTATAGGTATGTATATGTATATATTTGAGTGTGTTATGTAAATGTCTGTATTGTTTTATGTTTGTGGGTGTATGTGCATGTATTTATTGTGTCTATGTCAATAAACGTGTATGTACTTGCATGTGCAAAAAGGTATGTATTGTATATGTGAGTATGCATGTATGTGTGTGTGCATATAGTGTATGTATATGTATATGGGTGTATAGGTGTTTGTATACATGTGTGTTGTGAATATTCATATTCATATATGTCTATGTATACCATGTGTGTATGCATTGTGTGTGTTGTGAATTGTATATGCATATTGTTTCTAATGTGTATGCATGTTTACATATGTGTGGTTTTGTGTTCGTGTTTTGTTGTTGTGGATGTATTTGTGAATTGTGGATGTGTGTATATGAATGTATGTATATAATACCTGTATGTATGAACATGTATGTATGTGTCTATATGTGCTATCTTACATTGTGTTGTACATGTAAATGTGTGTGGGTATATGTGTGTTTGTGCGTGTGTGTGTGTATGTTGTACATGTGTGCCTCTGGAGGGTTTAGTCACATAAGAAAGCTGGGCCTGGCCATTGTAAGGATGAAAAGGATTATGGATAATTGGCTTTTGGATTGGTGCAGCCATTTTAGAAAACTATTTGGAATTTTGCTCCCAAAGTTACTCAGCTTTACATACCCTTTGACCCAGTAATATGAGTACTAGGCATGTAGGTAGGGCCAAAACCAGAAGAAAAGGTCCCAGATGCACAAAAATCTTTGAATCAGCACTTTTTGTATCTGCAAAGAACAGGAAGTAAGATGGGTACTCATGGATTGCTCATGCTCTACTCAGTGGCCAAAGACATTTCTCATGTATGGAATAGCAGTAGTATGCCCTCAGAAATGATGACTACAAAGAATTCAGAGAGTCTTGGGAAGTCTTGTCTGGACCAACACAAACAGAAGTGAGCGCGACCAAGAAAACAATCTACATAATGACCACAAAGATCCAAGGACAAAAGACGTCAGAACTCCTGTCCGAAGGGTGCCTGGTAGTGGTCTCAGAGGACTGATGGGGAAGAAGCAAAGAGATGGCGGACGAGAACGATGCATGCATTTCAGGCAGGGCTACTGCTTCTGTGTAGCTTAACTCAATGTATAAGGGAAGGTTCATTTGGAACCAGAGGTGGGGGGCAATTGATGGGAAGGGATGGTAATGTAAAAAAATAAGAAAAAGGGGATCAATAAAACTTTATGAGACCGAGAGTGAAGGAGAGAGAGAGAGAGAGAAGAGAGAGAGAGAGAGAGAGAGAGAGAGAGAGAGAAACAGAGGAGAGAGGGAAGGAGAAACACAGAGAGACAGAGAAACAAAGACCAAGAATGAATGCCCTTTGAGTGGTCCTGGAATAGGCTGTGGAGGAAAAAGCAGTCTTGGTTGGGAAAGTTTCTATAAACAGTTAGAGAGATGGCCAGGACATTCCCAGGGGGTCTGGGCTCTGCAGAGACTGACCCCTGACCCTTCCCAAACAGGAAGTGCCATATCTGGAGGTCTGGCCACAGGATGAGAAAGAATGCAGAGGAATGGTCCAAAGCAAACACTCAGGCAGCCTTGGCAGGCCCCTCCCCCAAGGCCTTGTCTTCTCTCTGTGGAGAATCTGACTGACAGGGGAGGGAGGGGCAGAGTGTGGGAGTAAGGCTTTTGTTCCCCCACCTCTAGCCCTGTCCCTCCAGCTGTCAAAATACCTTAGGCAGGAACTGGGAGTGGGGGGAAGTGTGAGGGAATGAAGGTCTAGGGCTGGAACATAGTAGAATGGGGCTGGGTCCCACCAAAGCCCTTTGGCTCCATTTCACTCCTTGTAGAGGATTCAGAGCTGGAAGGGACCTAATATGTTAGTCTCTGGTCTACCTTCATTTTACAGAGAGAATAGATGAAGTCCAGAGAGGGGGCATAGCTTGCCCAAGGCCACACAGCCGGGAAGTTCAAACTCAGGTTTAAATCCAGCATTCATTTCACTATATCACATTGCCACCATTCTACCACATTCTTTTTAGGGATAGGGATGGGGGCTGCACTTGTGACTTCACTGTTATAGGGAACTCCCAGATGAGGTCATTCCTTCCACCAGTGCATATGGGCACCTTGTCATATTTAGTTACCTAGGATATCTAGGTTACATGACTAACCCAGACATACATAGCCGCTATGTGTCAGAGGCCAAGGATAAACACCTTAGCCTGGTACTCAAGGTTTTCCCCAGTCTAGCCCGAAGGCCCCAAGCCCATCTTTCCAACCTTACCCTTCTCTGCTCCTTCGCACACACTCCCTCTGCTTCTTCCAGGCAGGCTTGCCCTTCCCTCACTCCTACTTTGTTCCCAGTATGTGCCCTTCCTTTGCCTAACTTGGTCCTCCCTGTCTGTCAAATTCTGCCTCCCCTAGCAAGCCTTTCTAGAAGGCATTAGCCCATGACGCCCAGTCCTCCTCAGAATCTCAAGAGAGCTCAGATTGTGCCACCCACTGGGCCAATAAGCCAGTCCTGCTGTGTGCTATAATTTCCTTATTCTGTGTGGATGAAGCCAGACTCCTCAACTAGACTGTGACTTTCCCACAGCGGCCTTCCTGCTGTTATCTCCAAGTTCCTTTGCTCAGAGAGGCAGTGCCCTGGCTTTTGAATCTGCAATTCCCCTGCAGATGCCTCAGTTAATGAATGACCCCATGTCTCGCTGTGAGTCCAGGCCCCCTTCCCTGTCAGGGACAACCTCTGGAGCTTGCAATGACAGACTCATAAAATGAATCCAACCAGAAGGGTCCTCTTGTCTAACCGTCTTATTTTATAGACAGGAAAACCAAGTGCTGGTGAGGGAAAGGAAGGTACTTCCTCAGAAGCAGACAGCAAGTACCCAGCAGAGCTAAAACAAAAGCTGCCGGTCCTTTAGGGCGAGGGGTACTGAGTTGGATGATATTCGAGGTCGCATTGGGAGAGTCCTCACTGATCCTCAGCATATGGATCTAGTTTTCCCTCCTACTCCCAATGGCTTCCACCACCGGTGTGTTCTTGTGAATGTCCTTGATGGGCAACAGATCTCGATCCTCTGGAGGCAGAGCTAGTTTTTGGAAATAGTCCAAAGTCTTTATGAGGCAAGAACTGAGAATAAGGTGGAAAGTGGGTGTCAGGCTGGAGAGGAAGATCCTGGGGTCTGGGGATTCCAGTGGGGAATGACTGAAAAAAGGTGGGACTTTTCAACCTCTGGAGGCCCCTAATACTGAAAGAATCTCTGAAGTAGCCTCAGTCAGAGCAGCCCTAGGGAGTCAGTGTGTGGCCTCCCAAGGGGATAGCTCCGAAGCAGAGAATACAGATCACTGGAAAGGGCTCAGCTCTACTTTGCTTGTTACAAATCGTTAGATTGTAAGCTCCCTGAGAGCAGGGGCTATCTTTTGTCTCTTTTTGTGTCCCCATTACTTAGCACAATATCTAACACACAGTAGGTGCTTAATAAATGTTTATTGATTGATTGATTGATCGATCTCTCTCCTTACTTCAGGCTCACACAGGATGTCTGGGCCTCCTTAGATGCCTACAACTGGAGCCAATGGTTAAGAGCCACTGGGGGATGGGTAAGCAAGAAAAGTCTTTGGTAGGGGCAGCTTGGTGGCACATTGGATAGAGCTGTGGCCTTGGAGTTGGGAGGACCTGAGTTCAAATCCAACCTCAGACACTTGATACTAGCTGTGTGACCCTGGGCAAGTCACTTAACCCCAATTGCCTGAGTGTAAAAAAAAAAAGTCTTTGGTGATCCTTTTGGAGACAGAGGACAGAGGGCTCCAGCCCATGGCTCTGACCACTTACTC
This sequence comes from Phascolarctos cinereus, assembly GCF_003287225.1. Taxonomy (NCBI): domain Eukaryota; kingdom Metazoa; phylum Chordata; class Mammalia; order Diprotodontia; family Phascolarctidae; genus Phascolarctos; species Phascolarctos cinereus. The sequence goes on along the minus strand of NW_027556291.1, from coordinate 70,103,611 downwards.
TCCATCTGCACCTAGATGCCCTACTGGCACCTCAAATGCCATGATTTCCAGAAGGAAGGCATTGCCTTCCCTTCCCAACCTGCTCCTCCATCACATCTCTGTGTCGATACATGGCAGGGGTGGGGTGCCTGTGGCCTCGAGGCCACATGTGGCCCTCTAGGTCCTCAAGTGCAGCCATTTGACTGAATCCAAATTTTACGCAACAAATCCTTGCCCTCTAGGTCCTCAAGTGCAGCCATTTGACTGAATCCAAATTTTGCACAACAAATCCTTGCCCTCTGGGTCCTCAAGCGCAGCCCTTTGACTGAATCCAAATTTTGCACAACAAATCCTTGCCCTCTGGGGCCTCAAGTGCAGCCCTTTGACTGAATCCAGACTTCACACAACAAATCCTTTTATGAAGGGAATTTGTTCTGTGAAGTTTGGATTCAGACAAAGGGCCACACTTGAGGACCTACAGGGCCACATGTGGCCTCGAGGCCACAGGCTCCTCACCCCTGGTCCATGGCAATCACCATCCTCCCTGCACCCCAGGCTTGGAACCTCCTGGTCTTCTTTAGGCCTTTCTTCCAGCCCTCACTCACCTGCCTCTGAGGACTTTCAAGATTGTCTAGTCAGCCTCAGGTAGAAAGGTCCTCTGGGACTCTCAAATCCAAGTCATATCCTCTGCTCTTCAGCAGTCAGCCTTTGCTGGGTGGGAGGGGAAGCCCATCACCTCCTAAGGCTGCCCTTCCACTTTGGTTAGGAAATTTTCTCTTAAATCAAGCCAAAATGTTGTGTCTCTGCACCTTCCCATGGGCCACTGGGTCTGCCCTCTGGAGACAAACAAGGAAAGTCTCATCCCTCTTCCATAGGCCAGCCCTTCAGCTATATGAACACAGCTATCACATCCACCCTGACTCTTCTCTTCTTCGGGGAAAACACCCCCAGTTCTGTCAACCAGTCCTGGTATGACATGAGCTTAAGGCCCTTCCCTGATCCTGGTTGCTCTCCTCTGGACATCTCCAAGTTACCTTTGTAAAATGGAACCCCCCAGAATGGAACTTGGTACTCCCACCACAACTCAAGCATAGGGAGGAGAGGTATTTAGCAAGAGTCATACAGGTAGCGAGTAGCCAGGCCAGAGTTTAGAGCCAGGTCCTGTGATTCCAGGTTCTTCACACTCTCCACTCCACTTTGTTGTGGCTCTCCTCTATTCTCTACTCCAATGGCCATCACTTCTATTCAGTTTCTCCTTACCTCTTGTCTGGGCTACTGTAGCAACCTCCTGCCTAGTCTCTCTGCCTCTGGGCCCTCTCACACCCTACCCAAGTTGCCAGAAGAATCTTCCTGAAACCAGGCTCCTTTTCCGTTTGGGGATCTTCACTGATTTTCCATTGTCTAAAGCAGTGGTCTCAAACTCAGATAGAAACTGGGGCCATTAAACCATCCAGAAGGATGCCTGCAGCTGCATCTTGACTGAGAGAACCACATATTAACATTATCTATGTCCTACTGCATTTTTATTTATTTTGTTAAATATTTCCCAATTACTTTTTTTAATCTGGTTCGGGCAGCACTCAGGAGTTGACTCCTCTGGTATATAGGGTGAAACCTAAGCTCCTTCACTGGGCACTCAACACCCCCAGACACATCTCCAGCCAACCTTCCCACCCTGATCTCATGCTATTCATCTTCACTTACCAGGCAAACCCCTCACCCATCCTATCCATGGCCCAGCTCGGTTTTTTTTTCTCTTAATTTCAGTGTAATGATACCCTTCATTTGGGTACATTGATACTTCCTTTTTTACAAACCTTTTTTACAAAATATATTCTCTGAGAAAAGAGTTTAATCAGCGATTGTTAATGCAAAGGATTCAGCTCATTGGGAAGGACACACTCTGCTATTTGTTACAGAATCCCCACGCCCCAGATGCCACCTCCTTCACTGTGGCAGCCATCATAGTACTGACATCGGCCACTTATAATTGACTGGAGTTTGGTGGCTTCTCCATGTTGGGTGGCCATGGTCTTTGTCCATATGATTCTTTGAGCTCTACCTTCAGTCCTACAAATCTTCCTGTTTTTCTGGTGTTCAGATTCCTCACCCCTTACAGTGCAGTAATATTCCATAACATTCCAGTACCATATCTCCTTAGCCATTCCCTAAACACTGGACATGTGTTTCATTTCCAGCTTTTTGTTATCACAGACAGTGCTGCTATAAATATTTTTGGTTATACGAGTCTTCCCTTGCTGTCAATAACCTCTTTGGGACCCAAGTTCCTGGTGATGGAATCTCTGGATCAAGGGATATGACTAATTTAGTAACTTTCCCTGAATAATTCCAAATTGTTTTCTGGAATGGCTGTACTAGTTCACAGCTCTATTGGCAATGAATTTGTGTGCCCACCAGGCACATTTTTTTTTCAAATGGATTGATATCTTTTGCTTTTACCTCACCCTCATTTCCAATATATCCTTCCCCCTCCCTGCCCAGCAAGCCACCCCTTTTAACAAAGGATAAAAAATAAACACAAAAAAACCCCAAACCCCAAACCCCTAACCCCAAGCATTTCAGTGAAACTAAACAACACATCGGCAGGGTCTGATAGTACTTGCCTGTTTCCCTTTCTTCCCTTCCCAATCTCAACCCTGTAGTTAACCCACACAGTTCCTGCTCTCAAGTCCCTTACCCACATGGCCTATTGTCTGTTCCTCTGTTGCCAAACTGTGGCCCCAGATTGCTCACAATATGGGCCTCCTCTGCTGTTCACTTGCCATTTGGAACTAGAGGAAGTCACGCACTCAGCCTTGCTGACTAGGTGAATTCATATTATTCAACTTTAACTGGGCCCTTACTTGAGCAAGGTGATCCTTTCATTCCCTATCTCACTCCCCACAGAAATTGTTACAAACCTTGTCTTCTCTTCTTAAGCCAGACCCAGCCTCTTACTTTACTAAGGCAATTGGGCTCCTGCTTCTCCTCTCAAAACCCCTTGACATCATTCCCCTACTCTCCCCTCTTTTCTCCCGATGTCTGACAAAGAAGTGACCCTTCTCCTTGCCAAAGCCAACCCCTCCACATGTACCCTGGAGCCTAACCCCTTTCATATTCTCCAATAGATTATCCCCTTAATCATCCTCTCTCCCTCTCCCTCTTCCTCTCCTCCTGCCTTCTCCCCCATCCTTAAAAATTCTTCACTAGACCCTCCCATCCCCTCCAGCTATCATTCTGTATGTCCTCCCTTTTTGGACCAAACTTCTTAAAAATCATTCATACCCAATGCCTCCCCTTCCTTCTCCTCACTCTGCCCTCCTTTGCAATCTGGCTTCCGCCCTCATCACTCAAGTGAAACTGCTCTCTCTAAGGCTTCGAATGAACTCTTCATTGCCACACCTAGTGGTCCTTTCTCAGTTCTTGCCTTTCTCCACCTCTCTGCTGCATTGACACTGTCGCCCACCTTCTCCTCCCCGATATTCTCTCCTCTGTCTCCTGGTGGCACTCTGTCTCTCCTCATTCTCCTGCTGCCTGTCTGAGCAGCCCTCTAGCTCCTCTGCTGCCTCATCATCCATATCACTTCACCTAACTGGGTGAGGGCCCCAAGGTTGTATCCTGGGCCCTTTTATCTCTCTACACTTTCTCTGGTGAAATCATCAGCTCACTTGGGGCTTCACCTCACATCTCTAGGCAGATGACTCACAGATCTCTATATCCAGTTCCAGTCTCTCCCCTGATCAGCAGTATGGCATGACTTATTGGGCATCTCAAACTCAACGTGTCCAAAATTGTATGCATTATATTTTATCCCAAAATTTCTCCTCTTCCAAGCTTCCCTTGCACCATCATCCATCTTTCCAGTCTCCCAGGTTCATAACCTCAGTATTATATTTGACCTCACCCCATATCTATCTAATCAGTCTCCAAATCTTACCATTTTTACCTCTACAACTTTCTAGGGTCCATCTCTCTATTCACACTCATGCTGTCTCCAACTACAGTGCCCTTCCCCATCCCCAAATCCTGCCCATATTTCCAGGCCTCCTCCCTGCTCAGCCCAGCCTACAGAGGGACCCCATCTCTCAGCCCTCCTCTTGTCTTCTATTGCATATAGCAGCATTATTTCCTGTGTCAGAGGCCTGGCTCCTCAATCAGAGTGGGAGCTCAATAGAGTCATCGGATGAACCACACTCTTATTTAAAAGGTACAAAGGAGAGTTGAATGCACATACACAAACAGCTTGGCATTGAAATACATCAAACTCAACAGGGAAACAAATGAGGGTAAGGGGAAGGAGAGAGAAGAGGAAGGATAATACCAGGGAAGGTCTAATCAATAGCAAAACACGCTTTCTGATCCCAAAGGGATAATGGAAAGAAAAAGAAAGGAAGGAGAAAAGGAAAGAGAAAGGAAAAGTGAAAGAGAGGGGGGGAAAGGTAAGGGGAAGGGGAAAAGGAAAGGGAAGGGGAAGGGGGAAGGAGAAGAGGGAGAGAAGAAAAGAACTATAATCTAGGGGAGTGCCTTAGATTACCTCTTAGATAATTGAGGAATGGTGAACAAATAGTTGTATATTAATGTAATGGAATATTATTGCATCATAAGAAATGATGAAATAGAATTCTTTGTAATATGAATTGATACAGGTTAAGGTGAACAGGATCAGGAAAACAACGTAAAATGGCAACAGTGTAAAGAAAATTGACTTTGAAAAATGAGAACTCTGATCAATGCAATGATCAACTATGTCTCCAGAAGACCTACCTACCTCCTAATCCAACTCCTTTATTTTACAGAAAAGGAAACTGAGGCCCAGAGAAGAAGAATGAGTTGCCCAAGGTCACATATTTGAACCCAGGCCCTCTCATTCTGAAGTCAAAGCTTTTTATCTTGTACCACTGTCTTCCTGTCTCTACCCACCCTGTCAGAACCCAAGGTAAGGTCCATGGTTAGGCTCTATGGATACTTGGTGATAGATTGAAGGATTCTCCAGAGCCTTCTCCTTCGATGGACAAAGTCAAATGTCCAGGAAGCCCTGAGACAAGTATGAGGACAGGACACTCTGAGACCCCCAGCCTGCTTAGAAGAGGAGGCCCATGGCTGCCCTAGCAGAGCTTCTCCAGCTTAGCCCAGTGGCCTTGAAGGCAGTCTCTACCCAGATCCTGTGTCACTCTGACGTTATAGGAAAAACTCAGCCCTCTTTTCTGGACCCAGCTGTGAAAACATGGAAAGAGACAGCCTCCTCCCGGGGCTGCACCAGGAGCTGTCTCTCACACTATGCGGCTTTGTCTTTCCCTCATCCCCCTCTTTCTCTGTCCACCTCTCTCCAGTTCTCTCTCTCTGCTTTTCTTTGCCTCTGTTTCTTTTTCCCTCTCTCTATATCTAGCTCTTCCTTTCTGTCTTTCTCTGTCTCTTGTCTCTCCTTGCTTTTCTTTCTTTGCTTCTCCCTCTTTCCAACTCTCTTTTGTCTCTCGGCCTCTCTCTCCCTCATTCTCTTTTTGTCTCTCCTTGCCTCTTTGGTTTTATTTCTTTGTTTTTCCCTGTCTCTGTCTCTCTGTTTCTCTATTTCTGTCTCTGTCTCTCTCTGTCTCTGTCTCTCTCTTCAATTTTCTCTGGTTATCTGTCTCTCTCCATATCACTGTGCTTCTCTGTCCCTCTCCTGTGCCAATTTCAGAGTACTAGAATAGAACAGCTGACCAGAGGGTGCATTCCCACCCAGAATGTGTTCTAGAGGAGCTTGGAGTGGGACAGAAAGAGAGGTTTGCATGTGGTCCCTCCCTTCCCAATGTAGCTCAGGTTCCAGTCAAGCCTGGGGTCTCTTGCAAGTTATTATTAAGCAGTGGGAGGCAGGGGAGGGGAATAAACTTCACCTACATTTGGGGTGGGGGTTGGGAGAATGGCCAAAACCTGACTCTCAGAAAATGACCTGGTTGTCTGGGCTAACAGGAGAAGGCAGGGGTGGCCACTGGGTCCTTAACCTGTCTTCTTTTCTTCCAGAGGTTGTAGACTTGTGTCATGACCTAGCAGGGGTGGGCTAGAGGGAGTGCTAGGCTTATAACTGTGCCCCCCTCAAGTAGGCCCTTGTTAGGAGCTGCTCTCAAAGCTGTATTTGGCCCCTAGGACTTTGCCCAGGATCCTGCTTGGGGAGGTAAAGGGCTACTGGTTGTTGTAATCATCCTTTGCCCTGTTCTAGATCCATCTTGTCCTGGGCCAGAACTAGAGCTAGGAATAGGAGAGACAACAGGAAGAACCCTGGGTCCTAAAATATCTCAAAAGCACTCCCAACAGCCATTTAGAGGCCACTGGAGATGATGAAAAGAGCACAGAATTTAGAGTCGAGGGTTGTTGTTGAGTCATTTTTCAGTCCTGTCCAACTCTTCATGGCCCCATTTGAGATTTTCTTGGCAAAGATACTGGAGTGGTTTGCCATTTCCTTTTCCAGCTCATTTTACAGATAAGGAAACTGAGGCAAACAGGGTGAAGTGACTTGTCCAGGGTCATGCAGGTAATCAGTATCTGAGGCCGGATTTGAATTCAGAAAAATGAGTCTTCCTGACTCTAGGTCAGACACCTTATCCACTGCAGCACTACCTAGCTGCTTGTCAGGGGACCTAGCTTCAAATCCCAGCCTGTATGACCTTGGGCAAGTCACTTCCCTTCTCTGGGCCCTCAGTTTCCTCACCTGTAAAGTGAAGAGATTGAAACAAAAGGTTCTAGTTGAACCAGACCCATGATAAACTGTAGTCATCACAGATCCTTGGAGGGTTCCAATCAACTAGCTCTCCCTCATCGTCCATCACTCTCTACCCACTGGCCCCTTCCCTGCTGTTTACAAACATGCCCAGGTCTCCCTAGCCTTAAAAAAAAAAAACTTATCTTGACCCTTCTCTGCCCTTCAGCTATCAGCCTGCAACTCTTCTCCCTTTTACATGATGGGCAGGCACATATCAAGTTCTTGCTCCCTTCTCAAGAAGTCCAATATATGGCTCATAGGTTTTTTCTTCATCCTACCCCTTGACCTCAGACTCACATCTGCACTCTACCCCAGCCACACCCAGACCTCCACCTTACCCCTCACTGACATCTCCATGATCACAAACTCTACAATCCCTCTCTTGCTCATGACCTTTGCCTTCCTCCCCCTAAACTCATTCCTTGTCTTCACCATGACCTCTGGTCCTTCCACCAGCTCTTCATGTCCACGACCCTTCTTGGGCCTCGCTTTCTTCCCTTCAGAGTCTTGACCCTATGGTTAACCAGTTCACCTGCAAGCCATCCTATACCCTTGAACTCCTGCTTTGACAAACCGTAACCCCAGATTTCCACACACACACACCATTTGCTTTCTCCACTCCTACTTACATATAGCAAAACATATTAAAGGAACTCCCACAATGAGGCCAAATGGACTCGCTACTAATTTATGTTTTCTAATTTTAACTGGATCCTCACTAGTACCTAGTGATATTTTTACTCATCTTTAATTGTCTCCCTATCACACTCCTGCAGTCAGTTCCAAAGCTTTTCTACCCTCTTCAAGTCCCCTATACCCCTATCCCCAGTACTGAATGCATTTCAAATATTGTTTCATTTGATATTATCTCAGAGGACCTCACCTCCTACCTTAGAGAAGAAATGGACGCCATTCGCCATGTGTTCCCTCTTCTTCCCACTCCCCATTTCAAAACCCTTCTATATCATCCCTCATTTTCTTTTCCTTTGCTTTAGTTCTACACTCTCTTCACCAAGGCCAACTCTTCTATTTAGGATCATAAATTGAGAGCTGAGAGAAACCTCACAACCCCTGCATTTGACAAGTGAGGAAACTGAGGTTAACTCAGAGAGGTTAAATGACTTGCCCAAAATTACACAAGTAGTGAGTCAGTATCAGAAGCTCCAAATCCAGTATACTTTCCCCTGCACTGATTCTGATCCCCTCCCATCCCTTCCCATCTTTCTTTTTTTTTACTTTAATTTTTTTTATTAATTTATTTATTTTTAGTTTTCAACAATCACTTCCATAAGCTTTTGAGTTTTAAATTTTCTCTCCCTCCCTCCCTACCTCCCTCCCAAAGACGGCATGCAATCTGATATAGGCTCCACACAGACATTCCTATTAAACATATTTTCACATTAATCATGTTGTAAAGAAGAATTAGAACCAATAGGAGGAACCTCAAGAAAGAAGAAACAAAACAAAAGAGAAGAGAAAAAAAGAGCAAATAGTATGCTTCGATCTGCATTCAGACTCCATAGTTCTTCCTCTGGATGTGGATGGCATTTTCCATCATGAGACTTTTGGAGATCCTTGCATTGCTGAGAAGGGCTAAGTCTATCAAAGTTAGTCGTTGCACAATATGGCTGTTACTGTGTACAACATTCTCCTGGTTCTGCTCACTTTACTCAGCATCAGTCCATACAAGTCTCTCCAAGTTTTTTGGAAATTTGCTTGTTCGTCATTTCTTATAGCACAATAGTATTCCATCACATTCACATACCACAACTTGTTCAGCCATTCCCCAATTGATGGGCACCCCCTCAATTTCCAATTCTTTGTCACCACAAAGAGATGCTATAAATATTTTTGTACATGTGGCTCCTTTTTCCATTTTTATGATTCCCTTGGGATATAGCCCTAGAAGTGACATTGCTGGGTACATTTTTTTTTGTTACAAACAATCCATTTATTGGGTTTTGAACTAGGTACACAATTAAAATAATAGTTTTAGCACTACTCTATACAGTGATTATGTCTGTGTGCTGACACTTAGGAAATAGTGCTTAAAGTCTGTATTGAGTCACTAACTCAGTAGGTAGGGATTCAAAAACATATTTTTAGTGCTCCTGTAAGGAAGACCGTACAGGTTGTGTGAATGATGAAACACACCAACTTGTGAATTATTTCAAATTAAGAGCTACCTTGCATCTACAAACTTGCCACAGAGCATGAGATGTTAGAATTTAGAAACGCACACAAAAAGTTACATGAGACATACTAATGAGTTAAATGAAATTCAAACCAACCCCCTTCCCTTCACTCCCCCCTAACCCACCTTTGCTTTTGTAGCATGAAAAGATATTAGGGAGAATACTTTAAACACACAAATAATGGCATTTGATTGGATACAAAAGCCATAATATCACTACAGCATAAACATCTAAATGTGAATTTTACAAATTAATTTCACGAGGATGTTGTGTAAAAGGTTGTAATCTGCACAATGTCTTGCCAATGCAATACCTCTACAATTTATGCAGTCTTTTACATATATGCAACATGTATTAAATAGGTCAATTAATAGCCAATAGTCATCAGCCTGTCAACGATGTTGCAGGCAAAAAATACGCAGAACTTTCACAAACTCAGTAGTCTTCCATTTATGCAAAGTACAACAGGGTGGGCCGAACATATTTTTGTAAAGAATACAGGGTAAAAAAGTCAGTTTTTTTGTTTTTGTTTATTTTTTAATACACACGACTGTATACACACACTCCAATCAATTAAAATGTTGCTCATCAGTCCTCCCCGCCCCACAGCCCCTCCCCCCTTCATCTATTGGCTCTATTCAGCACCAAAAACTCTAACCTATAGGAAGCAGGTGGACATAGGGTTCAATTCAGTATCTTGGTCAAGCACTCCACCAGGTCACGGATGAAGTTATAAATAGTTCCTCTGTTTTCCCTCCTTTCTAACTATGGCTACCCTGATCCACGCTGAAGAGGTTACAAGGCTTTCCATAGCCCACAGCTTTAAAGTCAACAAAGATTTAGAAAAAGTTCAAAAGAAGCTGAGATGAGTGAAATGACAGGACCTGTAGTACATACATTTTTATAGCCCTTGGGGCATAGTTCCAAATTGTTCTCCAAAATGGTTGGATCAGTTCACAACTCCACCAACAATGCATTAGTGTTCCAATTTTCCCACATTTTCTCCAACATTTATCACTTTCCTGTTTTGTCATGTTGGCCAATCTGATAGGTGTGATGTGGTACCTCAAAGTCATTTTGATTTGCATTTCTCTAATCAATAGTGATTTAGAGCATTTTTTCATATGACTATAGATAGCTTTAATTTCTTCCTCTGAAAACTGCCTGTTCATATCCTTTGACCATTCATCAATTGGGGAATGACTTGTATTCTTAAAAATTTGACTCAGTCCTCTATACATATTTTAGAAACAAGGCCCTTATCAGAGACACTGGTTGTAAAATTTTTTTCCCAGTTTTCTGCTTCCCTCCTAATCTTGGTTGCGTTGGCTTTGTTTGTGCAAAAACTTTTCAATTTAGTGTGATCAAGATTATCCATTTTGCATTTCATAGTGTTCTCTATCTCTTGTTTGGTCATGAATTCTTCTCTTCTCCATAAATCTGACAGGTAAACTATTTTTGCTCTCCCAGTTTTCTTACAGTATCAGCCTTTATATCTAAATCATGTACCCATTTTGACTTTATTTTGGTATATCGTGTAAGATTTTGGTCTATGCCTAGTTTCTGCCATACTCTTTTCCAGTTTTCCCAGCAGTTTTTGTCAAATAGTGAGTTCTTATCCTAGAAGCTGGGGTCTTTGAGTTTATCAAAGAGTAGATTACTGTAGTCATTGACTACTGTGTCTTGCATACCTAACATATTCCACTGATCTATCACTTTATTTCTTAGGCCGTCACCAAGTAGTTTTAATGATTGCTGCTTTACAATATAATTTAAGATCTGGAATGGCTAGGCCACCTTCCCTTGCATTTCTTTTCATTAGTTCCCGCAATATTCTGGACCTTTTGTTCTTCCAAATGAATCTTGTTATTATTTTTTCTAGCTCTATAAAATAATTTTTTGTAGTTTGATTGGTATTTCACTGAATAAATAAATTAACTTAGGTAAAATTGTCATTTTCATTATATTAGCTCAGCCTACCCATGGGCAACTGATGTTTTTTCCAATTATTTAATCTGACTTTATTTGCGTGAAAAGTGTTTTGTAATTGTGTTCATATAGCTCCTGGGTTTGTCTTGGCAGGTAGACTCTCAAATATTTTATATTGTCTACAATAACTTCAAATGGAATTTCTCTTTCTATCTCTTGCTGTTGGACTTTGTTGGTAATATATAGAAATGTCGATGATTTATGTGGGTTTATTTTATAACCTGCAACTTTCCTAAAGTTACTTATTTCAAGTAGTTTTTTACTTGATTCTCTAAGTATATAATCATATCATCTGCAAAGAGTGATAGCTTTGTTTCTTCTTTGCCTATTCTAACACCTTCAATTTATTTTTCTTCTCTCATTGCTAAAGCTAACTTTTCTAGTACCATATTGAACAACAGTGGTGATAATGGACACCCTTGTTTCACCCCCAATCTTACTGGAAATGTATCTAGCTTATCCCCATTACATATAATGCTTGCTGAAGGTTTTAGGTAGATGCTACCTATCATTTTAAGGAAGACTCCATTTATTCCTATGCTCTCTAGAGTTTTTAATAGAAATGGGTGTTATATTTTGTCAAAAGCTTTTTCTGCATCTGTTAGTGGTTTCTGTTAGTTTTGTTGTTAATATGATCAATTATGCTGATAGCTTTCTTAATATTGAAACTGACCTGCATTCCTGGTAAAAATACTACCTGGTCGTAGTGTATTATTCTCGTGATAAGTTGCTGTAATCTATTTACTAAAATTGACCACTTACTAGGGCATAAAAACCTCACAATCCAATGCAGAAACACAGAAATATTAAATGTACTTTTTTTCAGATCATGATGCAATAAAAATTACATGTAATAAAAGTCCATGAAAAGATAGACTAAAAATCGATTGGAAGCTCAATAATCTAATCCTAAAGAGTGAATAGGTCAAACAACAAATCATAGAAACAATTAATAACTTCATTCAAGAGAATGACAATGATGAGACAACATACCAAAACTTATTGGATTCAGTGAAAGCAGTTCTTAAGGGAAGTTTTACATCTCTCAAGGCTTACATGAATAAAATGGAGAAAGAGATCAATGAATTGGGCGTGCAACTAAAAAAAACTAGAAAACAAACAAATTAAAAATCCCCAATTAGAAATACTGAAAACCAAAGGAGAGATTAATAAAATTGAAATTAAGAAAACTATTGAACTAATAAATCAAACTAAGAGTTGTTTTTATGAAAAAACCAATAAAATAGATAAACCTTTGGTTAATTTGATTTAAAAAAAAAAAAAAGAAAGTAGAAAACCAAATTACTGGCATCAGAAATGAAATGGGTGAATTCACTACCAATGAAAAGGAAATTAAAACAATAATTAGGAACTATTTTGCTCAGCTATATGCCAATAGATTTGACAATCTTAGTGAAATAGATGAATATTTACAAAAATATAAATGGCCCAGATTAATAGAAGAGGAAGTAAAATACTTAAATAACCCCATCTCAGAAAAAGAAATTGAATAAGCCATCAATGAACTCCCTAGGAAAAAATCTCCAGGGCCAGATGGATTTACAAGCGAATTCTATCAAACATTTTAAGAACAATTAATTCCAATACTACATAGACTATTTGGGAAAATAGGCAAAGAAAGAGTCTTACCAAATTCTTTTTATGATACAAATAAGGTGCTGATATCTAAACCGGAAAGAGTCAAAACAGAGAAAGAAAAATTATAGACCAATTTCCTTTCCCATCTTCCCCCAAAATTCCCTTCAATTATCCCCCCTTTTCCCTTTAATTTTCAACCCCGTCCTATCTACTGGTTCCTTCCCTATTGTCTTCAAAAATTCACCATTGTTAAAAAATGTTTGCTTTACCCTGTCATCCCCTCAAGCTATTATTCTGTATTTCTTCTCCTTCTCACAAACTCCTAGAAAGGGTTGTCTATAGTTATCCCTTCCACATCATGAGGGGTAAAGGACACAGTGCCCCCCCAATCTGGAAAAATTAGGTTAAATTTTTTGGCCCTCCCTTCTTACCAGAGAAGAAGTCTGAGTTATTCTGGTATTAAAAGGTAGAATATGTTGATGTTATACTATACTATACTATACTATAATACTATACATATGTTTTATGCATTTCTGAGTTTCTAAACTTTTGCTGTGTCATCCGCTGGCCTTCACGTGTCGTCTGTGGCAAAACTCCCCCCAAAATTCTCATGTAATTCTTTATGCCAACCCGAGATACAGCATAACCGCAAAGGGGAAAGTCACGATATGGAAGGGAGAACTGTCCACTCAATGTTTCCATTTCTTAACATCCCACTCACTCCTCAACCCCACCACACCACTAAAACTGGTCTCTTAAATAATTTCTTAATTATTAAATCCAATGGCTTTTTCTCAAGTCTTATTCTCCTTCATCTCTCTGAAACTTTTGACAATGTTGACCAATTCTCTCCTCAACACTCTCGCCTCTCTTGACTTTTATGAGAGTATTTCTTTTTGTTTGGTTTTCCTCCTATCTGACTGCACCCTCCCTGTCTCTTTTACTGCATCAGCATCCATTTCCTGCCCTTCTGTGTGCACGGGGTCCTCCAAGGCTCAGTTCTGGGCCCTCCTCTTTTCCCTCTTCTCCGCTCCAATCCTTCTTCCATCCAAAGTGATTTTTCTAAAGCATAGGTCTGACCCTATTACCCTCCTACTCAATAAATTGCAGCGGCTCCCTGTTGCCTCCAGGATCAAATACAAAATGCTCTGTTCAACAATTAAAGCCCTTCATCACTTAGCCCCCTCCTACCTTCCTCTTCTTAAACCTTACCTCCTGCTGGGTACTCTTAGATCCATTGACCCTGGCCTTCTGGCTGTTCCACCAAGACCTCTATCTCTCAGGTCTGGGCATTCTTTCTGTCTGTCTCCCATGCCTGGAATGCTCCCTTTCCTCCACTCTGACTACAGATCTCCCTGATTTCCTTTAAGTCCTAACTAAAATCTCATCTTTTATAAGAAGTTTTTACCAATCCTTTTTTAATTCCAGTGCCTTCCCTCTGTTAATTGTTTCCTATTTATCCCACACAGAGCTTGTTTGTACACATTTATTTGTATGTCTCCCTTTTTGGATTGTGAGCTCCTTGAGAGCAGGGACTGTCTTTCACCTCTTTTTGTTGCCCTAGCTATGTGCCTGGCACGTAGTAAGCATTTAATAAATATTTATTGACTGTCTACATCTTCTCTCTCAGTGAACTTATCAGCTTTCATGAGTTCAGTGGAAGATGACTCCCAAATCTATATGCAGAAAGCACGTGGTGGGTTGCGTTCTGTCCATGTAGGTCATGTGTATCCACAAGGGTATGTCTAGATGTGGCTCACAGAGAGATATGAATAGATATCACTACATCGTCCCCCACTCACCCTTCTCCAAGGGAGACTTTGATTACTGCCAAAAAGGGAAGAAAGAGGTTGGGGCCAGAGGCTGACCATTCTGCTCTCCTTAAAGAAAAGATACCAGAATAGAATTGATCTCTATGTTCCCCTTAAATATCATTAGTCTAGGGGAAATAATGTCTAAATTCAAGCTATAGCAAGCGAAAGATGAAATGACTGAGGAAACAAAGGTTCAAGCTTCCAAGCACGTCGATTTATTAAGCAATGCATGCCAATTACTCAACAAATGAAGACCCAGTCGCCTTCCTCAGCTTTTGCACTGGACCCTAAATACAGAGGGAAACAAATTTTTATACACTAAAAACAATTAATCAAACAAGGCTGAGTACTTAAAACCATTAACCAGGAAATAAAATTAGGTAATCTGATTTCTAACTGGAGGAAAGGTTAAGGACTTTCCAAGTTGAGACGGAGAGAGTGAACAGCTGCAATTCTCTGAATTCAGAAAAAGAGCTGTCCCACTCCCCCCAAGTATCTGTAAACAACCAAAGGAGCATGGAAACAGTAACTAATTGGCCTTGGTAAGGGGCCAGTTTTCAGGTAAGACAGATGGCTGGTTTGAGATGTACAATTGTGAGAAAACTCCTTGCATCAATCTTTGGATCTGACTGAGTTTCTGGTCAGCATAACCCAAGTCCTTGTTTAAGGGTCTCTAAGCAGCCACACAGGGCTAGGTTCGAACAATGCAAGAAGATTTTCTCAGAATTCCCACAATTGAATAAAATGTTCTCACAGGACAGAAATTGGTTGAATAGAAAAAGAACCGAGCTAGCTCCAGAACTGAGTCACAAGATGGAGTCAGTGTGGGTCACTCAATTCCCACCACCACTTGCTGCTCCAATCCCCTCAATTCCCTCAAAGCTGAGTTCCTGATAGTTACCATTTAATGGGGCAAGAGTGTCCCAAGCTATAAATCCAAAATTTGACCCCCTTCTTACCAAGTACCAGTTCCATGAAGAACAAACAGAGCAAATAGCAAATAAACCCATTTGTCCAAGTTGATAGCAATATAAGACTATATTAGACAAAACAGAATGAATGAGTTTTCCCATCAGGAGCAAGATATCTCAACCAAGAGAGAGACAGAGACAGAGAGAGTCCCAGATCTCACCCAAAGGGAAACTCCCTAAAGTCGCTAGTGTGGTTAAGCTAGGAGTAGTTGGGCTAGAGGTTCTGGGTTCTTTATATGTTGGCTTCTCTCCTTTTAGGGACCTGAAGTGAGTCTGGAGCCATGTGTCTTCTTTCTCAGAGCTGGAAGCCAGAAGACCAGGATCTCTCTTCTCCCAAGTTCCCACCAACTCCAACCTTCAAACAGGTGAGGAACGTTGAGTAATCAATCGCAATCAGTGCACAGAGTCTTTTGCAAATGGGCCTTGAATGGAAGATTACATAGATATCTATCCCTAATCTCTTAATTTCTAGTCCCACAAAAACAACTTCTTGTTGGGCCCAAGATCAAAGGATCTTAGCTCTATCAATTGAAGTAAACTCAGAGGCCATCCAATCTAATTCCTTCATTTGATGGATGAGGAAACTGAGGCCCACAGTTAAACAACTTGCCCAAGATCACACAGGTCTTGTGACTCCAAAGTCCACCCTGCCTCCAAACTTCCCTGTTAGCTTCCTCTCATTCACCACGGTTTACAAACTCAGAGTCATCCTTGACTCTCCCCTCCCCTCCGCTCTCTTCCCTCTCCACATTGGATCAGTTGCCAAGTCTTGTAGTTTTTACCTCCACAAAATTTCTGGCATCTATCCCCTTCTCTCTACTCCCATATGTACCACCTTAGATTCTAATCACTCAATCCGGGATCACTGCAATACTTTCCTAATAGATCTCTCCACGTTCAGTCTCTCTCTTGTCCAATCCATCCTCTATCCAACTGTCAGATGAGCACTCCTAAGACAGGTCTAACCATTGCACTCACCTGTTGAATAAACTTCAGTGGTTCCCTATTGCTTTTAGGATAAGATACAAACTCTTCCTGTCTGGTATCTAGAGTCTTCCATACTCTGGCTCCCACCTACATGACTTACTTCATATTTCTCCCTTTATATACTCCACATTTCAGCCCAAACTGTCCTACAAGATATTCTTTAAAGCTAGCATTCCATCTTCTACCTCCATGATTCTGTTTACACTCTCCCCCATGCCTAGAATGGATTCTCTAAATCGGTCAATGGTCAAATCAGATAATATTTGCAAAAGCACTTGGCACAGTACCTGATACATAGTAGGCACTATTTCCTTCTTCTCTCCTTACCTCCATCTCATTTTTAGCTACAAACATATATGAGTATGTGTGTGTGTGTGTGTGTCTGTATACATATCTATATACACATGTATACAGATGATAGAGTCACATACACAAATCTGTATATAGACACACAGAAAATACCAGATTATTTCAGGGAGTAAGGAGGCACTAGCAGCTGGGAGGATCTAGAAGGGCCTCATGCAATGACGCTGGAGCTGAGCTTTGAAGGAAGCAGGAGCTATTAAAAGGTAGAGGTGTGGAGGGAGGGCATTCCAGGCATGGAAGTCAGCCTAGGCAAAGGCACAGAGGAGAGAAATGGAATGCAATGTACACAGAAGAGCAAGTGAGCTGTTTTGACATGAATGTTGAATTTGTGATGGGTAATGATGTATAATAACTCTGGAAATCAAGGTTAGAGCCAAGTTTGTTTGTTTGTTTGTTTGTTTAGCTAGGCAATGGGATTAAGTGACTTGCCCAGGGTCACACAGCTAGTAAGTGTTATGTGTCTGAGGCCGGATTTGAACTCAGGTCCTCCTGAATCCAGGGCTAGTGCTCTATCCACTGTGCCACCTAGCTGCCCCTAGAGCCAAGTTTTAAAGGACTTTTTGCCAGAGGAATTTGTATTTAATCCTAAAGGTAATGAGGAGCCACTGGAGTTTACTGAAAAAGGAGGTGACATTGTCAGAACTATGATGGAGGAATATCACGTTAGCAGTTGTATGAAGGTAAGACTGGAGAGGGGAAAAGACTGCAGATGTGGAGAGCAATTGGGAGGCCAGATGAGTGGTAATAAGGCCTAGGCTAGGAAATAAATGAGGCATCAGCCTGGAATCAGTAGTCTTTCTGTGGCTAACAGACAGCCAAACTGACTGCCCCATCCCCAATGCCAATGCCTAAATTTTTCTGATGTTACAGAGAAATCGAGTGAGGAAGGATGCAGCCTAGCATTCAGAATCTCTAAGTAGGGCTAATGTCTTCCAAGACAATATCACTTTCCAATGCATGGAGTAGTAGGCAGAGTGTCAAAGTTCAAGAGAGCATAATGCGGGTTCGGATAACCCTGCTGATGGCCCTTAGCTGTGTGACCATGGGCAGAGCACTGGACCTCTCAAAGATTCGTTTTCGCAATCCATAAAATGCAGCTATCAACGGCCCAAGGCTTTTGTGAGGCTCATATGAGACCATGTAGCTAAATTACCTGGAGGCTGCAGCCTTATGTGACCAGGGACTGAAAGGCCTCGTGGAACTACATCTCCCCTCCTGAGAAAAATCCACATCATTCTGCTGCCAGCTTAGGGACCCAGCAAGGCCACACTGGGAGCTGACCTGCTTGTTTCTGCAAAACATTTTAGAATCATTTTTCCCATTTGAAATGGAGACTTTGCTCTACCGGGCATCCTTCCCAGCCTTCACCCTTTAATGCTGCCTGGGAGTCCTCATCATAAGCTTTCTACTAGGGCTAAGGGAGGAGTATGAGGCTGTCACCTCCAGGATGAAACTGAGGCAGGATCAATGGGAGGAAGAAGGTAGTATGGCCCAGTGGAAGGAGGAGGCTTTGCTGTCAAAGGGCGTGAGGCAAACCAGCCTTTGCTGCTGACTGCTTATATGACTCTTCTCTCTGGGCATATATACTACGTATTGGTCCAATCCTTTTACCTCTATGGGTCACAGTTTTCTCCTCAGACTCAATGGCTTCTGAAGTCCCTTCCTGGTCTACATCTTGGATCCAAGGCCTGATTTGTCCTAGGCAAATTACTTCCTGAGCTTGTTTCCTCCTCTGTAACATGAGGGCCCTTGATGGCTCTTCTAGTCCTAAACATGTCCTCTAGCAAGTTGTAGAGTCTGATTTAAGCTTAATACCAGGAAAATCTCCCTGCCAATTAGAGCTAGCCAATATCAAATGGGCAGCTTCTGGAGATAAGGAGCTCTCCTTCACTAGAGATCTCTAAGCAAAGATTGCACCTTTAGAGGATTCTTGCTCGTGTATGGGCTTGGACTAGACATATATCCTCCAACTCTGAACTCCTATGGTTCTAAAAGGCCCTTATGAGGCCTTATTGCCCACTTTTTCATGTCTTCTCTCCCAGTCAGCCTGTCAGCCATCACTTCTCGATGCCCGAGGGGGCCTTCCTCTCCAGCAGCCCCTTTCCTCACTTCTAATTTGTTGTTTCTAATCTGCATCATGCAAGAAACCAGAGATAGAATTGTGTTTAAAGTAAGAGTAAATAAGTGCTGAATAAGGGCCTTTTATGCAATGAGATCATGAATTGTATGTGCTGTGCCAATATTTACCAGGCTATAAATGTGCAGTGCTGATGAGTTTTTAGTACATAGAGTTTGTGACGGCTCATTTATTTGCTCAGAGACCTTTTGGGCTTGTCTTTTGGATTCTTGGCCATGTCCTGGATAGTCAATTTTGTTGAAAAAGTAACCTCTGGGTAAATATGATGGTACCACACTGTTCTATACTATAGTCTATTGTGATTTGTTTGCCAGGAGTTGAGAGATGTTTTTAAAGGAAGCTCAGTGTGTGGGCTGCAGAGACCCCAGGAAACTTATTGTCCCTCAGAGGGGCAGGGAATGGTGAGGAAACAGACTGAAAAAAATGTCTAACCGTTTGAGTCTGGCAGATGGAGGCCTAGGTGAGAGAAACAGTCAAAGAGAGAGTGAAAGAACAATGCTGTTTCCATTTGAATAGCTGGCATGTAGGAGCACCCAGTCCTGAAAGAAGGGATCAATTTGGGGTTCATCTTCTGAGAGGAGGTCCAGGCTGGGTAAAATCAGCCAATTGGTCAATGAGCATTTATTAAGCATTCATTATGTGCCAAGGAGGCAGCTAGATGACTCAGTGGATAGAGCCCTGGGCCAAGACAGAATCAGGAAGAACTGAGTTCAAATCCAGCCTCAGACATTCACTAGCTATGTGACCCTGGGCAAGTCACTTCACCTCTGTTTGCTTTAATCCACTGAAGAAGGAAATGGTGAAATGCTCCAGCATTTTTACCAAGAAAACCCCATGGACAAGACTGAATGAGTGAACAAAAGCACATGCTAAGCACTGTCCTAAGTACTGAAATAACAAAGGTAGGCCAAAGACAGTTTCTGCCGTCAAGAAGCTTACAGTCTAATTGAGGGAGATAATTTGCAAACCCAGCACCCAGCATACTGGAATAGAAAAGATGTAACAAGAAAAAAAAAAGACTTCAACACTTTAGAAAAAGAGAAAAAAGGAGCTTGCTGCTAAAGGTGGAATTTTAGCTGGGACTTGAAGGAAGCCCAGAGGCAGAGAAGAGGAGGGAGAATGTTCCAGGCATGGGAAAGAGCCAGTGGGAATGAGTCCAGAGATGTAGTTATCAGGACAGGGGAACATGGAGGGAAGTATATAACCAGGCTATGAAGGGCTTTGGACACCAGAGGATTTTATAGTTGATCCTTGACATAACAGGAGGTCACTGGAGTTTATTGAGTAGGGAGGGATGGGTGACATGATCGGACTGAGCAGCTTGGGGCTTGGAGACTTGAGGCAAGCAACCCAACTACTGCAATAGTCTGGGCACGAAGTGCTGAAGGCCTGCACCAGAGTACAGAGAATTCAACACTCAGCTCAAGTGCCACTATTATTATTAATAATCATTATTTATTAATAAATAAATATTAAAACTAATAATAAGAACTAACATTTCTATAGCCCTCTGAGGTTTGCAAAGTGCTTTACAAATATGATCCCATTTGATCTTCACAACCCTGGGAGGCAGGTGCTATTGTTTATCCCCATTTTACAGATGGGGAAACTGAGGCAGAGAGCAGTGAAGTGACTTGCCCAGGGTCACCACAGCTAGTATTTCTGAGGCCAGATTTTAACTCAGGAAGATTCTTCCTGACTCCAGGCCTAGTGCTCTATCCACTGAGCTGCCAGCTGCCTAAATCAGGTGTTTCTTAATCTCCAACAGTTGTTAGAGCTAGGGATTTACTCGGTACATATTCGTGTTGATCTATGTACACGTTGTGCCCCAAAGTCAAATTGGAGGCCCCTTGAGGATAGGTACTTTATTTCTGTCTTTGTATCTCCAATCCCTCCTACAGTGCCTGGCACACAGTAAGCCCCTATAATCAATGTTGGTTAGGTAAGCTTGATTGAGTGACATTGACATAGGGGGTCCTGGTCCTAGGATTCTGAACATATATGGTGACTGCTGCGGGGAGTGGTGTTCCTGGGCACTGGTGCTGGCCTGGGTCTTGTCATACAAGGCTGCTGAGCCCATATCTATGGTACATACCCATATGCATATCAGATTCAGTCCAGTGCCGTTTAGCTGAAATGGACCAGCTAAGCTTGTTACTGATTCTCATCTATAGAGGAGTATCTTTACCCTGATGGCATCACTAGAGGAGACCCATCCTAGAGACCTGGGGGCAGCTTGAAGGATTAGGGACCTGGACCTAACCTGGGAAAGGGAGCCAGTTATACAGAGGAACACGGGCCTGGAGGGGTAAGGCAGAAACAGAGTAGGGGAGGGTGACAAGAGATCTCCCTCCTTCCCTGCAAGGATGATGACAGGGCCTGGGGCTTGGCCTTTCCAAGGCCAAAGACATCCCACTCAAAGTCTCATTTCCCCAGAGTGGCCTAGATCTTGAGTCCTGGCCCTGGATACAGAAGGATTCTTGAAAACAAAAGCTGTCGTTTGGGGCTCTTGTTTTTCCCTCTAGGAAAATTCCAGAGGAGATCAGAGTGTCCTGAACCAGTCAGCTCCAAGGCCTCCCTGCTTGGTTTCTCAGCCTCCTGTCCTCTGGCCTTGGAGATTATGAGCAGGACAGCTGCAAACCAGCTGTCTAGAAGCTGGGGCTTGGGCCGCAGGTGAGGATTGCTATTTCTCCACAGAAGTCCCGAGGGAAGATTTGCATGTGTTCCCCTGCCCTCTCTGTGGACCAGGTTTCTCTCAGTCCTTATTTGTCTCTATCTTTCCTTCTCCACCTCCCTCCTACCCTCTCCCCTCTCCTCCTGTTGTCTTGCCCTGCCCTCTCATTTCTCCTTCCTCACCTTTCTCAAAAAATGTTGGAGTCGGAAGGGACATTTAGTCCAGTCTTCCATCTAGTAAAGGAATCCTCAAGAGAGCATCCTTAAGAGGTATTACACCCAGTGTCTGTTGAACACCTCTAGTGATGGAGAACTCACTATCTCCAGAGGCAGCCCCTTCCATCTTTGGAATATATTGAGGGCAAATATGGAAATCTTGGGCTCCTCTCTAGAATTTTCCATTAGGGTTCTGAACACCAGAGGATAGATGGACTACAGAGGCCATCGGGGGCAGGGGCTCAGCATTAGGGCTGGACCCTGAGAAAGTCAGGGCCTCGCTCTCTCCTTCCTCTGAACCGGCTGCAAACACCAAGGCTCTGGTCCTGTGGGCCCCCTCTAATGCTGGAACGCGCTGTGGAGGAGAGCAAAGGGGGGCCCAAGTCAGTATAGGGCATAGGTATAGGGTAAGGAGACCCTGGCCTGGTCATCAGCAGCCCTGGCCTCTAGCCCTTGCCCAACCCCCTGGGTAACCTTGGGGGTAACATCAAAATGAAAAGTTAGAGACTGCAAAAATGTTCTTCTACATGGTCTCATTGGAGCCTCACCACAACCCTGTACATTCAATATGACAGTTTTTGTTGTTATTCAGTTATTTCAGTCATGTCTGACTCTTCATGACCCCATTTGAGGTTTTCTTGGCAAAGATACTGGAGTGGTTTTCCATTTCCTTCTCCAGCTCATTTTACAGATGAGGAAACTGAGGCCAACAGGGTGAAGTGACTTGCCCAGAGTCACACAGCTAGGAAGTGACTGAGGCTGGATTTTAACTCAGGAAGATGAGTCTTCCTGACTCTAGGCCCAGCACTTTATCCACTGCAGCACCACCTAGCTGCCCCAACAGCTATGATTATTCTCATTTTGCACAGGAAGAAGAAATTGAGGTTTGCCCACCATGAGACAACTAAGGAGTACCAGAAGCAGGATTGGAAATTATATTTTTCAGGCAGCTAGATGGTGCAGTGGATAGAGCACTGGCCCTGGAGTCAGGAGGATTTGAGTTCAAATTCTACTTCAGACACTTGACACTTACTAGCTGTGTGACCCTGGGCAAGTCACTTAACCCCATTGCCTAGCCAAAATTTAAAAAAAAAGGAAATAATATTTTTCTGACTCATAGGATCCTAGATCTGGAACCTGAGGGGCTCTCAGAAGACATCTAGTCCCAGGCTTCATTTTACAGAGTGGGAAACTGAGGCCCAGGAGGGGAAGTGACTTGCCCAGGGTCACCCGAGTAATAACTGAGATAGAATTTGAACCTTTGTCTTCCTGCTTCCAAAATCAGCCTTCTATCTACTATATCATTCTGCCGAATAATATATAATAACAATAATAATTAGCATTTGCACAGTACTTTAAGGTTTACAAAGCATTTTATAAAGATGTTCTCATTTGATCCTCACAACAACCTTGGGAGGTAGCTGCTACTATCACCCCCATTTTACTGATGAGGAAACTAAGGCAGACAGTAGATGTTTATAAAAGTCAAGTGAAAAGAGTCCTGGACTTGAAGGCAGAAGACCTGGGTTTGGATCCCAGCTCTACTACTTCCTACCTGTGTCACCTTGGGCAAGTCCCTTGCCCTCCCTAGGCCTTAGTTTCCTCCTCTATACAATGAGGACTGGTTGGCCTTTAAGGTCTGTTACAGCTCTAGATTTAGGATCCTATGAGCCCATGGGCTGGCCTTTCAGCTCATTCCCTATGAAGACCTGAGCTCCAGAAGGGACTAACACACTCTCCACCCCTATCTCAACATAGAGAGTGCAGATTATTCTCCACAGTTTTGAGGCATTAGCTAAATTAGCTCAGCAACAGGTTGTAGTTTATAGGAATGCAGATTCAAGAGGGGCCTCTAGAGCCTCAGGCGCAAGCCCTGCCAACCCGGCAAGTCAGTGATGGCATTGAGACTAGCCCCGTAGCATCAGAGGCTCCCACGTCTAGAACAGGAAGGGATCTTAGAGGTCACCTAAGTCATGCCCCTCATATCACATATGAGGAACCTGAGAATCAGATGATTATCTCATTTCATCCTCACAACAACCCTGGTAGGTGCTGTTATTATCCCCATTTTACAAATGGGGAAATTGAGGCAGGCAGAAGTTAAGTGGCTTATCCAGAGTCACACAGCTATTAAGTGTCTAAGGCTGGATTTGAACTCAGGTCTTCCTAACTCCTAGTTTAGCATTTTATCCACTAAGCCATCTAATCAGATGATTAGAACCACAGAGGGCATAAGCATTAGAGTCAGGATTTGAACTCAGGTCCTCTGACTTTAAGTCTATCACTCCTCCCACTGTTCTATTCTTCGTGATTCTCATTATTATTTTGGGAGGCGGGCTAGGCAATGTGGTTAAGTGACTTGCCCAGGGTCACACAGCTAGTAAGTGTTATGTGTCTGAGGCTGGATTTGAACTCAGGTCCTCCTGAATCCAGGGGCAATGCTCTACCCTCTGTGCCACCTAGCTGCCTGTATACTTCGTGATTCTCAACCCAGTGCTTGGTCCCTCAGCTTCCCAAAAGGCCAGTAATTCCAGGATACCTGCTCAGTTCCAGCTGCCCATGGAGTTCTTCCCTTTCTCTCATACCCATCTACTGCCTTATCTCTCTCAAGTCCCAATGCATTTTTGCCAGGTCTTTGTCTTGGGTCTTTTGGGGCCCTATTCTATAATTAACAAACTTCCCTTCATCTTCGATCTCTTCCTCTCTTATTCTGTCCATGTTCAGGCACTCACAGAGACCTGGTTCCCCCCAGAGAGCCCTGCATCCCTGGCTATGCTCTCTAGCACTGACTTCCCCCTCTCTCATGCACCTTTCCAGGAAGACGAGTTGTATCACCCCTCCCCCATTTTCCTCTGCCACTTCCTGCCCTTCTCTCTGCAATCATCACTTAGCAATCTCTCCCCACCTGATGTTCACTCTATCCAGATCTCTCATTCAGTCCCCAGGTCATTCTCCTTCCTGTCTCAAGTAACTCAGTTCTGGGCTCATAGACTTCCTCTCCATCCTTACCTCTTCCCTTATCCTTGGGAACTTTAACTGACACATTGATGTTCCTTCAAATACCCTGGCCTCCCAGGCCCTCAAGCTCCTCAACTCCCATGATCCTCCACCCCATCTCAGCCCACCCCCCAGGGACAGTCGCACCCTTGAGCTCATCACCACCCACAAGTGTCTGACATTCCTCTATCACATCAGAACCTTCAAGACCAGTGCTGAGTCACACATGAAGTCAGCCTAAAGCAGGAAGCACAACTTTGCACAGCTCCTATTCAGATCCTTAATTACAGCCAGATCAATGTTACACTGTCTTCAGTTCTCAAACCCTTCACTCCCTTGTCTTGAAGGATGCTAATAATTGTTTAACAACTGGCTCTCCAAAAAATACATACATGTGATACCCTTTTAAGTTGAATCTGCATTAATAATACTTTTTCCATCACTATCATAAGTCTAAACCAGGGGTGGGGAACTATGACCTCCAGGCCCCATGTGGCCCTTTAAGTCCCCAAGTGCGGCCCTCTGACTGAATCCATACTTCACAGAACAAATCCCCTCTAGGTCCCCAAGTGCGGCCCTCTGACTGAATCCAAACTTCACAGAACAAATCCCCTCTAGGTCCCCAAGTGCGGCCCTCTGACTGAATCCAAACTTCACAGAACAAATCCCCTCTAGGTCCCCAAGTGTGGCCCTCTGACTGAATCCAAACTTCACAGAACAAATCCCCTCTAGGTCCCCAAGTGTGGCCCTCTGACTGAATCCAAACTTCACAGAACAAATCCCCTCTAGGTCCCCAAGTGTGGCCCTCTGACTGAATCCAAACTTCACAGAACAAATCCCCTTAATAAAAGGTTTTGTTCTGTACAACTTGAACTCAGTCAAAAGACTGCACCCGAGGACCTAGAAGGTCACCTGTGGCCTTAAGGCCTAAATCAAGCCCTGATTTGTAGCCAGTTTCCGTAGCCCCTACCTCTGGACCCACACTCAATAGAAGGGTCAAACTCTCCTAGAATTCTCTGGCTCTTTACACACTCATCCAGGAACCTCAGAGAAAATAATAATAATAGCTAACATTTAGATACCACCTGCTATGTGCCAGGCACTGTGCTAAGTACCTTACAATTATCTCATTTGATCCTCACAACAACCCTGGTAGGTGCTGTTGTTATCCCCATTTTACAAATGGGGAAATTGAGGCAGGCAGAAGTTAAGTGGCTTATCCAGAGTCACACAGCTATTAAGTGTCTAAGGCTGGATTTGAACTCAGGTCTTCCTAACTCCTAGTTTAGCATTTTATCCACTAAGCCATCTAGCTGTCTAATAAATTCAGTGAGCATTTAGATTGCAGGACTCTTGACTCAGTATAAGTGCAGATAAAATTCAGTTTTAGGCTTATAGGAACAATCCAAAGCACTTTTGTGATGCCCTAAAAGCTATTTATGGGCCAAAAACGTATGGTGCATCTCAGCTACTCAGTGCTGATGGAGCCACATTGATTAGCGATAAGGGCATGATCCTGAAGAGACAGGCCCAACATTTCAATAGTATTTATTCTCAACAGACCATCATAAATCAATGCTGAAGCCTTTGGCCATATACCTAAGGTAGAAGTCAACCCCTCTCTAGCCAAATTTTCAACTGAAGAACAGGTTTTGAATGCCATTAGACTCTTTTCTGTGGTAAAGCATCTGGTGCTGATTCTATTCTAGCTGAGATTTCAAGGTCCACTGCTCATACAAAACTGACCGAAATTTTCCAGATTGTATGGCAAGAGGAGGTTATCCCCCAGGAGTTCAAGGATGCATCCACTATTCACCTCTATAAAGATAAAGGAAATAGATTGTCCTGTGACAATCACAGGGATGTCTCTCTCTCAGGCATGGCTGGAAGGATTCTTGCCAGAGTCTTCCTTAATGGGTTGATCCTCCACCTCAAAGATGGCCATCTACCTGAGAGCCAGTGTGACTTTAGAAAGGGCCAAGGAATGGTTGATATGGTGTTTGCTGCCTGACAACTCCAGGAGAAAGACCAGGAGCAGAACAGAGGTCTGTACACAATGTTTGTAGATCTGACCAAGGCCTTTGATACTGTCACTCATGAGGGCTTATGGAAAATTATGTCAAAATTTGGGTGCCCAGAGAAGTCCATCAGCATTGCACATCAATTTCATGGTGGCATGCTCGCCCAGGTTCTGGATAATGGACAACACTCTCACACTTTCCCGGTATCAGTGGAATGAAACAAGTCTGTGTGCTTGCTCCCATGCTTTTTAGCATGATGCTCTCAGCAATGTTGTCAACGAGGACAAAAACAACATCAAGGTCAGCTACCGAACTGATGGTAAATTATTTAATTTGAAAAGGCTACAAGCCTAGACTAAAGTGGAGAGATAGTTGATGCACGACTTTTGGTGCACAGATGAATGTGCACTCAATGCAGCCTCTGAAGCTGAGAAGTATGGATCGATTCTTTGCTGCTTGTGCTAATTTTGGCTTAACAATTAATACCAAGGGAAAAAAAAAAAGGTTCTCCACCAGCCAGCACCACGACATCCATACGTGGAATCATCAGTTACAGCAACTGGAGACGTTTTGAATACTGTGGATAAGTTCACTTACCCTGGCAGCGTACTTTCCAGGGATGCACACATTGATAATGAGGTTGACGCACGCATAGCCAGAGCTAGCTCAGTGTTTGGGAGGCTCTGAAGGAAAGTGTGGGAAAGAAGAGGTATTATGTAAACTAAAGGTCTACAGAGCCTTTGTGCTAATCTCATTGTGGTATGCCTATGAGGCCTGGACAGTATACCAGCGCCATGCCAGAAAACTGAATCACTTCCATTTGAATTGTCAGGAAAATTCTGAAGATCACCTGTCAGGATAAGATACCAGACACTGAGGTCCTTTCTCGAATTAAACTGCCAAGCATTCAAACTCTACTACAGAGTGCAACTCCTATAAGTGGGCCACATTGTTCAAATGCCAAATGTACATTTGCCTAAAAGACTATTTTATAGGGAAGTCACACAAGGCAAGGCCCCCCATAGAGGTCAGAATAAGCGATACAAAAACACTCTCAAGGTCTCTCTGAAGAGCTTTGGAAAGGAGGCACTGTGCTCTATAAACGAAGCAGAATTACAGCAGCTCAAAACAAATGTGAGATGTGCAAATTTAGAGACATCTCCTCTCCAAATGTTCATATGGACTATCTGTGCCCAACCTGCAGTAGAGCCTTCTGAGCTCCTATTGGTCTAATCGGC
Organism: Phascolarctos cinereus; assembly: GCF_003287225.1. Lineage (NCBI taxonomy): Eukaryota > Metazoa > Chordata > Mammalia > Diprotodontia > Phascolarctidae > Phascolarctos > Phascolarctos cinereus. The sequence continues at coordinate 70,075,696 of NW_027556291.1, read as the reverse complement.
CACAGTCAAACACACTGTACTTTGACCCCAACATAGTGATGTCATTTTGGTCCTCTTGAAGAACAATGGACAACCAATACCTCTCCAATTGGTCCCTACCTACCTATTCTTCCAACACACGCTGTATGTATTTATTGGAGAATGGACCTGGCTTCCCTGGGTTTCAGCTCAACTCCCACCTTATATAAGAGGCCTTTCCCAGGGAAGGGATTTTTTTTTACTTTCTTTGTATCCCCAGCATGTAGCATGATGCCAGGCGCATAGCAAATGTTTAATAAATGTTTGTTGACTGACCCCAAATTTATAGGAGGAAATGTTTTGTTGATACTTTCCATACTCTGCCAGTTCATTAAATGCCTTTACTTCGTACTAATTATGTCTTCTGGGTGACCATTAAAGGAAACACACCAGTGGGGGCTTATGAGCTATGAATTTAAGAATGTAGCACTACAGAGGACCTTAATCCTGGAGTAGCCATTCACTGAAGGATCTACCTTGAGAGTTGGGGACTGCCCCCAGACCCAATACTTTCTAATCATACCTGGTCCCTCACTCTACCCTGATTAATTCTCTGTCTCTCACTTGTCCCAGAGACTATTCCAAACTTCCTCTTCTCTCTTCAACCCTCTCACACCATCCTTCCTCCTACCCTCACAGAAGAGGGCCTTGCTTCATACTTTACAGAGAAAATGGAAGGCATTTTCCATGAGTTCCTTCTCTTTTTTCTCAAAACTGTTTCACACCATCCCCCATTCTCCTTTTCTGTTCTATTATGTGATAAAGAAGTGTCCCTCCTCCTCCATAATCCTTGAACCCACCTCTTCCTGTCTCCTCTAGGAGATGGGCCACAGAAACATCCCCCTCCTCCTCAAATCTTAAATCCTTCCCTATCTAGTAGCTCCTTCCCTGATGCTTATAAACATTCTCATCTCCTCTATCCTTAAAAAAATCCTCACCCGACTCTGCCATCCTGTCAAGTTAACATCATATATCTTTTCTCCATTTCACAGACTCCTAGAAAATGTTGTCTTTAACATAGCTTCTACTTCCTCTGTTCTCATTCACTTCTCGACCCCCAGCTCTCTGGCTTCCATCCTCATCACAAAACGGAAATGCTCTCCCCAAAGTTCCTGGTAATTTCTTGATTACAAGAGCAATGGCCTCTTCTTGAGCCTTATCCTTCTAAATCTTTCTGCAGCTTTTTAGACCTTTGACCACCCTCTCCTCTCTGGGTTTTCAGGCCACTATTTCCTCTTAATTCTCCTACCTATCTGACAGTTTCTTCTTAGTCTCCTTTACTGGATCACCATCTGTGACCCACCCACTAACTGTGGGTGTCTACTAGCATGCTGGCAAATGTTTAACAACTAGCTCTGCAAAATATAGATAGATATATAGATATATAGATATATAGATATAGATATAGATATACACATATATATACATATATATACATATATATATACATATATATACGTTTAAGCTTAGTCGGCATCATTAATATTTTCCATTTCTTTCTTAAATCTAGATAATCAACAAAACAATAAAATCAAAACCTGATTTGTAACATTCACCAATTTCCAAAGCGTAAATGCTCCCAATGAAAATTGAATGATTGGCTCTCATAAGCTAGTTTGAGCTGGCTCCAGCACTCCCGTAGGTGTACCCTAAGACTATGTCCTGAGTCCTCTATTCACTTTCTCACTTGGTGACATCATCAGATTCCACAGATTCAATAAGCAACTTTATGAAGATGACACCCATATCTGTATATCCAAGCCCAGTCTGTTTTTTTGGGGGGGTTTTTTGGTTAGGCAATGGGGTTAAGTGACTTGCCCAGGGTCACACAGCTAGTAAGTGTTATGTGTCTGAGGCCGGATTTGAACTCAGTTCTTCCTGACTCCAAGGCCAGAACTCTATCCACTGCACCACCTAGCTGCCCCTATCCAAGCCCAGTCTGTCTCCTGATTGCCTGTGCCTAAGCCTTGTTCACCTGGCTACCTTGTGCACCTGACTGCCTGATGAACCTGGCTAACTCGTGCACCTGGCTACCATACCTGATCATACCCTGACAGAGAGACAGCCCGGCCCTTGAAGCCATAACCTAGAGCAGGGCTTCTTAAACTTTTTCCACTCGTGACCCCTCAGCATAGGCAACCCTTGTAGGAATGGGACCTGACAACTGCCTTTGCTGGTGCTATAGCCCCTACGTTCTCCCTAGCTACTGCTATTGAAGACCCGAAAAGAAGGACATTCTCATTACCAAAGTCCTTGGTGTTGTCAAATAGTTCAACATCCAAATGGATATGGTTCTATTGGTGTAAATGCCAGACAAATGCATAACCATTGGTTTTTGCTGCTATACCCCAAGGACCACTGGGCTTTTCTATCATCCCTGCCACTGAAGCCTCCTCTTTGGATTGTCTCCCCTATTGGAATGTTAGCTCTTTGAGAGCAGGGACTGAGGTTGGCACAGTGCTCTTCATTTATTCACCCATTCATTTCCACCTAGATGTCCCGTGGGCATCTCCAACTCAACAGGTCCTCATCAGAACTCATTATCTTGTCTCCCAACACTTTCTTCCAAACTTCCCCATGTCTGTCAATGACACTGCCATCCTCCCAGTCTCCCAGGTTCACAAGCTCAGAGTCATCCTCAGCTCCTCCCTCTCCCTCCCCCAACAGCCAAGTAGTTCCCAAATTTTGTGGTTTCAACATCTTATATCTCTTCCTTCTCTCCAGCCCCATCATCACCACTCTAGTTCAGGCCCTCACCTCCCTCCCTTACTTTTGTATATGCTTATCCATGTACATGGTTTTTCTCCTGATACAATGAAAGCTCTTGAAATTCAGGGATAGTTTTCCTGTGTGTCTCAGCATTACCAGCACAGTGCCTGGCACATTTTAGGTGTTTTAACTAAATGCTTGTTAATGGACTGAGTTGAGAGATCTCTGTCTGTTTGGCTTCTTCAGCTCCCAGTTGGCATCCCAGATAATAATCCCTCTTTCCTTCTTCCCAGATCTTTCCTCTTCTACCTCCTCCTCCTCCTTCCTCCCACTGAAGGGGGGGGGGGAGAATGGGAAGCTGCTCCTGGATTCTACCACAGGATAGTTGGTTCAGCAGAGCAGAGGGCAGTGACCAAGACAGGTCCATTCTGAGGAGGGGGAGGGAATGAGTGGTCCAGAGCTTGGGCGCTGCCCTGGTTGGTCTGGGAGCTACCCCCAAATTAGAGGGCCCAACTGAATGACTCAGCAGCTCTCTGGGCTGGCCCTGCAGTTATGGGCTATTGCAGTCTGCAAATCACAGGCTTCCAACTTGAAGTACCATATTTACCCACGTATTCTCTCCCCACCCCACCCCCCCTTGCCTAGCTCCTCCCCTCCCCAAAAAAAGTGAAGAAGAAATCTAAGATGTGTCTTGTCCCTGTCTAACTCTCCCCACTTCTCTAATCCCTGGTCCTAAGACCCCCAGAGAGAGTCTAGGGATTCCCTTTGCAGGCTCGAGAAGAGCCTAATGGTTGGTGCGAACTGGGGAGCTGATAAAATAGCCAATAACAGGAAAATTCTGTTCTCGGCTTTTCCAGTGCTCTAGTGAAATGCTTAAGATACAGGTAAAGGAAGCCAGGACTGAATGTCACCCCCATATTCCCTTAACTTCACCCCCAGGATCATAAGATCCTAGCTAGGGAAGGCTCTTTAGAAGTCAGCTGCGTCCAACCCCCTCACTTGACCAAACTAAGGGCCAGGGAGGTAAACTATCTTACCCAAGTTCTCCTAGTGAGTCATTAGAGATGGGATTGAACCTCAGTATTCCTGACTCCAAGTCCAGCACTCCAGTCACCCAGAAAGACAAAGGCATGCAACATACTCAAGCAATAATTCAGTTCAATTCAACCCAAATATCCAGCACTTGCCTCCTATTGGCAAGACCTTGAGCTCCACGCTAGGGTGAAAAGGCTGGCCATGACCCAGACTCAAGGTGCTTGCAGTCTAAATAGGGGGATGATTCAAAGGGGACCTAAATTGGGCATCTCCCTGGTCTCTGTCCTGGATCCTCTTCTCTCTTTACACTCCCTTCCTCAGTGATCTTACCTTTGGCTTCACCCACCTCTAGGCAATTGATTTTCGGGTCTGTGCCATTAAGCCAGTGTCCCGAGTTCCACTCTCACATCCCCAACAGCCTGTTGATCATCATCCCACTGATATGATGAACTCGACATGTGCTACACTGAACTTCTATGACTTAGCGGCGGCTACCAACATTGCTCCAGGGACCCAGGTATGCAACCTTGGCTTCATCTTTGACTCTTTCCTCTCCCTCCTCTGCCCAGGACCAAGTGAATTTGACTAACGTTTATCAAGCACTTACTCTGTGATGGGCACAGCTGCCCGCTTGCCAAGTCTCATTCATTCTACCTCTGAATATCTCTTACATCTGTTTCCTTCTATCCACTCACAAAGCTCCCCCACAAGTTAGAGCTTTCATCACTTCTCCCCTGGACTAGTGTAATAACCTCTTAAACAAATCCCCTTGTTTGCAGGGTCTTCCCTATAATCCTCTGAAGGCAAGGACCATGTCTTTTCCCTCCTCAACAACCTTTACTAGCTCCCTGTTGCCTCAAAAATAAAATGTCAACTCTTCAGCTTCATTTTTTATTTTCCCTCTTCACAAACTAGCTTCATCCAGGCTCCTGAAAAGGTAGCTGTCCCCCATACCTGGACTACCTCTTCACCTCTGCCTGGTGAAATCTTCATCTTCCATTAAGGCTCCTTTCAGATGCCACCTCATCCATGAAGCCTGCTCTGATTCCATGACCAGGAAGTATTTGATCTCTCCTCCAATCAGCACTCCATTTGGACCTCCCTTTTGCCCCCTCATGCCCTCCCTTGGGTTATACTTATCTGTGTACATGGTATAGCACCCTAGTAGAATGGAAGCAACTGGAGGACAAGGACTATCTGGTTTTCATCTTTATCTCCCTGGCACAGAACCTGGCACACAGTAGGCCCAATTTCCATTTCTATAGTGCTTTAAAGTTTTTTAAGTGTTTGCTACCAAGGTAGCCACCCCTAAACACTGTCTGTCAGGTAGGTGCCCCCCTTTTACAGATAAAGAAACTGATGCTCGGAGGTTAATAGGCTTTCCTGAGGTCACATGGCTCATAAGTGAATTTAAACTCTGGTTTCTCCAGGCTACAAATCTAGTGTTTTTCCCACCATACCATGCCATCTCTAACATAATCGGTGTTTAATAAATGTATGTTGAGTTTCATTGAGTTGATGTGCAAAGAAAAGGTTCTGATAAAAAGTATGAGAATAGTGAAGTCATGTTCACTGGGAAACTCAGGGAAGACATCTTGGCAGAATTTGACCTCAAAGAAATCACCAGATTAGTTGCTGGAGTAAATGAACAAATGAGTGCTCGATTTATTTCTTCTGTCTTTCTCTAAATTGCCTGTTTCTGTCTTACCCTTATTTTCTTTGTGTCTTCTCTGTTCCTTCTGCTGCTTTCTAGAATCAAGAGAACCTAGGTTCAAATCCTGCCCCAGACATTTGCTAGTTGTGTGACCCTGGGAAGTCACGAGTTGTGTGACCCTGTGTTTTTTCATGAGCAAAAAGGAAGCAGTGAGGCCAAAGATCTAGCCTGGCTTCATCAGGAATGGATCATGCCAGGCTAACCTCATTTCCTCTTTTGACAGGATGACCAGACTAGTAGATGAAGGAAGTTCCATAACCATAGTTTACGCAGATCGTAGCAAAGCAGTTTTCCCAAGTTTCTCGTGCTATTTTTATAGATAGCACGGAGAGCCGTGGGCCAGCTTACAGGAGAGTTAGCTGAATTAGGAGCTGGGTGAATGGTGGGACCCAGAGTAATAATTAAAGGCTCTTAGAAGGGAGTTTCTAAAGGAGTGTCCCAGGCATCTGCACTTGGCCATGTGCTATTTAAAATCGATGCCTTTATCCAAGTCACTAATGGTACACTTCTCAAACTTTCCAAGGACAAAAAGCCAGCCTACAGAGCCAACACACTAGACGGCAGAGTTTGGTTCGAACAATATCTCATTGGGCAAGAACACACGGCCAAATGGAATAAGGTGAAATCTAAAGGGAAAAAATGCATCTGACCTGGGTTCAAAAAATCAGTTTCACAAATACAAGCTTGGGGAAGTGAGGCCAGGTATCGGGAAGTTTTAGTGGGTGCCGAGTAGGGCAGCCAAGCAACTGAAGCACAGGACTAACTAGGGAGGTGGCAAGCCCTCTGTCCTCTGCCTTGGGCAGGCCACATTTGGGTTAGTGGGGTCAATTTGGGCAGCTGTCTGTAGGACATGGATGACCTACAGAAGAAAGATTCTCATGGGGACACAAGACTTGCCATGCAGGGAGGGCTGTCCTGGAGAAGAAGGGTTAGATGTGTTCAGTTTGAGCACACAGGGCAGAGCCTGGAGCAGCGAGGGAAAGCTGCAGAGGTGGCCTGAGTCTGGGCAGCAGGAAATATTGCCCAACGATGAGAGCTGTACAAAAGGGTAATAGGCTCCCTGGGGAGGAGGTGCACCCCCCACCCACCCCTCACTGGAAGGCCTCAGGCAAAGGCTAGATGGTCCCTTTGGGGCTATGTGGGAGATGATGCTTGTTTAGACAGGACAGCCCCCTTCCAATTCAGAGATAATGTCATCTGGGATTTGGAGGCAGTCTCCATCTCTCTCTCTCTCTCTCTCTCTCTCTCTCTCTCTCTCTCTCTCTCTCTCTCTCTCTCTCTCTCTCTCTCTCTCTCTCTCTCTCTCTCTCTCTCTCTCTCTCTCTCTCTCTCTCTGTCATTATCTTTCTTTGTCCATCTGTATGACTGCCTGTGTCTCTCTCCTATCTGTCTCTGTCTTTCTCTGTCTCTTTGTCTCTCTGTCTCTGTCTCTCTCACTTTCTCTTTCTTTGTCCATCTGCATGGTTCTGTAGGGCTCTCTCTATGTCTCTCTGTATCTATCTCTCATCTATCTCTGTCTCTGTCTATCGGTGTCCTGTCTGTGTATCTCTGTCTCTCTCAATCTCTCTCTCTCAATCTCTGTCTATCTATCTATCTCTGCCTCTTCTCAGTCACCATTTCTCCAAGAGTTCTCAGAGTCTATAGCTCCCAGACCACAATTTGGTGCAATACTCCAATCTTGGGCAAGCTCCCCTGGCCAGATGCCAGCTGTGGCCCATTGTGCAATATTCTGTAGGGTGACAATGAGAACATGGAATGAATTCTTCCCCTTTTTAGGACAAAGACCGAGTCATCCCTATCCTAGCAGTTGGGAGAAAAGGGAGAGACAAGAAAGATTGAGGAAAAGAGGGGAGGAATTCTGACTGATCCTCTGACGTTTCAAAAGGACATGTCCTTCCTAATTTCTAGTCCACAGTGGGGTTTGACTTAGCTAAGTCTTCAGTCCGAGGACTTGGAGGCACACTGGAATGAATGCTGAGTGGACCCTGAAATGCCCAGGTGTCTGAGCTCTGACACTAGCTTCCTGTGTGACCTTAACCAAGTCACTTCCCCTCTTGTACTCTCAGTACCCTGGAGCTTCAGTACCCTCCTCTTAGCAAAATGGTGACAAAATAGATCAAAGCTACTGCCTGGTAGAGGTGGAGTGAAGGTATGATGAAGTCACAAAAGGGAAAGGGCTTTGGGAGGGCTGAAGTCCCATGCTGAGGAAAGGCACCCTTTGCGTAATGCTAGAGTCAGATGACCTGGGTTTACACCTTGGCTTTGTCACCTATATGATAGAGACTTCACCCCTCAGAGTAAGCCTCAGTTTCCTCATCTGTAAAATGTGTCTAGTACCTACCTCCCAGGGTGGTTACTGCAGACTGTGGCACTGTGTATGAATGTGAGCTCTTATTGCTATTATCTTTGGCGCCTGGAGTAAGGGGGCTCCTCAGTATGGTAAGGGGGGTGGGGGGGGACTAGGTCCCTTCTCTCACTTTGAAAGCCTGTGAGACACAGTAATCATTGAGTATTTTGTGCCTGGACCAAGCACTAAGGAGGAGGTGATTGGGGAGCCATTAGGGGAGGAGGTGGGCTAGAGGGCTTACCTAGGTCATGACCTCCTTGGATGGAGGAAGCAGGCCCATAGACACCCAGAGTTTTCCACACCAATGAAGGACTGGTCATTGCCTGGATGGAAATGGGAGATGCAGAGACTCAGGGGCAAAGTGTGTGGCCATCGGGGGAAGGAGCTGTGACTGTGGTCTGCAGTGGGGCCTGATGGTGAGGTGTTCACTTGGTATGGGGTTGGGAGGAGAAGCAGGCTTGGAAGGGAGTGGGGGCTGGTGGCCACTCTTGAAATTGAGATAGACTGGAAGTAAAGCCTTCATCCACTTGCCCTCAATAAAGAGTCAAAGCTTCCACTCACGGACAGGAGTGGAGCTCAGAGCTCCCAGCTGCCACTTTGCTTTCTCAAAGAGGCACAGGAGAGCTGGCCTGCCAAGGGATGGTCAAGGTCTTTGGCTGAATGTGAGTTGGGGGTGAGAGTGTGAGGGGTGTGGTGGGGGGAGGGGCTGTGGGGGAGTGTGTATTTGGGATTGTGTAGCTGTGCACAACACATATTGTGCAGCATGCTTGTAGGCCTGGGGGAGGGGGGCAACTAGGATTGCTATCTTGGAAGGAAATTTTTCCCTGGGTTGGAATCTTCCAGGATAACTAACTGGGCAGCCTTCCCTCCATCCCTTTTCTCCCCTCTCTTGCCTCTCTCCACCATCATTCCCCCCCCCCCCGACTTCCCCCTTCCTCTTCCCTCCTCCCCCTCCCCTTTCTCTCCCCTCCTCTCCTCCTTCTTTCCTGCCTCCTCCTCCCTCCCCCCCCCCCGCCCCAGCTGCTAGGGGTTTAGCCCTCGTCCTGCCGGCTCTGCCTCCCTCTCTCAGCGACCTGCCCAGGAGTCAGAAGCAGCCGCAGCCGCAGCCGCAGCAGCAGCAGCAGCCCCCGCCCTCCGGAGCCCGGGCAGCAGAAGAGGGTGGGAGAGAGAGGGGCTCCGAGCCACAGAGAGAGAGAGAGAGAGAGAGAGAGAGAGAGAGAGAGAGAGAGAGAGAGAGAGAGAGAGCGAGAGAGAGAGCCAGCGAGCTGAGCAGAGAGAGCCAGGACGAGCGAAGCTCCCCAGGTAGGGTTTCTGCATGTGGGAGCCCCGGGGGCTGGGCTGGGCTGAACTGGGCACGGCGGTCCAGGGGGGAACTGGGGATGCTGCCGGGGCTGAGCCAACCCTGGGGGCAGGAGGGACCCCTGCCTGAGAACTTCCGAGGCCCGGCCCGCCCCGTCTGTTCCGACCATGCAGGCTGGCTGGATTCCCCCGGTGGGCCGACGGGCGAACAGCTCCTCCGCTAGTCCAAGCCCAGCCAGAGGCTGGCTCACTCCCCGTCCTCGATGCCTTGAGCTCTCTCGGAAATGTGCCGGGGGTGAGATTGGCGGCACTTGGCAGCCAGCTCTGTGGGACTAGCGCGGGGCGCTGACTTTAGACGGGAGAACAAGATGGGGTTGGCCTTCGGCTTCTCTCCTTTCTCTCCCTTGGCCTCTTTCCTTCTCTCTTTTTTCCCTCGGTTCTCTCTCTCTCTCTCTCTCTCTCTCTCTCTCTCTCTCTCTCTCTCTCTCTCTCTCTCTCTCTCTCTCTCTCTCTCTTTTTCTCTCCATCTTCCTCCCTCTCTGCTTCTCTTCTTTTCTTCCCATCTTCCTTTGGCTCCTTCTCCTTTCATTCTTCCCCAACCCCTCTTCACTTTTTTTCCCCTGTCTCTGTTGCATCCTCCCTTTCCCCCTTTCCCTTTCTCTTATCTTTCTTCTTTTTGGCTCTGAAGTTGAAGTGCCTCCTCTAACTCTTACTACCTATGTGACCTTGGGGAAATCACTTAACCTCCATGAGCCTCGATTTCCTTATCTATAAAATGAGAATGTAGGCCATCTAGTCCTAAGATCCTTCTTTTCCTATTCTCTCCTTTTCTTGTTACTGTTTCCCGCTGTTTCTTCTTCTTCTTCTTCTTCTTCTTCTTCTTCTTCTTCTTCTTCTTCTTCTTCTTCTTCTTCTCTTCTTCTTCTTCTTCTTCTTCTTCTTCTTCTTTTCTCTCTTTCTCCCTCCCTCCCTCTGTTTCTATGTCTCTCTCTCCCTCTTTCTCTGTCTCCCTCTTTCTCTGTCTCTCTCTCCATCCCTCCATTTCTCTCTCTTTCTCTTTCTCTCCTCCCCTCCCTTTCTGTCTCCCCCCTCTCTCTCTCTCCTCCCCCTCCCTTTCTCTGTCTTGCTCTCCTTCCCTTTCTGTCCCTCTCTCTGTTCCTCCCTTTCTCTGTCTCTCTCCTTCCCTCCCTTTCTCTATCTCTGTGTCTCCCTCCCTCCCTCCCTTTCTGTCTCTCTGTCTCTCTCCATCCCTCTCTTTCTGTGTCTGTGTCTCTCTCTCCTCTCCCTCTTTCTCTGTCTCTGTCTCCCTCCCTCCCTCTGACTCTGTCTCTGTCTCTCTCTCTCTCTCTCTCTGTCCTTTCTGTCTCTCCCTCCCTTTTTCTGTCTCTCTCTTCCTCCCTTTCTCTGTCTCTCCCTCCCTTCCTTTTTCTTTCTCTCCCTCCCTCCCTGTCTCTGTCTCCCTCCCTTTTTCTGTCTCTATCTCTCTATCTCCATCTCTAGCTCTATCTCTCTCTCCCTTCCTTTTTCTTCTTCTTCCTCCATACCTCTCCTTCTTTGGCTCCTTCAATCTCCCTTTTTCTCCCAGCCTCCAGAGCCCTAACAGTGGAAAGCTTCTCAGGTGTATAGCTCATCGTGCTCAATGACACTAGCATTTCCCCCAGGGAACTTCTTGGGTCTCTCAGTTGGGGAGAGAGATGGCCTTTCCTTCTAGGACCACCTGGAAGGGTGTCATTATAAAAGCAAGGCAAGGAGCCACTTTTGAAGGATGAAACAAATATAACCCCCCTCTCTCGCCAAAATTATCACCCTACCTGAGGTCCACCCTTAGAGAGTCAATCCCTTGCATGAACACTTTCCTGTTAGGAAGCACACCGCCCTTCTTACTCCCCAGTCGTCCCCCCCACCCCCCCACCCCCCCACACACACTTTAAGTCATATCACCCTTATCCTTTAGTGGGAATAAATCTACCAATTCTTTTCCTAAGGGGCTACAGCAATGGAGGGAGGGAACAAGGGGGCTTCAGGCTCCAGAATGGGGCTGGACAGAGAGGGATGAGGCTACAGGTCTGGGCCATTTTGCCAGCTCTACTCTTGGCCTTGAGAGTCCTCCCAGGGATTGGGGAGGACCCGCCTGTTTCTGAGCTTGAGTGTCTCATACCCCTTCAGCCAGTGCAGGGGTGGGGGGGGGGGGAATTGGAAGGCTTCTTCCAAGAGTCTGCCAGTCCTCCTGGCTGCCTCATGGGTCAGTCTGGCTGGGGCTTCTCTACATGGGAGGGGAGAGGGGACCAGTCTGAACTAAGCCAAGATACAGCTGCCTCCAAGGTTCTCTAGGATGAGAAGGGGGAGGGGTGGAGCTGGGAGAGCCTGGAAGAGCTCTGTTCTGGGCCCCCTCCCAGGAGGGCTGAGAGCTTGGGGGCCTCCCTCTCCATTAATGGTGGCATCCAGGGCCCTTGATGGCAAATGTCCACCAGCTCAATCCAATATGGCTAGAAATAAGGGCCCAGCCCTGGCTCCACTCAGCTTGAGGTCCCTAGAGAAAGAAGAGGCATGGCCCTCTGAAAGTTCCCAGCCTGGTTGAGGAGACAGGTCTCACCTTACAGGCAACAAACAGACGAAGACCAGAGTTCCAAGGGTTCCAAGTCCCATGGGGGTGAGCTGGTGAGCCAGATGAGATGCAGCTAGTTGAGGAGTATGATGGGTACCCAGGAAATGAGAGTCCTTCCCCAAAGTGCTCATGCAGGCAGAGCTGGCTGGCTCAGTGGTCATTGAGATATTGAAGAAATGACTGGAGGGTTCTCAAGGGCAGTGGGATCCTCATGCCCTGCCCCTGGTTCCTTCTACCTCACCCAGGTGAGGCCCAAGGTAATCTCAGTTCACTGGGGACGGGGAAGTATGGAAAGGCAGACCTAGCCAGCCTCACTCAGCCTTCCTATTCTTCCTGACTGATCTTCCTGGACCCCCCACGATTTACTTGGTGATTTATTGACTCCCCCCAGGACTCAATTCCTCTGTCATTCTCTTGCATGCACTAGGGAACCCAAGAGCTTGGGGTGAATCTTTCTGGAAGGGCAAGACTAGAATGTGTTTGCCTTGTAAATGAGGATTCACAGGTAAGGGGTCATCTTAGAGTAGTGGATGGGAGGAGGGGTGCCTCAGCCCACCTTTGGAAGGAGAATGAGAAGAAAAAAATTCATATATCTTTATGTGGGTTGGGTTGGCATATGTGTGAAGGGTGTGTCCCACTAATCATTAGGGAGTACTAGAGCCCTTGGTCCAGTCAGTCCCCCTAGGTGGGCCAGTAGGCTGAGGAGTTGGGTTCCATGATGCCAAGCTCCCCAGCAAGGGGCTGCCTGCCAGGCCCTGGCTTGGAACCAGCAGCCTGAGGCTGGGGGAACCTGGCGGAGGCTCTGCTGAGGTGGCAAGCAGGAGAAGCTCATGTTGCCAGCCTTCCACACCCCCCCCCAATGCTCAGAGAGAGCCCAGACTCCTTGAACCCACAGCTCCCAGCAGCCTTTGGGGCTCTCTCTCTCTCTCTATTTGGCTATTGAGGGTGATCTACTTTCTCCGGGCACATACTCTGAGAAGTTTCCCAGCAGCAGGGGTGGGGTCTGCACTGAGCCAGCCACACTCTTATGGCATCCTCCTTGTGGCCAAGGGCTCGGGGGTGGTAAGGGATGGCCAGAGTAGGACCCTGTCCAGATCCAGCATCCCAGGCCGGGGCCTTGGAACACAAGGAGACAGGCGTGCTCAGAGATGCTTTCCTAATGGAGACAGAAGTCTGTACCCTCCTTCAGCCCCTCATTCCCTACACACGCTAGAAATTTTCCCTTCTGGTCCAACACAGTCTCATCTGCTTTCATTTAAGCCAGTGTCTGGTCTGGGTAAGCGGCGACCAGCCCCTTCTCAACCCTAGCTCATCCAAGCTTTATTTTCAAGGCTTCCTGGGTTTTCTCCTCCAGGCCCCAGGTAGATCTCCACACAGGGCTCTGGCTCTCAGGCTCATGGCAGGAACTCCAGCCTGCCATTGGTCAAGGAGAAGGGACCAGGATAGGGGCTCTTTAAACATCAGAGAAGAGTAGGCAAAGAAATGGACGCATACTTTTCAAAGCATGTTTCTTCTTGGAGAGTGGTTCTTAACACCTACTTCCACTAGCTGGAGACCCATCTCTGGTGGCCTGCAGGGAAGCCAAGGCAGGGCTCAGGGCTGCCCATGGGGCTGGGTGAGGCCAGCCTACAGGAGCCAAGGTGGGGAAACCACAGAGCAGAGAGAGAACCAGAGTTCAAATCCTGCCTTTACTGCTATTGAACTGTGTAGCCTGCGGCCAGATAATCCACTTCTCTGGGTTTCAGTTTTCTCAGGAGGAAATTGAACCAGATGGCCTCGGAGGTCCATTCCAGCTCCATCATCCTATGTGTGAAGTCACTCTATCTCCTAGGGCCTGTTTCCTCATTTGTAAAATTAGAGGGGAGGGGGCAGATTAGGTGGCCTCTGGTCCTGGCTCCTCCCAGCTCTAGATCCTGGATCCTATGTGAGGTCAATTGGGCCAGTCCTTTCCCCTCTCTAGAACTCAGTTTTCCTCTCTATGAAATGAGGTTGAACCAGATGATCTCTGGCATCCCTTCCAGCCCAAGATGTAAGACACCATAAGTCAATACAAGGTATTTTAGAGAGGGAGCACCCCGCTAACAAACAAGGGGGTCAGGAACACCTTCAATCAGAAGAGCACCTGAGTTGATCCTTGAAGGAAGCCAATGTGGAGTGGGAAAGGAGAGAGTGAGGGGACACTAAGTGAGCCATTGGAGCAGAGGTCATTAAGAAGATTGGGGGAACACTCAGAGAGGGAGGGGTCAATGCCCCCACCCCTGACTGTCTCTGGTTTGGGTGCCTCCCCCACTCCTACACACACACACACACACACACACACACACACACACACACACACACACACGTACACACGCACACAAAATCCAAGACCTGCCCGCCACCACCCCACCACTAGGAGCAATTTTGCATAGCCTACCACTGAAAAAAAAAATCTTTTTTTCTTTCTCCATTTGGCCCAAAGTTCTTTCAAATACCTAGAAAGGAACAAGGTTCCAAGACACAGCTTTCTGATTCTAACTTTAGTGAACATCTGCCTCAGTGATCAGCTCACAGTTCCCAGGGCACCTCATCACCAGGGCCACTTCCTTTTCTCAGTCTTTTCTGGGCTAAACTCATGTTGCCTGAGTCAAACTCCCAGCTGAGGGAGGCTGCCAGCCCTGGGGCGTGGGGGGGAGGGGGAAGGTGTGGGAGAATCTAGGTCCTTCCCCAGAGCCTCTGGGTGTGGCCTTCAGACCATTCCCCTCTGGACCTGGCCATGCTAGAATCCCTAGAGATTTTGGTTGTAATGTCTTCAACCTCATAGGAGAGAAGCCTGACTTCTTAATAGACCTGAGGTCTTGTGCTGAGCTAAAAGCAAAGCAGGTTTCTTCTTTAAGGGTGAGGAAAAAGTGGGGAATGGCCTCTAGAGGCAGACCCACCCAACCTCCATCTCCTTTTCCCCCATACACCTTCTCCACTCCAGGCAGGAGCCTCTCATGTTTTCACTGCCTCAAACACTGGCCCCCAACACCAACAAACACACACTCTCTCCAGGCTTATTCCTTTAACCATTTTTTTTGTGAGGCAATTGGGGTTAAGTGACTTGTCCAGAGTCACACAGCTAAGTGAGTGTTATATGTCTGAGGCTGGATTTGCACTCAAATCCTCCTGATCCTCGGGGCCAGTGCTCTATCCACTGTGCCACCTAGCTGCCCCCTCTCCAGGCTTATTCCTGCCTCCATACTTTGGCCCACTCCTCCAGGACACCACCCCACCTGGGACACCATCTTGGGCCTCTCTCCTTAATCAACTCCTATGGACTTCACAGTGGGTATCACCCAAAAGAGTGATACAGGATACAAGAGCAGATACAGGATCATGGCCTCTTAGGTTGAGAGCTGGAAAGGACCTCAGGCCTACTGGCTTGGGCCTTCACCTTCATTTGACAGAGGAGGAAAGTGAAGCCTGAAAGGTGCCCAGAGTCACACAGCTAGTAAGTATCAAGTGTTTGGTCTGAGGCCCAAGTGTCTCCCAGCATAGTTGAGGGGGCTTAGGGAAGTAGAAAGA
Organism: Phascolarctos cinereus; assembly: GCF_003287225.1. Classification (NCBI taxonomy): domain Eukaryota; kingdom Metazoa; phylum Chordata; class Mammalia; order Diprotodontia; family Phascolarctidae; genus Phascolarctos; species Phascolarctos cinereus. The sequence continues at coordinate 70,060,423 of NW_027556291.1, read as the reverse complement.
GAGAAGGAAGGAGAGGAAGAATGAGGGGGGGGGGAAATGAAGAGAAATGGGTAGAGTTGGGAGTGATAAAGAGACTTTCAAACTTAGCCTGGGGTGAAACTTAGCTCTTCCACCCATGAAATAGCTGGCTGATCCAAGAGTCTGGGTAGCTTTCTGTAAGACTAGGACTTTTCCTTGCTTCCTTCTGGTTAATAGTAATCCAGAGCTACTCTCCAAACAGAAATCCAAGTGCTAAAAAGTTGATGGGGGGGAGAGGCAAAGGAGATGCCCTCTTCTTTTAAGGCCACTAGCTGCGACCTGCTTTAGGAGCCTGAGTCCTCTCCTCCCCCTGAGCCTCTGAGAAAGTCAGACTGCTGCTTACCTTGTGCTAGACTTCCTCCCTGTCCCCCTACCCCAAACCAAGGGGTAGCCAGATGCCTGGATGCTCACACATCTATGTGCCCCAAGGTCTGGCCTTGAAGAGAGGGAAAGGGAGTGGAGAAACCATCAAAGGAGGCTGAAATCCAGCCCTAATCTGTCCTGTCTCCAGCCGGTCCCAGCCCTAGCCAAACCTGGCCCTGGCCAGCCCCATACCCGGGCCTCCTGATGGAAAAAAAAAGTCACAGAAGGGAAAGTGTGACCTCCCATTTTGGGCCCAATTTGGCCTTTGTTTCCAGCTCCCTACCTTTTAAAACCCTGACAGCTGTGGAAAGGAGGCCAGCATGTTTGGAGGGCAGGGCCCGCCAAGGGGGGAAGAGTTAAACGACTCTTGGCCCACTCCCAGGCCCCCCTCCCCGCCCCCTAGACAGCATTCCCAGACACACTAATGAGAGCTGAGTCTTACCCCAGCCAAAACACCTGTGACTCCGTTCTTCCTTGAGATCCTGGAGAAGAGGGGGAGGGGGTCAGGGGTGGTAAGAATACAAGGGCACAGAGATGAGTGGCAGAAGCCCCAAGCTTGTCCCTTTCCCCTGTCTCCATTCAGGGGCAAGTCTGAGGGCTAGAACTAGGGCTGTGAATGTGAAAACGGTTCATAGGGCCCTCCTGGTACCCAGGAGCTACTGATGGGCTCCATATTGGGACAGCATTGGTTCGTGGGCCTGGGATGTAATGGAAGCATTTGCAGAGAGGAAGGGCAAAGGTCTTCAAAGGTTGATGCCTAGGCTGGGAGTCTCCCTGGGGACCCCATGGCCTGAAGGGGAACGAAAAAGTTGATGAGATGGTGGATTTTTGTCCAGTTGATTTAGAAGCTTTGGGCCGAACTTGGCCTCTTTTTGGCCATGCAGGGCACCTGAGATGTTGCAGGGGATGCTTTGGACAGCGTGGGGCCAAGGGAGAGAGGTGGTCAGTAAGAATCAAAGTGAAACGGGGGCAGCTAGGTGGCACGGTGGATAGAGCACCGGCCATGAAGTCAGGAGGACCTGAGTTCAAATCCGGCCTCAGACCAAACACTTGACACTTACTAGCTGTGTGACCCTGGGCAAGTCACTTAACCCCAATTGCCTAAAAAAAAAAGAGAGAGAATCAAAGTGAGTCCTAGGCTGCTCTCTGTCAGGGATGAGAGCAACCTAGAGGCTTCTGGACAGTCACCCTTTAAGAAAACTGAAGAAGCTGGGATGGAAGGGAGTTCCCTTTCCAAGTCCTGGGGGAGTGAGCAGAGCAATCGGAAGGCCCTGCTGAGCTGCTATTGATAGAGAAGAAAGGCTATCGTTTTGGGCCAGAAAGGATAGCTTCCCTGTCTCTCCCTGTTGCCTTCCCCCCAAGCTCATACCTAAGCCTACAGAGGGATTAACCTTCAGGCTTTCAGTTTAGAGGCTTTTGCCGACATGTTAAGGAGCTGGGTTAGGTGTCAGGAAGTGGGAAGTCTTCAAAGCATCAAAAGAGCATAGATTCGAAGCTGGACAGGACCTCAGAGGCTGTTGTGCCCAACCTTGGAGGAGACAGAAGCCAAAGCAAGGTGATTTGCTTAGTCACGCAGCCAGAGCAAGTGATAGGTCCACTAATTGGCTGGAACAAGGAATGTCTGTGCCTGCGACTCACAGAGGGGGGGAGAGTCGAGCAAAGATACCATTTGGAATTCTCCTAGGGGCCGGCTGGCTGGAGTATGAAGAGAGGGCCGGGAGGGGCAGCACACAAAATGGGGAGCCTGCCAGGGTGCTGGGGGCAGGGATGCCTCACCATCCCACCCCTGCCGGAGACCTTCTCACGGGCACACAGTCCCTGTGCGCAGTTAATTTGCAATAAGGGGAAAAACTAATTAGTGAGTCCTGGGCTAGGACAAACTCTCTCCACCCCAATCCCTGTTTCTTCTCCATCAAGACTCCCTTCACAGACCTCCAGACCCCTCCCAAAGCAGCTCTGGCTTCAACTTATCTTTTCATCCCTATCCTTTTCCCCACACACACCCTGAGCTCCTACTGCTATCAGACTCTTGCCTCCATTCTTTGTCCCCAGTACCCAGAATGCCCTCTTCTCTCTTCTCCTCTCCTCTTCTCCTCTTTGGGTCCTACCTCTTCCAGAAAGCCTTCCTTATCTACCCTTAATCCAGTGCCCTTTTCACACTCCACACACCCCTTCCACAACAAACATACCCAATTGAGGGGTAAGCCTTTATATCCTGTAAATCACTGGGTTTACCTTAATCCTATTCAGCCTTGGGACAGCAATGCCATTGAGGTTTGACTGGTTAACATGGGTTATTTCCCCCATAGACTATGGTCTCCTTCATGTCAGGGATCATGTCTCCTTTCTGGGATCCTTCACCAAGCCCAGCACAGAAACTCCTTTGTACATAATAGGCACTCAATGAGGACTTATTGATTGATTGATTGATTTTAAAGCACCTGAGAAGTACAGTGTTTTGTATTCAATAAGTATGATAGCTGAATGCACAAAGGGGTTAAGGACCTGGGAGTCAGGGGACCTCCTTAAGGGATAGCCTGGGACCTGAGGGACAGCCTGGGAGTCAGGGGACCTGAGGGATAGCTTGGGAGTCAGGGGGCCTGAGGAATAGCCTGGGAGTCAGGGGACCTGAGGGATAGCTTGGGAGTCAGGGGACCTGAGGGATAGCTTGGGAGTCAGGGGGCCTGAGGGATAGCCTGAGAGTCAGGAGACCTGAGGGATAGCCTGGGAGTCAGGAGACCTGAAGGATAGCCTGGGAGTAAGGGCACTTGAATTCTTATCCTGGTTCTGCTACAAACTAGCTGGGTGACCATGGATAAGCCATAGAAATCAGAGGCTTTAAAACTGAGAGTTCTTAGAGACCATCTAGTCCAACCCCTTTATATTAGAGATGGGAAAACTGAGACCTAGACAAGTTAAGTGACTTACCAAATCCAATCCAGAGCTCTTTCCACAACCCTCTGCTACTTCTCTCTTGGCTTCTTTCCCCTCACCTGTCAAATAGGGGGGTGGACTCAACATTCTCTAAGGGCTCATTCTATAGTTCTATGTCTATGTCACATTTTTGTAAAAGGAAAGACTTAGCTGTTCTCTTTAGGATGACTCACATCAGACTGAGCTGGGCCTCTTGCCAGTCTGAACTGGTCCCAAGTGAGCTCCCTTTAATAACAAACGATTCCTTAGCAGCCCACCCTGTCCCGCCCACCCTCCTTAGGTTCTTCCTGTAGCAGGACATCATCATTTAGGGACCTAAGAGGATATATTGACAAGGCCCTAAATTCAGGTAGCCCTCCAACTATGTTAAGAAAACTCAACTTGAAGAAATTTGAACTTGGGAAAATTGAGGCATTTAGTAGACTCTGTATGAAGGAAGGTGAGGAATTTTCCAGTCATGGTAAATAATGGCACCTGCTGGGAAAAGGGGGGTTTGCAGCCTGGCACCAGTCAGTCAACAAACATTTATTAATCTCCTACTGTGTGCCAGGCACTGTTCTAAGCACTAGGGGTACAAAGAGAGCAAAACGCAGCCATGGACCACAAGCTATAGCCAGGGTAGGTTGGAGCTAGGCTCCCAGGGAAGGTGTTGGCATTAAGAGAGATGAGGAGAGGCTTCCTGTACAAGGGAGGATTGACACGTCGCATTACCTAATGGTCATTTCCAGGTGAAAAGGTGGTGAGGACGGTGAGCGAGCCTCTGTGGAGTTAAGGGAGCAGTTCTTCAGAGTTGAGGGCCCATCCCCTATCATTCGCCAGGGGCAACCACCATCACAGGCCCTTCTGAGGGATCCCATATGGGAGGGAGGCACAGTTGGGATTTTCCTAACTCCCCAACAAGATTTAAACAGAGCACCTCCCATGTTCCCCACTGTAGATTCTAGCCCAGGGGTGGGGAACCTGCAGGCTTCCTCAAAGCCACATGTGGCCCTCTAGGTCCCCAAGTATAGCCTTTTGACTGAATCCAAATGTCACAGAACAAATCCCCTTAATAAAAGGATTTGTTCTGTAAAACTTGGACTCAAAGAGCAGCACTTGAGGACCTAGAAGGCCACATGTGACCTCAGGCCTCAGGTTCCCCACCCTTGTCTTAAGGAGACTAAAGAGGAGGAAGGAGACCCATGCCCTGGCTGTAGAAAGCTCCCCAGGAAGACCCACAGTGGGCCTCACTCATACTTCAGAGAACAAGACAAGACATTAGATGTGGTAAAATCTTGAGGCCAAAGCCTGTGCTCCCGCTCCTCCCCACCCTATCCTCAATCCTAGCACTGAGGACCCTGGGACATCAAAGGCATGGAGGAAATGTTTGTTGGTTCAGTTTGCATTGAGTAAGCACTTGATGTGTGCTTGGTGCAAAGGAGGGTGAGCTGGGATGGTCAAGAAAGCCTAACAGCAGACAGACAGATGGACAGAGAAGGGGCAGGACAGGTAGATAGCAAAGACAGAAATGAGTCTGGCATGTGGAGAGAGGCTCAAAGGTCTCTGTGGGGGGGAGGGGGGAACTTGGGAGTAGGGGGTGGGGAAGGAAAAAAAGTTGATTGGGGCCAAATATTCTTTCCTCCAAGGCAGACAAAACAAATAAGGGAAGTCAATAGGAAAATGGAATCTGCTTTACCAAGATTTGCCTTATAAGCCATATTGTTGGCTAAAAGGAAGAAGACATACCCTTCGGGCACTGGCATTACTCCTCTAGGTTACAGGGAGACAGCTGGGAAGAAAAGGGCCCATCTTCACTGGTGAGCTCTTCCTTGGGGGGCCTGAAGTATGTAAGATGATACTCTTTCCTCTGGCAGCTAGACTGTGAACACTCAGTATGGTATGTCATGTTAGACTTTCCTGTGTGGGCTGCCAGGCTGACCACCTCCGTTGTCTCTGGCCATGCAGGTGGAACAGGCGGGAGGGTGAGACAGACAGAGCTTCCGCTGGAGCCCCCAGAGACAGAGCTGGCTCAGGGTACACAGGCTCTCACAAGAAAAGCCAGAGCTTGCCTCGCCCTGGCTCCTTGCAAGTGTTGAATCCCAGCCTCTCGGAATTTGAGAATCATGGAATCTTGTCTCATGTACTAGCAAAATCACAGAACTGGGAAATTGAGACAACAGCGAAATCCTAGGTTCAAAGAGCAACAGGATCTCAGAATCCTAGAATAAGAGACTGACAAAATCCTAGAATGCTAAAATTAGGGAATGGCAGATTCCTAGAATCATAAAATGAGAAACAACAGAATCACAGAACTCCAAAATCCTAGAATAAGATCCCAGAAGGAATCCAAGAATCCTAGCCCTAGGAGGGAAAGAACTAACTTGATGTTCCAAATGGCCTGGCCTCTCTTTCCTTCTTTCCCAGACTCTGCCTGTAATTGTACAAACCAGCATTGCAGGAAGGTATAATTTCCCAACTATTCTAACCTCCCATTCCAGAGAGTGGCATGGTGGTCACACCTTTCCCTTTGTCCATTCCATTCATTTGATATGAGCCACTCTAAGCTAGGTGGGAGGTTCACAGAATCTCAAGGCTAGAGGGACCTCCAAAGCTGTCCCTAATCTCCACGATTGTTAATATTTTCTACCTCATCCATCACTTTCTACTTAACTCTGCACATATTTGATATTTACGTGTCTGTGTATGTGTTGTTTTCCCCCAGTAGAATATAAACTCCTTCAGGGCAGGGATTATTTTTGGCTTTATATCCTCATCACTGAGCACAGTATTTGGTACAGAGCCAGGGGTGGGGAACCTGTGGCCTCCTGGCCCTTTGAATCCAAACTTCACAAAACAAGCCCCCCTTAATAAAAGGATTTGTTCTATCAAACTTGGATTCAGTCAACAGGCCACACCCGAGGACCCAGAAGGCCACGAGGCCGCAGATTCCCCACCCCTGGAGTAGATATTCTTTGGATAAATGCTTGCTGAATTAAATTGAATTGAACTCAGATGAAACTACCCACAGCTTCCTCATCTTGTATTGTGAGGTTGATTTTTTGAACCCTAGTGTCTAACTTTACATTTATCCCTATTGTCAGCAGATTTGGCCCAGAACTCTGGCTTGTTCTGCCATAATAGTGATGTCTCTTCTAAATGCAATTTAACAATCCAACAAATATTCATTGAGCACTTATTTTAGGCCCTTTAGAAGGAAGAAACAAGGATGATACAGGACACAGCCCCAGCCTCAAGGAGCTTCTGTGTTCATTAGGATGCCACCTTTATCCATAACTATGCCACAAAGCAGAATGCAAAGAGCACAAAGGAGAGATGGGAAGAATGCTTCATGGAGGAGGTGGCACCTGATTGGACCTTGAAAGAAGAAAGGGGTTTCAATATTTACGGATGGAGGATGATATGGACAAAGGCACTGAGACAGAATGGAATGGGACAGACTCCTAGGTTGCCTAGAACATAATACACGAAGGAGATAAGGTTAGAAAGGCAGTTTGGAGCCAGAATGGAGAGGGTTTTAAATGCCGGGACCACAAGTGTCAACTCTATTCTACAAATAATGATAATGGAGAGGCACTGGAGACTTTTGAGCGGAGAGTGACATGATGATACTTGTATATTAGAAAGAGTATTTTAGCAGCTGTGTGGTGGATGGATTGGAGAAGGGAGGCGCTGGAGGCAAAGAGCTCCCATCTCTGGGCCTCAGTCTGGCCTCAGACAACCTCGAAGAGCCTTTCCAGCTTTGACATTCTTTGGTTCTATGGTTTTCCCATGGAATAGGCCAGCTCTGACTGGAGCCATCTGCCCCACCCCCCAATCCTGGCAAAGCTGGCCCCAGTATGGAGAGGGATCCCCAAGGCAGTTCCCCAGGCAGTCTCTCCACCTCCCCATACCCCACCCAGGCCAGCTGGCAGCTGGAGGCAGTACAGTCCAATGGGTAGGACAAGCTGTCAAGGAAGAGGCTACTTATTAGAGGGGCTGGGCAAGGCAGGGGATTAGAGGCTCCCATTCCACTCCAGGACTGGAGCCTATTAAGGAGGCCTTGTCATTAGGCCAGAGCTGGCTCCACTAACCAGGGCCCTGCCTGCCGGGCCCAGATGGCCTGGGTGTTTGCTCTTCTCTTTCTCTCCATCTCTTACTGTCTTCCTCTGGTTCTTTCTTTCTGCTCTTCTCTCTCAGACTTTTCTCTCCCTATCTTTGCTTCACTCTCATCTCTATATAGACCTTTCTGTCTCTTTTCTTCTTCCTCTTCCTCCTCTGTCTGTCTGTCATTGTCTTTATCTCTCTCTCTGTCTCTTCCTCCCTATATCTCTCTCATCTTTCTCCCCCATATCTGTCTCTATGTCTCTGTGTCTGTCTCCCTCTCTCTCCCTCTCCCCTTCTCTGTCTCTCTTCCTTCTGTCCCTCCCTCCTCTCCCTCTCCCTCCTCTCTCTCTGTCTCTCTCTCTGTCTCTCTGTCTGTTTCTGTCTCTCTCTCTACCTCCCTCCTCTCTCTCTCTGTCTCTTTCTGTCTCTCTCTCTCTCCCTCCCTCCTCTCCCTCTCCCTCTTCTCTCTCTCTGTCTCTCTCTCTGTCTCTCTGTCTGTTTCTGTCTCTCTCTCTCTCTCCCTCCCTCCTCTCTCTCTCTCTCTGTCTCTTTCTGTCTCTCTCTCTCTCCCTCCCTCTTCTCTCTCTCCCTCTTCTCTCTCTCTCTCTGTCTCCATCTCTCCCTTTCCATCTCTCCCTCTCCCTCCCTGCCCCATCCTTCCTTTCTGGGGATCCTCTTTCTGGGTAGACCTTGGGCTTTTTCAATCTACAACATAGCAGGAACACAGATTTTGAGCTAGGAGTGACTTCCCAGGATGTCGAGTTCAAACTTATCCTTTTAAAATGAGGGTAATAATCACACCTCCCTCCCATAATTGTTGTGAAGATCAAACAAGATAATAACTATAAAGCACTTAGTGCCTGGCACAGAGTAAGCCCTATATTCTTCTTATTATTCTTAATGAAGAAACTCGCCCAAGGTCACACAGCTAAGAAGGTGCAGAGTCCAGATTTGAACCCAGGGCCTTGAACTTCACATACCAGTGTCCTTTCTGCTGTACTTCTGGCTTCAGAGCCCTCGTGTAAGACAGACCTAGGAACTAGTTCTTATTCTGCCATCAAGTCAACGTGTTCCCTTGACAAAGTCAAAGCCTTCCCTCAGCCTCAGTTTCTCCACCTGTAAAAGTAAGGGTTTGAGCTAGATGGCCTCTCGGTTCCCTTCCAACTCCCAATCTCTGTGACCACACGGTCCCCCAGGAATCTGCCTGCGCTGATATTCTGGTTTGTAAGCTCCATGAGGGCAGGAATCATGCCTTATCTAAACTTCATGCCTCCTCTAGTACCTAAATGTTCACATGGCAGGTTATATTGAATGGTTGTCTGACATTTCCTGGCCAAGCCTGCATAGTAAAAGGCTCTTTTCTCCCTGCTGGGTTAGGTTCCTGGCTTCATCTTTGGTACATGGATTTTCCATGTCCTCATCTCCTACTGGGCTGGGCTCCTCACCAGCCCCTACACACTAGGTGTACTCCTGCTTACAAGAGGTTCACGTCTCAGTGCCAGATTTTCCCCTCTTTGGCTGTTTGCCCTCCCCCCCCCCACCTTGCAGCTCATTCACCCCCTTCAATCTCCAGCTTCTGGGTCTTCCATAGCCTCTGCTCCAATGGGAAGCTAGGAAGCCAGGCCTCACTCATTCAGAAGGAATAAGGCCAGGGAGGCTCACTTGTGTGGTCCAGGGCAGGGAGTGAGGGGGAGAGAACCCCTGAGGTGGGCTGGGGTAAGGGCTGAAAGGAAGGAGCCCAGCTCCCAGCCTTCTTTCAAACTGGAGGACAAGGAGGACAAGGAGGATGGGATGAGGATGAGGATAGGGATGGGGATAGGGATAGGGATGGGGATGGGGATGGGGATGACAGGGATGGGAACGCAGACAGAAATCGGAAAACTTGAGCCTGGGTTGTGCTATGGACTATGAGGACTTTTATTTTGGACAAAATCAAAACTAAGAATGGAAATGTTTCTGGCTGAGCAAGGTTCTCTGCTTTTCAAAGAGGTTCCACATCATCTCATTTGATGCTCTGGGAGGAAGAGGGGACTACTTTTATTCTTCCTATTTTATAAGTGAGGAAACTGAGGCCTAGATAGGTGAGGTGACTTGTGCAAGGTCATACAGCTGAGAGTCATAGTCTAGCAAGGAACATGCTCCCCGATGGAGCCTGGACTGGCCCTCAGATGTCAAGATCCTCAAGCTAGTGTTCTTTTGTGTCACTTAAGTTGGAGTGGGGGGGGGGTGACATTTTAAAAGGCCTCCCCTCACCATATATGTCTACCAACCAGCCTTAATTTACGTGAGATCTAACCTTGACATTGTTTCCTCCAAGCCTCTGCCACCACCATCTACTATTCTCCTGCCTGGAATCTCTTCTCTCTGCTTTCTATTCATCTCCCTCATCTCCCTACCCCATCCCCAGTGTCCCTGAGCCGAGGCTGGGAAGAAAGGAAGCTCTCCAGAAAGACTAGATGAATTGAGTAACGGCCACTGATCTCCTCTTTGAAGTGAGAATAGGTTGGGACACTCAGGTTATCGTCCGGCCTGACTCTGCCACTACCTTGCTGTGAGGCCTTCAATTCAATGGCTCAAGCATCTATTAAACACTTGCTGTGTGCTGGGTACTATGCTTGCTTCTCCAGATACAAAGACAACAAAAGAGATAGCCCCTGTCCTCAAGGAGCTTACATTCTACTAGGGGAATGTAACATATCCATAGATATGTCAAATCAAAATACATAAAAAGGAATTTCAAGAGGGATGGAATATTAATCATGGTGGGAGGAGGCAGGAAAAGCCTCCTGTAGGAGCTGAAGGCAGGGATTTTACAGGACAGAGAGCATTTCGAACAAGGGGCACCGTGTTTGCAAAGTCACGGAGGTAGGATATGTAATGTGTATAGGATAAAAACCAAGCGGGTTGGTTTGGCTATAACAGAGAGTGTGTGATCTTGAGTGAGTCACCTTCTTTTTCTGGGTCTCAGTTTCCTATCTTGTAAATGAAGGGATTGGACTAAGTGGTCTTGGAGTCCCCTTCATACACTTCGCCTACGTTCTCTGGTCTTGGAGTCTCCTTGGTGCTCTGACATTCTCTGGTTCTGTGACCCAAAGTGGGCTGGAGGGAATAGAAGCAGCCCTGGGGGGGAGCTAGAATTGCAGCCCAGACAAAGGCATGGGTCCAGGGGGAAGAGGGATGTTGAGCAATGCCCTGGCATGGGCAGACAGAGTACCACTACTCTTCGGCAAAAATTACCTCCCCCAGAGCTGCCAAGCTCGGCTGACGGCCCACCAGCTGGAAATGTTTTTCCTACCCTACAAGCCTGTCTGCAGCTGCAGCCTGGGCCTCAGAACAAACCCTGCTCTGTCCGGCCGCCTGTTGGGAGAGAGGGAAAAAGGAGGGAGGGAGGGAGGGGAGACCAGAAAGGGTTTGTTTGTCTCTCATCCTCATTTCACAGGAATCCAGGAGTGATGGGTGATGGGTGCCTCAGGCAGCCAAGGAGAGGAGGGTGATCACAACCCAGGCTGGAGGAACCTAGGAGCTCAGAAAATTACACAATGGGAGAATTCAAAGAGAACTTAGTGAGCCAACCCACTCATTTTACAGATGAAGAAACTGAGGCCAAGATAAGGGAAGGGACATGTCCGAGGTGGCAAGGACTAAACCCCAGGCCTTCTAATCCCCAGTGCTCTACAGTGAACTCAGGTCAGGGAGCAGAGGGCAGGATTCTGAGGGGAGCAGGGACGGGGGCAGGATCCCTGGAGTTTCATGAGTGAAAGGGAGCTGTGTTGGGGCATGAAGATGTCTCTTCTTCTTTTGGCTTCTGCCCATTGGGCTGCTTTCCCAAAAAGGCCAGCCCTCTGATGGGTTGCCCTGCCCTCCTCTGGCCCCTAAACTACCTAGCTCGAAGTCCTGGCAAACCACACTCCTTGTCCTCAAGCCTCAACACTCTGGAGCCCAGAGGGGTCTTAGGGAGATGCAGGGAGGTAGGAAGAAGTAAGAATCAGAGTGAAAGAGA